>NC_134138.1:206883797-207514422 GCF_033958435.1 Carettochelys insculpta | reverse complement strand
GCTTACACAAGGCTGATGCAATTCTTCAAAGACAGTGGTGATAGATTTCGAATGGCTTGCTTAGCCAGGTCAGCCTCAAGGGTGAATGCCCTTGGTTCAGTGCTGGCAAGCTGTTTGAAGAGCAGGATTTGTCTCATACCAGAAACTAGTTTGATTTAGGAAAGAAGATGAGCTGGTACTATCAAATAGTCTGGGTTAGGGAACTGTTTTCCATCTTCAGCAATGGCCTAGTCAAGGACATGATTGATTACAATGGGACCTGAGAGTGCTTGGCGCCTCAGGCTCAGACATAGGCTAAACTGTTTCTCACAACACTGAACAGCCCAGTGCAGGTGTGTGAGCCGATGCCCAGGTGCCAGCTAAGGGTCTGGTGGGGCAAAAGGGGGTGATGCCACACCAGCAGCTACGCTAAGCAGCCAGGGCAGGCTGGGTTCTTTGGTTTGTGTTTAGTTCAGGTACAGCAGCAAGAGGAAAATTACACTTAGAGAGGCTTTAACAGTTACTTTTTATTTATACAAAGATGGAAACAATGTAACTAAGACAAGTGATCAAAGTACCACAATTGTGAATTTTTGTTTATAACTTTACTAACAGCTAATAGGAAACCGCTGGCAGCAATTTTACAACAGAAGCGGCTGCCGCGTGTAAAAGGGGGTTTTAAACTGACCGCTCAATTTATGAATGAAACCAAGACGGCAGTCGAGTGAGTGACAGGATAATGGTTTTTCTCGTGGTTACTAATGTTTGCAGAAGGTAATTGCTGACCGCAGCTGGCCAGTTAAGGTAAGGTAAGGACCCCCTGTGGTTTGATAGGCAAGATAGTGATTTTCTACAGTTCTATGTAAAAGGTGGTGGAGGATCGCAGTGTTCTAATAGATCAAAGGGGTAAACGCGTTTTAAAGATAAGGCAAGGGCTTCCCGCGGTTTGAGTGACAGGCTAATGTTTTTTAGCAGTTTATAGCCCAAAACAGTTAGTACCCGCAGTTTTTAAAGGCGAAACAACACAATTTAACTTAAGACAAGTTTTAGACAAACTAGCTAGCTTAAACTAACACAAGTAACGTGTACACAAGAAAGGCACATTGCAGGTGTGATTTTCACCCCTGCCTCTTAGAGCTGCTGGAACCAGAGTCTTTCCCTCAATTCCTATAGGAAAGAAGTGTAATACAGGTGTAATTCTTACCCCTGCCACCTAGATCCGGTGTGACCCAGAATCTCTCTCTCAATCCCTCGGGAAGAAGTAGATACGAACCAGGCGTCCCCAGTCTCGGGAGTTAATTCCAGACCTGGCCAGCAGGTGTAGATGATTGAAACTCAAAGTGGGGGGGGTGGGCTGCTAAACCCCTTTATACCCCTTTTGTCACGTAGGCTTCTTCCTGGTCTCAAGTGGCCAATTGGGAGGAATATTTTGAACCCCAGGTTTCCCAGGGAAGGTGCAAGGCTCAATTCACACCTGTGAATTGTGGACAATTGGGCACCTTTGGAGGTGATGGGTGGGGGTTCCCCGTCCTTCCTGGGGAAGTGATCAAGGCGTGTCAATTACCGAGATCAGCCAGAAGGGCGGCCATTAGCTAGCCCATTCACTGTCTGGTTTTTGTGTATAGTAGAGAGGCTGGGCGAGACAGCACACCTGCGTTCCCAGGACATCAAAGGCTGCCTGTCTCCCCTGCTTATTTCTCTCTCTGTCTCTCCCAGTGCGGGGGTTGGGGGAGAAGAAGAAAAGGCCAAATGGGGGGTTCATGTCTGGCTACAAGGTGTGGGCAATGATTTTTAATGTGGGGCCACTTCAAGACTTCTAAATGGTCAAGGGCTGCACTTCTCCATGATATTAATGGCGGAGGCTCAGGGATGGTGGTTGGGTGCAGAAGGGAGGGTGGGGTAAGGGATTTGGGGTGCAGGAGAGAGTGTGGGATGTGGGAGGGAGTTTGCGTGAAGGAGGGGATTGTGACCAGTATCAGGGAGCTGGGGTGAAGGAGAGGTTGCAGGCTGTGGGAGGGGTTTGTGGCCTGGAGGAGCAGTGCAGGGCCTGGGAGCGGGTTGTGCCTGGAGCAAGAGTGCAGAAGGAGGTGCAGGGACTTGGTTTGTCACCGAGAGTAGAAAATTGGGGTGCAAGGTCTGGGAGGGATGATGGGTGCAGGAGCAGGGTTGCAGAGGCTTTGGGTTACATGAGATAGGTGTGTAGCAGGGAGGGAGGGGCTGGGGTGCCAGACACAGGCTGTGGCCAGGAGACATTTAATTGGGTGTCTCCTGTCTGGCAGCCCAGCTGGTTCTTCAGACAGGATGCCTGCCTGCCATACTCCTGTCTTGGCTAGAGGGGCCATGTGTGGCTGACTGAACGTTGTCAGCCTGGATACACACACTGCCTATCCTGAACACAGCCAGATCCCATTGGTCAGTAACTGGCCAATGGGAGCTGCAAAATTTCCTGGGGTGGGGGCAGCACACAATGCCTCTCCCCTCCTTCCCCCAGACTGGCAGCATTCAGAGAGCTGCTTCAATCACAGAGGGAGGGTGGGACAGACAGAGAGCCAGATGGAGGCTCCAATCTGGTGGCTTTGTGCGTTGGATCCAGGCTGTGAGTCCTATTTTTCCTGCCTTTGGCAACGAATACTACTTCCAGAATGGTACCTTGCATCTGCAGAACCCCTGACCTCTGCTTTGGTGTGAAGGAAATCTGCCTGCACTTCTACATCCAAGTGGTAACATCAGTCAAAAATGGAGCCAAGAAAAGGACAATTCAGCATTTCATCAGCTACCTTCAAAATACCTTTGCCATGGAAACACGACCTCTGAGGCTTGCCTTGAAGAAGCCTCTTCCTGGAATAACTGGGGGGTCTCCAGCCTTGGTAGCACTCAGAAGGCAGTCAGGAGCAAGAAATAATCTGCTTAAGTCAGCTTTACAAACTTTAGGCAATTGACTCCATTTCCAGGAATACTAACGTCGCTTCTAGCTGTCTCAGTTGCCTTGTCTTCTCACAAAATAAACCTCACTGTCATAGATGCTTTGATACAACATGCTTCCAAAACCTCTTATACTACTGGAGAACAACTAGCACTATTAAAAGACTCTGAATGCTTTTGCGTAGAGAGCCACCTGGAAGCAGTATATGAGCACATTGGGGGCAAAGGCAAAGAAAAGGTGTAAATATTGCCCACCATTCTGACGTCTTGCTCTTCTGATAGGTCCTGTCTGGGCTTTGAGGGAGCAAGACAGATTGCTAATATTAATTCTGAAGAGTTTTGGAGGTCATTAATTCCCTTTTTAGCTGTTGCATGTCTTTCTGGAAACGCTTCTGCATTGGAGAGAACTTACTTTGACCCATATGGTGAAATAGCAACGCTATTGTTGGCTACTACTGTAGTTTGACTCCGGAGGAAATGAATAGTTTTACTTAAATAAGGACTAGTCCTGTGTGCAAGGTTTTCAGGCATATGCCCATGGGTTCTGTAATCCACTGGCGAGTGGCCCCTATCCACAGAGGATCTAACTCTGTCATAGCCCTACCTAGGAAATATGGATTCTTCCAGATCCTCTGTAGAAGTGCCTCCATTAGCACCAGAGATCCCTGGTGTATTTGCTAATGTGTTAGTCATGGTGGTGGCCATCTTATCTTCACACACTATCATGTTTTAGTCTTTTTATGGAAACTCCCATCCTTGGGGTAGGCACAGTTTTCAGCTGGAATCAAGGCCTAACATAGTCAAAATAATACATGATATGACTGTAGGAATTGCTCAGAAGGGCAGTGTTACCTCCATGGCTGCAGAAGATCTGCCAGGGCCCAGCAAGTGAACAGGTCATTGGTGGTCCTAGAGTGTGGCAAAAGATCCTCCCATCTTCCCTGCTTCGGCAGGTGGACATGTAAGGTAGCAGCAGTTACTCCAGCAGCAGGGATTCACCTCCATTTCGTATCTCCCCACAATTGCCTTGTCCCAGAAAGGTGTTATGATTACAGACAATAGCCCAGCCACTATTCCATCCCTGTACACAGTCTGGGCTTGAGTCAGTGCTCAGTTACCTCAGCGGAAATTAGATGTAATGAAACTGGAATCAGTGTATTTACATTACAGCAAAACTGCTAGCACAGTGAAAAGGCCCAGTTTCTGGCTGTTTAGATACCAGCACTTAGGTTTTAGTTTAAACAAAATGGGCCTGAGAGGAATGGATCTGTATCAAGGAGATATAAACAGAGCTCTGGGAAAATGGGCTGCTTACAATTGCTAAATTATTTGAAGTAGCCAAAAAAATTTCTGCAAAAAACCCAAACATTTTTGGCAGAAAATGGCATTTTTTCCTTAACTGACAATAATATATTTTTTCAACAACAACCCCACACACCTTCCCCCCCTTTGGCTGCCTTTTTCTATTTCTCCCCTTTGGCCGCCCTCTTCCTTGAAGAGGAGAGGATGAGACGAAAGGTGGAATCACACCGAAAATATTTTTTTTTGTTTAAGGGACTGTTACCAAAAAGAGAGACTTTTAAAATATTTCTATGAAAAGCAATTACCATATTTCAAATTGCTCTAGTAATATTATTTATATTGCTAGTGACATTGAAACAGGGCTTACGTATCAGTAGGAAAAATATTTGGGGTTCCTCAGCTATTTCATATGCCCTTATTTAAATTCTGGGCAGCAAATGAGCCCTCCTGCCCAGCGTCAGCTCAGCAAAGTTTGGAAAGGTCCAAGCTCTAAACATTAATATTTTTGCTCAACGTTTTTCTCCAGCTGCTGTTTTGCAAAGGTAACAGCTAATCACTTTCAGCTGTTGCCCCCTTCCCATTACCCACAGCTGTTAACATACGAAAAAACATTTGGAACCCAGTTGCGTGTGATGCTAAGCGGCGATGTTCTCACTCTGACTATGTCTAGATAAGGACGATGGAGTCACTTTAAAACACTTTAGCTTCTATCTGACATGATTTTAAACAGGAGCTTTAGACACAGGGTCACCATCCATCCCATTTTCCCAGGACAGTCCCTTTTTAAGCTGTCTCACAGGCATCCTGATTTTTTTTTTTTTAAGAAAATGGGCTAATGGTCCCATATTGTGTGTGGGGGTCCTGTTCCCTGGCACCCAGTGTGTCAAGGTGGCAGCTTCTCTGCTGGGCGGCTGCCCTATTCCTGGCATGCCACGGGGGCAGCCCCCCACTGCCAGTGAGATCTGCTATGGGGCATCCTCATCATTCCTTGGTGCCACCCCCCCATGCTGGGAGGTTGTGGAACCCCCATCCTCCACTCCCCCTCATCAGGAGGCTGTGGAGCCCCCGTCCCTGGCGCCTCACTATGGAGCAGCTGCCCCCATCGCTGAGGAGCCCTCACATGAAACAGCAGCCCCCCCCCATCTCTGGAGGCCCCTGTCCTGTATTGCCATAGGGCACTGTGGTCACCCTATTTAGACAGGGCATGTTATGTTAGTGTTGTGGTAACTGGCTGTGGTCAGCCCTGGGGAACAGGCTCTGATGTTCCACAGGAGACACGGTCACTGTGGGAGTTGAATGTGCTTGAGACCTCAAAGGAAAATCTGCAGCACCTTGGCAGACTTGGCTTTTAGGGGCAGATTCTGCCACTCTTAGTGAGCACAGTGATTCCACTGGGACTAATGGGAATATTTTGGGCAGTAAATCACTACTGGACATCAGCAAGGGTGGCAGAATGTGACTGGTTGCGTACGTACAAGAGTATACGCTGACAAAAATTATTCTAAGAACCACATTTTTTAAAAAGTCTAGATTTGGTATAAAACCATCTAAATCTGCTCAAAATGTAATCTTTATATTGACTTCATTGCTTTAAAACTGAGCTAAAATTAATCTTCAACCCAACAAGAAGAAAAATTGGCACCTGGTTAGCTACCCTATGTATGTAGCATTCCAGCCAGATGCAATTAAATTGAGATTTATTTTAAACTGGAAACTCAACTGGGCTGTGCTGCTGGGCATGGCTGTAATAGAATGATTTCAATGTTAATATACCAAGTGAGTCATAACAGTTATATAATTTATTTGCTATATTTTGCCTTCACTCAAAAATTGCTCTTTGATTCTGGCAAATGGTAATTTTATTCCTGGCAAATCATTTCCTTCTCTGAAAGGTTCTGTAAGGCAGCTTGAGTCAATAACTGCAAGGGACATGATCTCCCCAGAGACAGAAACGTTTCTGTGAGATCCATTTTGAAAGGGAATCTACGTCTCTTTTTGGGTGTGGGAGGACCGATTCGCTTAATTTTCAAACTGAAAAAAGTAATGTGGGATGACAAATATAGTTGAGAAACATTTCCCTTTCTCGTTGCCCTAATCTTGCCAAGCAACCCAGGCATCTTAAGACTCATAGAACACAATTTGTGTGGCTCTCAAAGACAGTAAAATGGTAACAATATTCCCTGGCTGTCCATCACTATGGTGTTGCGCAAAGCAAAATGTACACCAGCGTTTCCCAAACGGTGTTCCATAGAGCCCTGAGATGCTGCAAAGTGGAAATAAGGGTTCTGCAAGAAAATGATCAGGGCTGGCAGTCTGCAGCTCAGGAGCTGCATGTGGCTCTAAGGAGTCATTTGCAGCTCTGGACACTGCTGCCACTGGCACCTCTGTGGCTCCCTGCCCTGCCGCCCTGAAACAATAGGACACATTTTAACTGGTTTAATGGCTTTCAGGGTGGCAGGAGGGATCCAGCAGTTAAACCAGCTGAATTTAGTTCCATTATTCCAGCGGTGGCAAGGCAGGGAGCCGCAGAGAGCCCCTCACTTGCAAAGTAGCTGGTGTGCGTGCAATGCTGGTGGGGTAAGGGGAGCCAGTGGCTATTGGAAAGGCGAGCCAGATGGCGCCTGTGGTTCCTGCATTGTCCTCATCTTTCATTGTCTGAGACCAGCTTCTTGCGTTGCCATAAGGCAGCCAATGAAATTAGGTTCTCGGGACTAGAGTCGAAGGAGAAGCGGTGGCTAAGGGAGGTTCATCTGCCATGTTGGGTGAAATCATCGGAGGAGCTAACTTGGGTTCAGTTTGTTCAGGTGGGGTTAGGCTGGGGGCCTCTTTGGGTGGATGGGTTAGTCCTGAGGGCCATTTTGGGGCTGAGAAAGGTTAATCCTGGGAATGGAGGTGGGAGCAGGTTTGGGGCTGAGAGGGGCTAAGCCATACATGACTGTTATTAGGGGTTCTGCAAAATTCTTTCCAGTTTTAAAGGGTTCTGTGGCCAAATAAAACTGTGAAACACTGGTGTACACTGAGGGCTTTTTGATATGGGAACAGGAACCAAAATGATTAAATCAGTTGTAATGTATGTCTTCTAGTTATTTCAGGGGAAGTCCATCTAGAGACACTGTTATGTTGGAGTAAGAGGGAGTTGTTTCCATACAACTTATGTCTGTACACACACACACACACACACAAAGCCAATATGAAAAAAACCCAGAAGTTTGAAGTTAGGCTTCCAGTTCCATATTCAGATTCAAAATTAAGTGGCCTACTCTTCAGAAGAGATGACCCACTTCTGTTGACATTAATGTACAAAAGAGTATGATAGGTGAGTCAAGGCTGCCTCAGAACACATCCACTCTTAGAAGCTGAATTGAGGTTGCATACACACCCTTAACACTGACACTTTAGAACTTTGGTGGTGAATTGGGAACTTTAACATGATTTAATTTTTTTAATGTCATTCTTTGTGTACATAATCAATCACACGTGCGCACTCATGCACACACACAATCAACAATCTGTGCACAAATGAACCTCATGCTCCTGTTTGCTGATGCCAGTATTTAATCCAATTTGAGCTCCTTTTGTGACAGAGAATTCACCAAAGAACAAAGCTCAAGGCAGCAGAAACCTCAGAAATAACACACTGAAGTGAGCTATGTAAAAAGCAGCAATTTTATCTTGTGCATAATTCTATTTTGGCTACACATACACGGAGTTAAGCAAGAAAGAATTCAGCAGCTGCTGGTAAAACATTACCCATATTTCACCTCAAACATAGTCTGATCCTGAGAGGTGCTGAGCATCTTCCATCGTTACTGATGTCAACTCATCAGCTCAGAGATGCTTGGCCAAAATTTTCAAACTTGAGCTCCTGAAGTTGGTGCCTACATATGGATTTAGATGCTTAACTTTAGTCATTAAATTTGAAAATATTGTCTTTTTCCTTAAGGGCCAGATCCTGTTCCCAGAGCTGGCAATGGAGCAGCCGCAGAGTCTGGAGGTGCACATGGGCATGAAAGACCTGACCCTGGAAAATGCTGAGCATCTACATCAGTGGAAGTTGACGAAGTTCAGCATTTTGCTGGAGTCTCGGCACCAAGAGTGCTGTCGGAGTCGGGGAGAACCAGGCCTATTATCCTGGGCCCAAGCTCAGCCATTGGAATGCCTGTGCCATGCACCCTGAATCTGTCTCCTAACATTTAAGTCCCATCAGAAAGGACTGGGAAACTATAACCACTACAAGTTGTAGGTCTAGGCTACCCCCTTGAGGTAGATATGAAACACAGGGAGAAGAAAAAGACAGAAGGCACGTGAAAAGGGAGGAAGGTAGGGGCGGGACAGAGGACAGAGAAGACACCACCAGTTGGAAAGTGAGGGAGAGTGTTTTAGTGTGTGAGTGAGAGAGAAATGGGATATGAAAAGAGAGATCTCCTTCACTTCTCACACTCGCACTGCCTAGACCAGGAATGCAACGGCTGTGTCTACACTAACCCTCCCTTTTGGTAGGGGGTATTTAAATGACACGGATTGGAACTGGTTAATGAGGTACTGACACGAATATTCAGCACCTCATCACCATAATGGTGGCCAGTCGCACTTTGAAAGTGCTGCTTTCAAAACGCAAACTGGCCATGTAGACGTGGGCACTTTGAAATAAACCCTCGACTTCGAAATTCCCTTATTCCCAAAACAAATGAAGAATAAGGAAATTTCAAAGTCTGGGTTTATTTCAAAGTGCCCACATCTGGATGCCTAGTTTGCGTTTCGAAAGCAGCTCTTTTGAAGTAAGTCTGGCTGCCATTGTGTGAACGAGGTGCTGAATATTCATATCAGCAGTTCCAATCTGTGTAATTTAAATACCCCCTCCGAAAGTGAGGGTTACTGTAGACATGGCCACTGGGAACTAAGTTGAAATTGCAAGCTAGCAATTTAAGAATGAGGATGGAGGTGTTTTCTGGTAGTGCTTGCAGGTGTGGGGGCTTTGTAGGGAAGTGTAGTATCAGGTTACAGCTACCCAGCCTAGAGTAAAATGGGGTGAATTGTACCTCTTTGTTTTTAGGGAGCAGCCTTGCTTTGTCACCCTCTGATTTGTGGATCTTGGTTTATAATTAGGACTGCTAAACAATTTCAAAATATTGAAATTAACTGTGAGATTAAAAATTGTGCTTCATTACAGTTTTAACTGCATTGTTAAACAAGAACAGGATAACAATTAAACTTTCTTGTAAATATTTTGGATATTTTTGTACTTTTTTCAGCTATATTGATTTTAATTACAACAGAATACAAAGTGTACAGTGCTCACTTTACATTATTATTTTTATTACGAATATCTGCACTGCAATCCCTCCCAAAAGAAATATTTGCTTCAAGTATTATAGTGCAATCTCTTTATCATGAAAGTGCAGCTTACAAATGTAGAATGTTAAAATAACTGCATTCAAAAACAGAACAATGCAAAACTTTAGTGTTTACAAGTGCACTCAGCCTTCTTATTGTTCAGCCAATTGCTAAGTCAATTAAGCTTGTTTACATTTAGGGGAGACAATGCTGCCTCCTGCTTCTTATTTTTAGTGTTACCTGTAAGTGAGAGAGGCTGGCTCTGCTTGATAATGATCCAAAACAGTGCAGACCAATGCACCTTCATTTTCATCACTTGAGTCAGGTGCCACCCACCACAGATATTTTGTTTTACATTTTTGCTGGTTCAGGCTCTTTAGTTGCCACATCAGACTGTTGCTCTTTTAAGACTTGTGACAGCATGTTCCATACTCTACCCCTCTCAGTTGTGGAAGGCACTTCAGCTCTTGGATGGAGAGCTGTACCCATCGTCAGAAATCTGATTTTGGTACCTTCTTCGTGTTTTGTAAAATCTGCGATGAAAACAGTCTTAAATCAAAGAGTATGTACTAGATCGTCATTTTCACAGCACTGCTGTATCCAAGATTTCACAGTATTGATGTAGTAGATATGCTAAACATTAGTATGCCCTTTCCTGCTTTGACTGCCCCTGCAGAGAACATGCTTCCATGCTGATGATGCTTGTTAAAAATAAAGTATTGATTGAATTTGTGATTGAACTCATTGGAGGAGAATTATATGTCTTCTGGTTGAATTTATGTGTCTTCTACCTTCTACCATATGTTTTGTGTTTGGGCAGTCTAAAATGACAATTTTCACTTTTAATTGTCATAGTAAATAGAAACAGGCAACATTATCTTACCTAAATGTAAACAAACATGTTTGTTTTTCTGATTGAGTGAACAAGAAGTAGGACTGAGGGGGCTTCTAGGCTCTGAAGTTTTAGATTGTTTGGTTTCCGAGTGCACTAAGGTAAAAAAATTGTACATCTATGGCTACATCTACACTAGTACAAATCTTCGAAATGGCCATGCAAATGAGCGCCTCATGAGTAATCTATGAAATGGCCATTTGCATGGCCATTTTGAGGATTTGTGCTAGTGTAGGCACGTCCTATATGTTGTACTTTCATGATAGAGATTTCATTTCACCTCATGCAAGTATTTTAGTGAAAAATACTGTTTTGCTTACCTTTGTTACAATGAAAATATTTGTAATAAAAATAATAATATAAAGAAGATTGTAGACTTTGTATTCCAGGATGTAATTTAAATTAATGTATTTGAAAACGAAGAAAAAATCCAAAATATTTATAATAAATTTAAATCGGTATTGTTATTAACAATTCATTAAAATTGTGATTAATTGCATTCAAATTTTTAATCTAGCTAATTTGTTTTGCATTAATCATTTGAGTTATCTCTGATCAACAGCCCTACGTGTAATTGGTCTGAATTCTTAGAAATACAGTAGTGTTACAAAACAGTCATCAAGAAGGGTATTAATATTTTTAATCTGGCTCCTCTACGTGTATGTGATGAATACTTCAGGGAAAAAAGGTGTTAATTTCTAAACATAATGAATGTAAATCAGGAGTAAGTCTCCACAAGTAAATGAAGTTAAATTGGTGTGAACAAGTGGAAAATCAGAATCTCTGTTGGAAAAAGTGCATATGAGAGGGCAGATGATATATGATGGGAAGAGCGTAAGAGAAATGTGAACAGGCTGAGAAGCAGAATAAGGCTCATCTCAGGCTCCATCATTCCTAGGGTAGCACTGCATATATGCTAGCACTTTACAAGTATGTAGCAGCCCAAGTTAAACATTCTGGCGGGGGAAAAAAAGACTGAAAACATAGCTAAGTTATAAGCTTTTTCATTTTAGAATTCAAGCTTACACAGTCATTTAAGCCCACTATATTCATAATTACATTTTAATATCTGCATACAAAAGCTATGTAAAAATTATTTCCCCCGCAAATATACAAATTTTCTCTTCGGATAGCTTATAACATTTGTGGTCACGGATTTTTCATAGATATAGATATATATATTTAGGCTGAAAAAATATTACTGATATAGCATATCACTTACTCCTGTTTGCAAAAAATATATATCATCCAAGGTACTGTCTTTCATTACAACATGTAATGTTTGTCTTACCCTCAGGGCATGAAATCAATAAAAACAAAAAAAAAGTCAATCTTTTCTCTCTTTTTAAAGAGATGGTATGAAAAATTAATTTGGTGTAGCTGTGAACAAATTAAAAGTGAAGAGTTAAGAAAGTAGGAAAAGAGAAAAAGAAATTACAGTGTGTCAGCTAGTTCATGCCCTGATATTATCTATACCAACATTAAATGTGTAACTAAATAAAGTGTCGCTTAATGTTTTACTTTGTGCTCAGTAATTTACATAAATTTAATCTACACCCTCTAGCTGATGCAGATTTACATTTGATTGTCTTGTGCATAAATAGGGTTAGCTTTAAAGTAGGTAAACTGTGCAATGGACCGTCACAAGAAACATATTACCTGCACAATATTGCTTCTGAAGGCGACATCAGTCAATGTAGATACACACAAGAAATGCACACTTTTTGCATTTACTAAACATTTACACAACATGGTAAAACTTTGTGATAAGGCCAAACCTTTTTTTTTTTTAAAAACAAAGCTATTCTATTGTAAAAAAGTGTGCTCGTGTTACTTTGAATCTTTATGTGGAAAATAAATCTTTATTACAGTAGAATAAAATTTCTCTCTATAAAATTTACATAGGCATCCTATTATAGCAACGTCAAAAGGAAACACCTGGGAATCAGGTCCATATTATTACAATACCAGGACAAATTAAGAACTTATCATTTCATTGATGTTGAGGCTCCGAGACATAAAACAAGTGCTGGACACTTTTAACTGCTCTCACAGTGAGCGAGAAAAATGTTCCCTGGTTGCTGATTTTGATTCTGTCAATGAAAAAGGTTTAGCCTTACAGATGTTGGCTACATCTCAAAACCATAAGATTTTCATAGTTTATGATTCATGCAGCTAAAAGTCAATATGACACACACAGGTTAGAGTTCCATAGCATAAAATACATCACTAACAATGACATGATCTGCCTGTGATCGACAGCCTATCTAGGCTGAGTTCTGATTTCTCCCACTGGTCACTTTTTTTTTTCTTTCTGACACCAACCTCCGAAGAAGCAAGTCTTTATCTCAGAGATGATTGTGGACCTTGAAGGTCTAATGCTAAAGTCTACATTTTGGCAGAGTGTAAACAAAAATCATTATCACACTGTATCTACGCTATTTTAACTATCAGAACTAAGTTGGGATGCCATATGTATCTATTATGTAGGGCGAAAAACAGTGAAGATGACAATGAAAGCGCTGGTTTTGACAGACAGAATCATAAATACAAGACTCCACTCACTACATTCCTAGATCTGAGAGCAAGAATGAGAGCTACATGGTACCATCAAACAAGAGTATGGACTGCACTGAAAAGTTGTGCTCAGTCAATAGGCCCTGTTCTCCAAATACTACAGGTTGTCATGCTTATTGTTGGGAATAGTCCCACTAAAGTCTGTTACTCATGGCAGCAAGCCTTATAGCCTTGCGTCTGCAAAGACTTGGGACTGCTCTTATAAGTAAATTCAGGCATCAGCGTAAGTCACTGGAGGACAGGAGTCCAAGTCCAGTAGCAAGTGTTTGCAAGATCAGATCCTAATATAGGTTCTAATGCCACACTGGTGTAAATCAGGGATAATATCACTCAAGTTAATGAAGTCAGACAATGTAAACTGGTATGGAATCAAGACCCTAGTAGGTGTCACCAGATCACTTTCATTAAACTAAGAGATAGATGTTGAGTTTGGATGGATAAATGTTGGTAATTCATGGCAATGAATTACTGCCAGATCCCAGGCCTTTAACATAAAAACAGGCTAAAAAAATACTGTACTCTTTGCTCAGAACACTGACCAATGCTTTCATTCTTGGTTCCCTAATTTTAGGCACTAAAATCCACTTAGATGGAGGTGGACTGATTTTTCAGGATACTGGGCTTGTCTACACTACCACCTTCCTTCAAAGGAAGGATGGTAATTAGGGTGTCGGGAGTTTACTAATGAAGTGCTGTGGTGCATACGCAGCACTTCGTTAAGCAAATTACCCTCCCACCCGCAGAACTTTGAAGTTTTAAACTTCGAAGTACCGGCACATGTCTAGCCATGGCTCACCTGCTGGTACTTCGAAGTGCTGGGGCAACTTCGAAGTCCCTTTACTCCTCAGGATTATGCACCACAGCACTTCATTAGTAAACTCCCGATACCCGAATTACCATCTTCCTTCGAAGGCAGGTGGTAGTGTAGACAACCCCACTGAGTAGTTACAGCTCCCAATGAAGTCAACATTTTGTAAATATTGGTCACTTATTTGGGCATCTAAACACAAATCAGCAACATAATTCCAGGCACCCAATAACAAAAACTCCTCACCATAACACTTTTAAACCGCATTGCTTTGCTTGCTAGATTTCATGTGGATACAGGTTGAAGTATCAGTAGCTATTTTAACAGCAGCCATCCTGTGATGAGTTTATTCTCAGTATTGGATCAGACTGATGAAGCTTTCCTGAGTCAGATGATTAATCATTTGTTTTTGTGGTTTTTTGTACTATACTTATCTTTCCTGGGCTCTTCGCTTTGAACAACTCTGTACTGCCAATCCCTGGCGGTCAAAAACCATGATCCAGACGCGCAAAATCACAAGATTGCCTTACAAATCATGAGGGTTCTTGAGAGTTGTTAATTTTGAGTTCTAATTTGCCTTCAAAGTTTTGAGCATTTGGGTTTCACATTTTCAAGTTGTTTTTTTCTACAACCAACAGCATCAGAAACTTTTTAGAAAAGTCACGTACCCACAAGATCTTAGGAAGTGTGTGTGTGGGGAGGGGTGTGTGTGTGAGGGGGAAGCTTTAAAAAAACAGCAGCTATTTCAAGACTTGCAACAAAATTGTGAGCTGCCAACATTGATAGCTGCCAGAAAGAAAGGTGTTTTTCCCCTATCTTCCAGCATGATAAAAATTTTGTACACTAAATTAGTCATATATTGCCTAAGAATATGTGTGTGGTTCTCACGGGCATCAGTGGGAGTTTTCCATGAAGACTAAGGGCAGAATACTGCTCTAAAAGCTTTGAATGTTTCATTTGTATTTGGCTCCCAAATCTGGAGAACAGAAGTGAAAATAAATTAACAATTTTATTTAATTTCTACCGACATCTATCATTTTAACTAACTGGAGTTTATAATTTGCACAACTATATATCTTTTAATGTGTGCAGTTAGGATCTGCTCATGTGAGCCCTGACCCGCATGAGCAGTTCTCACACTGCTGAGTGACTTGCTTGAGACTGCTCATCTGAGGAAGAATTTGTAGGACTGAACTCATAATTTTTATTATTTTGTTTGGGTTATGTTTCCAAATATAACCCTCAATAGTCCGGATGATGTCCCCGATCCCATCATGTACTATAAGTTGTATGCAAAACAATCTGGAGACTAGTGTCATTCAAACATTTGCTTTGAGGAAAGGTGGAGGAATGGGATCCTGCAACAGATGTCTTTAGCCCCAGGGGGAAAAAATAACTGAGGGCAAGTTTCATTTGGTCTGACTTTCTTTGTGCCTGCAAAAAAAAAAAAAAAAAAAGGCAGCAGTGTGTCTCATACCCACATAGAATTTTGAGCACAAATTTGGGGCACAATTTTGGGCACAAATTTTAGTACTCTGATATGTACAGTAAATGCTTTTATGTCCAACATTCTATCATCCAGAACTCTCGAATATCTGGCATTTTAACCATAAGTAAATTTCAGTTTAATTTTCCATGAGTGCATTTTGTAAAAGTAAACACAAAAAAGTACAGAAAATACAGCATAAATTTACTGTGTACACTACTATTGTTGTTGGTAAATAAAGTACTCTGAATGCATTTTTGTTTGTTTCTTAATATCAAATCTAGTTTTTTTTAGTGTTATGAATTGTTAGGTATACCTCTCTATTCTCCAGAATATTTGAATATCGGGCAAACTCCTGGTCCCCAGGCTGCCAGATAAAAAAGAATCAGAGGGGTAGCCGTGTTAGTGTGGATCTGCAAAAGCAATGAGGGGTCCTGTGGCACCTTACAGATTAACAGAAATGCATGAGCATAAGCTTTCGTGGGCAAAGACCCACTTCATCAGTGGCAAATTTCTACTACCTGCATCTGACGAAGTGGGTCTTTGCCCACGAAAGCTTATGCTCATACATTTCTGTTAGTCTATAAGGTGCCACAGGACCCCTCGTTGCTTTTGCAGATAAAAAAGAGTTTACTGTAATTAATAAAATTAATGTTCAAAACTCACATTGCAAATTGCCTCAGTAAAAAAGGCTGGGATTCAGCCTGACTGAAAATGTGGCCGTTAGTATTCCAAATGCTCTCTTCACGTTATGAGGTGAAAAGAATTTCATATTGCCCTGGTGTTTTGCCCAATTAAAGCCTACCTGTGCTTTCAAACAACTGGGACTATATTAGGACCTTTGACTTTGTATGTACAACTCTAATAATGCCTCTCTAGTTGGGCACAAAAAGCTTCCAGTTTCTGTCCTTGTGTATGGATTTATGAATACACAATGCAACATAGGGCAAATGAAACATATTATTTTGAAGGTGAACTAAATCTTTTCTATTGCCAGGAAGAGGATGATCCTTCTGATGCATCCCACTTATAGATAAACCTGAGGACTTGCCTAGTCTGAAATTTATACAGCTTCAGAAACAATCACCCTGTGAAGAGGATGGATGAAACAGAAGAATGAAAAGGGTTCAAATGAGAGCCCTGAGTGCTTGCAGATAGCAGCAGCAGGACATCCCTTGTTGCTCAGTTCAGGGAATCAAGAGAGAATTTAATCCATCCAAAATCAAAATGCATCAAAAAAGATACAAAAAGACAGAAATATGTTTAAGACAGATGCTGAAGTTTCCTTTATATCTCCATCTACCAGCAATTACTCTCAAGACACACTCAATACCTTACAATACAGTCTGGAGCATAACTAGTAACAGGGTATGTTACTATTCTATTTGGAGTTCATCACACTTTTTTTTTTTGATCCCTGCCATCATTTGCATCTTCAAATAATGCTGGGCAAATCCTGCAGTTGGGATAGAAGACCCATTCCTGCAGAATGCCGAGTGCATACAGAGACCTGCTGTGTACCCATCCCTTTTTCTGCCACTTGGATGTTGATGTGGTATCCCCCTTCACTTCCTGGCCTGAAGTCAACCTGAGTTAAGGGCTCCCAGCACCTCTTGGGAAGAGCTCAGCACTTCACATGATCAAGCCCTCAGTCTTTATTCCAGTTATCTACCACTGAAGTCATCTGGAGTTTTAACTGAGTAAGGGCTGAAGGATTTTGTCCTCATTTTGTATAAATGAAAACATATCAATCCTTTGTTCCTAGTGTATGTTTGAACAAAAGATTTGATTGCAGAGGACACTGATATTTATGACTCATGTAATAATCCCAAGGATGCAATGCAATCACAGTGATGATGGTATTCTTAGGTCACAATGGTGATGGTTACATTTAGAAAGACCATGGAAAACTAGACACAGTATCTCACTTGTGGCTTGCAAAATGAGGTAATACTAGGAAAAAGGCAGGGCAAAGTGCTTTGCCTTGAAGGCCTATTTTATTTTCTGCAACTTCAATTTTATCTCCCCATTTCTCCAAGCACTGATGGGATGTGAGCTGGTGACCACTCAAGTGCTGGTGATTGGTTTGCTTGTGTTTTTCACCGTTAACCTGTCAAAGCATTTGCATCAAGGGACTGAAGGACAAAATGCAATCATCACAGGTACCCGCATTAAAGGGACAATGTCATCCATGTTTATACTACAGAGAGAGAGAGAGAGAGAGAGAGAGAGAGAGAAATACGAAATAACCAAACCAAACCAAACCGGACAAACTGAAGAAGAGCTAGGCAATGGAATGAAATGACAGCCAATAGTGCCATAGGAATTCTGAGAACCACTCCAGTCTTTTAATCCTCAAACACTTCCAAGAACAAAGGGGGGAAGAGTTCCGTGGGGCATTCCACCTTCATGTGCAGGAAGCGGCTGGCGTGGCAAGCTCCAATCATTCGCAGATCTGTCACTTTCATCAGCAGTTTTGGCCAAAAGTGTGCAACATGGTGTTTTCTGTAATTAATGTAGTGTTCAAAGGCCAGGAGGAAACCCTCTTGACATTTTTCTATCCTCTCAACACTGAGGAGACCTGGGCGATCTGTAAGTAAAAAGAAACAGGACTGATGCATTTATTTACAAAAATAAATTCGTAATCAAATTCAAGAGAAGGACGACCATGTCATAAAGGTGCTGGACTGAGATTCAGGACATCTGTGTTCAAATCCTGGCTCTTGCATAGATTTACCATGTGACCTTGCCCACTTACTCTCTCTGTACCTCAGAAATAATAATGATTTCTTCCTCCAAGCCTTTATCTAGTATAATTATAATGCAAGCTAATCAAGAAGGTACACTCTGAAGAAGTAGGTCTTATCCATGAAGCTCATTACTTAATAAATAAATTTGTTAGTCTTTAAAGTGCTATGGGACTGCTTGTTTCTGTGAAGCTACAGACCAACACAAGATTATTATGGGTATGGGTATGTTCATTGCTGTAGGGTGCGAGAAGAGTTTGTAACGGTCTCATGAGAGCAGATCGACCCCTCTGTGAATCCTCAGAAGAATCTAAACAGACCAGCCTGTGCAAGGTAAAAGCTACAAACTGCCATGGGAACAGCTGCAGAACAAGCCGTGCTTGCCAAGATTTCAAGGCTACGCTGGCCGTAGGCCACAAGAGATAGGGATAAGAAATGCATAGGCAATTTTAGGCAATCTTATGTTAATGAGCTCAGCTTTATCAGCTAGTGTTAGGAGGCCTGTTATGGAGCCTCTCCCCGAGCGAAGCTCTGGCGCGTCGGGTTTTCCCCCACGGGTGACTGCGGTGTCTCCGGGGCTCCCGCCGCGGGTGTCACGCGCTTTCAATAAACCAAATATAGCACTCGCCTTCTGGGTGCAGCCTCGTCTCTGGGGAACCCGAGTCTGGTTGGCTACAATTGGCGCAGCGAGCAGGGTTCTCCAGGTATGATGCCTTTTTGGTCGAAAGCGGGGGAGGCAGGGAAGCCAGCACTGTCCCTGCAGCGCATGCCAGGATAGCCCTCGACGGAGCGATGGGGGCCAGTAGTGCGGATGGTGGCCTGTTGGGCGGCCCCAGCGGACTGTCCGGAGTTGCAGGAGGTGGCAGGCATGACGCCGGTACAGCTACCTTCAACCCAGATAACAGCATGGCACCTCAACTCCTTGTCATCTTCCTGACTATCTCGCTGACCTCTGCCATACCTAAGCATCACCTCAGGAATGCCATCCAGTCCATCGTCTCCACCGCTGGTGCCACGGATTGCTGGATGTGTACCCTGCTGAACGCCTCTACCAGATTGGGAATTGAGTTTGTCCCTCTGAACCGCAATGATTGGTGGGACAAGAGCAACATCTTCCAGTGGGGACCAGTCTGTTTTGATGACAGCAACATCCACTCCTACCTTCGCTGCGGCCCCTGGGGTTCATGCTGCGATAGGGTAAGCCCCTACCTCGATAAAGAATCTGGAAGTTCTGGTTCTGGTTCTGGTTTTGTTATCGTACCCTGTAATGGGATGAGCCTTGCTGGAATTTGAATCCCTGACAACCTTGTCATCCCGGGTGCTGGGAGGGTGGAACTGAGTGTCTTGCTTGTAATTCCTCGGAGTGGAAGCCATCGCGTGCGAGCAAGCTCCAAGGTTAGGCTGGGCCCTTCTGTCCCGTCCTCCCAGCCAAGCTGGTGGGGGTAGAGGTAACCGGTTTGAACTTTCGTGGAACTGAGTGTCTTGATTGTAATTCCTCGGAGTGGAAGCCATCGTGTGCGAGGAAGCTCCAAGGTTAGGCTGGGCCCTTCTGTCCCGTCCTCCCAGCCAAGCTGGTGGGGGGTAGAGGTAACCGGTTGAAACTTTCTGGATTAGACCATAATTCCCATCTGCCCTCCTGTCTAATTGTTCTCTGTCTGAGTGTCAGCAAGGGATGGGGTGGGTCACGGATACCTCTGAGCGTGCGCATACGGGCATGGCCCAAGCAGCTACCCACTTCAAGTGGAAACACTACTTACAGCAGTGCATGCGCTTGGGAGCCCCCACACTTACTGTTCCACACACCCTTCTCCTGGGAACCATTACTTTTAACTTTGCTTTCACTGCTCTCATATGCTGTTGTCAAGTCTGTTCCGCAGGTGCACACTGTGTTGCCAGAAGAGCATCAGCCACCTCACTTGATTCCTACTAGCCTTGGCGTTCACAAAGGGGTCGCGGGGAGGAGTGTAGGGTGCGAGAAGAGTTTGTAACGGTCTCATGAGAGCAGATCGACCCCTCTGTGAATCCTCAGAAGAATCTAAACAGACCAGCCTGTGCAAGGTAAAAACTACAAACTGCCATGGGAACAGCTGCAGAACAAGCCGTGCTTGCCAAGATTTCAAGGCTACGCTGGCCGTAGGCCACAAGAGATAGGGATAAGAAACGCATAGGCAATTTTAGGCAATCTTATGTTAATGAGCTCAGCTTTATCAGCTAGTGTTAGGAGGCCTGTTACGGAGCCTCTCCCCGAGCGAAGCTCTGGCGCGTCAGGTTTTCCCCCACGGGTGACTGCGGTGTCTCCGGGGCTCCCGCCGCGGGTGTCACGCGCTTTCAATAAACCAAATATAGCACTCGCCTTCTGGGTGCAGCCTCATCTCTGGGGAACTCGAGCCTGGTTGGCTACAATTGCCTAGCATAATGGAGCCCTGATCACAGCTAAGGCCTGCAGGTGTTTCTGCATTACAAATAACTATGAATAAAAACTGCCATTATCAAAATTCTCTCCTTCCCCCTCTAAATTACAATTCTCTCCTGTCTTTGTTTTCTCTTTCAGTGGCAGCTATACAAGTATGACCCAAGATTCCCTCAGTGCCAGCTGGCAAGATGGATACAGGAATGCACTGAGTCTGATATGTACATTCTAGTTCACCAAACGATCTCATGTCATTTCTAGATTCTGAAGATACAGATTCTGAAGATATGCTTGCAGAGTCTGCATCAAGGTATTAGCCAGCAGCAGAGGTGAAATAACTGGTTTTTGGTTGGACAAGGAGATATTTATTCACTGGTCTTCTCCCAGGATGTAAATCAAACAATATAAGCCAATACAATGGATGTCCATTTACATATGAAGTCTATGCAGAAAGGTGAAGTCAACAGGGAAGCAGCAAAGAGGCAAAACAAGCCACAGACAGCCTGTCTCAAGAGTACAGATAATGAATGCTTATCTAGATGTCAGCTTTCTAACATCACCACCCTTGTAGCCACCCAAAGACATACAGGGTAACAAGAAGTCATTCTATAAATATATTAGAAGCAAGAAGAAGACCAAGGACAGGGTAGGCCCACTACTCAGTGAGGAGGGAGAAACAATATTAGGAAACTTGGAAATGGCAGAGGTGCTTAATGACTTCTTTGTTTCAGTCTTCATCACAAAGGCTGATGCAGAAATGCCTAACATAATGCATGCAGCTGGGAAGGGGATAAGTTTAGAGCATAAAATACAAAAAGAACAAGTTAAAAATTACTTAGAAAAATTAGATGTCTGCAAGTCACCAGGACCTGATGAAATACTTCCTAGAATACTTAAGGAGCTGATAGAGGAGGTTTCTGAGCCTTTAGCTGCCATCTTCGAAAAGTCCTGGAAGTCAGGAAAGATTCCAGAAGACTGAAAAAGGGCAAATATAGTGCCCATCCATAAAAAGGTGAAAAATAACAACCCAGAAAACTACAGACCAGTCAGTTTAACTTCCGTGCTGGGAAAGATAATGGAACAAATAATTAAGGAATCCATCTCCAAACTTTTGGATGAAAATAAGGTTATAGGAAACAGCCAGCATGGATTTCTAAAGAACAAATCATGCCAGACCAATCTGATAGCCTTTTTTGAGAGGATAACAAGTCTTGTGGATAAGGGAGAGGCGGTGGATGTGGTATACCTAGACTTTGGGAAGGCATTTGACACAGTCTTGCATGATCTTCTTATCAATAAACTAGGCAAATACAACTTAGATGGGGCCACTAAAAGGTGGTTGCATAACTAGCTGCATGAACATTCTCAGAGAGTAGTTATTAGTGGTTCAAAGTCATGCTGGAAGGGCATAACAAGTGGGGTTTCACAGGGATCTGTTTTGGGATGAGTTCTATTCAATATCTTCATCAGTGATTTAGATATTGGCATAGAGAGTATGGTTATTAACTTTGCAGATGATACCAAGCTGAGAGGGGCTGCAACTGCTTTCAAGGATAGGCTCATAATTCAAAATGATCTGGACAAACTGGAGAAATGGTCTGAGGTAAACAGGATGAAGTTTAATAAGGACATGTGCAAAGTACTCCACTTCGGAAGAAACAGTCAGCTTTGTACATACAGAATTGGACGCGACTGTCTAGGAAGGAGTCCTGCAGAAAGGGATTTAGGGGTCATAGAGGACCACAAACTAAATATGAGTCAACAGTGCAATGCTGCTGCAAAAAAATAAAACATGATTCTGGGACACATTAACAGGAGTGTTGAGAGCAAGACACCAGAGGTCATTCTTCTGCTCTACTCAGAGCTCATTAGGTCTCAACTGGAGTATTGTGAACAGTTCTGGGCACCACATTTCAAGAAATGTGGAGAACCTGGAGAAGGTCCAGAGAAGAGCAACAAGAATGATTAAAGGTCTAGAGAACATGAGCTACAAGTGAAGACTGAAAGAACTGGGTTTGTTAAATTTAGAAAAGAGAAGACTTAGAGGGGACATGATAGTGGTTTTAAAGTACCTCAAAGATGATTACAAGGAGGAGGGAGAAAAATTGTTCTCCTTGGCCTCTGAGGATACGACAAGGAACAATGGGCTTAAACTGCAGCAAGGGAAGTTTCGATTAGACATTAGGAAATAATTCCTAACTGGCAGGGTGGTTAGACGTTGGATTAAGTTACCTAGGGAAATTGTGGAATCTCCATTGCTGGAGACATAAAAGCAGGTTAGAGATACACCTATCAGGGATGGTCTAGATGGTGTTTGGTCCTGCCAAGAGAGCAGGGAACGGGATTTGACCTCTTGAGGTCCTGTCTAGTTCTAGTGTTCTGTGATTCTCCTCTGTGCTGTGTCAGCCCTAATTGTGCCTTACAGGTTAACAACAGGTGCACCCCCATCCTGAAACCCCTTAGAAACATTTCCCTGTGATATCCATTCCCTAACTACTGAGAGAAATGTTATGCCTGCTTCCCAATGGGAACAGTATGCACAACAGCTTATAAGATTCAGCTCAGGACTATTATTTTACTTAATGTCACACTGAGATATATTTATAGTGAAAACAAGAATAAGTTTATTACTAAAGTCTAGAGCTTCAGGAGATGGCAAGTAAGAATATTGGAAACAAGTGGTTACATAAAAGCAAAATCATAAGATGTTTTTCAGAGACTAAGCTTAACCATCAGGGTGCGTCTACATTAACTCCTTGTTTCAAAATTAATTTAGACAGGAGGCCCAATTTCAAAAGAGGCTTCGGAGAGCCTACATGCCCAACAGCCGCTTTCAAAATTGTTTACAGCGAAAAGGGGCATGAATTTCGAAACTGCTCTTCCCATCCGAGATCGGGAAGAGCGCCCCCTTTCGCAACCAAATTTTGAAATAGGGCATGTGTAGATGATCCAGGCTGCAATTTTGAAATTGCAGGTCCGCCATGGTAGTGGCTTCAGGGAGTGCGGAGACACACTAGCAAGCCACAGCGGGGCTCTGTGGTCCCCGGGTCAGCCCTTAAAGCCTCATGGCCCTGGAAACCCTATGCAGGAAGCTGTGAGCGTGCCCAGGGCCTGAGGAGCATGAGCTCTGCTTGGCAAATGCTCCAGCAGCCCAGACAGATGCGCCACACAGTCCACCAGCTGGATGGTGAGCCCCCCACACTCCAGGGACCCCCAGGAGGCCCCCACCTCCCAGCCCGAGGGGTCACCGGAGGAGAGCCGGGGCTAGAAAAGGAGCAGACCCTCCTGAACAGAGGCCAAGGTAAAAGACCGCCTTGGCCTCTGGGCGGAGGAGGTGCTGCTGCATGGCACTGGGCAGCCCCGCAACACAGTTGCCTTCAAGCGGTTGTCACTGGGGCTGTGGAGGTGGGGACATCCCCAGTGCATGCCCGATCAGGTCCAATCGAAGGTTAAGGAGCTGAGGCAGGCTGATAGCCAGGCCAGGGACACCCGCAGGCGACTGGGGGCAGGGGCCAGCCCGAGATGCCCACACTACTGGGCATTGGAACAGCTCCTCAGCCCGAAGAATGTCCCCAGGCTGTTGGTGGTGGTTGACACAGGCGGGCCTGACACCGACCGGAAGATGGACCCACACGACCAGCTGGGATCATTGAGCTAGACCACACAGGCGGAGCCACGGAGCGACTCGGAGGCGGGCGGGGCGGGGGGGGGCGGCTCATGATTGCCGTCAGCTCCGGTACCTCCAGCCAGGCCCCCTTGAGGCTGGTGTCCTCGGACCTTTTCTCCAGAGCCTCAGGCAGGTAATGGGTGGATCAGGCAGCCTGGAGGAGGAGCCTATCTCACTTTCCCCTGCCCCATCCCAGACCCAGGCGTGGTGCCATACAGCACCTGTGCCCATGGACAGCACCCCAGCCCTCCTGACCAGGAAGGGATGTGGGGGCCAGGCCGCAGCCAGCAGTCGCTCCACAGATGCAGTCCCAGCAAGCACATGGGAACCCCAATGGGGGGTTGGCAGGGGAGGCGCCACCTCGGGGGATGGTCGGGGGATGGTGGGGGTGGAGCCCCTGGGCCCAGGTGACAGCACTGACGGGTGGCCTCTCTCCCCCTTGTGTCTCCACAGCATCATCCTCTGAGGGCTGGACCACACCCGCACCACCATCTGATGGAGCCCGAGAACCCTCCTCCCCATCGCCCAGGGTGCCGCCTGCCCAGCCCCGGAGGGCCCAACGACACCGTCATTATGACCCACAGGAGGCAGCGGAGGCCCACACTGCAGCCATCTGGGAGCAGATCGCCGTGCTCCAGGAGTGGCTGCAGATGGAGCGGGAGGACAGGGCCTGACGGAGGAAGGTCTGGGCCAAGGGGGCCGCAGCTCTCAGACGGCTAGCCCTCCAGCTGGCACCCCCTGCCGCCCTCGAACCCACTCCCACTGCCCTTATCCCACCCACCCTCAGCCCGTCCACCCGGCTCACCCTGGGCCACTGGCTGATTGCCAGTGCGAGCCTGGGGGAGGCTTTCCCCTCCAGCCACCCCCAGCACTCTGTCCCCCACTAACTCACCCAGCCAAACCCGTCCCCTAGCCCTGGACGATCAGACCTCCCCATCCTGCCAGCCCTCTCCTGGCCCTGACAGGGCCCCCGCACCCGGGGTGGCAGGGGCCCCCGTACCCACCAGGGGTCTCACCCCCACCCCTGTGGGGGACTAGGCCCACCTGTGCCTGTGGCCCCACCCAAGGGGGCATGCCCCCCTGCATTGTATATAGTTCTGCTCCATTCTCCCCCATATTTAGCTCCCAGTTAGGAAGACCACACATCATATTTACCAGTGCTGTTTATTTATATGTATAGTTGGCTCCCAGTTATTACACCCTTTTTTGTGCATCCCGGTGTCCCCGTGTGTGGAGGGGGCATGCTATAGGGTGGGTGTGAGCCAGAGTGCCAGGTGGGGGTCAGTGTGGCTCCCGCTCAAAGGCCTCCCGGAGAGCTTCCCAGACCCTAACCCTGTCGCGATGTGCCTGGCGGCACGGGGCTGTGGATGGCTGCTCATAGCCAGGGCTGTGGTCCGTAGCCCACCCCGGCATGTACTGCTTGTGCCTGCCGTCCACTATATCGTGCAGAGCACAACAGGCTGCGACCACCCCGGGGACGCTGGGCAGGCTGACATCCAGCCGTGCATTCAAGCATCGGAAACGCCCCTTGAGGCATCCGAAGGCCCACTCTACAGTGTTGCGGGCGTGGTTCAGGCGGTTGTTAAAAGTGTCCTGGCTGGCAGTGGTGTGTCCAGTGTAGGGGCGCATCAGCCATGGTTGCAAAGGGTACGCCCCACCAGCCACTATGCATGGTGGCATCATTGTGTCCCCCACGGGGAGCTGCCAGGCAGGGATGTAGGTGCCATCCTCTATGTGCCGCCCCAGCCAGGAGTTGCATAATATCCAGGCATCATGGGCTCGCCCAGACCAGCCCACTCAAATGTCACAGAACCAGCCCTGGGCATCAATGAGCGCTTGGAGCACTACCAAGTGGTACCCCTTGCCGTTTATGTAGCGTCCCACGCTGTGGTCTGGGGAGTGGATAGCTATGTGCATGACATTGAGTGCGCCAAAGCAGTTTGGGAAACCGAGGGCAGCAAATCCTGTCATGGCGTTATCCAAGTTGATGAGGTGGATGGCCCTCCGCAGGATGATGCAGTTGATGGCCTGGACCACCTGTAGAAAGGGGGCACCGACATGTGGGGCCTGCACATCAGGGGGCCTGCACATCAGGGGGCCTCCCTCCCCCTTCCCCTGCAGGCTCCCCACACAGGGGCCCTCGGCCCCCGCTTCCAGGAGTGTGTGTGGGGCCCTGGCCTGACTTACCTCCAGGAGGACGGCTCCGACGGTGGCCTTGCCCACCCCGAATTGGTGCCTCACTGAAAGGTGGCTGTCTGGGGTGATGAGCTTCCAGAGGGCGATCCCCGCACACTTCTCGACTGGGAGCTCAGGCCGCATGCAGGTGTCCACGTGCTGCAGGGCAGGTGTTAGCCATTGGCACAGCTCCATGCATGTCTGCTTTGTCATTCCAAAGTTCTCGAGCCGCCTTTCATTGTCCCACTGGCCCAGTACCAGCCTCCCACACCAGTCCCCACTGCTGGGGTGGCTTCAGAGGTGCTGTGGGGGGCGGGGGATGGGAAGCAGTGGTTGCCCTGTTGCCAGGGCCTGCAGGACCCCAGTGGGGAGGTAGCTGGGCCCCAGGGCATCCACCACACCCAGGATGGCGATCACCCCCTGGGTCCTGGTGTGGGTGGAGGTATCGGCCTCAGGCAGCTGCTGGTGCTCCATTCTCCTCCTGTTCTTGGAGCACGGTCCATGCAGTGCTGTGTACTGCTCTGCGGTGCTCTGTGTGTGCAGGGTGGGTGTGTTTGGCAGGGGCCCTTTAAGGTGGCTGCAGGACCTGGAAGGGCTTGCTGGCCACGTGACGCCACGCATGGTGTTTCCAAGCTGCTTATTTCTAAAGAGCCCGTGTTTCTGTGTGGACGCTCTCTTTCCAAGCAATGGGGGGGGTGTTCTTTCGAAACAGCGGATCGGTACAGCAATCCGTTTTGTGTGTGTAGCTGCACTATTTCAAAATCCCTTATTTCGATTTTGATTTTCGATGTTCCCCCTTTCAAAATTTCTTTGTAGTGTAGACACAGCCTCAGATTAACCACCTAGCTAATGAAGTTTCTCTCAACAAAGTCTTATAGTTTTTCAACCAAAGTTGGCTGGGACTTGGCACCTAGGAAGTAAAATGGGCCGTGGGTTTACATTCCTGAAAATGGGATAGAAGAGACACTGGGAAGGCACAAGGTAAGCAGGCTTTCAGCAACACCTGTGGTCTGCCCTTGGTGGTGCTGGCAATTTGGCCGACAATGTTCCTCCCTCCAAATCAGCATCGGAGCAATGCATCTGCCTGGCTGCGAAAATGTCTTCTTTACAAGAAAACACTGAAAGTTCATTTACAGGGAAGACGTTCTTACAGAAACGCCTTCTGAAATCACTGTTTTACCTACCAAGGTTTTGGAAAATAAACAGAGACACAGATGTTTTCAGTGGATATGTCAAATGAATGCAGATAATCAGGAAGGTGAATATAAATCCCTACTACTACTACTGTTCACTACTCAGTGCGTAAAGTGGCCTCAACCCCTGCTCCCCCATAATTTTCCAGGTCTACCACTGCCCCAAAACAGGATCCTCCTGTAGGGCTGGCACAGCTTACAAATACCTACTATGCAATATATCGACTATAAGAGTGCCTCTCAACCAGGGGTATGAGCACCCTTGGTGGGTACATCGAGGTACTCCAGCGGATACATCAAGTCATCTAGATATCTGCCTAGTTTTACAATGGGCTACAGAAAAAACACTAGTAAAGTCAGCACAATCTAAAACTTCATTCAGATAATGGCTTGTTTCTAGTGCTTCATAGGCCTTGCACTGAAATATATGTACCATAGCTGTATTCCCGTTTATTTACCTGACAGTAAGAGTTTAGAAAGTCAGCAAGTTTTCAGTAGTAGTCTTCTGTGCTATTTTTGCACGTTTGTTGTAAGTAAGCAGCTTTTACGTGAGGTGTAACTTGGGGGTATGCAAAACAAATCTGACGCCTGAAAAGGGTACAGTAATCTGAAAGGTTGCATGGCACTTGTTTCAAGACCTTAGGACCATGTTTCTCAACAAGTGGCATGCATACCCTTAGGGGTATGTGAGAGAAGTCTGGGGGTACTTACAATATTTTTTCTGAAAAAAGGGGTACTTTGTTAAAAAAAAAATTAAAGGTTGAGAAACACTGGACTATAATACTATTGCTCAGAGGTGGGCAGGCAAGAAACACACCAGAAACCAAAGTGAAATGTTCTGTATCAGCTGCCTGAAAACATTATGGGCCTGCATCCTTTAGAGCTTCAAGCAGCGACACAGCAGAGTCTTGATGGGATGGGCTCCCAGCAGCAAACAGTATTAGTAGGCATGGAACGAAGAAAAGCAACTGGGCAGATCAAAGTAAACCTGTGAAACTGATGGCCAACTTGCAACGAAGGATATTCTCAGTCCCACACGTTACAGCACCCTGGGCTGGAGGAAAAGGGCAGGACAATTCGAGAACTTGCCCCGCAGATGGCTGATGATGGACTCTATTTGTAAGCCAGGAAATATCGGCCCAGACTCAGCTACCTCACAGATTCCTCTGCAGCAATCAACCCACCCCAGAGCTCTGCGATATTTGGATGTGGTCTGAGACCAAAGCCACTTTCATCTAACAGAAGGTGTTTTGTCATGTCATGCTTCTCCCAACAGTTTCTTGGCCCCAAAGTGATTCAGTAACCAAGCACTCCGGCTGCACCATCCTAGTGATGCCTCAGTCAGTGCTCCCACGTTTAAAATCCTCCCTGTGTTTCTTTTAGAGAGAAATTTGCTGCAGAGAGACAATGAACAAGACTATGAACCAGGGATGGTTACAAAAGCTCTGGTGGTGCCCCTACAGTCTTGATCTCACCTGATGACATGAGCAGCACAGCCTGGAGCAGGGCGACCTCTGTGTCATCCAGGTTAAATGAAGACAGCGACATGCCCAGGTCGAAGATGGCATCAGACACTACACCAAGACCCCCGTTTTTCAGCTGGCCCCTCGTCACGGCCATCTCCCCGTTTAGCGTTAAAGTCTCACTCTCGGGGTCATAGCGCACTGCTGCTCGGAGGGACATAATCTCCATACAGCAACCTTTCAAAAGGATGATCTGGTCTTCACATGGCAGCTGCAGAGATTACAAAGGAGAATGGGACAGTCTGCACTAACCAGCTTTTTCAAGCAAGTTTAGTTTGGAAATAAGGTAAAATCCATGCTCTGCTACTCAGTAAAAATCCAGGGGTGTTAGACACACAGTTAACACTGTTACACGTCCTACAGCTGAATGACTAAATACTCCAAAGTATGCAGGCCTGCTGAGGGGGTGGTGGGGTAGAGGGGCAAATGCAGCACTTGTCTAGGGCCCCAGCAATTTAAAGAGGCGTGGGGGCTCCAGTCATTGCCACCATATCTCTGTCAAAGAGTGTCCCTTGATCGAAAAATGCTTTTGAAATGCCCCATACAGGTTCCAGAGCAGGGTTACTTGGCCCTGGATGATTGGGTCCAGGGAAGGGAAGGTAGGGGCTGGGGCTGGACTGGCCAGTCCAGGGATTCTCTGGCTGGGGGCGAGGGTGTTCTTTGTGGTTGGGTCTGTGATTTCTGCCCAAATTGTTGTTGTGGGCCTGCAAGTATGAATGGCACACCCTGAAAGCTAATCATCCTGTCTCCTGCATGTTTGGCCATCCCCCTGATTGGGTTCATTCCACCCAGTTCCCACTGGAAATTAATATATACAAACAAGTATACTGGGTCAAACCAAAGGTCCATCTAGGCCAGTATCCTGTCCTCTGACAGTGGCAAACGCCAGATGCCCCAGAGGGAGTGAACAGACCAGGCAATCATCAACTGATGCCTTCCCTGTCATCCATTTCCAACCTGTGAACAAACAGATGCTAGGGACACCATTCCTACCCATCCTGGCTAATAGCCATTGATGGACCTAACCTCCATTAATTTATCTAGCTCTTTTTTGAACCCTGTTAAAGGCTCGGTCTTCACAACCTCCTCTGGCAAGGAGTTCCACAGGCCAGCCATGCACTGTGAGAAGAAAAACGCTGTTTTCTTAGTTCCAGACCTGCTACCCATGAATTTCATTTGGTAACCCCTCGTTCTTTTTGCTAATCATTATAATGAAGCACTAATGAAGCATTATAATTCTGACTAATGGGTCAGAATTTCAGAAGACCTCAGCTCCTGTGAAGGCACGAAAATGCAGGGATCTGATTTTCAGCACGGCTGTTCTCAGTGAGGGCAGCTCAGTGCTGAGCAGGTTTGAAAAGCTGGCCCAAAAATTTTTCTAACTCTCTGCTCCATTTGCAAAGCATTTTATAGGGTTGGATCAATTAACTAATACTATCAATTATTTCTCTGGTCACAGCAAAACCACGCCTCTTACTTTTCTGACCCAAGACTGGGAAGTGAGGGTGGAATGGGGGAAGACCACACATACAAAGATCCATAATCATGGGCTGTATTTTACGAAAAAAAAGTAAAAATAAAAGTTGTCTCTACCGGAGATTTTGAAAAATGCCTAAGCAAATGGGATTTGTGCTCTTTATTTCTTTAGTCACTTTTGAAATATCCCCCTGTAATACTTTGGAAACCATCAAGTACCAGCATTTAAGAAGAGACAATGAGCCAGAGATTCTGCTTTCAGCTATAGAACTGTAACTCAGCTGCCTTTAGCGGTACTACTCCAACATTATACTTGTGTGACCGACAGCAGAATTTGGATCATTATCTTCAAAGCAAGTTGCAAGGCTTGTCTTTTTCCCAGGGTTTGCAAATGCATGGGAGGGACAGCAGGCAGCAAGAGGGAACTGTAATGCTAAAGATGGGGAACTATTTGAGCAGTGTTTGTTGAAGGTAGTTCCTGAATTGTTCCACTTAGGTTGTATTTATCTGTCATCGCTAGGGTGCCTGCATAATAGGACTGGGTGTCCTTTTCAGCATTTCTAGAAAACTATCTAGGTACATAAATAAATGATAATGAAAGAAGAGTGAAATCTCCAAGACCATTTTGAAGATGTCACTATAAGTCAACAGCAAACGTGACAAACATAGTTGTGGGACAATGAAACTAAATCCTCATTGGGTTCTAGAAGGGAGAAAATCTAGTTCATTTCTGGTTCATGTCAGGATACTATGATTTTTTTTTCACTTTAAATCTCAAGTGATGTAAATATGTTGTTTTTGGCAGTTGTGCACTCACTCACATAATGATTACAGTTAATCTGGTAAAAAAAATGTACAGGGTGGATGATGGACAATTGGCTAACAGAGGCAAAAGCAGTGTTCTGTGGGAGAAGAGTTTTAAACATGAAGCTGATGGAAAACAGAAATTGACAATGATTGCATGGTGAGTTTTGCAGTGCTACCAGTGTCAGGTCTCAAGTTATAGTCACATGAGGAAAATGACACATCCTGGTCAGGGTAGGGCAGTTTCCTTCTGCATCAAAATCAGCAGTTGCACAGACATGGACACCACAAGGAAAGTGGCAGTGTAGCTTCCCAAAGGAAGTTCTGCTGTTAGGCTGCTCAGACCCAGTAAGGAAGGAGAGAAGTAGAATGAAAAACAAGGAGAAAGAAAGAAATTATAAAAAAGATGGCAAATTGGAGACAAATGCAGAGCTAAATGAGGGAGAGAGAGAAAGAAAGAAAGAGGGGAAACGGGGAAAGAAGCAGAGACCAAAGGAAAAAGTTGGGACAGGGAAATACATAGAAAAAATAAATACTGGGATATAACATGAGCAAGTAAGTAATTTTTTTCACTGATCTAATAAATGTAAAGAAATTCCTCTACCCTCTGACTTCTCCACTAACCCTCCTGTAACTTCTTTATGGTTCACTTTTTCCCATCATTCAGAAGGAAACACTGGCCAAGGGACCAAGGGACAGTACTAAGTTGCATTGGGTTCAAAGAGTAGGTTTTGTAAAAGAATAATAATAATGTTTTACCATGCTGAAGACCAAAGGAAATGGTTCCTTGACTTTTTTTTAAATAAAATCAAAATTTTATTTTATTTTTTAAGAAAAATACTTAGTGCTTGGAGTAGCCTGTACCCTTTAGCACATCCTGGCTGGATCTGGTAGAAGTAAAGACACTCTGGAAAGTTTTAGGGGCTTGTTTCTTTTACCATTCTTTCCCTCTCAAAGGGTGACAAAGAAGGGCATAGGAAATAACCTGTCTTTCAACAGAAAGCATGTGACTGCCTGATGTCTGGATCCCAGTCCGTGACAATGAAAAATAATGTCTTGAGTACCTTAAATATTCCCTTCCTTCCCTCCCTCCCAGGGCTGTACTTCCCCATCTCTACCCTTCTATGCCTACCTATTACTCCCCCTTTTTACACTCTGCAGGTTTGTCCCCTCTTTTCTCTCCATAATTGTGCCCTCATTTTCTCACCTATCTCCCTATTGCTGGACAGAACTTGGATCCTACCTGTGTATGCAATAGGCCAGCCTGGTACTGCAGCCTAGGTAGGATAATGCCTGTCAGAGCAAGAACAGGCTTCCTCCTAGCCCTAGTGGGCTTTCCAGGATGCAGTCAATGTGGGCACTTGGATCAGGACTTTCATCTTCCAACAGCAACACATGCCCACTAGAGACTGGGCCTACAGCTCCAGCTGACTGTGAACAATGAGCTCAGCACTCTGAGCGCCCGCTGGTCACAGAGGTGAACTTGGCTGCTCACAGGTTGATTTTGAGACTGAAATGACCTCAGAATGCATTGGCAAAACTCACACAGCCTTAGCAAAACTGGGACAGTTGACAACTGTGACACCATGCCACTAACTCATGAGTCCCTGAAACTGGAGGTGACTAGCAGCAAGATCTGTGTCATTACGGGAGACAGACCAGTCCTCACTTACAGAGAGCCCCCAACCTGAAACAAAGACTAGCCACAAACGACAGACCAAACAATAGTCCAGGAACCTATCCCTGCAACAAACCCTGTTGCCAACTCTGTCCACACAGCTAGTACAGCGGCACCATCATAGGACCTACACCAGCCATCCCATTCACTTGCACATCTCCTAATATGATATATGCCATCATGTGCCAGCAATGCCCCTCTGATGCATACATTGGATTCAGGAAGGTGTTTATAACACATACTTAAGTCCCTCCCTACTTAGAAAAGCACTTAAGTAAATACTTAACTTAAAGCATGTGCTTAAGTCCTAGTGGGTTAATGGGCGTTAAGTATTTTCTTAAAGTTATTAAAGCGCTTAAGTGCTCTCCCTGATAGGGAAGATTTATTCAATTTGCCACTAGTACAGTTGGTATAAAACAACAAAAAAGGAGATTTGGTTCTTCATACGAAAAAGGAAATGAAATGACACCTCAATTATTTTTAGACTATTGCTTGCTTTTAATTCTCTTAAGTAATCTAGTTTAAAAGAATGCAAACTTTTTAGTAAGGTCTTGCCTCTTCATTCTTGCATCAGGTCAACAGGAAACAGGGATTTTAGGAGTCTCGATATAATTTAGCATCACTTTGACACTATTATTGATTGTTTCTCTTGACACGTGCACTTTGAATGGTATGGAGCAAAGAAAAAGGAAAAAAGGCTTACCTCACAAAACATAGGCAACTTTTTGGCAAAATCCACCACTCTTGTAATTGCTGGTGTAATAATTTTTGTAAACTGGCTGAAGGCTTCTAAATCCACTTTTCCACTTTCTGGGGCATTAACCATTGGTGCTTGCCCAATATCTTCAGGCTAAGGATATTAAAAATACATTAAAAGTGAAAATTTGTTTGATTCAAATAATCTTTTGTAAATTCATCTAATTTACGAGGGATTACATATAAATTCCAACATTCTGTTTGTATGAAATTAAACATTAGTTATGATTTATGTAAGACCTATAGGAGCAATTGCTCTAAAACCAGACATAAAATGTGCAAGTGTACGTAAAATTGGTGATTACCTAAAGAAATAGCTGATTAGCATGACATTTTGTATGGGAAGCTACCTATTTTACACATGCATTTACTTGTTTGGTTTATGCACAGCCCATCCACAGGAATTAAATATAAAGGATTTCAAAATAGTCATGCAATGAGTGTGCATAAGAGAGGTTAATGAAAAGTTTGAGTGGAAACAGTGACTGGAAAAATGATATTGTTATATTGAACATTTGTACTGTAATAAGAGTTTTACAGAAATTACCTTTGGGATCGTGCTGTAATATTGTAAGTGAAAAACAACATTCCAAAATATTCCAGTCTCAGAGTGAGATCTGGGCCAAAACTGCCTTTTTTGGGGAGTAAAGGCCTATTCACCACAGCACTTCATTAGTAATCTCCCGTCACCCTGATTTACAAGCTCCCGTTGAAGCTGGGGGCAAGTGTAGACAAGCCCTTCCTGGAGGATTTCTTCCATGGAGATGGAGATACTGATTACTTCCTGAAAGATGCTCAGCACACTGTAGGATTGTACTCCTTGGCTTATCCAGTGTTATAATGTTATAAGATCACAAAGAGCACAAGTCAACCACCAGGCCCTCTTGCCAGAGGTGAGCTAACGTGGCTGATGACTAGTGCAGAAATGGGAACTCGTTTTGATCAAATAAGAACTCTCTGAATTTTTGCTTAATTAGGCTGAAATTTTTCCCTCTACATGTACACAGCTTATGCAACATAAAAGTCAAATTCTGAGGCTTTATGTGTGGTTTATATATACTTTAATCTGAAATCCTGAACGGGGTTGAATTCCCCCCCAAACTGAATGTAGACTTGCATACTTTGTTCTGTTTTAACCCCACCCACATATATTTAAAGATGTTCTTTTATGTTTGAAGTAAGGCTTTGCAATTGCAAAAGACCTACCAAATGCTAAGTGGAGGGAGAATTTTGTTCACATTGCTAAGTTTAAAACTGTATAAGAGTCAGAGCATGCCTTGAAGACAGTTGAGGTGTATGAAACTTACAAAAGCACCTTTGAGCAGTGACATTCAAACTGCAGCTTGAATAATATAAATAATATGGGCTTAGGAGTTTTTAAAGCAAAATGTCAAGGATTTTCCTGCAGTTCTGCCATCAATTAAAGTCAAAAATCTAATTTCTCTCAGAAGAAAACTGGTGCTCTGTATAAAGCACATAAGCATCTGATTTGGAAAGAACTGGGAAAACCACATGCTATGTAACCCAACATATTATTGCAATTGAGGTTAGGCAAAAAAATTTAGTACACAGTATCCATGTTCTTGCTCCTTCTCACCAAACCAAACAGGAAACTCTGCTAAACAGTAGTTTCAAAAACAACTGTGTCACTTTCTGCCACATTCTCTGTCTTTGTATATATTCTCTTTGTATTATCTTCATTATGTCCTGACATGAGAGTGTGTGATCATACACACTGAAATGGGTGAGCCACAGTTGGGACTGAATAAATAAATAACAAACAAACAAAGCAAAACAAAACAAAAACAAAAAACCCAAACCCCCCCAATATGCTGACTCAAATAGAAAACTTCCTGTAGTGGGATTAGTGATGGCTCAAAAGTTTATGAAGTGGCGTATGCTGCAGGTCTCTGTAATTATGGAAACAAGAATTTCTACCTGGAGGTCATTTTATGGTCTGGTGTACCTTGGCTTGAAGTAGATTTTACTTTCCTTTGAAGACCTTTGGTGTCTGTGACATATGACTTTAATCAATCTTTTGTGCTGCAGGAGTATTTGGTAGTCAGCATTAATTTCCTTTACAAGTCAAACTTAGAAGAATAATCAAAAATGAAATAAACACTTTTTAAGGGCTGAGAATCACTAAGTTCCTTTTATTTTCTAGGCTGAACCTCAGTTACAGGTGCTTATTCAATAGATAGGCTTTTCACAGAAAAGCTCCCCAGGGACATATTTTGCAATCCCAGTGCTGTAGTATATGTATTATCCTGTTTTTTCCCTAAGATTAATTCTTCCTTCCAGAATTTTTTTGTTTAAATGAATATATTAATTTTTCAACAAATAGGCAATAAAAGACAATTTTTTAAAAATCTGATTTTTGGGTTATTACCTGAAAAAATTAAAAACGGTTTTTATTCACAACATGAAGCCAGTTGCTGGATATCAGTCCATTCTTGGACAAGTTTATCCAAATGCACATGCACACAGGGTCATTATTGATATTATGGCTCCAGCACATAAAGAGTAAGACATATTTTTTATTTGACCTTACTCTACTAAAACAGTGGGAGCTAACTATTGGTTTGCAACTCACGATCATTCTGTTTCCTTTTTAGTTGTATAGTTTGATCAGATGGCCAGAAGTTGGCAATCACTAATTATGAAGTTCATATGATTTGCATACAGTTCACCAACTGACATATAAACAAATTTCTGGGAAGAGGCTTTTGATGGAATAAAATAAACTGGCAACAAAGGCAGAGTAAAAGACTACACTTTCTACCAGAAATTTCCTTTTCTGTTTCCAGTGACTTCCTTGTGCATTGGTGGCCACATGCGCTTCAGTGACAATTTTGATTAGTTCCCATTCCTCATCCGTTGGCTCGGGTTTGTGTCCAATTGTTTTTTGCAGTTCCTCCCGACGTCTCTTCTCTCGGTTTTCTTCTATCAGCTTCCTTTTTGCTAACCGCTTGCTGTCATCCAGCACCACTATCAGGAATGAAAACAAAATGAAAAGTAACAAGATGGAGGGCTGTTCTCAGGCTTGTCTGAATTGTAGTTTGACCTGTCCCAGATGTGCTGAGAGAACTGCAAACAACTCAACAAGGTAATAAATGAGAAGGTCTACCAACCAGCCTAACAGGTGGCTCTCTCTAGAACCTGAATGATTTACTTACACTTGAGTTTAGCTTTTTTCAGGCAAAAGGGGATGGTGACAGAGGGGGTTTTTGCCAGCAGAGAAACGTCTATGTGGCCTGTTTCCAGCTGGAAGCAGCCTCTGGTTGCAGGGAGATCTTGCGTGGCTATGTTAATTGTGTGATTATACTAATGTGCAGCTATTTGCAATTGCGAGACTGCTCCTTTTCATGACGCTGACAACACTACAGGTCCACGTAGACCCAGCTTTTGAGTAGTACCATTGTCTTCAATGGGGTCCCATTAACTTCAGTGGGACTGCTCACAAAGGCTATGTCTACACTACAGAGATCTTTTGAAAGAAGCTCTTCCGGAAGATCTCGTCCAAAAGAACTACTTTCAAAAGAGTGGGCCCCCGCACAAAAACAGTGGATCAACATTGCGATCTGCTCTTTCAAAAGAACAGGCCAGGGATCAAAAAATCAGGCCCCATGAAGACTGCTCTTTCAAAAAAAAAGGGCCTGCAGAGCGTCTACACGTTTTCTTTCAAAAGAAGCTTTTGACAGGGTGTACTCTTCCTAACACGGGAAAGGCAGAGTGATTTTGAAAGGAGCACCACATTCTTTTGATTTACTTCCAAAAGAATACTTTTTGTGTGTAGACACTCCATGGGATCTTTCAAAAGAGCCCCCTTCCCTCAAAAAATCTTTTGAAAGAACTTGATAGTATAGACGCAGCCAAAGTGTAACACAAGGCAGTAGTAAGATTAAATTCATTGGACCCTCTCAATCCACAGGTTAGTGTGTTCGAAGATAGAAAACAAGGGATCTTTTTTCCTTCAAAAAGAAAACAAACAAAACAAAAAAAGCCAAGTTCATGTTACCATCTCATAAACTGACATGAGGTAAAATGAGAAGCAAGGCTATAATAGTGTAGAGGCTGACTTGGCTCTGTGAATACACCAAGATGATAAATGACCTGAAACAGTCTTCAGTCATATAAACTTAAACTACTAACAATTCCCCTCATCTGTACTTCTGCAGGTTTTTCTAAATCTTTCCACATCCAGTTCTAGTGAGACAGAACAAATTAGACAGACATAGAGATATATCACCTCCATTTATCCACATACAGCAAAATCCTCCCTGCCCGACTCACATGAATTGTCCCATTTAAATAGACTGAACTATTCAAGTTAAAAAAAGAGAGAGCAGGTTTAACTTGAATAGTTCAGTCTATTGCTGCTCTCTGTGTGGTACCAAATATTGACTTGTGCCAGTAATATGGAATGATTTTGAACTGGAAAGGTCATCTCTATAAGTACAGGGACATTTTGGCTCCCATGCTCTTTCATTCCTCTATTTGGACTACCAACTAATGGCGGTTTTGACACATGTCTCTTTTTACTATCTCATTTTGCATAGCCACTAACCAGCCAATGGCAGTATCTTTTGCACTCTGCTAGTCTGGGCTGGATTTGAACTGGTAGCCTAGAGCCATTCAGTCCCCTCTCATGCCATTTTTACTGCAAATGATGAAATGACAGATACTTCTTTCAAGTCAACACCTCTCTGCTCCCATGTATACATAAAACATAATTCCTAGTATGACAAACTAACTTACAGCATGTTGGTTACATAATTTCTCTTTACTGTTTTTTTTCCTCGCTTTGTTTTTCTGTAGGGGATTACACTGGTAACAACCATTAACTAATACATGGTGGGATTTATGTAAGTTACTTCCATTTATACTAATTGAAGTTATGGTGAAAATCCCCTGTGCAACAATGGGAAAACAAGTCCCCTAAGGGTTAATCTTGCAGCCATATGTCCTGGTTCTCTAGAATTCACATAGCACTCTCTCTTAAGTACATACAGTCGTTATGTCTAAAAATAAAACAAACAACTGCAGGATGACTCATACAAAGAAATTCAACTTCACATTCTCCAGAAATTTCTAAACACAATGTTTTTCCTGCAAGGCATCGATCCAGTTGGATTCCCTCTCCCACGCTAGAAAATTAACATCCTTCATGTTACACAACGTGGTTAAGGCCCAGAGAAGGTCCAGTCAGTTATAAGTAAAGAAAATATTACCGCCCTCTGACAGAAAAACAGTTTGGTATAATAATAAACACAATTTCCAACCACTAACTGATAAAAAGGAAAAATTGCTGGTGGCTCTGTTCTTTTCAAGAAGTCTTTATAAGTCAACACATTTTAAGCAAACAGCAAAATTAAAAGAAGAAAAAAGAAATCTACTTACAATCTGTTGCCATGCCAACATAGATGCATTTTTTGAAGCGACATTCTTGACACTGGTTTCTTGTTACTTTGTCTATCACACATTTTCCTTCGTATTTACAGGAATAGGTTGGATGGAGATTCTTCTGAATGGTTCTTCTAAAAAATCCCTGTGCGGAAAAGAAAATTCAGGCAGCATTAGCATTCCGTGGTTTTTGGCACTGAAAGGTACCTGAACTTGTTATTGATGCAAATATATACGCAAAATGGAACATTGTGTATCATTAATTTCTAGTACATCAGTTCTCTAGTATAAAGCTCCTTAGTTTTTTGAGTTTCATGGAACATTCCCCTCAAAATTAAAACTAGAACTGGACCCGAGACATAAAATTCAGATTCAGATGTGAGTGGGTAGTGTTCAGATGCAGGGTGTTAGCTTCACCGTATACTGACAGAGGTACTAATTGTAGTATTTGCATCTAAACTCAGATATTCTGAACCATAGACAAGGTGTGTTCTGAGCTGGTGTTTTTGATGTAGACACAGAAGCCACATAAGGAATTCTGATCTGCATCTATGTTGAGGTTCAGACCTCCCAAGTACTCAAGAACATTTAAATCTGGGAGGGCTGACTCAGGTCCATCTCTAAATTAAACTATTGTTTTCAAGGGATATTTAGTTAAAAACATTTATTTCTAACTATAGGGAAACATCTGCTTGTGTGCAAGAGGCTTGTGTGAAAGTAATTAAGGCTACCTAGGGAATTAAAAGCAAAGCCACATGCAGCATGTTGCCAGAACCAAACAAAATTTGCCCATCAGAAGTTTTAAGCTCAAGATTTAATATAGAATCCACAGTCTTCATGCGGACTATATATTTGAAGAAATGAGAACGCCCTTACCTATCTTTCACCTTTGTAGTGAAGACAATGTGTCACACGTAAGATTATTATCACCATTTACGGTTTGAATTTGGGGTTAGCTGGCATACACGGACATCAATGATTTATATTAGCTGAGGATCTGATTTGCAATGAAATCAGATATTGTCTTCTCTCTGGAAGTTAAGGACCTGTATTGCTATCAGAAAAGTCAAGGGGAGCTTTGCCTTTGCCTTTAGAGACAGCAGGACCAGGCCCTAAAAAGGTGAGCAACTATAGTAGAGACAGTCAAAATAGCGGGAAAGCAAGATACCTGTACTTGGTTCCAAATCTCTCCATAGTCTGAGAAAAGTTTGGATCCGCATCTACCCCCCACACACATTATGGACATAAAAATCCCGAAGCACAGAGTCTCGCAGTCCAACTCAGGGCTTTGGCTGTGGGCTTATACTGCAGTGGAGATATTCAGGCATAAACAAGAACCTGGGCTCTGGGACCACCCAGAACTCAGTCTCCAGTTCAAATTCAAATGTCTATGTTGCATTTTTTAGCCCTGCAGCACAAGACTTCCAAACCCAAGTCAGCTGACCTGGATCAGCTATGGCTATGCTGTGTGTCTTTTATTGCTGAGTATACATAGCTAAAGGTCCTAACCCTGTATAGATCTGTGCACAAACTTAACTTTAGGTATAGTGAGTGAAATTCAGTAGAGTCAGGATTCTACTAATGAGTAATCTTGGGGTATACACTCACAAAGGAAAACATGTGTTCTTAACTCAAGCTAGCTAAGTCCAAGTAAAATCCTAGTGAAGACAAGACAGTTTGTAGCATTCACAGGAGTGAGCAGGATGACTTAAGGTTATGGGGGAGTCTAGAGTCATAGAACCCTAGAACTAGAAGGGACCTCAAGAGATCATTGTGTCCAGTCCCCTGCCCCCATGGCAGGACCAAGCACCTATCTAACCTGCTCTTAAATATTGCCAGTGATAGAGATTCCACAACCTCCCTAGGCAATTTATGCCAGTGTTTAACCACCCTGATAGGAAGTTTTTCCTACTGTCCAACCTAAACCTCCCTTGCTGCAGTTTAAGCCCATTCCTCCCTGTCCTATCCTCAGAGGCCAAGGAGAACAATTTTTCTCCCTTCTCCTGGTAATACTTTATTAAGTGCTATCATGTGAACACTAAACACTGCCTTATCTCCACAGAACTTTATTTCAAGTTAGTGAAGTCAAGTTACCTAGTTTGTGTTAAGAACACACCTTTTTTCCCCGACAAAAATCAGGCTTTTGAAGCTAATGAAACTCCTTGCAGAGCAAGCAAGTTTGTAAGCTTTTGCTACATCAGAGGCATGTGGGCATGACCCAGAGCCCATTACAGTCAATGGAAAGGCTTCCACTGCCTCCTCTAGGCTTGGGATCAGACCCCAAAACAAATGTGATTTGTTTGAATACCTTCTCAATCCCGTAATGAATTTGAATACCTTCTCAATCCCGTAATGAATGGACATTTTAATAGGAACAAAGAGCACGACTCACATCTTCCTCATGCTGGTTTTGTTCTGGTGCAGTTCCACTGACTTAAGTGAAGTTACTCTTTAGTTACAGTGGGGTAAGTGAAGGGGGATGGAGGCTAAAGAGAAGGAAAGCAGCTCTGCAGATCAGCATACGCTGGCACTCCAGATAATTATGGTTAACGCAGGAGATGGTATGCTATCACTGGTGAGCCCTAGAATGCAGAGCGCCCCCAAACACTACCTGTCCTTAGCGTGGTTTGGCTTTGGCTTTATATAGGTAAGCATTCTGACCTAACTAAGCTAGTCAGATTCTGGTTTCTGATTCAGTCCTTTTGCACAGCTCCGAAACTTTTAGTTAAAAGCATTCCCATCAGCTCTACATGCAATAGGATGCAAACACCACGTTGGAGTTTTATATTCTACCCCTCCTTTATAACATATGCATAGATTGAAATAGTTTACTGCAGTTACACACACAGCCAAATTCTGCCCCTCTCAGATGGGTGGCTGTTCCCTTGACTTCAGTAGTAGTTGCTAACACATTACAGTATAAGGCAATGGCTACATTAGAGAGCTCGCAGCAGCATAGCTGGATTAAAGCTGTGGGTCTTGGGGAAGTGAGTGTATAAGTATGTAGGCTAGCAAACTTTTTCAAAGTTATTTTTTCAATCACTCTGGCTACGTCTACACGTGAAGCCAACATCGAAATAGCTTATTTCGATGTAGCAACATCGAAATAGGCTATTTCGATGAATAACGTCTACACGTCCTCCAGGGCTGGCAACGTCGATGTTCAACTTCGACGTTGCGCGGCACCACATCGAAATAGGCGCAGCGAGGGAACGTCTACACGCCAAAGTAGCACACATCGAAATAAGGGTGCCAGGCACAGCTGCAGACAGGGTCACAGGGCGGACTCAACAGCAAGCCGCTCCCTTAAAGGGCCCCTCCCAGACACAGTTGCACTAAACAACACAAGATACACAGAGCTGACAACTGGTTGCAGACCCTGTGCCTGCAGCATAGATCCCCAGCTGCCGCAGAAGCAGCCAGAAGCCCTGGGCTAAGGGCTGCTGCCCACGGTGACCATAGAGCCCCGCAGGGGCTGGAGAGAGAGCATCTCTCAACCCCCCAGCTGATGGCCGCCATGGAGGACCCAGTAATTTCGACGTTGCGGGACGCGGATCGTCTACACGGTCCCTACTTTGACGTTGAACGTCGAAGTAGGGCGCTATTCCGATCCCCTCATGAGGTTAGCGACTTCGACGTCTCGCCGCCTAACATCGAAGTTAACTTCGAAATAGCGCCCGACGCGTGTAGCCGCGACAGGCGCTATTTCGAAGTTGGTGCCGCTACTTCGAAGTAGCGTGCACGTGTAGACACAGCTTCTGAGAGCATATGCTACAGCAGACCTACTATCTATAGTATATATAGGTTCTTATCTTCTTGGCTACAGATACATTACAGCTCTCTGTTGACAGAAGTCACTGTCGGAAGATTTCCCGACAAAACTCCTGTTGAGAGAGTGCGGCCACACACAAAGGCCGATCAGGAGAGCACTCTGCTCTTTCGACAGAGCAGCCAAACTGCCCAGCTGCTCTCTCGACAGAACAGGAACCTGGAAGCACAGCAGACAGGGTTGCCCATTGTTCTGGATGCTGTGTCTGTTGAGAGAAGTCCCCCCCGCCCCCCCAGACCATGTCCACAGAATCTGCTGAAAGCAGCATTATCCCTCAAAGCTTTGAGGCGGAGCGCTGACAGCAAAAGTGCTGTGTTTTGTTCAGATACTTTTGACAAAATGCATTTTGTGTGTGCACGCTCCACGAGTTTTGTTGACAAAACTGGGGTTTTGCTGGCAAAACTTGCTAATGTAACTGAAGCCCTTAAAAATAAGGCTGGGCAATGTTGCAGAATTTAAGAAATGATTTCAATATAAGTGGTAATATTTTATGCTAATAGCCTTGAATTCAACTGTCATTGCTTGCAACCATCTGGATTTTTTTTCTTTTGGTTAAACAGAAAGATTTAAAATCTATGTTGTGCAGAGACTGCGAGAAAACAACGTTAACTCAGTATATGTGATAACATTGAACAGACTGACCTTTCTCTCAGTACAGAATGGGTAGTACGAGTAACTGTTGTTGGTCTGTGGAAATTAACGTAACCCACACACCTACTGTGTGTGGTTCACTATCCCACATAGTGGCACTGAGATCACTTACAGAAGGAAAGATTGAGTCTCTTCTACAGCCTTAGCTGAGAGCCCGCTGGCTTTTAGCTCATGCTGTAGCATCTCACGCCCTAAGCTCCAAAGAGCCCAGGTTTAGTTCCTCCTGTTGGAGATTACATTAACATGCCTGCTCTTCTTGGTCAGGTAATTACCAATTTGAATGGTGTTAAAATCCAACCTGAATTATGTTAAAATATACGTCTATCTACCCAGCCACCTGTCGACGAACATGTGACCCTAAGTTCAGATCCAAACACTCTACGGGCTCTTCTACACTAGCCCCCTCCTTCGAAGGGGGCATGTAAATAAGCCCGACTGGAGAATAACAATGAGGTGCTGCACTGCATATGCAGCATCTCATTAGCATAATTCCCGCCATGCAAACTTCGAAGTTGCTAACTTTGAACCGGCATCAATGAGTGTAGCTGCAGGCACTTCAAAGTACCCACACAACTTCATGTTTTGGTAGTAAGGGAACTTCAAGGTTGCAATGGGTACTTCAAAGTGCCTGCGGTTACACTGCTTGCTGCCACTTTGAAGTTAGCAACTTCGAAGTTTGTGCGGCGGGAATTGTGCTAATGAGGTGCTGCTTATGCAGCACAGCACCTCATTGCTATTCACTGATCTGGCTTGTTTACATGTCCCCTTCGAAGGAGCGGGCTAGTGTAGACGAGCCCTATGTATTTTGAGATGTGAAGATCTCATCTGACTCCTGTGACTCACCCATTTCTTTGTATGACACCAGAATATGAACTATATGGTCTGGTCTTCTTAGAATGCCTCCTTTTCTGCAGGAAGGGAATATCATGTTGACAGAATCTCAGTGCTTTTCAATTGAACTCACTGCACTGGAGGAGTTCTTTTAAAAGGAAATGCCTGTATCATGAAGTTTTTGTTTTTTTTTTGTCTGAAACAATCTCTGTCTTCATTCAAAACAAACAATTGTTCACATAATTTTATACATGCAATTCATGATTCATTAGTGATCATATAAAAGGTAAAATAGTAAAAGAAAAAAGTATCATGTATCAATGGCAATAAATTATAAAACACTTCATGTTGTGTTTGTAAGTGCCTGTGTGGGATTTTTGTTTATTTGTTAGATTTTTATTTACAATCATCATGAAAGACATAGGAATATCGGCAATTGTCAAAAATAATTCGTACCAAGAGGCAAGGTTATTTCCTGGTGTGAATTAGCATAACTTTACCAAAATCAATGAAAGGAGATTGGTTTGCAACAGGTAAGAATCTAATCAAACATTTTTTAAAATAAAAAAACAACTCCTAAAATGTAAGCTAGAAGAATAGAATTGTATTGTACTCTTTTCAATGGTAAACTGTCTGCAAAAATACATCCTATACCTAATGCATATAAGAATCAGTAACACAGCCAGACACATGGCTTATTATGATTAACAGATGTTCTTGTTCTCTCCAACCTGCTTTTGTGTTTTATGTGACTGCCAAGAACAGTCGCCTTTATAATCGTGGAACATGAACTGGAGTGCCATTTACAGGTCCCATTTTCCCTTTCTGGCTATTTACCTTGCATCCTTCGCAAGTGATGCAGCGATAATGATACCCAGTGGCTTTGTCACCACATACTACACATAGCTCGTCCTTGTCTAAGTAACTGGGTATATATCCTGCAAAGGAAAAAAGAAATTGGCATGAATACACCAACTATATGAAAATAAAACGCAGGGCATCTCTGCCTAGTCACTCACATCTGAATTTTCATACCAAGTGACACGCCATTAAAAAGGTTATGCTAGAAATGTGATCAAACCATACAAAATAATCTACAATTTTCAAAACTGGCTGTTTCAGTATCGACTGGCAACATAAGTCTATAGAGGCAAGTCTGCAGCTTGTTCTTTGCAACATCAAGATGTTATTTGATACCAGTAAATACATCATGTTTTACTTTCCCTCTGTAAGATAGGAAAAATAAATGCAAGGAATACAGTCATACTTAATTTTTCTCAGTTTTGTCCTGTGTAATCTGATATGCTTGTAACAGGAAGTAAAAAAGTTCAATTTATTAAGTGTAGGTGGAATTTAAAACAGAACATATTTACTATGTGAGAACCAAATATTGGCGTGTGTTTCCCTCTGTGAGCAGGAGAATGACACCTTTTTTCCTTATTCACGTGACGTACCATACATCTGACTTCTGAAATTAACATGGATACTGTTAGGTGAAACAGCTGCATTGGTTGGTTCTTGTACAATAACACATTATATCTTAGTTTCATAAAAGTATTTAAAGATTTTTTTAAATTAGCTTTAAAACAACATGAAACATAATTCTAAAGTTAACAAAATATATTTTTAAACTAGGAAGAAATTTAAAACTAAAATTGAACATACAATAATTAGAACAAAAGGTTTAATCAAACAATTCAGAATTTATGGAATTCAGAATGTGTTCCTTTAGGAAAGTCTCGGCATGAGGATAATGCCATACAGGGATTTCCAGGAGAGATTCACTTCATGGGGACCATGGAAAGTTACAATAATTTCCACATGATCATGGAAGAATTATTAAAACAAAACAAAACAAAACAAAACAAAAACAGTTTCAAAATATATTGAATTTACACACACACACGCATATATATATATAAGAAAAGTTTTGGTTGTGCAAAGGGTTTGCAGTACCCAGACAAAATAAGGTTTTTATCTGCATCCATTTCATCCAAACAGTTACAGTTCAGAGTGGAGGATTAATTGTATGTTGTTTCTAATAGCCTCAGGTGCATCCTTGGAATATCATGGAAGGACAGAGTGACCAACACCGCTGTCCTCGAGCAAGCTGGAATCCCAACCATGCACACCCTCCTCAGGCAGTGTCGGCTCCGCTGGCTTAGCCACGTCCACAGGATGAATGATGGAAGGATTCCAAAAGACATCCTGTATGGTGAGCTAGCCTCTGGCAAAAGACCTCCCGGACGCCCCCAGTTGCGCTACAAAGATGTCTGCAAGAGAGACCTCAGAGAGGTAGGCATCGAGCTGGACAACTGGGAAGAACTAGCAGACGACTGCAACAGATGGAGGCAGGGGTTACACAAGGGCCTTCAGAAGGGCGAGATGAGGATCAGACAGCTAGCAGAGGAGAAACGAGTGCACAGAAAGCACAATAAGGACTTGCCAGACACCCACCACATCTGCAAGAGATGCAGTAAAGACTGTCACTCTCGTGTGGGTCTTCATAGTCACAGTAGACACTGTAAATGAAGCCCTCAATTGAAACTATAAAGGGCGCGATCCATAGTCTATGCAGACTGAAGGATGCCTACTACTATGTTTCTAATATATGTAAGGAATGCTATATAGCAGTGGTTTCAACCTTTTTCATTTGCAGGCCCCTAAAATTTTCAAATGGAGGTGCGGACCCTTTTGGAAAGCCTAGACACAATCTGTGGACCTCAGGGGTCTGTGGCCCACAGGCTGAAAATTACTGCTTTATAGATCCCCACTGAAGAGCTTCTGAGAGAGAAGGCAATGGTACCTCTTAGAGGGGAAACAGAGAAACTGAACAGAACATTTCCTGCTTAACCAAAGCATGGTGTGGAAGTGTTTTTTGGAAGGCAGCATTGTTATTTCTAATGCAAAGATTTGTAACTATATCTTTTTAAAAATCCTCCCTGTACTGGGTACTTTTAAAAAAAGATGAATTGTTACCAGAACTGGTTAATAAAACTGAAAAAGAAATGCAACTAGAGGGACTCTGTTGGATGGATGCAAATATTATCCTTTCCACTTGTTTGATGAGCCCCTTTGTTATGTTTTGTCTTAAACTAGACTGTAAGCTCTCCAGGCAAGGGCTGTGTCACTTTATGTATTCAGGGTCTGGCTACAAAGCCATGGAAGGTGTTATTCCCAGGGTGGCAAGTATCGGAGGGGTAGCTGTGTTAGTCTGGATCTCTAACAGCAACAAAGGGTCCTGTGGCACCTTACAGACTAACAGAAAAGTTTTGAGCATGAGCTTTCGTGAGCACAGACTCACTTCATCAGATGCTGGTCTTGGAAATCTGCAGTGCCAGGTATAAATAAGCCAGAGCAAGGGTGAGGATAACAAGGTTAGCTCAGTCAGCAAGGGTGAGGCTTACTACCAGCAGTTGATCTGGAGGTGTGAACACCAAGGGAGGGGAAGCTGCTTGTGGGCATGGTGGCATAGGCAGGAGCTCTGGCTAGCTACCCCAGTGCAGAATCATCTGATCCCCATGGGCAGCTAGCCTGAGTCATCCTTTGTGATGCTACAGCTACCCTGGTATTGCAGGCACTACCACATGCATATCTACCCAGGCTGGGGTTTTAGACCCTCCAGCTGCTGTGGAAATATCCTGAGACCAAGAGGTCCCCACCACAGTGCAAATAATAAATAACAACAATTGAAAAAACAATGTAAGACAGCTATAAGGGTTACGCTACAAAGGTGGAGAGAAGCTTGTTTCTTGTGCCAAACACATCAGTGAGGAAAGACCCAGAAGTGAAGAGATAACCTAAACACTTGGAACTGCCCTTGGAAAGATGACTTTAGCAGAATCTGATGGGAGGTGTCTTGAGAAGAATGGGATCAGAGTGGTAAGCAGGACTCTTCTGATGGCATAGCGAATGAAGATAGATCAAATTAGGTTGTCTGAGAGTTTCTGGCCAGCCCCAGGGCATCCAGGAATTCCAGATGTGCCACCTGGTGTCTGGAATGTGGGGAAGTTACCAAGACCTTATTAGCAAGGCATTATTTAAAGTAACAGCTCCCAAGGGACCTAGTAAATTGCCAGGTATTTAGTTTAGGCCATCATTCACACTACGTCCAAGCTGGACAAACAGCTGCTTGATCTCTGCCTGCCTGCCCCAGAAAATTCAAGAGCAGCAGGGGGCCCATTCAAATTACAGCACTGGCTCCTAATGGATTTTATGCCAGAGAAGGATTAAAAATAGTGGAGCTCTCCCACACACACCTGCCTCCACATGCATCATGGTGGGTGAGGACAAGAGGCAGCAGAGCTGGCCGAGAGCTTCCTGAGTGAGAGGAATTCTCTAGCTGTTATAGACTGATCTACAACTACTTTATGATGCTTAGACCTAGTAAGAATGTGTTCTGCAGCTTCAGCGGTCTTAATGCCATTAACTATATAAAATAATTACCCATGGCTTCACGAATTCTTGTTTGTGTGAGGGTGGGGAGAACCCAGTTTGAAATCACTCCTTACATAAATGTATATACAGATTGAACCTCTCTAATCCAGAACTCTCTCATCCAGCAAATTCTGTAATCTGGCTTGATTTTAGTTAGCCAGATGATCACTTACCATGGGTGTGGCCAAGTTTCCTATGGTCCCATAAAGTTTGCTCACTGCCACTAGTCCTGACTCTCAGTATTCTGTGCTATTATTTAGCTGTAATTTATCCCCAAACGTCTTTTAGGAACCCAGTAAGCAGGGGAAGTGTTAGTAATATGCTAGACAATATTGGCCTCCTGTAGTCCAGCAAATTCAACTGTCCTGCACTGGTCAAGTCCTGAGAGTGCTGGACAAGAGAGGTTCACTTAGGGCCAACACATACCCGTTCTTGTTATCTTCTCTGCCTTGGAGTGCCACTCTTTTCAGGGTCAGAGCAAACATTTTTGTTCATGGCAAGAAGTCAAAAGAACTGCAAACACATGGCCCTAAAGGCACACTCCAGCTTAGAAAGTAAAAATGGCAATATTGAACGTGAAAACAGTACAAAGTATGATGAATTGTTTCTACCCAATATTAAGGTTTCACTGTACTGTTTTAGACACTTATAGTCAGACCCTAGGATGTGCCTCTACTCCCACTGATTTACATTATGAAATGCAGTGCTCAGCACTTAGCAGAATTATGCTCATTGCCTGCAATTCTGTAAATTCTGCAGTTAGGACCTGGGCTGCTCTTCTGCTAAGTCAGTAAGAAATGTGGCCAGAGAATTCCTATTACAAAATGCAGCAGGCACTTGTGCAGTTAAACATTTGGGGAAGTGAAAGCAATAGTGTCTTTTTTAGTATTTCCACATCCCAAATATCCATATAAAAAATCTAAGAATCATATTCATTTTCTTATTGGGGGGAGGGGTGTTTAACCCTTCTCTAAGCATTTGACTGAACCACCAGTACCAGGGAGGAAAAATAGGACCTTGATGAGTGTTTTTAAAAAAATCCACAGGAAGCAGGAACATAGCCAAAGGAAATGAGGGACCTATTTAACAAAATCCTGTAAATCTAAGTTTTTATTACAGAAATAAGTTTCTAGCCATTATGGCTCTGATGATAACCTTCCAACTGTGATCTGAGCATAAATCAGTAAAGTGTTGTCTTCCAACAGCAGCCCAAGTGCCTATTTTTCTTGCTCATAGCCGGATCAAGCAGCAGGACAGAGAAATTAATTACTGCTACTCTAGATCTGTCAGCAGCATGGAAACTAGACATAACTGCACAGTGCTGCTGCTTGGGAAAACTGTGGGCAGCAGTAGAAATGGCACTAGATTTATTTCTAGGGGAATATAACCTAACTAACTTCAACTGAAGGAATAAAGGAGCAGACACATCCTCCATTCCTTCTAGCAGCAGCAGCTCGGAAAGAGACAGAGGAGTGGTAAATGGAGATTTGTCTCACACGTTGACCAGTAAATGAATATCTTTCGTGCATTTCATAACTCCTTGCTGAAAGTATAACTTCCAGCATTGGACAAGCAGACATTGTCTGGACAGAATAACTCAGGTATTCTGCCACTAGCCAATGACAAATCCTGTGTGAAGTTCGCAATCTCTGCTCTTCAGTATTATTGTATTTTTAATCAGAATCTCTACTCAGCAATCAAGCGGAAGCCATATAGTACTGCCTTGCAAAGAAGTCCTTAACAAAAGCAACATTTGTATCACTGCAAGTTAACTTTATTCTGGAGTCATTTCAGCCCATGTATACTCTGAACCTATCATCCTCATCTGACAGACACAGCATGGCTGTATCTACACATGCCCCCTTCTTTTGGAGGGGGCATGTTAATGAGGCAGCTCAGAAGATGCTAATGGGATGCTGACATGAATATGCAGTGCCATATTAACATAATGGCAGCTGCACGTGATTTGAAAGTGCTGCTTTTGGAACGCACACCGCCTGTGTAGATGACGGCCTTTCGAAAGGACCCCCCTGACTTCTAAAGCCCCTTCTTCCTAAAACCAAACAGGAAGAAGGCGTTTTTGAAGTCAAGGGGGTCCTTTTGAAAGGCCCCTGTCTACACGGGCAGCATGCATTCCGAAAGCAGCTCTTTTGAATGATGCGCTGCTGCCATTATGCTAATGAGTTACTGCATATTGATATTAGCACCTCATTAGCATCTTCCAATTTGCCTCTTTTCCAAGGTGGCATGTGCAAACCCAGCCCATGAGGTATACAGCTTCTTGTCTGATCCTCATCGTTAGCCGCTTATCCATCTAGTAGAATTGACATTGTTCATCTTAATACCCAGCTGCAAACCTTTGCTGTGAATGGGAGAACACAAATAAATGGCAACGACCTTGACCTGCATATATCTGGTATTTCTCTTGCAGCCTAAAATAACTCCATTGATTTCCAGACTACCACCTGCCAATCTGTCTAATCTCACTCTCTTGGCAAGACTGATGGCTTAGCAGAGTAGTTGCCCTTACCTTGGAGGAACTGCATCATAATCTACTAAATGCAATCCTGCCTTCAATCCATAACACTTGAACAGATTGATTTTTTAGCTATAGCATCTTTCTGCAGCATGGCAGAAAATGGTTACTTCTCACAGGACATAATACCTGTCAAGTGGCTATTATCCAAAAGAAAATAAGAATGGCCATATGGTGTCAGGCCAGAGGTCTACTTAGCTTAGTATTCTGTCTTCTGACAGTGACCAATGCCGGATACTCCAGGGGGAATGAACAGAAAAGGTAATCATCAAGTGATCCATCCCTGTTGCCCATTCTCATTCTGTCAATGCTGGAAACAGAATCAGATCTGTTGATCCGTGGAGGGTGAACCATGCCATCGTACTTTGTGGTCTGTTTTTGAATGCTATGTGTGTATAATACGCTGAACAGCCACCATCTGAAAAAATTACTCATGGTCAACAGCATTCTTGTTTGTTTGAGGAGAAATTGAATGGGTGACAGCTTGCTAGTCTTGCTGCTCTCACAAATGCAGTTTGAAAAAAAAATAGAGACATTTCAAAAATACCTTAGCAAATCCTGTCTACAATCACCCCCAAAACCTAGGAGGGTCTTATAGCTATACATCTTGGCCCTGCCCTGTTTTCCAAATATACATCTATTTGCAGGTAGTCTGTTTCTGCTTAGTCAGCTACATGTCTGCTTCAGAGAATGTTAGATTGTCCTGCAGCTTTTAAGTGCAATGAACTCAACATTATGGAACTTAACTCGCATGGTGCAGAATGCCTCCTATGAAAGGCCAATTGTCTTCAGTGTCCACATACAGCTGCTGGGAGCTCACTGAGCTTTATACTACATGAAAGGCACCCAGAAACTCATAGGACCAATTATCTACTCAAAAGAAAAGGCTCCCGACTCTTCCATAAAATGCCCTAAACTCTTCCCGAACTTTATAAATGCTTCTGTACTCCAGAGAAATTGAAAATCCAGTTTAGAGAGCCAAAGACTAAACTTCAGTTAAATTAAAACGTAAGAACTTCTGAAGTTGTGGGGGCACCAGGCCTCCAGGTCTCCACACCACACTGCTCTGACAAATATGTCCAATGCTTTAATACTAGGCTACCTAATAAACAAATTCAGAAAAACTCTATGACCACTTTCAGCAAGAGAAGAGTGGGATGTGAGTCATGGATCTGAAAAAAATAACTCCTACATACCAGTAGCTGTTTACTGTTACATTCTTGCTGCTGCAATAGAGCCACCTTACCTTCACTGCTTGCAAGCAGAAAAGTCCATTTTAACCTTTGCACAGGAAAAAGCGATCTATTTCTAAGAAAATTAGCATTTTAGTTCATTTTCATTGTATCAAGCAGCTAGAGAGTATATGGTAACATACACAGGCCTATGTTTGCAATCCTTACTTTCCCCATTGGCACTACTTGCATGAGAAAGGGCTTCTCATTAACATTCCTTGTTCCTAAGATAGTACTGACACACACCATATTGTATGGTGAAAATGGAGAAAGGAATTTCACTACTACATTGATTGTATTGTATCAAAGTTGAAAGGTAAATTTACATTAATGTTCTGATGAGTCCATCTGACACAAACATGCTGTAACTCATGACAGTTATAAAAAAGTGACCAGAATCAATCACACTGATAGATGTGTATGTCTCTGTGTGCGTGTCTTCATTTCATGGGCCTAGGCACAAGGTCTGAGAACTAGGGAGGATTAGTTCTGTCTTGTTTCAGGCACTGAATTGCTGCATTGCAATAGGCAAATCACTTAATCTTTCTGTGCCAAATGTTTCCCATCTGAAAAATGAGGGAAGATTATTATGATTTATTTATTATTATTTATCTCCATTTTTTGTTTCATCAGTTTTGACCAGGCCATCTCAAGGCTCTCTGTTTTCTCTTTCTCATTTCCTGAAAAGTTATTTTTGAGAAAAAGTGCTCCACATTTTGTAAGGAACTGAAGCAGAGAAAATCTTATTAAACAAATTCACACGTCCCTAAACAGCTGAATAGCTTGCTGGCCTGTGTTTTCACTTTTCTTTATATTATTCTTTGCCTTACAACATGGCTAACCTCTGGCAAGTGAGTGCAAAGATGTCATTCAAGGGCTCTCAGTTTATTTTTTTCCACTGATTCCAACTTTGCTCAGTTTACGAGTAAAGATGTGACTTTTTATAAAGGCTAACCCAAAAAAACTTAGGCTGGGCTCAGAATCTTTATCAATGACATCACAGTCTGAGCAAGTGTTCTTGACATGGTGTTGAAAAGAGTTTAGTCCCACCGGTGTTATCACAAACTGCCGTTGGTGTTTGAGCTATTGCATCTGTTGCTAACTAGAGATACAGCATGCGCTAGTGTAAACAATGTCAAAAAAATTAAGTCCTGTTCTTCCTGGCTTGGGCCTCATTACTAATATTAACCATTTTGCATTCAGGACTTAGGCTCCAAAGTCTTAGATACCCTATGTCTCATTTCCAGAAGTAATTTAGAAGCCTATGTCCCACTAAATTGTGCACTTAATTAATAAATTTGCTAGTGATGTGCAAGTGAAATGGAGAATCCCTTTTGCTCTCCTATAGTCCTTTTGGTTCTGATGGGTAACACTAGTAAAAGGTAAACAAAACTTTTTTTTTTCACTGCAAAAAAAAAAAAATCAAGCATCTATGACTCCAAATTCACATGCAATCACTGAGTTGCAAGGATGCCCTTTTTCTGATCCTAACCACCCCTAAAGTACTCCAGCCAGGAACATCTATCTTTCTAAGCCCTGAAGATGACAGCTAAAGTTCAGGAAGTTGTTTTTAATTTTTTCTTTTTCTTTTTTTTTGCAAAGGCCAGAGATGACGAATGATCAGTCTTTATTTATTGTTCCTGTGTGTATATTAATTAAATTGCATTATATTGCCCTTTTAAGGAGGCATTTTGACAAACAAGTCTCCATGTCACATTTGTTAGCGACTCAGAAAATAACTTAATCACTTTCCCACTGTTAAGAATTCAGATCACATTAAATAATGAGTATACTGTGACTGCTACATAGTCTGTGACTGCTACACTGCATGTACTCTCAGTTGCATGCAAGTGGGCAGAAATGGTATAAAGAGAAACAATAATAATGTAATAATAATAATAAACTTCACCCATACACAGCACCTCTGGTCCCATAATACTAAAGAATTTTGCAAATGGGGATATTAACCTCATTGTAAAGATGGGGAAACTGAGAAACAGCCAAGTTGAATGTCTTACCCACGGACACATGGGCTACGTCTACACGTGCACCCAACTTCGAAATAGCTTATTTCGATGTTGCGACATCGAAATAGTCTATTTCGATGAATAACGTCTACACGTCCTCCAGGGCTGGCAACGTCGATGTTCAACTTCGACGTTGCTCAGCCCAACATCGAAATAGGCACAGCGAGGGAACGTCTACACGCCAAAGTAGCACACATCGAAATAAGGGAGCCAGGCACAGCTGCAGACAGAGTCACGGGGCGGACTCAACAGCAAGTCGCTCCCTTAAAGGGCCCCTCCCAGACACACTTTCATTAAACAGTGCAAGATACACAGAGCCAACAACTAGTTGCAGACCCTGTATATGCAGCACGGACCCCCAGCTGCAGCAGCAGCAGCCAGAAGCCCTGGGCTAAGGGCTGCTGCCCACGGTGACCACAGAGCCCCGCAAGGGCTGGAGAGAGAGTATCTCTCAACCCCCCAGCTGATGGCCGCCATGGAGGACCCCTCTATTTCGATGTTGCGGGACGCGGATCGTCTACATGTCCCTACTTCGATGTTGAACGTCGAAGTAGGGCGCTATTCCCATCCCCTCATGGGGTTAGCGACTTCGACGTCTCGCCACCTAACGTCGATTTCAACTTCGAAATAGCGCCCAACACGTGTAGACGTGACGGGCGCTATTTCGAAGTTACTGCCGCTACTTCGAAGTAGCGTGCACGTGTAGACGCAGCTATGGTGACTCAGAGAATTCCAGCTTGCGAAACTTTCTTCATGGTGGATAGTTTTTACTCACATAAGGTGAATTTATTGTATCTGCACACAGTTGGAGAGTGCTATTCTGACACTATTGAAAATAGTGGGAATTTTGCCATTGAAATCTCTGGCACTAGGATTTCATCCAAGAACCTGGACTCTATGAACCTGAGAAGTGAAAGCCAAACATAAGCTGAAGGAAGGGGGTGCTGTGCAATCACACCCTCTGTTTCAGCCTGCAAGTGGGAATAGCATACATAATTCCTCCACCCCAGCTACATGGGACTTCTGGACTATATATAAAGATATTTTCTATGGGACTTCTGAACTATATATAAAGATATTTTCTATGGGACTTCAGCCGGTTCATACTCATCTGTCCCAGTGCATTCTCCTTACTGGCCTATGCAATGCTGGTGCAGAGGTCGGACAGGGACACCCCACTTGAGGAACTCAGCTGCCTGACAGCTATGTAGCTCCTAAGCAAGGCTTAAATGGTAAGGAAGAGGTTGTGCTGTGTGCCCGTCATCAGGCTGCAGTAAGGCTGAAGTCCATGGAACAGAAAACTTGATATCAGCTGACTTGTGCTCTGTTTTCAACTATGCCTCAAAAGCCTGATCCTGCAAAGCTTTACTGACATGAGCACTCCATTGAAGTCAGTGAGGCTGCTCAAGTGAATAAGGTATTGCAGGCTCAGGCCCTTTGGGGAAGAGCAGTCAGCTCTCTGTTCCAATGGCTAAAAATAGCTACTTCAGACAGAGGCAGAACAAGTTATTCCTACATTTCTGACTTGTACGTTACATCAGGTCGCTGGCCTCTAGGCATGTCCGAAATGCAAATAATAAATTCTCATAGCGATAATGCGCTGTCATCTTTCAATAATGTGCAGTATAGCACAGACATTACTGACTGTCACACAAACTAGGAAGCAGACACCACCCAGCTAACCCTGAGTTTTAGGAACTTACGTGAATTTTAAGGAAAAATTGTGTGTCTCATCAAGGGCTGTGAATTTAAAACAGACAAAATGACAGTATTAATGCACAGTGATACCTAGAAGTAGAATAAGGTGTTTTCTGACTTCTTAGCTTATTTAGCTTAATTTTCTATGATTTTCTATTATTTTCCTTTATTAAGTATCCCTCATATCACATGGGCCTTTTTTTCTTGATTCTTATTAGTGACTCTCTCAATTTCTTTGTGAGGGGTTGAGAAGAAAGGAAGGCATTAAATACCCATTTATTTACATTGGTTCCCTTTAGTATCTAAAGTCTCTGTTTTTTGTTGTTTTTTTTTAACTTTTCAATAGGGAATGAACTGAAGGTTAAAAGTTTAGACAACTTTACTAGCAGAGAATAGAGAGCAAAGAGCATGACCATTACTGAGACCATCAGAAATTTCATGGAACTAACAGAAAGCCCACTTGCAACAATAAGGACTGCTCAAGGACATAATTTTGCCTTAATGAGCTATTACTGAGGCTTCACTCACAAAAAAAATCAATTTTGGATCAATATAGGCACTCATGTCCTGTGAAGTGCCTTCTGTTGTCAGGACAGGATTAACAGATGTGTTAACTTTATGACAGTTTGGCTGAAAGCATTACATAAAAAAGAAATGCAAGCATGCCTGCAACTTCTTAGATTTCTTCTGTTTGACAAACATAGTATTTGACTAGGTTTGATATTTTACTGGTGTTCACAGTAAACAATTCCGAAAAACTGTGTATCAGTTTGCAACAGGCATCAGCTTGTTAGTGTGATTGAGGTTCTGTTCCCAATGAAAATCTCTGAGACTTTTGATGTAATTGATGTACTATATTGCAAATCCGGAACAGGCAGTTTTAAAAATGATCACACTGTATTCTGAAATTAAACCCTACCAACAGGTAGGAAGACTGCTCATGGATTACTAAAAAATATCATGTCTTTATGCTAAAACAATTTGTTTTAAGCCTTGACATAGATAATTATTACTTAGGATTGCTGAACATAGTAAAATGACACATGCAGTGGCAAATCCCCATGTTCTATGATAAATTCATCATGACTGGTGTCTTAATACCAAAGACAAAGTCAACAACAAGGTTATAAATTTATCACTTAAGACCACCTAGTTTAAAACATCTTTGAAATGTTACAAGTAGAAAAATGCACCATTTACCCTTCAATATGATTGCGTTCTCTTCGCTTTCTTTTCTACATTTGGATTAGTTTCTAGACAGATGTCTTTATTATCATGAAACACTATGCTGCTTGAAACACAGAGCAGAGGTGTTTTTTCTACTGAAGTTACAGATTTATTGCACCAAGTTCTAAAGAATATTTCCTATAAAGCTTTCAGTCTTCCTAATAAGATTAAACAGACAACTTTTGGTCACAGAGCCACTTTAAAAAAGCAAATAGTGTCTGCTCCCTAACCAGTTACATAAGATTCACTAGGCTTTTGATTAATTACACACATCTTAACAATTGAAGGGCACCATGATGATACAAATAATATTGGCTTTTCATTCTTTAAATACGCTAAGTGAAATACATACTAATATGCCTAATTAAGCTAATTTCAAGAGCAGTTCATAATGTTAAAATATTTACACAGAGTTTCTAATATTCAGAGTTCTTTTTTAAAAATGATATGTGTTTTATCTATTTGGAAGCAACAAGAGAAATTCTATAAAGGAATAATTTTAAAATGAACAATGATTTAACTCACAGGGGAATGGCTAGTACCCTCGGATTATATTCCACAAACATTTTAATTAGATCAACTTCTTCAGAGGGGAAAATAAAGTGTCATTTTTGTATTAGTTTTTATTCTTGAACTTCTGTTTTTGCTGCCTTAAATAATTAGAAACGATATGCTTTTCAGGTTTTCATTTTAACAATATCAATTATATTAAATCATTAATTTTTAAATGAACATATACCGATCTATTTTCAACAAATTCTGTTTGATATGAAGCTATTTACTAATTAAACCCTATTTACATTTAACGATGTCACGGACAAACACAAATTATTATTGTAACTAGAAAACATGAAACACATTCAACCTGAAGGATACAAAGTAAACACATCCTGCAAGGGAAACTTTCTCATTCAGTCTGAGGAGATACAGGAAATAATCTTAACAGACATTTAATATACAGAACTAGTGATACATTTGAAAATGACTTTTATAGATTAAGAAAAAAGTGCTTGGAAATCCTCATGGTTCAGAGACAATCTTTCAATCACCTAGCAACCTATATTGCTGCTGCTTTCAATTTTGAACAGCCAGCCTTCACAAGCAAAGATGTATCTGTGCCAACTGATGCAACTGCAAGTTTAAAGCAAAACAAAAACAAAAACAGATTTTTGTGTGGTTATTTAAATAAATTGCCCCTACCTTTCTTTTGAGAATACGATGGCGACTGCACTTGAGAAAAAGTAGGTTTTTCTTCTGTGAAATATTCAGGTTGGTTGTACTGATTCAGGGCCATGTCCATGTCAGAGTACTCGCTTTTAAACACGTTTCCAGGGTAACTACAGGTATATGGCTGATTCACCGCCCAGGCCTGTTCCATATATATGTTGTTATTGTGCAGGACCTGGGCATCACAACTGCTGTAACCCTGACTATCTTCGATATATGTACAATAATCAGCGGTCTGCATGTAGCAATTGCTACCAGCAGCAGGATGCACTTCATATATTTCTTGCATACAGTAGTTCATTTTGTTACCTGATCTCAGCTTCTACTTTACATATACACACAAACACGCATGCATGCACACACAGACATGCATACACATGGAATGGGAAAGGCAAAATGAATAAACAACGCCAACGAAGTCGATTGCAAAACTGCGTTTTACTTTGGAGCAGCACCTGATGTGCTAAAATCCTATTTATACTGGGATGGCTTGTGAGCTCCCCTGCCAGTGAAACATATTGGGAAGCAGATTTATGACAGTTAAAGGTCTTAATCTGTGACTGTAAGTTAATTCCTGGGGAAGATGGCAGACAGGTATCAATGACCATCAGACAAAGAAGCTATGGCCAGACGATCCTCCCAACTGCTTGTTAGAAATAATCATTTATAAACCATTTTGGCCCCTTCCAATATGATTAGACAATTATTACTGAAGCAAGGATGCAGTTATGCCACTATAGTTGTCAACTTAAGTGTGAAGCATTATAAAGAGCTCCTAAGAACTCATAGAGGGGATATACTGAAAATCCTAAAATCAATAATCCTGTTTTTCAGCATTAACCTCCAGAAAATCCAATAGTGCTGTGTACCCAAACAGTAGTCTAATTTTACAAATTTTAGTATCTTAATCTGTCATCAGCTTTATTGATTTTGTTTTACAGAATTATCCGCATGAACCTCCCATGCTTCACACACACACATACATCAACTCTCCGCAGATTGTTAATGCATTTACAGGAAAGCAGCTTTTTCAAACTTCAGTGATTTTGGTAAGTAATTTCTACTGAGTTCAACTTCTAAATAATTTGCCTTGATCAGCAAATCGGCTACTGCTTAGATAAGATAACTGGTCTGCTGTTTCATTTCTTGTTTGTAGGTTTCAGAAGTGAAGTACTTAGTTTATGATTTTATATTTGATCACAAATATAGTCTGATTACAAGCTTTCCCCAGTTTTTTATTCATGCACTAAAGATATGAACATATAATATCATTACTTCAGAAACAGAGCTATTATATACTCTTATAACAACTCATCACCATGAATGCTAGCACTACTACACCCATTTTAACTTAATTCTTCTCCCCACTTTTTCTTTACACCAAAAAGACTTTCTGTTGTCTTTATTTTTCCCTAGACAAAGAATTTTCCTTCACATATTGACGTGCTACAATATGGCAAGATGTTTATGAGAACAGTAGCTCAGTTGTATTACTCACTGGATCATTAAGTTCTTCTTGTTATTGAAAAACAAAAATAGCATTATAATATTAACTAAAGAAGAAACCATTTCTTAATGCTATCTTTTCACTGATGTTAAACGATATTCACCGTTCTAAAATATCAGCTGAGGTAAGCTCCCCTCCCTGCCATTCAGCCAGGAACCTAAACTTGTGACTGATTACCTTGAGGAACTGAGGCTGAGAGTTTTAAAAAGTACTCATGAAAGGCCAGAGTGTGGGACTTTAGTAGGACACATGGTTCCTTAGTTGGTTTCATGGAACACTTTAGAAACATGTGAAGAGTACAGGAGGTAACACTCCTTCTTCCTCCAGACATAGCTAATATATATTATTTTGGGCCAAACCTTAAATTTTGAGTAGTGCAGAGCACTATCAATTCCAGCTGACACCAGGGCGTATACTTTTCACTTCTCAAAATTCGATGTATTTTGTTTCGCCCTCTGATTACTTTAGATTTTTTTTCTAATCATAAAACATACCTGAAGTCAAAAGAGTTGCTCCAAGAATGAAATTGTCCCTGGAAATTTGCACAGTTGAAAGTGTCAACACACTTTTTTGGAGCAAGGAACGATTACTAAAAACTCTGGATATAAGTCCCAAAACACCAAATATCTCTGTCCTTTGTATTTCACATCTCAAATGCAACAAAATACAATTTAAAATTAACCTTGCATTGTGTAAGAGCTTGCAAAAAGATGAGACTATACGTTCCAGAATAACTAGGAGAGATACGTAAGCCCATGTTTTTCCTCAAAAGGCAAATGTCTTCTGTTGGTATGTCTCAAGCACAGTGTACCTGGATAAGTCCTTGGTGATTTGATTATATATATTTCAAGTTTAATTGATTAATTAATTGATTATTAAATTTTAAAAATTAAATAAGTATTAGCGATCTTAGACAAATTGTCAGAGAAATACAGAGAAATGTTCAGTTTAATTTGTTGTGAAAATTTTGTAATTCTAAATACCAAGTAGTGTAATTTTAAATACCAAGATGTAACCTGTTCACTTTTATTTAGTTTGGTACTAACAAGAAAATCATGACCCAACCTATCAAAGTGGTGTAACTAATGAATAAAGGGTGGATTAGTATTAGCATTTGTCCCTAAGCAATTACTACTACTTCTGATCAAAGACGTGTACAGTATTAGTAATATGTTTTAGTCTGAAAAGACGAACAAGAGTAGCTGAGCTAAACTGTATTTAGTAAATTGCAAAGATAAAGATTATATAGATGTCAATCTTTCTCTGCAAGAACCTGCACAGAATTTCAGTTTTTTGTTATTTCAGAAAAACAACCAGAGAGTTACTTATTTCTAAAAAAGAGAGAAAACCGACACAGTGCACTGGAAACTTCTACAATTTTCATATGCCAAGAGTGTGATCCTGGCTTGACTGAAATCAATTGGAGTACAGTTTAGACTTGAATGGGGCCAGGTTTTCACCCCAACGCTTTTCTGTGAAGTAAGTTTGGGGTAAGAACCGAACAGTATTTGTTCAGAAACTGACTAATTTAGATTAGAAAATAATTATTACAAAGTTTAAGGGAACAATGGATTTGAAATTAAACCTTTAATACAGTGTGGAGGGGGAAACAGAGAAATCGCATCCATTTAAACTGAAAGACTAGAAGAGTTGTTGAATATGTATGCAATGTCTAGGTGGTCTGTCTTATGTGCTGTGCACTGGGTTTTTCACACACATATTTATTTCTCAAAACTGTGCTCCAGCATTTAGAAGTCAAGTCGTGCCTAGAGGCAGAGAATGCTTTGTTTCACTGACTCTGATACAACATTTTACTCCCGAATCTGAAGAAATGGGTCTTACCCACAAAACCTCATTACCTAATAAATAAATTGTTAGTATTTAAGGTGTTACAGAACTGCTTGTCTTCCCCCTTCCCCCCGACACGTCAGAGAGGCCAAGCTGTACTTGCAAGACAACAAACACACACATGGGCCACACTGCTCTGACCATAACAAATTTAGTTCCAGCATTCCCTCAGCATAGTGGATCATTCTGAAAGCCATCCGGACAAGTGATCAGGCTATGGTTCCATTCCATAATTCTTTTCAGTCTCTCCCTTCTGGAGAGGGCCCTGCCAAATCACAGATGGGCTCTGTAATGATAGAGGGGAGTGGGGAATATGGTAGGGGGATCTAGCCTCTCCCGCTCCACCAGGTCCCAAAACCTGGGTTTAATGTCCAGACTACCGGGCAGTCCACCTCAAGTTACATCTCTGCTGGAGATCTCCTGTTAGGGACTGGTTACAGTCCTTCTAGCAGCAGTTTAGTCTGCCCTAGTGGGTGGGGAGAAAAGCCCCCCCATCTTGCACTTTGGGACCTCTCCTGGGCTTCCCACTCCAAAGCAAGGGGTGAGAGGAATGCGGACCACTGCTTCCAGCATGTTCTTACTAGTGTCAATCACTCTGTACATCAGCCTCACTCCCTGCTGCAACCTGCAGCTCCTGGGACCCTGGACTGCCCATGCCCTTTTAAACAACTCCTCCATGTGGAGCTATAACCCACAGCCCAAAGGGTGGGGACTCTCCACCCAGTATTGCCCCATAACTTGCTCTAGCTGAGAGAGAGATCTGTGAACCCCACCACACTCAATGGTTATCACTTTGGAACTGCAGAGTAGACAGGACTCAGACATTTTTACTTTAGCTTACTGAAGCAAACCCTAGTTTTGTTGACAAAACTGGCGGAACGTCCACACACAAAATGCCTTTTGTTGACAGCATGTCGACAAAAGTCGGCACTTCTGCCGACAACTTTCTGCCTCTCCCAGATGAGGAAGAGTGCCTTTTGTTGATAGGTTCTGTCAACAAAAAAGCTGTGTGGGAAGCTCTTGAGGGCCTTCTCTTGACAGACAGAGCACCCACGACAATGGGCAGCCCTGTCTGCTGTGCTTCCGGGTGCTCATTTTGTCAAGAGAGCAGCTAGGCAGTCTGGCTGCTCTGTCAACAGAGCCAAGCACTCTTCCAATTGGCTTTTGAGTGTGGCTGCCCTATGTCGACAGAAGTTTTGTTGGAAAATCTCTCCTGACAGTGATGTCTGCTGACAGATCACTGTAGTGTAATCGTAGCCACTGTGTTTAAGTCACCAGAGAAATATCCACAGGCCAGAGGTAAAAATGGCTGCTTTGTTCAGCCTGCAGCCTCCCGGAGCGCTACTACTGGTAAAGCTGCATTGGTGAGGAATTATGGCTCCTAAATATGTCAAGGCAGATGCAGGACAAATTCCATCTCTGAAGAGAAGGGTTTGGTGCATGCTCAGAAAAAGGAAGAGTATTTCTGATGTAGAGTATCTGTCACACTGGCTGAACGTTACGCTGATGCAGGGGAGCAAAAAGTAAGTGGAAAAGTGGGAGGTTCGGCTCCAGTGTGGGTGCCAGGAGATCTGCATAACTGTCTTGGGATCTGCAGGGAAGCAGCCTTGACTTCCCACAAAGCCTCAGGATTACAGAATGCTGTGCCTCTTCCTAGTGAGAGGAGGGAACTATGGGAGGTGAAGCCTGAGAACTCAATCCTGTAATGCGATGATGTCCTCTACATCCATTGACACAAATTGTGTAAGTTTAGGACACTAAGCACCCTCAAAAGCACCTCCCAGGGCTGAGTTTGGAGTTTCCGGAAGATACTTCTCCCTTGTGATTTTGTTCTGACCAATGAGGCAATCAGCTTCTTAATAATCATCCTTCACCCATCTCTTTTCCTCACGCATTTTATTTAACTTTCTTGTCCAAAAATAAATAGAATTAATATAAAAATCCCATGATGGAGTGATTGGTGCCAATATGTAACCCACTTGGAGAGAATCTGAGTCCATGATATGGAGAACTCCATTAATAGACATCTCTATTTTAAGATCAAGTCTCATTTTGGTTTTTTTGCAATAATATCAATACATTTTATGCTACAGAACATACACGGTTTTTCTGAGAGTAACTAACTCAACACAATGAAATCAAGTTACAAAAGCTTGGGAAGAGTGTGTAAAAGGGCCCAAATCATTAAAGCCTGATCTGAAAAAAAAATGACAAGAGGTACTGGGGTATGTGTGTCTCCACTTGTCATATGTTAGTGTTTTAGCTGTCAACATGAGACTCACATTGATAGCCCTGCAGAGACTTGTTTCCTTGGAAACAGATCATAAGCCACTGCCAAAAATTAACGTCACTATTAGAACTGAAATGTTGCTGAAACATTTTCATCTGAAGCTCTTAAGGCCTGAGCCAATAGCCCTGACTCAGGTCCCAGAGTGGGATTAACAACCGAAGAAAGGATAGCAGGACTGGGTCTGAAGACTTTGGAAGCAGAGTGGAAAACAGTTCACAGAATTTCTACTTCATCCATTCCTTTTGTGTATTGTACCTGTACTTTGGTTCTTTGTTTTAAATGGGTATGAGCTTCTTTTATTCATGAATAAAAACAACAACGAATAACTTACAGAAACATTCACAAAACACTCCTGTGATTGTTACTTAGGCAATGATTTCATTGGCACAGTGTCCAAGACAACCCTGAACAATGACAAATGCAGAAGCAGAGCCATGAAACGCATTCAACACCCGTAGCATATAATTTACTATTTGAGTGACCTATGACCCAGACCAGTTGTATTCTGTTGACTGTTTGCAAACTATGTCTGGCTATGGTGTATGTTATCTCAGTTTTGTGCACGACACCCTGATCTCCCTCTTTAAACACATTCTGAATCACCAACTCATTATCACATGACGCATTATTCAGGACTAGATGGGGATCCCCTAAGGATTATAGGGAAGGGTCTTATGATGTTTTTGGCCCTGACGTGTACACACTGATGAGAAAAATATTTATGTGGTCAGATACATTATTGCACACAAACATTTTGCATAAAGGATTACAAAATATTTCAGTAGTCTAGTGTTCTTGTATCAAGTATTAATGATCTTTGGGTTTTTGAATACAATTGCATACATTTTGTTTCTTTTGTGTTACTATACCCATGGTATTCCTTCCTTCGTGCCAAATTTATAGGATTAAGAATGACAACACAGTCTTGTTTTTTAAAATACAAATCCACCCTTTATTCATTAGTTACACCGCTTTGATGTTCTTTACCTGTTTAAAGAATGCCAGCATACGGTCTCCGGTCTCTGTGGCAGTTCCAGCAAACCCCAATGTTCTCTACTGCTCTTAGAAGAAACTACAATGCAAACGGTCTGCATGTTGTGGAGCTGAATCAGGGCAATGTCTGTTTATTTCTGTGTGCCATCAAGAAAGTACAATTTACACCATCAACTATTCTGATTTGGCAGCTCTGGCTCTAGAGAAGGTTTCCACCATATCGGCCTCTGGCAAATATACCTATATTTGTCCCCATTTGGCATAATGAGTCCCTATGTTTGTTTGATGTGTGTGGTTTTGATCTACTTTACTCTTTTTTTGTATTACAGTTATGCCTATCCAGCAGTTTAGGCTTAGGACACAGTTCCAAACACAAACTTTTATCACAGAACTAGTTTTAAACCAAGGAAAACAATTTTTAAAAGCGAAGCCCATTACAGATCCACTCCCTGATCAATGTGCCCAGATAACAGCCGACCATATTACGTTCCTAGTCCCGGCTCTCCAATTCCTATATTATACTGGGTAACACAGAACATGAGATTTATTTCTTATATAAATGTTCTCCTCAAACTTCAGGGTCCAAACAACATATTCAACACTTACATGGAAAAAATGATGTTTATATAGAATTTGCCCTATTTTTTACCACCACTTTGTGACTATTGTAATCACAAAGTACATATATCAGATACTTTTCACTATTGTCACATCTTGACATTAGCATTTGGCGGCTAAAGGCATCTGAGAAGAATCAAAGCCATATTAAAGAATAGCATCTTGGCTATGACACACCAAAACTCTAAAAAGGCTTAATAAAACACCGGTATGGCTTGTCTTTCGTTCCAAGATTTAACATTCCTTTCTCTATTTGGCTAACTAAAACCAGGTTATTTAAAACTGAAAGGGTCAGACTTGACATGACTTTAGTCTTCTGTTAGGATAAGTGCCCACTAATGAATTTGAAGATATTTGCCTAAAAAGATTGAAGTTAACTCTTTGCATAATTCAGAATTTTCTGTGATCTCAGGCTGGCCATTATTGGATTATTTCCTAATGGCTCATTTCCAGTGTAGGATGCTCTCACATTTTGCATGAAGAAATTGCTTATTGATGGTTTACTGACAGACTGATACAAACTGGCAAATTCTTAATGATTTTTGGAAATTTTTAAGATTAGCACTGAACATTGGTAAGTACAATTATAGTGCTGAGATAAGGCAACCCAATTTGTTAAGTCCCCTCATGTCTCATAATTGGAAGATGTAGTTAACAGAATTAGTTAATTAGACAGCTTATCTCATGACAAAGTAACTACCCCAACATAAAATATGCACCTTTTTCATGCTGCTCCCCCTCAGGAGAATTTTGAGGTTAAAACAGATTTTTTCGTTCAATAATGAAGAAGGACGGCTAACTGTTTCGACACTGAAGATAATTAACAGAACCCTTGATGGAACTGTTTGGATTCCGCAGAGTACATAGAGCCCTAAGTAAGACGTTAAAGCGATCAACACCTGACAGCTGTTAGCAAGGAGGCATTCTGAGGTAAAGAGCTACTAAATCTAAAGAAATCAGGCACTTAGACCAGTTTAACTTTTTCATGAGGTGAGATCCTTCTTGACACTATAATCTTGCCTTCTGAAGTGACGCAAGACTTTAAGTAAAAGAAAACAACCTGTTGTCCTTCCCTCACGGCATGATGCACACATACTTATTTTTCTTTTTTTGAGAGAAGAGCACTGATGAACTATTTATTCTAGTTTAGAAAGGAAAATAAAACACAAAAAACCACCAAATTTGTGCTGACAGTTACACAGTTACAACGTATAACACCTCCTTTGCAACTCTGCTCTACCTTGGACAAACAGGGCTGTTTGAAAACAAAATTTTCAGTACTACTGCCTGCCTAAGGATACATACACAAAAGTCCAGGCACAAAAATAAATAATTTTTGTCAGATTACCTTTTTTAAAGGAACATAAGGAATTAGTTATATACTGTATATAGGATATTAATTTTTAAAATAATTTTCAAACATCCATCACTTTAAAAATATATTAAAACATACAAAGATAAAATACTCTCAGGAATAATCGAGAGCTACAACTACTGCCATGAAAGATGTCTGTAGCTAGATTGCCTCCCCTTAGAAAGCTGTTATCAATGGCTAAAGCCTGACCAACAGCACAGACACTCTGGCTTTTCTTTTTAAATATTTGTTATGTTCTGAATAATAATTCTACCTTTACCTTTTTTCCCTTCTATTTTGTACTCCTGGGCACTTGACATGCCTTGAATATTCACTTCTGTACGACCTGGACGTAATATTGAGCTAGTCGAAACTGAAGCATGCGGAAACTGTGAAGACTGCTGTCCATTTCTCAGCATATCATTACTGGAATGTCTTTTCCTACATAAGCGGTTTTCTTTTATATCTACAAAATTCCATTTGTGATGTCTGTCGGGAAGGTGCACTAGCCTGTTCCAGGCTGGAAGGCCATTTTTTGGAGGGCTGACAAGCACTGGTTGACAAACTGGTGACATTGCCAAGATCTTCCTGAGCTGTGGTGTTCTGGAAAGCCAGTGGTTTCCCAATTCTCTTGATCTGGTGGTATTCACAAGCATCTCCATTTGATCACATTGACAAGATTCTGAGATTTTCAGCCAAGCACACTCAGCCACCATGGTCAGTTTCCTTTCAGTGCAATTAAATGTACTGATTTCCCCCTTTGTCAAGCCTGAAAAGACCGCTTGATCTATATGCACAGGTTACCACTAGTTGCCACTTTCAGCTGCACCACAACTATAACATGGGCCCAAGGCCAGTTACCATCAATTTATTGCCTCGCTTATATGATCATTTGAGGTCTTCTGGGTCGAGGCTGGTCGTGTACAATTTTCAGATACTTAAAACACAAAACATCATGGACTCAACCTTGCTTGACTTTGCTCTTAGCGTAGGCTGACCTGACGGACACTCTGTTACCTAAGTATGACATTCTTATGCGGGCATGCTTAGCAGTTCCGCTCTTGCTACCAGTACCTTTTTCTACTGGAGGTCACCAGAGCAATATCAGAGAGACACATTTTATCTTGTGAGTTTTAACCATGTGGTCCTATGCAAAAAACAAATAAATCATAAATAGCAACAAAATAATTATTATATTTAACAGGATTGAAATTTGATTTATATGTAACATTTTAAATACTGTTTGTTCATAAAGCTGTGTATCTAAATATAACTCCCTTTAAGTATAACTCCTAGACAGCACAGCTAATTTCTACAGTAAAGTCATTCCAGCTGGTGTTCTAAATAGTCACAAATATTTATATTTTAGATTATGTGAATCAAAATTAAATATAAAATAGTTTCATAACTTGTGAAACCATTCTCAGTAGAAGTCAATTGATAGTCATTGCTGCATTAATCATGATGAAATTTTACTATTTTTATGGACTAAACAGGTAACTTTTACAAGAATTTCTCTCAAGAGAGTTCAGATCTATCATACTGTTGGAAGTTCTGAAAGTTATCTATTTTAGTAAACAGAATATTGATATTACAGGATTCTTGAAAATGTAAGTATTGTCGGTAAAGTGACAACTAAATACTGTTATCCCATGTTTGTTCTTATTCCCATATATCTCATTCCCAAGTATCACATTTATTCAATTTGTAAGTCAAAGCAATCCTTCTCTAATTGCCATCAATGCAAGCTTAGCCGGATATTTGAAAATCTAGGTACATTCTTTCTGCTCTGTGTATCTCCTTTTGTTATCCTCAAAACTATTCTGAAACTTCAATAGAATTCTCTCTGGTGTACGTTTCCTTCCTAGCTCAAAAGTTCTCACCATAGTTCAGACTTGATTTTGTCAGTAACTATAGCACATGAGACTCAAAAGAGCAGATACAATGACAAGGCATCATTTGTATGAGGCATGTTATTCAGAAAATGTTCAACTCAGTTATTTAAGACCTGAAATATTAAAACCCAAGTATTTCAAGTTTCATATTCTGAACATGTTTATACCTTATAAATTTCAATATTTGTTTACACTTAAATGAACAGATGTGTTTGCTATGACTGCTACCTGTATGCCCTTTCTGGCATGTATAGGAAAACAAACACCTCCTAGGGACATTCTGCAGATTTTTGAGGGCACACCACACACACAGCTGTAGGGAACACAATGTGTTGTAACATAGTTTCCCAAAATTCCTCACATAATCTCAAAAAAATACTACCTCTTCGGCTGATGTCACCTACCAGTGGTCTCCCTGTGCATATCCACGTCAATTAGAGAGTTAAAAACTGGCAAGATTACACAAAAACACTGACCCATATACATATTTTTATATTTTGTCATTCCTATTTTTTGAAAAGCCATTGCAACCTTGGTAACATCAAACTGGATAAAAAAAATCAGTTACATAGCTTAGTAGTTGATTTCAGCACTGGAGCTGAGTTTCATATGCTAGACTTTTTAGAGTAAATTTCTTTTTCACCAGCATAATTTTTGACACAAAAGTCCAGATTCTTCATAAAATAAACCCTAACAAAGTGTGAAACAGCTGATTGGAAATATAGAGCTCAGTACATTCTTGCCTAGCACAAGTTAATAAATCTTGATGATGTTAAGACTATGAAGAAATTAGTACTGGTATGTGTAGAAAGATAAGAAATGAGGGAAATTGTCTGAAAAAAATTGCATCTCAAAATCTCAATTCTAAAATAAAAGCTCTTGAAAAAAAAGCATGTGTTATAACTAATAATACAACAGTAAGCTTTCCATGTGAGATAATGTACCATTTTCAAAATAATTTCTAAGCTTGGTTCTTTGGTTACTGAGATGACTTATCCACACAAGGCTGTGCCAGGGTGCAGCGATTTGCATGACTAGGAGTTTACTGTCTAATGCTACCTATCAATGGATAAGCCCAGACTGAGGTGATACCCGCATGCATACTGAATAGCATGTTATAATATGAGCCGTGCCACTGAAGTCAGTTGGACTGCTGGGGAGTAAGCTATTTACATGGGCAGAGGAACTTTCTGGCCCAAAGCGAGGGTATGGTTTTGAAAACCACGAGAGCCCAGGGCAATGTGCAAAAAAGATTAATTATGAGTGCATGATTGTGTGTGTGTTTGGAACTCAGCCGGTCACTTGCATGCCTAAACACCACATCTGCATTCATCAGTCAGAGCACAGTACTGTCTGTGCAAATCAGCTGTACACTTATTTTTGTGTCTTGCTCCTGGAATCTGATTGAAAATTTACCTGTGAAGCTTCATTCAGACAAGAAAGTAGAATTTACTGTTACTGCTGGGCCAAGTCTTATCATGGTTACTGAGCCAAAGCTGCTGTTAACTTCAGTGGATGTTGTGTCTAAGCACAAGCTAATTCAAGGGTGTAGAACATATTCTAGTGAGCAGCCAGTTCAGGTGGGTTCTTGTTGTGTTGTGGGGAAAGTACTCAATTTAGGGACTAGTTGATTGAAGAATCCTCACTTGGAGTGCCTGGTAGGTCTATCTTCTTTTGTGAACATGCTGGCATTTCTCTAACTTCCAAATTTCTATCAAAACAAAAAGCAGTCAAGTAGCACTTCCAAATTTCTACAAAGGACGGGTCACAGAGGGACTGCTCATTTTAATATGGAGATATTCCTGTTTCATAGAACTGGAAGGGACCTCCAAAGGTCAACAAGTCCAGTCCCCTGCACAACCTATGACCACCTGAGACAGTTTTTTTTTTAACATTATTTGTTCAATTCCTAAATGACCTCCTCAAGGACTGAATTTGTGACTGTGGGTTTAACAGCAGAATGCTCAATCCACTGAGCTATCCCCACCCCCATGTTATTGTAGTGTGTCTCTTTTCTATATGTCGTGCTCTGGCTTGTTAAACTGTGATTTGTTTCAGCATTTAGTAACAACATAACTTATCTTCCACCCTTTTCTTCAACATGTTATGCCCTCTTTTGTCCTCAGCATTTCGTCCAATAAAAAGACCACTGCGAGAGCACAAGAGCCATCTCCTCCATCTGTGTGAATTCTTATTCTTGGTTACACCGGACAGACAGCCCTCGATAAGGGAGGACAGCAAGGCTAGTTTTGTGCCATGGTCCTTAGTCAGGGCCACCAGCAGGGATGGGGAAGGGGCAAGTTGGCCCAGGAGCCAGCAATTCAAAAGGTCTCAGGATTCTGGGTCTTTTAAATCACCGCCACAGCCCTGGGCAGAGTCATGGAGTGGCTGAGGTGAGGTGAGGCGCGGCACGGTTGTGTTGCTGATGAGGGCTGACAGCCCTAGCCCTGCCCCTTTTGCCTGAGGCCCCGCCCCTTGAGGGGGGTCCTGAGCCAAGTCCTGTCACATTTCCCAAAGACTGGAGAAACTGTTGCCCGCCTTGTGCCCAGCTGTAAGACAAGAGCCAGCACGCTCTTCCAGCTGCTGTTAAAATGGCCATACTGTGGGCAGAAATCATCAAGGTATCTTGGGATGAACCATGAATAAAAAAAGAGACCCATTTCAAAGCAAACAGATCCTAATTAAAGGTCCTCGAACATGTTCCCCCAAGTTTTCAGGGTCACATCCTCCTTTCCCTCTGTCAGCAGCCCCCAGAGCTGTGGCCAAAACTGAGGGGTGGGTCTGGGGCCAGGGCTGGGAACAAAGCCCCAGAGAGGGGCTGAGGCAGGGGCTGCATGTGCAGCTGCAGTTGAGCAGCGGTGGGGATGGAAGCTGGGGGTGGGGCCAGGACTTGGGGCTGTGGCTGGGGACAAAGCCAGAATAAAGCTGCAAGTGGAACAGGGCTGGGGGTGATTCCTCCCTGACGACTGTTGTGATGGGCCTGCACCCCCACCCCCACATCCCCATTCCCCCTATTCTCTAGAGGCCACGTCCCACAGTTTGGGGAGCTCTGGCCTAGAGCTTTTCTACATGTATAGGTGGAGCATTCATCTAGTCACTGCAGAGACGGTGTAACAGTATACTATTAATGAGTAATTACTGCCCCTGAACAATTGATAATCAGAAAGATTTTCTCAGATTTCTATCAGCAATGCCTTAAAAGGTAAGTTTTCCTACAGAGGAGGCAATGTCACAGCTAGGGGAAGTCCAGTAAATAAGAAAGTTGCCTTCTCTATTGGAAGTCTATAGACCTAGCCTACACGGATTCACAATGAAAATTTGACGTCAGTGAGATAACATCAACAATAACTTGTTTCGGTTTAGTTAGTGGGCCAGAAGGGTCAAAACAAAATTTGCCCAGTGCTTTCAAGAGAACTGTGAATATTCCATTATAATGCACCAGGCAGAATACAGTATTGTCTCTTCACCTTCTTCTTAAGCTCTTCTAATTGGACCTTGTACCAGAGGTGAAGACAGACCTTCTCACGGGGCAGACTGTCACTGTCGATGCCATCTTCCTCCCACTCTCCTGCACCGGATGGGTTGTGGTCTGGTGACACACTGGGAGGGAGTTAGCGGACTTGTTAACAAACAGTCTGCATGAGATAAACATGGCCTAGAGGAATGAACATTACCAGAATGTCTTGAATTGCAAGCCCATCTTTGGGGTGCCCTGATTGAGTCACTTCCTGGCTCTCCTCAGATTCCTCTATAACAGCGGTTCCCAAACTTTACGGCACCATGCCCTGCCCCTTTTGATTTCTGAGAAGCCCTCACTCCCCCTCCTTTTCTTTACCATCATCCAACTTGCATTTTTAACAAAAAATTCAATTCGTAATTTAAAATAAACACAAAAACTTGATATAAAAACATTATTTAAAATTAAAAATAAGCACAAATAGTTTTTCCTGGCCCCTTGTGGGGTGCCTGGTGCAGCCCCAGTTAGCCATCTGCCTGAGCCCTGTGCCAGCCACCAGAGCTGCCCATGACAGCCACCTGCCCACCTCAGACCCGCACCACCAGGGCCCCTGCCCAAGCCCAGCACCACTGGGGTCAGCCACCCGCCCGCCAGCCACTGAGGCCAGCTGCTCGCCCCAGCTGCAGCCCAGCTGCTCCAGCTGCCCACCCAAGCCAGCTGCCAGCCTGAGCCACCTGAGGCCCATGATGCTGTGGCCAGCCACCCGCCAGCCACCCAAGTCCCGTGAGTCCTGCAAGCTGGCTGGCCACCTGAGCCCTGCAAGCCACCCGCCCCAGTCCCTCCCCTCCCACAAAGCCAGGAACCCCCAGCCCCCTGCTCTTACCCCATCCTCCTCACCCCACAACCCACACTCACTCACCTTTGCATGTGGGTCTTCACCAGCTGCCTGCTTTTTATAGTGGCTGCGCCAGGTCACCCACATAAAATGGCAGGGGCTGAGAGCCAGAAGCAAAGAGTGAGGGGGTTCATGGGGGGGAGCTGGTTTGCCTCGTGCCCCACCTGGAATTTCTTCAAGCCCCCCACAGGGGGGCATGCCCCCCAGTTTGGGAAACTATGCTCGAAAAATGGAACACTTCTACTGAAACACATATCTAAGAGGGAAATACTGAGGATAAACTGGATGGATCCCGATTGTGCTTTGTCCATGGACAGTTCTGCTAGAAGGGCAGGCTGCAAGGAGATTTCCTTTCCTTCTGCCCTCAGGCATGGACCACTGCCCCCCTTCTTTTGCTTTCTATTGAAGTGAGGAGTATTTCCTTGAAATAAGAAGAAGTTTCAAGATTTGTATAGCCTGGGGAATCTGCAGCGCTTTCTTGGAGGTTTCTCTTGGACACAGCCCAAAATAAATGGCATTACAAACATTTGCGAACAGGGGTGGTGACTGAAGGCAAAGGTGGAAAAAATGAGGAAAGAAGGTAAACCAAAAAAAAAATCAATATTAAAAAAAATCAAATTAGACACTGTACAGAGGATTATTTGAACTTCAGTATACACAGTATACAAAGACCCACTGACTATGGCCAGCATTTGTTTGTTTTGTATCTTAAGCTGACTCGCATTTTTTCTGTTCCTCTATTCAATGTACTGTTGGATACTACTGGTGTGCTAGCAGGGAATAGTGGACATGTGGACAGCAAGTGTCCACATGCTTCTGTCTCCTCCTTGTGCATTGGACTGGTAAGGAGCCAGGAAATCACTGCTACCAGGAAAGAGGAGAGCAGGGCTGCCGTCCGTGCTTACTGACTCCAAAAGTTGTTTCTAAAGGTGGGCTGAGGGACATGGCTATCATCTTGATCATATGCACTGACAAGTGCCAGAGGAGCACAGGATACTTTGAACAACAGTTGCTATTCACTGCCCTCCTTGCAGTGACTCTTAAGACACTGAGCTAAAGCAGATGATGCTGCTGAAACATTTATATTGTGGTAGCACCAGATGTCAACCAGATTGTTCCCTTGTGCTAGGTGCTGTACGAACATATAATAAATAGCTCCTGCTTCAAAGAGCTTACTCTGCCCACACCACATTGGTGGTGTAGGCGTAACCCATGCACCTAGGGGTGCAATTCAATGTCCCATGTAGTGGCACCCAAACCACTTACACAGAGAAAGAAAAAGCCTCCTTGGAAGCCTTAGCTGAGAGCCAGCTGGCTTCTAGTTCAAACTGTAAGGGCTCCTGCACTAAGCTCTAAATGTCCCAGTGTTGAGTCTACCTCTTGGCAGTTACACAGGCGTGTCCACTCCTCTCTCAGCACAAGGCCATAACTGGGCTGCAAGTAAACAGGTACAACACTAATGCATTGACAGGGTTTTTGTTTGTACTTATTGCTCAGTGACTGTACAAATTAGTAAAAAGAGATCAACAAGATACAGCCAGATGTATAGATACAAACACACACTACTGAACTGCAACTTTGAAGTTACACAGCAGCCTGCTCTCATTGCAAAAAAATATTTTAAATGTAAAAGAAGTTCAAAGTCTACCACATTTCTGCTTGGACATGATCAATGCAGCTGCAGCATATAAATAAATCAACAATCTCTCACTTCATCTAACTGACTTGCTTGGAAAACAAAAGACTATAATAAGGTCAATCTTTTACACAGCCTTACTTCCCCTGGTCGTACATTTAATTATGAACTGGGCAACAAAGGCTATTCTTAAAAAAAACAGAACACTCAAATATGCAGGCATGTGAGGACACAAAAGTGGGCTGGTATCAGAGAGATCAGCTAAGGCAAATGTAATCAGGATTATGACTAAGGGTGCATGGCAGGTTGATCAAGTAGGTTAGATCTGCATCGACCCGATCCAGTGAATTTGGGTGTTTTTTAAACAAGAAAACAAGAAAGGCACAACTAAAGAACAAGGATAATGAAAAAATACGCAAATAAGCTAAACAAAACTAATCCCTGACACATGTTATGTACCAATGTTTTTGGGCAGAAACAGTTTATCAGCAGAAGGCTTTTAATGTGCATTACACTTTAATTTGCTTGTGTGAAAGATAAAACTGTGTTTTCCAAGCAACACTGAAGTTTCTTTTCTGTCAGTTGCGCTTTAGGCAGCATTTTTCTTTTCCACAGGGTTTCATGATTATATTTCCTTCCCCAATGAAATAGGAAGGCATTTCCTACCTGGAGTTTTTTGACTATTATTAAATTGTCCATTGTGTTTATTGTCTGTAAGGAGCAGAACTAGTACAAAAAGACCAGTTTTACATATAAACATCAGCTCTGGCACTTCATATGCTAGAGGCACCTATGGCTCTCCACATAACAAATGCAAGCATATATGTGTACATGTGAATTATAGCCTAAATTTCGTACATATAAAAATGTCAGACTCCATACAGAAAAAAAATCTGTTGTCTAATGACAGAAGAATTACACCCTGGTGCCTTTGCCACATGCTTTCTGGTATTGCAGCAGAGAAAAATAAGGGCAAGCCTACACTGCAAAAAAACACCCAGCCAAAACACAAGGCAGTGAGTCTCAGCACCTGGATCAGATGACTTGGACTTGCCGGTATTTCTGCCTGGGCTAGAACCTGGGATCTGACATCTGGCCAATGCTGGGGGGGTGGGGGTGGGGTGGAGGAGTTTTTAGTAATTTTGGGGAATGAATTTTCTTTGATTTTAAAGACAGAAAACTTAAGAAAAAAAAATCCCATTGTGTGCAACGTTAATTACCACTGCCTCCTCGCCTGTGGTTGATAGCAGGGTCTGAACTCATTACTGTCAGATCCATGCCATAGTCCACTATGACTTGAGTAGAAGGAGCAACTCTTACAATCTGACAGAACTGGCATAAGGTGTAAAGAGAGATCCAAGTATGCAAAATTTTAGCTTGAATAAGTGAACTTTGTCAAAATTACATGTAACTGAAAACAGACTTACAAAGAGAGCTCGTACTTTACCTTAACTATTAGCAATCACTACTGCTCCACCCACAATATGCAGCAATTTTTAATGCAGAATGTAAATCAGAATTTTCAATACGTATGTTGACTCTAATACAGGCTGAAACTCTCTAACCCAGAACTCTCTCATCCATCAACATCCATAATCCAGCATGATTTTAGTTAACTGAATTTATCATAGGTGCAGCTAAATTTCCTGTGGTCCCATAAAGTTTGTTTCCAGCCATCAGTCCTAGCACTCAGTGTTCTCTGCTGTTATTTAGCTGTATTTACCCCAACATGTCTTCTAAGAGCCCAGTAACAGTGGAAGTGTTGGTTATGACGATAGACAATATTGACCTCTCATGGTCCAGCAAATTCTCTCATCTGGCACCAGCCAGGTGTCAAGGGTGCCAGACTGGAAAAGTTCAACTGGTAGCGTACACAATGAAAGATAAGAGAATCCTTAAAAAATAACAGAATCCTTCACAAAGCAGTGGCAGAATGCTTCATAATGTATATCATACACAACTGCACCTGCCTTTATGGGACCAACACTTAAAAGTAATTACATGGCAGGAAAAACAGATTTTGTTTTTGGAAGCAAAGACTGTTGCAAATGGCATTTATATTAATGTATAATAAAAGCTAACAGATAAAGCCTACAACTGGCTTTGTGACCTATCCCAAAGTACAACACATAAGCTGTGTCTACACGTGCACGCTACTTCGAAGTAGTGGCACTAACTTCGAAATAGCGCCCGTCGCGGCTACACGCGTCAGGCACTATTTTGAAGTTAACTTCGACGTTAGGCGGCGAGACGTCGAAGTCGCTAACCTCATGAGGGGATCGGAATAGCGCCCTAATTCGACGTTCAATGTCGAAGTAGGGACCGTGTAGACGATCCGCCTCCCGCAACGTCGAAATTGTGGGGTCCTCCATGGTGGCCATCAGCTGGGGGGTTGAGAGACGCTGTCTCTCCAGCCCGTGCGGGGCTCTATGGTCACCGTGTGCAGCAGCCCTTAGCCCAGGGCTTCTGGCTGCTGCTGCTGCAGCAGGGGATTCATGCTGCATGCACAGGGTCTGCAACTCGTTGTCGGCTCTGTGGATCTTGTGGTGTTTAGTGCAAGTGTGTCTGGGAGGGGCCCTTTAAGGGAGTAGCTGGCTGTTGAGTCCGCCGTGTGACCCTGTCTGCAGCTGTGCCTGGCACCCTTATTTCGATGTGTGCTACTGTGGCGTGTAGACGTTCCCTCGCTGCGCCTATTTCGATGTGGTGCTGCGCAACGTCGATGTTGAACATCGACGTTGCCAGCCCTGGAGGACGTGTAGACGTTATTCATCGAAATACCCTATTTCGATGTCGCCACATCGAAATAGGCTACTTCGATGTAGGCTTCACGTGTAGACGTAGCCATACTGTATTGCCTTTGTATTGGGTTGTTGCTGACAGATGTAATAAAACAACAAGATCTTTGTTACAAACCTGTATTGTTTCTTTTTTAACAGCTGATAACAGAGCCAGCTACCATTTGCCGTGCAGATATATTGGGAATTAAGTTAACTATATATGTCTCCTGAAGAACTTGGGCAGGACATTACGCTCAAGTAAAAAGAAGTGACTAATTACTTACAGAGAAAAAATAATCAGGAATATACAGAGGAATATGGAGATCATTCGCAAGTTAACCAGTAGCAACTGCCTTATAAACTGAAGCTCAGGGTCTGATGCTCTCACCACACGATGAGTAGGGGTGAAATTCTGGCGCCAATGAAGGTGGTTGGGGTTCTGCAATCGACCCGGGGGCCAATATTTCATCCTCAGTTTCCAGACTGAGTATGTAGTTTTATAACAAGCAGTCCTGTAGCACCTTAGAGACTAACAAATTTATTATGTCATGAGTTTTCCTGGCTCAGACCCACTTCTTCATCTTGCCCATGAAACCTCATTACCTAATAAATCTATTAGTGTCTAAGATATTACTGGATTACTTGTTTACCATAAAATCCAGGGACATAAAAGATTAATTTTACTGGATTTCTTTTAGCTTTCCATAAATATTTTCCACAAAATCTAGAGGGAAAGGAAGTTTTCAGGAAAAAATGACACGCCAGATTAATGCATTACTGGTACATTTATAGTATAGCCAGAGGTATAGTAGGTGCCTCTTTTAATGCTTGGGTACAGGCTGAAATACCTTTAGCAAAATAAGAGGAAGCAAAAGCATCATTTGTAGCAGACTACATCTGAACATGATCTATTGAGGTTTTAGAAATTTGTATGATATTTTACTGCAACTGTGAGAAAAAGAAAGCTCTCCTTGTCCTCCTGTGCCAGGGTTTTCTGGCCAGGGGTTATTTAATTCATTCACATTGCTTTTGTCCTGTCTCAAACCAGTATATTACTTACTGTAAGGAGCTGGCTTCCTTTCTCAAGATTCTGAATTAGCGCGTTACCGTCTCTCTCATACCCTGAGTCAGTGTGGAAGTCAGAAATGATCAAATATGAAAGTAAAGAGTAGTTCCTTCAGCAAAATTTGGTCATGACATTGGGATAACATTATTACTGTTTTGAAAAATGGCATAGGATTGTTGATGACCACAAGAAATCAGGAGTTCAGTATGAGATATCTGAAAGCAAACATTGCCAGTAGTAAAATACCTATTAAAAATGTCCTGCATCGTTTCTGGCTGGAAAGGAAGCATTCTACCAACTGAAATGCCAATATCACTTCCTACGGTAGGTTTTCCTTCAGATCCTCCACGGAGGTTATACTGGCTTTATTGCTGCTATGTAGTGGTACGGCTACCACGGCGCAGGGGAAAAAAAATCTTAGTCTCCAGCTTTAATTTTCATAATTTCAATTCAGTGCTTAGAATACCAGATGAATGCAGATTACAAAAGGATTAATGATTACTGCATATATTAATTATGCCCACTATGAAGACACCTTTGTTCTTACAATAAGACTATAGGACCAACACTTTCAATTCTAGAAGCATACAGTTAGGTTTCTGTATCCATATTTAGGCACCCAATAAGAGGCTTTACTTTACTTAGGCTCCTAAATATGGTTTTAGTGTTTTGTTTTTGGCAAACAGGTTTGAAAATTCTAGGCTACAATATTTGCATGTGCGCATGGGTGTTTGTATATATAGAGAAAAATGCTGCATTAAAAATAAACACAAACAGATGCCAAACCATCAATTATTTTACCAAAGCAAACAGTATGTGGGCGCTACATTGAACACTGGTACATAACATCAACGACTTAAGAGGAACGAGTCATTACATGGTGCCAAGCAGTGAACTATTTAGTAGTATAACAACGCAAAACAATAGAATCATGTGAAAAAAAATCACAAATAGTTTTAAAAAGGCCAACAACAATTTTGCCAGGTATAATTTTGGGTGGAGGAATTATACGTTGTTACTTTGTTAGACGCATGCTAAGATTATAAATTATATATATATAGCGTGCACAGATTTAGTCTCTGTTCTATGATATCCACCCCCCTTGATATTGCTCCAATCCAACTATTCTGCAGCAGGAAGGGAAATATATATTCAACATCTTCTAGCATATTAACCTCCATTCCTGTTCAAGATAGGGAGGGGAAATGACCACAGATATAGAAATAGTGAAGTGTTTAAACAGTGAAAAACGCCAGTAAAAGGATTGCAGATCCAACCTACAGGGATGTGAAAAAGTGGAGAAAGAATTCTGTAGGACGGCAAATACACTTCTACTGTGAAAGCTGCTTTGGGAACAATTAGAAAATGACTTTTTGAGCATCTGGAAAGGATATAAAGTTCTGATTAGCTAGTCATTCATAGAGAGAAGGTGTCTGTTTTGTCTTCACAGGGCTGAAGGTGTTTCTGTTGTTATGATAATCTTATAAAGTTGTGGCTTGTCTTCAAAGGAGGAAATTTACAAGTATTGAATCTCAACTTTAAATCTGTGGAACAGACAGATTATGTGGACAAGGTCCACTGAGGCTTTACAGATGTCCAAGTCTAGGGCCATATGTACCCAACTAAGCTTGTTGATCCACACGTGCTAATTTAAGACAACGGGTCTTAAACCATTTTAGTTCTAAAATTTGCAATAACTAGTACCTGGAATGAAGCCCATGGAAAAGCTAAGCTCAGGAATTTGATGCTGAGCTGTAATCTTCCAGCGCAAAGTGTCCAACTTACGGTCCAGGGGGCCATACACAGCCCATCAGCACATTTAATAATGCTGGTCCAAAACAATATACTAATGACTAATTCATTAGAATTTTGTTGTAATGTTACACCATTTTACTTTGTACAAGAAAATATGTACAATCTGTGTGGCCAGCACCAGGTTGTGGTGATCCTCCTGCATAATGAAGCTGGGCACCACTGATCTAGGGTATGTCTACACAGCAATTAAACAGCCATGTTTGGCTGGTGTCAGGTGACTTGGATTCACAAGGCTTTGATTTTACTTCTGTGCCTCAGTCAGCTGACACCAGCCAGTTATGGGGGTTTATCTGCCGCATGACCATAAAGGGCTACTGCTAAAACTATCAAGTTGTGACAAAGGTTTAAGAAACCGAAGGAAGAACATATAGATAATGCTGAGAATGCTTGTCCAAATACACCAACAACTTTGGAAAAATGGTGTGACTTGGATCTGAAGAGAGGCTTCTTTCACACCAACTGTTACGGAAGTTCCATTTAGAATGTTCAAGGTGTTGTGAATGTGCTCACATTCTGCAGACCTAGAAGTAGCCTATAGCATCCTCTCTTTATCAACAAAGCAACATAAAATAGTTCCAAGACAAAAACTTAAGCTAGAATTAAGCAGGTAAAATTAGCCATTAATTTAGGACATTGGGTCAGACTTGGAAATGGCAGGGAAACAGATTTTTTTTTGTTAATGCTTTCAAAATTGTTTTTCATTTGAAATGAACAGGTAAGACACAACAGTAATATTATGTAATCACTTCAATTTAAGGGGGCACACTGACAGATGTAACATAGCAAGGCTGCTGATGGAACTGCCAGGTCAATGGCTAAGGCGGGAGGAAGTGGCTCTGGAGCCCCTGGCAGAACAGGATGGGGCTGGGTAGCCTCCCCAACCAGCCCTTCAACACAACTTGGTCCATGCTTCCTGGGGCTCTGCTGGTGATTTAAAGGATCTAGGGCTCCAGCCATTCCCAAAATAGCAGTGGAAATGGCTGGGAGCACTGCGCCTTTTTAATTTGCTGGACTCTGGGACAGTTGTCCTGTCTGTGGCCCTGTAACAGTGTGACAATTAGCTAGTGGCATAGCTACAAAAGAGCTCCAGGACTCTTCACACATAGTTCCATGCTTTAACCACAAGGCAGTGTTCCAGGGGAAAAAGCTGCAAAAGAAAACAGCTTTTATTCCAAATGAAAGTGACCAATCTAATTGTAGGAGAAGTGGCAGGCTGAACTATCCAACCTTTTGAAAAAAAGAAACTGACCTAAATATATTGACTTGCTCATTAAGAGCACTAGAAAAGAGCACCAAGACTCTAATGAACCATGCCTGAGAAAATGGCTACACTCTTAAGCTACGTCTACACGGGTATGCTACATGGAAATAGCTTATTTTGATGTAGCGAAATCGGAATAAGCTATTTCGATGAATAGTGTCTACACATCCTCCAGGGCTGGTGCCGTCGACGTTCAACGTCGATGTTGGGCAGCACTACATCGAAGTAGGTGCTGCAGGGGAGCGTCTACACACCAAAGTGGCCCAAATCGAAATAAGGGTGCCAGGAACAGCTGCAGACAGGGTCACAGGGCGGACTAGCACTTCCGGGGCAACAGCTAGCCGCTCCCTTAAAGGGCCCCTCCCAGACACACTCAGCCTGCACAGCACGTGGTTTGCAGAGCCACAGGCACGCACGCCCCGTCGAAGCAGTATGGACCCCCAGCAGCAGCAGCAGCAGCATCCAGAGGTCCACACACCCGCCCCTGCAGGAGCAGTGCTTGCCCTGCTCAGTGCTATGCAGGAGGCAGCTGATCACCTTTTATTCACAGAAGAGGAGCTGTCCCCAGGGGATGAGGAAGCAGCCCCAGACCTTGCTGCCCTCCGACCGCCCCGCCCGCCGCACACGCCGCCGGCTGTGGAGCTACCCCACGAGCACAGACTGGTGGGAGCGGCTGGTGCTCGGCGAGTGGGACAATGAGCGCTGGCTCCAGAATTTCCGCATGAGCCGGCAGACATTCCTGGAGCTCTGCCAGTGGCTCACCCCTGCCTTACGGCACCAGGACACCTCCATGCGACATGCCCTCACGGTCAAGAAACGGGTCGGCATCGCTGTCTGGAAGCTGGCCGCTCCAGACAGCTACCGATCCGTAGGGCAGCAGTTTGGCGTGGGCAAGGCCACCGTCGGGGCTGTCCTCATGGAGGTAAGAGGACCCAGGGAGGGTCGCGAGCAGCTAGGGGTCCGTTGCCATCCTCTGGCGGCTCTGCCATCGGCCCCATCCTGGGGCTGGTCGGTGCTCCGCTGAGGGGCTGGCCTGCTGGGATGGCCCCAGTGGGCTCTCTGGGCCCACGGACACCTTGCCAGTGCTCTCCGGGCCCTCCGATGGTGCAGCTGCGGAACACGGGGGGAAGAAGAGTGGAGACAGCCGTTAGTGTGGGCCCTGAGCCGTGGCCCTTGTCCCCCCAACCCTCTGCTGCAGGTTCCCCATCCCCGTCCCCCGGAGATGCTGCTGCTGATGATGGGTGTCCCACCCTCCCCGCCCCCCTGGGGACCCTAGGTTCTGCTCCCCCCCATCCCCAGGGATGGAGCATGGGGGGCAGGGGCTGATGCACTCTTCTGAGGGACATCCCACTGCTGTCCTTGGGGCCACGGTCATCTGGGCATGTGGAGGGCCCTGGTCATGTCTCTTGTCCCTGCCCCTTAAGCCTGGGGGTGTGCACCGGGAGGGGGTACATACCTGACAGTCCGCTCCCACGGTCGGGGGACACCCACTGGGAGGACGCCCTGCTGGAGCTCCGGGACAGGAGGGCGATGCGGAGCCCCCCATCGCTGGAGGAGGATTCCCCTCCTCCTCCTCTGGCATCCCAGGGGTGGGCTCCTGGGGGGGGCCCTGGGGTGCAGGGCTTGCCTCCGGGGCAGACTCCATCTCCGGGGCCTGCTGGGGCTCGTCGGCCGAGGTGTCAAGAGTGGCCGGGGAGGAGGAGGTTTACCGGGGGCCCAGGAGGGCCCTGAGCTCCCTGTAAAAGGGGCAAGTGGCGGGGGCAGCCCCAGACCGGCTGGCCACATCCCGGGCCCGGGCGTAACCCTGCCGCAGCTCCTTCACCTTACTCCTGACATGGTCAATAGTGCAGGCAGGGTGACCCCGGGCAGCCAGGCCCTCGGCCAGCCGAGCAAAAGCATCCACGTTCTGCCTCTTGCTCCCCATTACCTGGAGCACCTCCTCCTCGCCCCAGAGCCCCAGCAGGTCCCGGATCTCGGCCTCCATCCAGGAGGGGTCCTGCTGCCTCTTCCTGGGCTGGGTGCCAGCCTGGGAGCCCTGGCTCCCCTTGGGGGGGTGCCCTGGGTGCACTTGGGGGGCTGGCTTGCTGCCATTGCTGCGGGGGTGGTGGGTTGGGGCTGCTGCAGGCGTGCAGGCTGGCTGCATGGCAGTGCTGCCGCCTGCACGCGCTCTCAGCTTCCTGCACAGGAACGCAGGGGGTGGGAAGGTTTAAGGGGCTGCTGCATGCGGCGACCATACAGCTCAGGAGCTGGAGAGAGTGTCTCTCAACCCCTCAGCTGATGGCCGCCATGGCGGACCCCGCTCTTTCGATGTTGCGGGACGCAGATCGTCTACACGTGCCCTACTTCGACGTTCAACGTCGAAGTAGGGCACTATTCCCATCTCCTGATGGGGACAGCGACTTCGACGTCTCGCCACCTTATGTCGATTTCAACTTCGAAATAACGCTCACCACGTGTAGACGTGGCGAGCGCTATTTCGAAGTTGGCGCGGCTACTTCGAAGTAGCTGGCTCGTGTAGACGCGGCTTTACAGACTTAAAAAAACACAGATGCATTTTCTTTCTCAATTCATGTTTAATATCAACTTAAGTATGATTTTTAAGACAAAAGTGTCTTTTGTCTGGAAAAGTGAATGGCTGTTTAAATGAGTTAGGATAGCAATATTAAATAAAGTATCCAACCTGGGCACCTGCACAGGTGTACAGAAATAAGCCCTTCTAGTTTTGTGAAGATGCAAGTGTTTTATAGAAACTTATCTGTAAAGCAAAAGCAATCTCAATGCCATACAAAGAGAGAATATCTTTAAAGGCAAAACCACTGGATAAATAAAAAAGCATCAGAGAATAACAATAAGTTCCCATGTCTACATGGTACAACATATGAAATATGTTATTTTTAACTACACATTAGAAAATACAACTTGACAAGTAATGAGGGCCTTTGTACAATGATTCACAGCTTGGTGCAAAATCAGCCCACGTTATAAATCTTGTTAACCTGTTGAAAATCTCTAGTAGCTTACTACAAAGCTGCTGAATCCTGGACTAACCAAACCTTACATTAATGTAGTTACTGGCCTTCCAGAAAGCCCATTAGTAAAAGAAGTAATCTTTCTTGGTTAGTGGGATTTTGCCATGGTCTGCTGGACAAGAACAGGGAGACAACTTGCTGTACCACATAGTGATGTAGGTTAAATTAAGTTATCCAAAGAAAATCATTCAGGGAATTTATAAAGAATCACTTCTCAAACAATACTCAATCACCAACAGTTTTCCATTTGACTTGCTGAAGAGTGTGACAGGTTAATAAGCATTACAGAGAAATAGCTTACATGGAAAAGGTGGCTATTTTATCTGAAACTATTACTTTCCCCAGCTCTTTGAAATTACATACACTGCTCGTGCAGCTACTCATCTGCAGATAGCTTTGTTTTCAAAAACACTGATTAATTTGCTTCTCCAAATGAGTGACCTATTACAAGAAATCCTACATATTAAATTCTACTTTTTGAAAATATGCATTTATGACATTTAAATTATATTCCCCAACATCAGCACTTAATTTTATTATAATTCCTATCTTGATCCAACTTTATGGTCATTCTCAGATAGAACTTTATTAATATTTGGGAGCTGAAGCCCAGTCTCTGGACACATTCTGAAAAGAGATACTGACAGGGTGAAATCCAGGCCCCACCAAAGTTATTGGCAAAAATCCTAGTGGCTTCAACAGACCTTAGCATTTTACTTCAGTACATCAAAAAGCAAAAAATAATGTGAATTTACTGTACACTGCAGCTGTTATTTACTTGTGCACCTTTTTGCCCATAAATTAAGGAAGTATGGATTGGATGCATGGACTATAAGATGGATAGAAAGCTGGCTTGACGATCAGGCCCAATGGGTAGTGGTCAATGGCCCAATATATGGATGGTGGTCAGTTTCAAGTGGAGCGTCCCCAAAGCTCAGTTCTGGGGCTGGTATTATCCAACCTTATAGAGGGTAAAAGGGAGGCCTTCCTCCTGGGGTGGGGAATGGACATCAGCGGCACCTATGAACAGCTGGGTGCAGCCCCCTTCTGCCAGGCTTATCTGGATGGGCTGTGGATCTGGGAGACACTGAGAGAGAGATTCTCCCAGGTACTCCAATAACCCCTCAGGACACCCCCTGCAAGGGCTACAGGCCTGCAGCCCCGTCCCATCCCCACCATGACCTCTCCCTTTGCCCCCTCCCCCGTACCCCGCCACAAGAATGAGAGAGACAGGAGTGGTGAAAAAATAAAAACTTAATTGTCAACTAGAAGTACGTGTGCAAAATAAACTTTGCTACTAACTATGTACATGGTAAAGAGTTGGGAAACTATACACATGGTGTGGGGAGCTTGGGACAGGGGTGGTGAGCATCCAAACTTTGAAATGGAGGCACAGGGCAGGGAGTGGGGAGGCTCCAGTCCATGGAAGGGGTGGGGGGGCCATGACCCCATGAGGGAGCAAGACCCCAAGTGGCACAGGCCACAGGAGTCCCTCCCACAGTGGATTTGGTGTCCCTGTTGCAGCTGGGATGGGGCTGACGGCAAGGGGAGTTATGGGTGGGGAGGGGCAGTGGTGAGGTCAGGCTTGGCAGGAGGAGTGGGGAGGTCTGAAGGGGGAGGGGCTGATGGCCTGGGGGACAGTCATGGCCATCAGCCACTGGGCCAGGTCCAGGACACCTGGTAGGATGCCCAGCAGGGGCAAGGCAACAGGGGCAGAGGGAGCAGTGGTGGGAGTAGAGGCAGGGGGAGTGATGATGGCGGGTGGAGTGGGGGTTGTGGGCATGGGTGGTTGGGCAAAATGGTCCCATCAGAAGCCAGTGAGGGTGTCTAGGTGGGACATAAGCTGCTCCCATGCCTGCTCCTGCCATTCCCAGTCCTGTGCCCAATGCACCTTGTCAGCCTGCAGCCGCCACTCCAGCAGGACGGCGACCTGGATCAGGGCCCCTGGTCCTCCTTGCCCCAGCAGTGAGCCCTCCGGCCATGAGCCTGCCTCTGCCACAGTGGGGGCACTGACGCATCCTGGCAGCAGTGGTCCTGGCAGCGCACCTCACTCTGGCTCCAGCTCTGGCTCCTGCTCCTCCCTGGGGCTGGTCGGCCCTGGTGGAAAGGTGGGGCTGGCCCAGCCCTCCAAAGTTGCAGGTGTAAGGGAAAAAGGGAGGAGAGATGGTGAGTCCTTCCTGCCACAAGGCCTCAGAGGCGCTGCCCCCCCATGAGTGGCAGTCCCCACCCCGGGCTGGGGATGGGGTTATCCTGGGAGCATGGGCCGCCCAGCCACATGGGGGGTCTGTGGCACCCCAGGGGTGGGCCCTGCGCCCCACACATGTCCCCTCCACCCAATAAACTGTTAGACAAGGGAGGTGTCCAGTCTCGGTGGGGTTCCCCCATGGGTGGCAGGTGGGTCAGATGCAGCCTGCTCCTCCCCAGGGCCCCCTGCATATGCGTGGCTCAGGGCACTGTCCATGGGGCTGGGCTGCCTGTTGCCTGCAGGTGTGCCCGTGAGCTGGGGCCACACTCCGCAGTGGTGTGTCTGGAGCCTCGTCCTCACCCGTGCAGATGTCCTGCTCCCAGCTGTGGCAGGGGCAGGCAGGTCCAGCTCCCCTGGGGCCTTCGGGCTCATGTAGCCTCCCATGGGGCTGGCAGTGGGTCAGCACCCGTTCGCTGAGGCTGCCTGACTGGATCGAGTGGGACGTGTTGCCTTGCACATGTTGGGCTTATAGGGTGGGTCCTACCGTCACCAGGCTGGTGAGGCTCATGACATGGCTCCACCTGCACCCCCCCATGCCCTGGAGTGCGTCACCCATGAGGTACTCACCAGAGGGTCCCTCAGAAAGGTCCAGGGATGCGCAGGAGGCGCCCTGGCTGGAGGAGGGGTCTGACTTCAGGGTGATGACCAGTGTCCTGTCACTGACCGCGAAGGTAGTGTCAGCCTTCGGCCTGGGTTCTGCCTGGGTCCTGGGCTGCTGCTTCTCTGGCTGGGCCTCCTGCTCTGGGCTGTGCGGGGAAGGGGTGTTTCCACAGAGGTGTCCAGTGATGCTGCTGTAGGGGACGTGTCGTCGGCCCACAGGAGCTGGTGCAGCTCCTCGTAGTACAGGCAACTTGGCCGTCCTGCCCCCAGCCTCTGTGTGGCATTCCAGGATGGGGCACAGACCTGGAGCAGCTCCTTAATTCTGGCCTAGACCTGTTCCATGGTCCAGGCAGGGTTGCTGTGCTCCGCCAGGGTGGTGGTGACCTTGTTGTAGCCCAGGGCATTCTGCCATTTGGCAGCTGGGTCTAAGAAGATGGCTTCCGTGGACCAGAGGACCAGCAGATCCCTGTTCTCAGGCTCAGTGCAGGAGCAGGCCCACCTCCCTGACCCCCAGGGTGGGTCTTGGGTGTCCTCTCCCTGTGCCCTGGAGAGGCCAGGGGGATCATGCGGTACTTGGCTCACCGCCATATGAGGTCCTTGGGTCAGAAGGGACTGCCTGTGCAGCTGTGAGCAGCCATTTGGTGACCCTCTTGCTAGCACTCTGTTGGCTTCCTGGTACGGGTTCACTGGGCTCCCTGTACCTTTAAGCATGGCTGGAGGCAGAGAGCATAGAGCTGTGATTGTGTTGGACAGGGTGTCTTGCAGCTCCAGCTGGCCAGCGCCATGGAGGATGTTCTGTCGACAAAAGGCGCCCCCACCCCCGGAGCGTCTACTCTACAGTTTTGTTGACAGAATCTGTTGAGACAGGAGCTCTGCCCGGCGAGGGAGAGGCAGAAGTCTGTTGACAAACGTGCCACGTTCTGTTGACAGCATGCTGACAGGACTCATATTAGGTGTAGACGCTCCAAGGGTTTTGTCGAGAAAACGCCGGTTTTGTCAAGAAAACTCTATAGTGTAGACATGGCCATAGACTGTGCAAAATATGAGATCCATAGCTGATGATGGTGGTAAAGATGTACAGACCAACACAAGGCACAGCAGATCTGTTACAAGATGGCAGGGCCCTGCAGGTCTAACTTTTCAACTGACTCCTTCCCATAGACAGGAACTACAACATTGCCTGCATTCTGGAGGACTACATAGATTCCTGTGGTTATGCTCCTGGACAAGATAATTTTATTATGAATGTTATTCTAATAAATGTACATTCCAATTTGTGTAAGAATTTTTTTCTCTCTTTTTTTTTTTCATTTTTACTTGGCTCTCACATAGTTCTGTGAGAGATAGTGCAGTGTTGTAAAGTACTCCCTTTAAAAAAAAAAAGTACTCCCAGACTTCTTTCGTGTGCCCTTATGGGTATGTGTGTCACTAGCTGACAAACATGGCCCTAAGGTAACCTGAGGTCTTGAAACAAGTGCCATTCAACCTTTCCAGAATACTGTACCCTTTTCAGGAGTCAGATTTGTTTTGCACACCACCAAATTACACCTCACTTAAAAACTTCTTACTTACAAAAACATGCAAAAATAGCACAGATGACTACTAGTGAAAACTTGCTGACTTTCTACCACCTTATTGCCCAATAAATGAATCGAAATAAAAATACTGTACTTTCATTTCAGCATGAGGCCTATATGAAGCAGTAGAAACAAGCCATTGTCTGAATGAACTTTTAGATTGTACTGACTTTGCTAGTGTTTTTTTATGTAACCTGTTGTAAAACTAAGCAAATATCTAGATGAGTTGATGTACCCCCTGGAAGACCTCAGTATATCCCCAAAGGTATATGTACCCCTGGCTGAGAAACATGCTTATAGTGCAATTATCAGTTTCTTATTCATTCATTTACATATAAAGGCATACCACTTTCTGAAAAATCAGGCCCCTTCATGTGTGTGCCTCCTGTCCTGAAAATCCCCTCATGGCCTGAGGTCAGACTCTGGACAGCCTGCCTCAGTTTCTCCCTTTCAAGAGATTTGTTAAATACACTTAGATAGGCTTTTTGTCCAATAACCCCCCTTTCTCCTGGGGTCTAATTTATTGAACTAAGACAGGGTACAAAACTCAGTCCTGTGCAGCATTGGCCTGGAGATTTTTTTTTTTACTATAATTGAGTCTCTTTTCCCTGCTCCTCTGCTTTCTTAACAGTTTCTTATTTATACACTGACATACAAAGGCATTCCACTTTCAGAAAAATCAGGCCCCTCTGTGTGTGTCAGCAAGCCAACTGCATTCTGTTCTGAAAACGCCCTCATGGCTTGAAGTCAATCTCTGGACAGCCTGCCTCAGTGTTTCCCTTTCAAGAGATTTATTAAATACACTTACACCAGCTTCCAGAGCCAGACCTTCTCCCTGGTCAACAATCTCCTGCAAAAGTCTCCCGTTCAATGTAGCTTTTCTTAGGCGTGGTCTACACTAGACCTTAGAGTTGACTGCAGATACGCATTTCTAGCTACAGCAATTGCACAGCTAGAATCGACACATCTGCAGTCGACTGTAAGGTCTGTCTCCACTGAGGGAGGTCGACAGGAGCGTTTCGCCAGTTGGCCTCTCTTACTCCTCACAAAAGGAGATCCCAGAAAGATCAATTTTGTGCATCTTTACCAGACGCATTAAATCAAACTCCCGGAAGATCAACCCATTTCCCAGTAAGTGTAGACATACCCTTAATCTCTGCTACCTCCTTCTTTGTGTTCCTCCCTGAGCATCCTCCTCTTGTAGTAGAATCACTCGATCCCTGCTCTGATGTGTCTCCTTAGCAACTTAGGGCTCAGGTCTTTAGTCCTAAAAGTGTTAAGTCACCCTGTTTCAGGGCCTCAGAGTGGGCATCCAAAGACTGAGGAACACAAAATAATTTTAGAAAATTTGGCATCCCTCTTTATTTCTAACCAGAGAGACAGACAGATGTTGCATGCACACGTGCGTGCGTGCACACACACACACCATTCACTTCAAAAAAATCACTCCACTACAATGTTAAAGCTGAGATTTCAAATACACCAGAATAAAATAATTCTAAAATAATGACTTGCACAGTAACTGTGATTTGGTTGTTCTACAGAGTCCCTGATCTGCAATTCTTTCTTTAGCAAAGCTCCGATTGATTTCACTAAGGGCCGCAATGTTTGGCCAGTGTCTACTCAGCAATCAGCTTAACAGTAATAAAAAATACAGCATACACGCAAGGGGGATGTATATAAAAAAAGCAAGTAGATAAACGCTCAATACAATACAATGTACAATTCCAGACAGTTTAGCACATTTTGGGCAAGATTTTGCTCTCAGACACATGGATGTAAATCAATGGTAACTCCATGGACTCCAAACGGCAGAATCTAAACCTCGGTTTTAATTCATTAAGGATAACCTCCCATCTGGCCTTAGACCTCTTTCTCTAGCTGTAGCCAAAGATTTGAAAAGCTTTATATTCTAGGCCTGCTCCTTTCTCTATTCGCAATCATGCAAGGGATTACGAGCTCTTTTAATAAGAAGCGAAAAATTAAAATGGATTGGGAAGAAAAACACTTGAAAGCAGCAGCTGAGCCTTTATTTTTATTTTCAAATCAGTTTCTTTCACTTTGCCCTTTTCGCTTGACATGTGTCTGTGCTGCTTACTCCTTTTTTATAAATGCTAAAGAGCCAGGTTATGCCATTTAACCCTTTCCCTGCATTGAGGGTGGTTCAGAATCACCCTTCCTGTGGGGAAGCACAATGAGACATTTTGCTCTGGGAAGTCACAGTGTCTCCAGCAGGTCCCTGTGCACAGGACCCGAGTACTTTTGTACCTTTTGTGGGTAAAGTCATGACCAACCCCCCAGGAATTGGGATGGAATGCTCCCCTAAGTACAGTGACTGGAATTCAACTTGGCCTGTTGCGACTTCCTTCCAGCAGCTCAAAATTAGCACTCTGCATCTCACAAGTGAGCTTTTAAAATAAAACATGCAGGTTTTGAAATGGTGAAAAGCTATTGATAAATAAAGCATCTTCTTTTTGAAAATGCGAATTAATAATAACAAACAAACAAACAAAAACAAAAAAACAACTCCTGAATGTACAGTGCAAGGGAGGGAGTCTGAGATTCAATATCATTTCACATCTTCCAGGGCATCCCGCTTGGTGCTTACAATGTTTTTTAACACAGGGAATTCTAATGCTAAGTGAACATTCTTATATCCACAGGAAGAGGGGCTGGGCCAAGTGCACTTGAAATGAAGTCCAGAGCCTTTTGTCTTGTGGTGCTTACCCCCAGTTTAGCCCACATCAGTAGTAATGAAAGCCATGTTGCAGCAGAGGAGTCATGGAAGGAATGAGCACAGGGAATGGACTTCTCTTTCCCTTCTTCCCTAGAGATGGCCTCTCCAGCTGGGAAGTAGGGTGCATCAGTAGGCTGATGTGGGGAATCTTGCTACCTAATTTACATGTGTTCTGGGGGTACAAGAGGACTTCTGTCTTCAGGACCAATTCATTTCATAACCTTTTGAAAGCACTTGATGCCCATATAATGGTAAATAAAATAGTACATGACACTGTGTAAAGACTGTATGAAATATGGGTACCTGACATACTGCTGGGAGTTATGGATAAGTAATCATCCTCATTCTTCTTTTTCACCAATATCACCTGCCAAGAGGAGAAAAAAATATATCTATGAGACATCCAGAAATGTAAAATAGCTGGGTTAACATTAGCATGTAAAAAGAATAAGACAGTTTTGGTACAGTCCATGTGTGCTGGCATTTCACAATGCCTCCAAGCTGAACTGCTCTGTACCACTGCAGACAGCAACAAATGCAAACTACTCTGAATCCTGGCACAGTTGTGGAAGACCAGGTCTCCAGAGGAACGGTCAGAGAGCATATGCCTGTGAAAGAAGAATGCTCCCACTCACACCACAGTATTACCTGCTGGGGAAACACCTTCCCTTAGATTTTTGCAGAAGATTCCATTGGGCCTCCATTAATATGTAATTTTGGGACTCATGTTGTGTCTCAGAGAACTTGGACCTTTATATATGTTCACAGGTCTTTAAAATTCTCTTTTATGTCATTGTTTCTAGTGAATCACGTATACAACTCAGAATAATGTAGTAAGCGAGGCAACAAAAGAATGAGAAGGCCTTGGGTTCCCAAACTTGTAACATGCAAGTCTTCGAACCCTCACGAATTTCTTGTCATCAAATATGGCATTATTTTCACTAACTAGCAAACCATTTCGTGTGTCTTACTCTTATACCTTTGAACCATCACATTCTCCATATCGCCTATAAACTTATACTTACAAGGACTAGTCTGCAGAAGAGAAGAGTGGGGTGAGGGTGGGGATTGGATAGCAGCTTTCAACTGTCTGCAAGGGGATTACAAAGAGGATGGAGACAGACTGTTTTCAGAGGTGACAGCTGACATAGCAAGGAGCAATTGTCTCAAGTACCAGCGGGAGAGGTCTAGGTTGGATATGAGGAAAAACTCTTTCACCAGGAGGGTGCTGAAGCACTAGAACAGTTTACCTAGAGAGGTGATGGAATCTCCTTCTCTAGAGAGATTTAAGTCTCAGCTTGACAAAGCCCTGACTGTGGTGACATAGTTGGGATTGGTCCTCCTGTGGTCTCTTCGAACCCTATCATTCTAAGACTTCGTGCATACAAACATCTCTGTCTCTAGCCACATGTGCACACACATACATACCCATGTAATACATGTATTCTTATTCTTATCCTTTGCCCATGAAAGCTTATGCTCCAAAATATCTGTTAGTGTATAAGGTGCCACAGGACTTCTTGATGTTTTCTTATTGACACCCCTTTACTGAGCAGCAGGAAAAGTTTGCAGATCATTACTATATTGGAAGAGAAATCAGTGACAGAGAGTAGGGGTGTCATCTTAGTAAATCCTGTTTATTTTAAAATATATACACGTCAGGTCTGGGACAGAGGTGCCATAAACAACAAAGAGGAATCTCAGTGGCAGAAGCAACTCAGCCTTGATTCGTTACTGACATGATGACAGAACAAATTCTTCTGCTGCTTGGGAACAGCCCCTCCAATGAGAAAGTGCATCACAAAATAAAAGCACATTTTTTTCTAAGACGGAACAGTGCTCATCTAATAAGGAAAAGAACTGACGGATCATGTGTAACAGCATCGTCTAGGGCTTCCCACCATAACAATACCATGTACCTCCCTTTATGGATGTACCACACCCGTTTCTATCTACATATTTCATTATATCTATCTGAGAATGTGAATGTTTCATCAGAAAGAAAACCAAATGAATGTAAAGGTTTAAAAATGTGAAGATGACTTTAAACATCATCATTTCTTGCCGAGGCAATTTAAGTTACTGTGCTTTCCTCCCATTAGTCATCAAAAGCTTCATGTAGGTGTATTCTTACTTACTTTCAATTTATTTGGGTTCAAGGGACACTTCTTCCCCTTCTTGAGAGATAATGAGCCAGATCTCCAGCAAAGGTTCTGACCCATAAATTTTATAGGAAAGTTGTTAGCATTATTTCACAATAACCCTTTGTTGTTGCATGGGATGTTTCTTATACACAAAATACTACAAAATATAATATGTCCTTCATTTATTAAATCTGGAAAAGAAATGCAGGCTTTTGATATTGTAAGGACGAAGATGTTATAGGGACAGTGTTATTATTTGGAGTGAAAATGGCTTTAAAAATTAAAGAAGCAGATGCATGTGCCTGTTTCCTATGTTCTTTAAGACACTAGCCGCAGCATGGGAAAGTAAATGTTTGGGGTGAAATCTGGGCTCCTAATTTGCAAAAAGCCTGAGTAATCAGCTTTGAACATGGAACTCCAGAGACTTGGAGTAAAAGGAGAATGTACCACCACACTAACTGTGGCATAATTTCACATCATCTTTACTGCAACCTACAAGTTGAAGCACCAGCTGGATACCCTCTGCACTATCTATGAGGCGGGTTTGGGCCCTGGGTCTCTATTAGCTTTTCTATGTTGCCCTACCTGAATCAGGCATGGAGCCCCCTCTGCAGGGTGTAGTGGGCACAAAGACCCCCATGCATGTCTGCTCCCCTTGTCACCTATGCATACAGGAGTATCATGGTGTGTAAGGCACTGCTATAAATTTAGATGATGTCATGCCAGCAAATATTGAAATTTAGCCAATCATGTTATGAGGACCCATGTCAGTGTCCCCAGATAAGGTCAGTCTGAGCTGCCTTTTAAGATACAACAAGAAAAATGTTTTCCCATTTATCAGACCCACTTGTCCACATTAGTTCTTGATTCATTATTACGCAGCTGGAACCCCTTACTATGGTTTGGTGGGCATCATTTTATCCTCTAGCTCCCTCTAGTGCCTCACTGCTACCAACCATGTACTGTATAGGATATCCTACCCAAATGTGAGTTATGAAACTGACCCAGTCAGATCCACTGAAGTGACAGGGCAAGTCTGCTCCAGCCACGAAGAAAGTCCTACTAATGCATTAAAAGAGTGACATGCTGGGAGCAGAAAGCTAGCAAGACAGAGTCAGTAATGGGGGGAAAAGGAGACAGGAGTCAAAAAAGCATTAGCAGGGACAGGCAGAAGTGTGTACATCAGCCGGTGAAAGACTGCAGCTCTCCTTGGGATAGTGGGCAGGGCAGGGGGTCTGAATTTAGAAACACACGATACAAAATAAGAAACAGCTGCATTTAATCTTTTGAGTCTCCATGAGCTTCATTCTCATGATTTACGAACCTGGCACAACTCCCTAATAAAATTATAGCCCTATAATTCACTGTTATTTATTCTCTCTGGACATGACTGACTACTCAATTTACTTCTCCAATGTCACAATTTTTAAATGTTAGTTTAGCCCCTTTAATGTAATATATTTGTATACCGTTTTCATTGGATCTTGTTCTTAATTTGTTTTAGTCATTTTTTGACACATTTAACCTGACATATTTGATGAACCTTAACAATAAATTAATTGTTAATCCAAAGTTTGGAATTGCTACACTTAGTTCCCAGAATATTCAAAGGAGCTCAACTTTTATGGCACATATAACAGCAAGTAAGAAAATAAAACCCATCAGGTGAAGGTTTTATGGGACGAAAAGCTAAAAAAATCAGTCTCCTTGCATGTTCTGATGTATTTGTCTCTCCGCTTTCCCTACATACAGGCTGCCTGAAAGCAAATCTGGACTCTTCATAGAAATAACAGGATGCTCTTTAATCTTTAGGTGGAAAACAGATCCTCTGTTTCCCTTTTGCCATGTACAAACAAGTACAAATGGAGGTCACAAAGAAAACTTTATTCTCTTTCTACTGACATCTTGTGGAACTCTCAGGTATTTTCCACTCTGCCAAACAACAAATTAAACAGGAGACCAGTAAATATAGATGAGGTATGTTCCTACTCCCATTAAAGTCAAGGTCAGGCCCCTTCCAAAGTGGCACTGGAACTACTGACTCTCACCAATAAGCCATTTGCCTGAATTTAATTGTGGTTAGCTGACTCACTGACAACCATATACAGTACTTCTTAAAAACAGGTCATCAAGTTTTGGAAATAAAGCTTGTTCTTCCCATAAATAATTAGTTACTAGTCTTAAAATTGTCTACAGGCCCATTTAAAAGAAAAAATAAACAAAAGGAAAGGAAAAGCTTTTTCAGGCAATTCTATTTTAAGGGCCAAATCCTAACCCCCATTGGGAGTCTTGCCATACTCCTCAATAAGACCACTATGTGGCATGAAGTAGTCATGCATGTAAAAATTCGTGATGAAATGAAAGAAGGCCATTTGTCCAGGACTCTACACAGAGACAGGTCCTGGTACCAGGGCACCACAAAGAGATACGTCACTGTCACAGAGCTCCTGTATGATTTGGGGCAAGTCATTTAAGCCGTGTCTACATGTGCACGCTACTTCGAAGTAGCGGCACTAACTTCGAAATAGCACCCGTCACGGCTACACGTGTTGGGCGCTATTTCGATGTTAACATAGCCGTTAGGCGGCGAGACGTCGAAGCTGCTAACTCCATGAGGGGATGGGAATAGTGCCCTACTTTGAAGCTGAACGTCGAAGTAGGGCACGTGTAGACAATCCGCGTCCCGCAACATCGAAATAACGGGGTCTGCCGTGGTGGCCATCAGCTGAGGGGTTGAGAGACGCTCTCTCCAGCCCCTGCGGGGCTCTATGGTCACTGTGTGCAGCAGCCCTTAGCCCAGGGCTTCTGGCTGCTGCTGCTGCAGCTGGGGATCCATGCTGCATGCACAGGGTCTGCAACCAGTTGTCGGCTCTGTGGATCTTGTGTTGTTTAGCGCAACTGTGTCTGGGAGGGGCCCTTTAAGGGAGCGGCTTGCTGTTGAGTCCGCCCTGTGATCCTGTCTGCAGCTGTGCCTGGCACCCTTATTTCGATGTGTGCTACTTTGGCGTGTAGACGTTCCCTCGCAGCACCTATTTCGATGTGGTGCTGTGCAACGTCGATGTTGAACGTCGACGTTGCCAGCCCTGGAGGACGTGTAGATTTTATTCATTGAAATAGCCTATTTCGATGTCGCTACATGAAATAAGCTATTCGATGTAGGCTTCACGTGTAGACGTAGCTTTAATTTTTCTGTGCCTCAGCTCCCTGTCTGTAAACCTGAGAAACTACTTTCTTCTTCTTTTCTGTGTAGCTCTCTGGGGCAAGGGCTGTCTCCTGCTCTGAGTATATGCAGCAATCAGCACAATGGGGCCTTGATTGGTTGGGATGTCTAGCTGCTGCTGTATTACAAATAATAAATGAAGTGGGGTTTTATTAGCTGTTTTATAGATGGCAATGATTTTTCAAAATTGTTTCTTGATTCAGTGATTCTGGAATTAACAATTAACTTTTCATCCTACTTTTAATTTGCAGTAAATAAAACGCCTTCTTGTTAAGAAATATGGCACAACAGTTCAGTCTGGGCTCTTTGTCTGCCTTGATGTTAAAATCAAATGTCTGTTGACAGAATCAACCGGTGTCTAACCAATAGCCATTAGCTACATGTGGCTGTCTCAAAAATTGTTGCATTCAAAAAATGTGAAGATTTCTGTTGGTTAAACCAATGCTGAAGTGTTCTGTTGGAGAAGGTCACAAAATTACAGTAAAAGCTTGATTATCTGGCATCCCTGGGGAACAGGGATTGCTGCATAATTAAATTTGCCAGTTAGTCGAATGGGGCCATTGGCCCCACTCAGCTGACCTGGGGGGTTGGGGTGGGGGACAAGGTGCACTGCCCCTGAGGACTGGAGGTGGGTGGAGGGCACCCTGCTGCCACCTACCCTGGCCATCCCGTGCAGCCAGTGCAGACCCTTGCAGACAGCCCTGCGGTAGCCAGCCCTGGGACATAGTATCTTCTGGCCTGGGAAAGGTGGATCACAGGTAAATTCAAGCTAGAACAAACTACATTTAGCTGCGGCATTCTGATTCCCTGCCTAGACTTAAAGAGGAGCTCTGTGGAGTTCCCAAGATTGTCTCTTTCACCAATACAAATTGCTCTAATAAAATATTACCTCATCCCCCTTCTCTTTCTCATCTCCTGAGATCAACACAAATGCAATCGTACTGCAAACTACTCTTTGACTTCCATCCATAGTGATCCCACCCAGGCAGCAGTCTCTAGCAGATGAACTTTTGTGTCTTTAGCTCTCTATCTAGTGTTTTTGCAAGCAGGTTAGCCACAGTCTGACTCTTTCCTTACAATTCAAGCTTTCCATTCATGAAGGTTTTCCCTAAGGTATTATCTTGCGATAAGCTCCATCCCAAAGCATTAATGCAGATATATGGCAGTTAAGGTTGCAAAAAGATTTCTCTTGTCCTTTCAGTGCTGATATTCTGAACCTTTTTTTTCAAGCTTCCAGGGTTACCCATATGCCACATGTCAACACAGTATGTCTGGTGAGGATGTACCATGATGACGGGACAGCACTCTCCCGTTGACATAATTACTTCACTTCAAAAAGAGGAAGAAGCTATGTCTGTGTAGACAGCAATGTAACATGTTATTCAGGGAGGTGGCTTTTTCATATCTATCAGTGACGTAAATTGCATCAGTTTAAGTGGTAGTGTAGACAATCCCTCAGATGTGTTCAAGGATAGAAGAAACATCAGAAATGCCCGCATTCTGCATCTTTCCCTCTATCGTATTTTCAGGGCTAGAGAAGGGAACATTTGGAATTAACTCTCAAATCTGGGTCTCCAGGTTAGCAGCACATCCGTCTCTTTGCCTGACAAGCCACACATCTGCCAGACATTGCTCTTTTTTCATTGTGGCTGGGTCTACACAAGCCCCTTCCTTTTGGAAGGGGCATGTTAATGAGTGGGTTCGAAAGATGCTAATGAGGCACTGCTATGAATATGCACTGCCTCATTAGCATAATTGTGGCCGTGGCGATTCAAAAGTGCGGCTTTTGAATCGCATGCTGCCCATGGAGATGGGGACCTTCCGAAAGGACCCCCCAGTTTTTGAAAGCCCCTTCTTCCTATCTGGTGTTAGGAAGGAAGGAAGGAAGGGGCTTGTGTAGATGCAGGGTGTCACAAAAGGTGACGAACCAATTAACTTAAACCAGTTTGGTTTAATACATAGCCCACCAAACTCTTCCTCTCATACAAGTTCACTGGCTGAAATAAACCTCAGAGGGACTGCACGGCTGATAGGATTAAGAATGAAGCAGTCCAGTAACACTTTAAAGACTAAAAAAATAATTTATTAGGTGGTGAGCTTTTGTGGGACAGACCCACTTCTTCCATCCCACGAAAGCTCACCACCTAATAAATTAGTTTGTTAGTCTTTAAAGTGCTACTGGACTACTTTTCTGTTTTGATAGTATATAGATAACATGGCTGTCTGTCTGTTAGGATTAAGAATGAAATACAGAGGCCTTTTCATCTCTACACCACTGCTTCAGATCTAAGCAGTGGCTGATAGGTTACGGCTACGCTAATGAGTTTTTTTGACAAAACCGGTGATTTGTTAACAAAACTCAGTGCACATCCACACACAAAATGTGTTTTGTTGACTGCCTGTCGACAAAACCAAGCATTTCCACCGACAACCTTCTGCCTTTCCCAGATGAGGAAGAGTGCCTTTATCGACAGACTATGTTGACAAGAAAGCTGTGTGGGCACTTGAGGCGGGGGGGCGGGGGCACTTCTGTCGAGAGATGAGGCTTCCAGGACACTGGATAGCCATGTCTGCTGTGCTCCCAGTTGGCTGTTTTGTCAAGAGAGCAGCTGGGTAGTCCAGCTATTCTGTCAACAAAGTAGACCACTCTTTTGATCTGTTTCAATGTACGGCTTTATTCTGTTGATAGACTTTTTGTAGGAAAATCTCTTCCAACAGGAGTGTCTGTCTACAGATGCTTCTAGTGTAGCTGTAGCCACAGCCTTTAGACTCTACGAATGTTAGTGAGGTATGTACAGTGATTTTACAGTTTGAGTCCAGTCCCCTGAGGATGAATGTTTGTATCACCAAAGAAAATCTTACTGGCAAATGTCAGCAGAAATGCCAAGGACTGATTGGATATAAGAAATGACTGACTGACATTTCACCTAGTCCCTTTCCAGGAAAGAGCTACAGACAACATGGAGGAGCCAATGCTTCTAGAGCAGACTAGCCTTCAGTTTCTCGGAAGCACTAACAATTCTGTCAAAAGCCTCAGGCCAGTCTCTTTCATAATACAGTCTGCCAGAACATGCGCTTTTCTTTTAGAGCCTGTCACAGTCTAGTGTGGTGAAGTCAAGGAACTGAACAAATTCTGAACTCTATGACTACATTTCTAGCAGTAAACAATATGCTTTCACGGCACACTTGAAGATAGACTTGTTATGTAGCAAAATGGCAACATACTCTAAAAGTGACCTTGAGATCTTCCTATGCCTGACCATGTGACTTTATAAGATGATTGACAACAGAAATGCCCTATAGACATATAGACCATTTGTGCTGAGTCCAAAATGAAGTGCTGAGTCCTGCGAGGTTCTTTACATAATTAAATACCACTGACCAGAGGGTGCTTGGCAGCACTTCCCTGTCCAAAGATGTGTGCAGCCCATTAGGTTACCAAGCTCTTAAACAAAAAATTGTGAGACTTTATGTTCATTTATTTCCATTTATTTTCAGCTGGAAGAAAGAGTGGCTCTGACTTTGCCACTCAGTTGCTGTGTGACCTTACAAAGTTACTTATGTTCTCTGTCACTCAGTTAACCCTCCCGCCCCACCACTCCTTCCATCAAGATGTAGACGGCATCTGAATGCCAAGTCCACAACGTCATTTAAATTCGGCACATCTGATACCACCAATCCTTTTTCAATATAGAGATATGCTCTACTAATTATTTTGGGGATGTTCTAGGGCCTGTGTTACACTGGTCACACTTCTGTGACTTCCTTCTGATCTTGTAATCTCTACATCCTGTGTTTGACAGAATGACCTGGTCTAGTTCTACAGTTATCAGGAGAACAGCCCTACTGGGACAGACAAATGGTCAGTCTAGCTCAGTATCCTGTCTGCTGACAATACACGGGACAATACATGGTATTATGGAGTTGATTTTGAAGGTTTGAGGCTGGCATTATTGCTTCCATCTCGGACATTTCCAGAATGTCAGGCTGCGATCACATAAATACAAGGTTATGTCTTGAAAGCACAGTCAAGGAAGAGCTCTGAGGTAGAAAGCCCCTATTAAAACATAAATATCCTAAGAACCAGCAAAGGAAACACTCAAAGGTAGTAGCCCAGTTGATGTGTTGCTGGTGAAATATTTTTAAATTCGTAAGGCCAGAAGGAGCCCTCATGATCATCTAGTCTGACCAGTATAAAGTAGGCCATAGTATTTTATGAAGTGATTCCTGCCTAGGGCCAAATGCTTTCTCTTTCAAAAACATTCTAATGCAAAAGTCCCTTCTAAAATGCAGTTCTTATGGTTATGTAATTGGGAATTGGGGAACTCAAGTGGGAAGTACCAGCTAATCCTGATCAGGTGTTTCAGGCTGTGAGCCCTTACATGTTGCTTTGGCACAAGATGGGGCACTTCTGTTTTTCTTGGGGTCTATCTTGGCTTTGTGGTGAAAGATTTACTTGACATATAAGTTGAACATTTTGTTCTGTAAACTCTCTCCACAAAAGCTACTTTCATTTTAGCCTCTGCTTTCTCTGTGGAAGTCTGAACTGGAGACTCCAACTGCAATTTATGAAAAACAGTCAGTAGTGCCTGGGTAGCGCTTATTATTAATTGAATATGTTTCAAACATATTTTAATGGTGAACCAAAGTTAACATTTTTGGGGCTATGTTATGTGCAAAATTGTTTTTCACTGGCAGCACTAGTGGAATATTCTTAGGCCACAGTTTATATTGGACAAGACCTACAAAATAAGCAAGCAGCACGCTTGTCTCTCAAAAACATACTCTACAACTTGCCCCTCCCCTCTGAGAAATTACATCAGTTCAAATCCTCACAAACAGATATCCCCATCACAAAAGCCACCCTCACAATTAGATGTTTAGGAGCCATCTCTGCAGGAACTCAACCACTACTTTCCCATGGAGACCATTTTGAGAGCTAGTTTCCCCACAAAATAATACCATACCTTTCACATAAACATTTTCAGTCTCTTTCCTGTAGCATGTGCTCATATTAGCAAAGACACTAAACCCTGCAATTAGGACATCTGCCAGCAATATTGTACAGGATAAAATTCTGAGGTAGGCCATGATATTTGCTAAGAACCACTGTTCCAAAATGGAGTCTGGTAAGCCTCCCCACCCCAGCCATCTGCGAAGGGTGTCCCAGTGGATGTAAATAAGTTCCTAGGCAGCCACATTCCAGGAATGTGGGGAGGGGAGGGGAACTGGACTATATTAAAGGGTGACTGACACGATTCTTTCACTACCTTCTGCTTTGATCCTGCATTGCCCGCTTGCTTTGATTCTGTAGAGATAGCATGAATGTTCATGTCTGTGCGAAGATTACATCAGGATGCCGGATGAGCCATCACTGCTCTACACATTACAGACGTGATATCACCACTTTATACATCCATGCTGAGGACTGCACTCTTCAAAGGACTTGTTGTTTATAGATAAAATGTTCTGTGAACTGTGCACGGAAACTCTTTGTAACTCCCAGACTGTTGGTTAATTCACATGGATTGCTCATTGATTGTTCATTGATTATGCTCATTTCCTTACCGTCTGCTCCTATCCTTTCCTCTGCCTAGCAGCTCTCTATATAACCAATCACAACTTGATGCCTGTCAGTGCATTCTGAAACTCAACCAAGTTCAGAATCACTCCGCCAGCTGGTTGTAATAAACCTGTGTTGCTTCACATACAGTACCCAGACTTTATTCCAACAACTGTCTCTTCGCAGTTTTTCCTTTTTTTGTACTGGGATTCTAAAGTGGCAGTCCTCTTTCCAAGGAGGTATGTATTTTTACCATTTAGCTTCAACATTCTCTTATTTTCTCTTGTCACTAATGTACCCTGAGAACTGCTAAGCACTCACAACTGAATGTGATTGGCTGTCCTGCTGCATTTCTCTGGTTCAAATCATAAAATGGCTTAGGTTCAGCTCTCTACTGAAAAGGCCAGGACAGCCCTGAGTTGCAGCAGATCTTGTAAAAGCTTAAGAGTTTTTACATGCAGATACTTTTAACAAGCTATTATTATAACCTCAACTCCAGCTTCTTATAGTGGAGTTTTTGAAAGCTTTTGGATTTCAATTAGCACAGCGCTAAAACGAACAGTGTTAGTTCAGAGGGACAGAAGTAAGTTTTTACGAAGTACAGTGCTAATCAGGCTGCCTTCTGTGTTTGATGATGGAGGCAATGCTATCCATGTGATGTATGAATATTGCTGGGGATAGTTTAGATGGTCTGCAACCTCTGGAAAGGTGACGTGCTTCAATAAGGTATGGGTTCCATTCATGACTTTATCAGAACCTGTTATATGTAATTCTTTTGGTATGTTTGTGTGAATAAGACCTGTCACCTACTGGAAAATATCATAATTCATCTGTCAGAGCAGCAGGGGAATGATGAAAGACAGCTACAACGTGTTTTCAAGATTCCCCTAAGGGTCTAATACACATTATCATTCCTTTTGTTAAATTGAGGAGAAAAAAGTGTTAGCTTGTCTTTAATCAGGATGGCTATTAAGCAGAAAATATAAGAAGTCAGTACTAGCCATAAATTAAAGTCAGGCTTGCCTTGCTTAACATGTGCTGCATAGATAACGGTACCAGTGTTACAGAATATACGAATCTCTTGGTATCACCATTGTGGATTTGTAAACATAGTCCTAGTGGTGGCACAGGTGCTGCTTAACCCCCATAGGTTACAAGACATATCTCTTTAGAACTGTGGAGCACCAGACTACATATAACTTGGCTCAAAAAGCCCCACCCTTATCACCTCTGAAAATGTGACCTACAAAGAGTAGGATTTCATCAGTCATGCCACCTCCTGACAAAACTGTTCCGGCAAGCCCATAAAAACCTTCTTTATAGTCCAGGAGGAGTGTGTGGGTGCCTTCATATAGGAATACAATGCATGATTAGAAGCTTATACCTCAGCATTACTGGAGCCAGAAGCCTCTCTTCACAACAACTTTATGATGCCCAGCCAACAATTTTTGAAAACTGGAGTTTGTGCCTTTTTCTCATTATTTATGAAGCATAAAGATTGAAAAGGGTTGTTTTGTTTTGTTTTGTTTTTAGTTTTGGATGATTTTTTTATTGCTTGGTTTCAAATTCAGAAGTATCAGGAATGTCAAATCTTCTCATCCCTGGGTCTGCAGTAGGACTCCTTTTGATTCTAAAAGGACAAGGGACCTGAAACACCCAATAAAGTCAGCCTTGCTTCCAAGTGCTCTCTGGCAAATGAAAATGTTTGGCAGTGATTCCAAACTTTGACAAAAATGTCACAGCTAAGGCCACAGAAAATATGTCCATTTCAAACCCTGAAATAAGGAAACCAGCTTAGAAATTTCTGTGTTCCCATGAAAAGGTTTCTTCATTTTTCACTCAGTTCAGCCCAAATCCTTTTCCCTCACAATAGCTTAGTCTCTTGAATCATGTGATGTCACAATGACTACAGTTGTCCGTCACCACAGAGTGATAGTAGCTAAAACCTGAACTTATATCCAAAAATAGAAAATAATCACAATCCTCTTGAGATGGGGTGTGGTCACAGAATACTCCTGGGAATGTTCCCCAGTGCACTAATCATGCCACTGACACCCCCCTTCTTGCTCTCCCCACCATCCTGTCCTGCTAAGCCAGATCATCTGGTCTTACCCAGCCCAGGCAAAGAGTTTGAGTTATGGCCTCCCTGCAGAGCAGTGCAGACACTGATTTACTTCAGCTCTGGGAGAATTCAGTTCTAGGGCACAGCACCTGGGAAATCAAACCTCTCCCCCAAACGGATGAAAACCTCAAATAAATCCATCTCTCTGTGAAAAAGTTTTGCACAGGGAGGGCTCATTAGTTACCCCCGCCCTCTTTATCAATGAAAGGAAGATATGAACAGTGGTAGTGCTCCCCAGATAACAATTTACACTGGGCTTGATTATAAATATAAAGGTTTTTTTAATTAAGCAAAACAGTAGGATTTAAGTGATTATAAGAAATATAGGCAGATCAAAGTGAGTTACCAAATTAAAATAAAACACAAACCTAGTTCCATTCTACTAAAAATGCAATTACATGTGAGTTCTTACCCAAACCAACTGTCATTATATCAGGTGAAAACTTCAGGTCAGAAAAGATCTTATACTGACCTGGGTCTCTAGTACACTATAAAGCTGTTCTGTTTCTCCTTAGGATGTATCAGGTAATTTCCAAGACAGGAGGAAGACAAAGATGAGGGAGTCCTCATGGCCCTCTTTATCCCTTTCCCCCATGGAAGTTATTCCATTGTTCTCTTTGTGTAAAAGTATACTGCAAGATGGAGATTGTCACATAAGTGAATCAACTGTCCCTGTCCTTTTTTGGGCAATCAGTTGTTTCCTACTCACTGGTTTGAACAAAGACAGCAAAGTTCTTCAGATGTGGGTTGGCAATCATTAAAGGTCCTTTACCAGCTAATTAGTAACAGACAGAAAGCCATGCTAGTCTATATACTATCAAAACAAAAAAGCAGTAAAGTAGCACTTTAAAGACTAAAAAAATAATTTATTAGGGGAGCTTTTGTTGGACAGACCCACTTCTTCAGACCATAGCCATACAAGAACAGACTCAATATTTAAGGCACAGAGAACCAAAAATAGTAATCAAGGTTGACAAATCAGAAAAAATTATCAAGGTGAGCAAATCAGAGAGCAGAGGGGCGGTGGTGGGGGAGAGTCAAGAATTAGATGAAGCCAACTATGCAAAAGAGCCCCTATAGTGTCCCAGAAAATTTGCATCCCGGTTCAAAGCACGTGCTAATGTGTGAAATTTGAATATGAAAGAGAGTTCAGCAGTCTCTCTTTCCAAAGCAGAGTGAAAACTGTTCCTCAATAAGACGCAAACTCTTAAGTCATTAACAGAATGGCCCACTCCATTAAAATGTAGACAACTGGTTTGTGGATCAGGAGTGTTTTGATATTTGTTTTGTGCCCATTAACTCTTTGTCTGACAGAGTACGAAGTCTGTCCAATATACAAAGCATCTGGGAATTGTTGGCACATGGTGACATATATGATGTTAGCTGAGGAACACGAGAATGTGCCCATGATTCTGTGACTAACCTGGTTAGGTCCAGTGATGGTATCACCAGAATCGACATGTGGACAAAGCTGACAATAAGCATGGTGGCTGTCACACTCCTCGACACCTTTTCATAAAAATCTGAACAATGAAAAACTTACTTGCCTTCTTTGTATAACTCAAATCTAAAAATGGCCATGAACCCATACTTTATTTGTACAACTTCCCTTTAATCAAAAGCATTTTAACAAAAGCTAGATGCACTCACAACTATTCTAGCTGATTTGCAGTTCTGTATTAAAGATTTTTATAAAGTTAGTGAATCAATCCTTGATTCAGAAAGGTATTTAAGTGGCACCTATTAGCATCTTGTTAAACAAGGATCTTAGTGGGGGCTAGAAGCTGAGATGCAAAATAAACAAATCTACAAATAAATAAATGAGTTTAAATGTAAGTGATTATTCTTGTATATGTTTTAACCATAAATGGTTATTGTATTTGTTATAAGAGCTCTGGAGATATTGCAGGGCTTTGATGGAAAAATTTCCTTATTTTTGTTTTCTAGTCTATCAGTTCAGGACACATTAGCTCTCATTTAAATTTCAATAGGGGACAGTTTATCTTCCATGTTAATTTTCATCACGGCTCATGGTGAAATCTGTAAGTGATGAACTGTTTCCTACAATTACTTGCAGGTCATATTGAATTACCTAGCTACTCGGTAGAGATGACTAATAAAAGATAACCATTAAAGATAGTAATTTTCAGACAGTTTTAGTGAATGTGGTAATTTTCCGTCATCATTATTATTCACATATTGAAAATTATGGTTTATAAAACTCCAGCAGGCAGCATCTGCATAAAACTTGTCAAAGAAAGACCAGTTTTGTCCAGGCTTACATGTTGTGCCCATAAGTTTAATGAAGCAGAAACAAATAGTGATTTGAATGGCAAATGCTACTTTATTGAATGGAGAGGAGAATTACCTTAAACACTTACAATGGCATATGTTTTGAACTATTTGAGATGTATTTTAGCAGGATTAATACAGCTTCAGGCTGGCTGCTTTCCGTAACCAGATAATTCTACGGCTGGTTTTAAAGAGTAAGTCCAACAACAGAAGAGTCATTTTTCCATAGCAAGGGCCTCAGATAATCAGAACGGTGTAGAACACACTGGATGAACAAATGGAGAAGACTCAGTTTTAGTGAGAGAATCAGATCCATGGTTATGCACCAACTGAAACTGAGAGAGGTTCAAGACTCAATCTCCATCCAAATCTTCCATGATTCCCTCTAAGCTGCATGGCCACGCAGCTCTCTAATAAGCCTCAGCGCTGCCGCATACACAGGAGGCATTGCCTGCTGGGGTCCGAGGAGCATGCCTCTTCCCCAACTGCAGCAGCGTCCTGTACCTGGGGTGCGGCAGGGGGTTTCAGGCTGTGATCATAGGGTTTGCATTTGGGAGGGAGCTCAGACAGGAAGTTGGGATGGAAGTGCAAGGTCCGGGCAGGAGTTAGGGAGCTCAGCTCATGGTTGGGGTGCAGGGTCTAGGAAAGAGTTAGGGACTTAGAGTGTAGGAGGGAGCTCAGAGCCAGAGCAGGGGGTTGGATGTGGGGTGCTTAGCTGGGGCAGCTCCCCTTTGGTGTTGGGGCGGGAGGGAAGCAGGTGGCTCAGCACGACCCATGCTGCCTTAAGCTCACTTGAAGGAATCCCAGCCAATGGGAGCTGCAGGAGCAGAGCCTCAGGCAAGAGCAGCACAGAGAGAAAGCTTCCCTCAGCACTTGCAGGGATTGGCTCCAGCCCAGTGTAGGGGGACAGCAGCAGATGGAGCCACCTTTTTCCCCCTGCAAGGCAGGCCACACAATGTGCAGGGGCTTTATTGTCTACAGCTCAGGGCCCAAACAAAGGGGGCCTTACCAAAAAGTCTGCATTTTTGGCAGCCCAGAGACCTGTTTGTGGGTCTCCTCTCAGCCCACAAAAGGCCCTGGGCTTCGAACACCTTCAATAAAAGTGCTACAGCTGCAGCCCTTCTAGTGTAGATCTAGCCTAAGTCGATTAATCAAACTTTGAACTTTTTTTTGACTTTTCATCAGTTGGCTGCCAGGGAAGGTACTATGCAGATCCTAAGTATTACTGCTTCTATATGCAGTGGAGAGCGCTACTGAGAACTGGAAAAGAATATCTTCCCCTTAGCAGCAAATCAAGTCAGGAAGCAGGTAATGTTGTCCAGGACATCAGAAAATGTATTCCACCCAGAGTCCTCAGCCCTCATCCATGCTATGTATCAGAGAAACAGGTCTGTATGGCCATAAGCATGAAGGCCAACAAACCTGATTTGTTGGGGCCCCTCATATAGACTCAGATCAGAGTTCTCATTAACATTATTACAGTTTTAGACATTGTCCTGCCTATTTCTGTAAAAAAAAAAGTAAGGAAAGGAAACTCTGAAGATTTGCTGAATGCATTAAATAAATGGATTTCTAGAAGTCAGTCCCCTTCTCAAATTATATCACATCAGGAAAACCACACTAAAATCTTTCTGCTGGTTAACATAATTTATGCATTTGGTGCACTACTGCTTACAGTGAAAATTGCGTTAATTGCTATGAAAACATGTGGCTCCTGGATACAGAGGCTGGTGCAGACTGCTGCATTTTGACATTGCTAGGCTTCTACTACCTCATTCATTCGTACCCATTTCTTATCTTTTCTTTTTCTGTAGTGCCACTCACAACAGTAGCCCAGTGCCCACCGAAAAGGACAGAATGCTTGGCTGCAGAGGGGAGGAGGAGATATTGAAGAAGGAAGCTAAGGAGGAAGGGAGATAAAAGTGAGGGAAAACATCAAATTGAGGATGAGAGCAAGACTATGAAACAGGAGTAGAACAGAAAGAAAACACCAAACATCAGGAAAGTTAATTTTGTCATTAAATTAGATAATAATCTGGACATTAGGTTCAATTCCTGGCTCTGCTACAGCTCTCCTATGTGACCTTGGGCCAGTCATAGGGGGCTTGATCTAATGCTCTTCTTCCCTTACTTCATTATTGCAGCCTCACCATACTTCTCCTTTCCTTTTCTAGAAAGAGATGCCACCAATCTCCTTTGCATTCCTCTGGCTTCCTTACAAGTGTTGTACTAGGGTGTGTCTCCAAGTGGGAATTAACTAATACTTTTTTTTAAATTACAGCAGTGTCTAGGAACAGCTTGCAAGGCTCAATGGCTCCATTATGCTAAGCATTGTAAACACATGCAATAAAAATGACAGTCCATCACCTAGACAGCTTATAAACAAAGTCTCAGACAGGGCGTAAGAGGTGGTTGAAACACATAGGTGGAGGTGGAGTTGAGATGATGAATTAACAATAAAACAAACAGCATACAATAAAAGATGAAGTCCGAACTCACTGCTTGCTTAAACAAGGCCACACAAAGATGGCCACAGAGGGTGTATGAAGGAGGGAGTTAAAAGAAACTATGGATTTATGAATTTTGATGAGGAGGCCTGTGGGAAAGCACTGAGGTGCTTGTAGAAGAAGAAGATAAACAGGCAATTGAGACTGGCTGCCATTTTTGGCAGGCATTGGCAGCTCACTAAATTTACGTCTGTAAGAAGGGGAGAGGTTAGTATAGATGATATAGGATCTTAAAAACAATGACAAAGTTCGTGCATTTGCTGGGGTAGAGGAGAGGAGGTGGTGAAGGGATGCCAAGATGTGACTGGAGCGACAACCCAGGCACCTTATGTTTTAAATGCATTTGAGAGGGACAGTGTGGCTGTCATCAAGGCCAGAGAGGAGGAGATTACAATCATAGTGCAGTGGTGATGAGGGCATGAACGAGATCGGGGACAGTCTGGCCTGGCTGAAAGGCCAAATATGTGGAATGTCACATAGGTTGAAGCAGCTATATTTGAGCACAGCCTGTACACATGGGAAGAGAGAGTGGGCCAAGTCATAGAGAACGGGCCTGACTGACTGGGAGGAGGGAGGGGCTTACCTGAGTACCAGAAGAAGGAGAAAATGAGAAGAGTTTGAGGGGGAAAACCCCATGTTGTGCAATGCCTTACCTGAGTGACTGGTCACATCCCTGTGATTCCCTTGCTTGCTCTACTTTTCCAGCAATGAGCTTGTTTCTCTCACTCCCAGCATGATTAGCTGTATTCCTCCCCTCCCACGCACAATGATGTATGACTTAAGGGACTTACTGACTAGAGGAATGAAGGAGGTGTTCCTGTGTGAGGCTGGGCTGGGACTAGTTCTTCCTAGACTCCTGACTGCACCTCGCTTACCAGCACCTTTAGACATAACTTCTTCCCTGCCACAACATGCCCTAGAGAGCACCTGGGAATCCTGAAAACCTCCTTGACTGGTCTCTTCAGCTTTTTATAACGGTGTCCATCATCATAGTGGCAAAGTGCTTGCCAAAGAGTGAATAACTAAGTCACAACATGGTAGTGGTATAATTTACTTCTCCTGAAGCGGTGGGAGGGTCAATGCATTTTTTTTACATCTTACTTCTTTCTCTCCTCTCTCCCATCTCCCCCTAATTGTCCTCACTTTTTCTTCATTTTTGACCTCCTCTTTGTCCCCTTTTTGGTTATGCCTGTGACTATGCTAAATTAGAGAACTGAATTTCATGCTTCATTCTGAAGACAGATTTGTGGTCATTCTAACTGCGTCCCATACTCAGACCCAAACTCCTGGCTCCATTACTGAAAATAACTCATGCGCTCATGGACTTGAAACCTTCATAAATCCCAGAGGAACATAACTGCTGAGGGAGACAGTTGTTACAAAGAGAAAGGCACTCTCTGAGGTGCCCGGAACATATGCAGAGGGGAGCTTGAGAGTCAGGGATGTGACATGGAATCTGACCTAGTGTTCCACAGAGCAGCCATTGCCGGAAGACAGGCACAAGGAGGCCATGCTTTCAGTGATCAGCACTGCTTTGGGGGCTTTTTGTTCCAAAGTTCAGACCTATGAAAAATGAATTGGATTACTCAAGCCTTGAGGTCACAATGGTGTAGATCACCAAGGACAAATCATCAACAGACAGAATGGGTGCAGTCTAGCTTCTCTGAGGTAGGGGAAAAGTGTTGTGACCATCCTGTGCCAGTGAGAGACCAAGAGAATTCTGATGACAGGGGAGACTCACTCTCTAGACACAAGGTAGTGTGGTATATGTGTTTCTTTCTTCCAGCTGACATTACTTCCATCTACCCAACTTTCAGCTTCAGCCAGTTGTCCTTCATGCAGGTGCTAATTTCAGCCAGGTGTTCAGAAAGCTGTGATGGAGATGGTGCTATTTGCATCAGAGCAGGGTACAATCTTCATACTGCTGCCATAGGAGACTAAGGCCTCACATAATTCCGCCTCCCCACCCCCCACCCTGCCACCAACAGCTTCATCTAGATGTTGAAAAGGACTGTGGAAATAACTGAGGCCAGACTCCTCCATAGGGGATAACTCTGGAACTGGAGGGACAATTTCCCATCATCTTTATCTGGGGGCATCCCAGAAGAAAGAATCAGAGCCATTACAATCCTTTCCAGGTGATATGGACATGGGACAGCAGCATATCAAGGTCTGGAGAATCAAATCCCACAGGCAGATCTCAAGCACAGGGTGACCACGCTCCTTCTCAATGGATAGGAAGGGGGGTCACATATTCCTGCGTGGAGTGGAGCAACTACCCAACTCCAGCTGGGAGGAATTTAATCAGGCTGGAGGGAGCCTGCACACAGTTCCAGCCCATCAGGAAAGGGCTTATAGGGAGCCAATCAGTAGGCAGCTTGCTGGGGAAGTCCTGATATAAAGGTCAGCTCAGCAGAACCAAGAGGGAGAAGGACACAGGACTGAGCAGAGATGGGCAGAGAAACAGAGCAGCAAGAGCTCTGGCTGACCACTGCTAGACTACAGGCTTGATACAAGGGCTGAATGGTTGCAAGGGCTATGGGGAAATGGCTGCCATTTGAAAATCCCTGGGCTGGGATCTAGAACAGTGGGTCAGCCTGGGTCCTCCCCAAGTTTTGGCCCACCAGCTGCTGGAGAGAGCGTCCATCCAAAGGTCTGCAGCTAGTCTCTGAGGGAGGAGCTAGACTTGGAACTGCAGCTAGCCACTGCGACACAGGACCAGACTGAGGACTGCTGATGCCCCCAGAAGGTGTAAGATTGGAGTTGGTGGCACAGCTGCCACCCAGCTGCAGACAATAGAGAGAAAGTAGAGCTGACGATGGTGAGACACCAGCTAAAGGTGGCACTCTCAAACAGGACTCAGTTAATTCCCACCCAGGGAGGTACCATGGCGGTGACTCCGACCCACATTAGAACCAGCCAGTTTAGTAACAGTCACTATAAGTATGTATGTTGTATTCTCCCCTGTACAACCTATCCAGTTCTATAAAATAGAGATAACCAAAAATAGGCCACTGGAATATTAAATTTTAGAGGCTGTGGCTCACTGAGTAGGGAACTGGACTGAGACCCAAGAAAACAGTTCTGCCTCTTATTTGTTGTGCTTCTTTGAGAAGTCACTTATTCTTCCTGCATCTCAGTTTCCCCCTCTGTAAAATGAAGATAACACTGTTCACCCATACTTCACCAAGGTTACCTATGTACATCTGTAAATAAAGTGCTAAGTACTAGTATTATTGGTAAACATACTTAGGCACTTTTGACTCAAAACATAACTTTCTAACATGTCTGGGCTCTGTGGTCTATTTTCACCATTAGAGGAATTAGTTTCTCACAATTTGGTATAGTTATTTCAAATTGATGTATGCCATTTGGGCATATTTCTTCATTTTGATTTTACTGGATTAACTTTAATTCCATTTTACATTTTATTAGTTTTATGGGAGTTAGGGTTCTTTATGACGCACAAACAGAGATGCACGACAATTCAACCAACATCAGTTTTATGGACCAAACAAATAAAACAGGCTATTTTTGTTACCTCCCAGAACCATAGCAAGCAGCCAATTTGATATTTAATAAGGCAAATCACAACTGGAGATACTAATTTGTGACAAGATACAGATGTAAAGATTGCAAAAGCCAATGACAGAATTTTCCTAGAAAAGTCATTTTATGGAGACTTTTGAACTGTTTCCATGTGCAAATTTGAAACAAACATGTTTATATAGTAAACAGAACCATAACAAGCAAGAAATAAAACAGAGCTGAAGGTACTGACAAGATCACCTAATGCAATTTTAAAATACATTAACCCCTTCATTAATGCTATACATGTGTAATCTCCTGTGCGACCTTGGGACTTAACTTTCTCATGGCTCCACTGAGGTGGGAAACGTTGTTTACTGGGACAAACAGGGAACTCAGGAGTCAGGTATTTCTCATTCTGTCATTTACTAGCAATATTTCGGTCAGAATTCCGTCACCTTTTTGGCTCCATAGGATGGCCATAATACTCATTAATCTCTGAGGAGTGTGGTGGTGCAAAATTAGTTTTTATGAAGTGGTTCTGAAATCTAGACATGAAAAGCACTGCTAAAGGGCTTAATATTAGCATCTTCTCTGAGATGTCCTAGGCAAATTACACATAGCTTTGTCCACAATGGACGTACTTTTTAACAACTTGGTTTTTAGAAGTCTTTACTGTTCTCTGTTCTCTTCACAGTGGAGAGGCTGTATAGTGCATGTATCAGAAAAAAAATATCAGTGCATGCACAATATTATAGCTATGTATTCCAGAGTACACATTGTGTAACTGCTCTTGTTTACTTTCTGTATAAGGTGGGACAGGTAAGTATAGCTCAAAAGGGCCAAGAAAATAATTACTAGAAAAGCAGGTGAACATCAGTGTTGCCAGCTAGCCTTATCTGATCAGGAGTCTCCTGATATTTGATGTATTTCTTGATGCCCCTGAATTCATGTGAATATGTAAGAATTTCAGCTTTCATTTATAAAATCAAAAGTTTCTAGTCCTCATTCAGGTGGAGAAAAACGTAAAAATGGTTAAAAACCACAATCTCAAATTAGTTATTTTAAAGAATTTAATTATTTTTGAACCAATATCATTTTTGTGCACTTCGCTCATGATTTTGAATGCCTGATGCTGACAGTCCTGGAGCATTAATAGTGTGTTGAGTACTACAGAAATTTTTTCTCCCATAACATATGTGATTTTGTGACATCATTGCAATCATTCAGCCTACTGGAAGTCACAACTGTTGTTTTACCAAAGTTATATGAAGGAATAACGCAAATGAATAAACTTTTCCTATAGTCATTGATATTAATCCATGCTGGGGAATGAGAGAGGCCCTGATCCTGCAAAGACTTAAAAACCTGCTTTACTTTAAAACTCCTGAGGAGTCACAATTAATTAAATGCAACCTTCATGGGGCTCGTCATGTATTAATGATTAAGCATCATGTTTAAGCTTTTGCAGAATTGAAGCCTAAGATGCACCGTAATGTGGGAAGGTGAATTTTGCAGCCAGGAAACTTGAGTTCAGAGCCGTTTTATCTAGACAAAGTCATCACTGCAAATGAACTTATTTTCATTTTTTCTTGGCAAAATGATGATAATTATTAACATTAATAAATAACAATATTAATAATTCATAAAATATGTGGCTGAATAATTCAGAGAACAAAATGTTCTAGTTTAGAAATATAACCTAAAGCGAGGTTTAATTTTCTTGTGGACAGTAGCAATCACACACCAAATTCTCCATATGGGCTGTCCCATGCTACTGCCCATGTTAATGTTAACAAATCCTAACTTACAAAAGCATGGCTTCCCAGCAGGGGTGCTAGAACAATTTTTAATAGTGGAGGTGCTGAGAGCTATTGAACCAAATTGTAAACCCTGCATATAATGGAAACAACTTCAAGCCGGGGGTAGAGCAGCACTCCTACTTCTAGCACCTATGCCCCTGAATTGATCTATTGACCTTTTATTTCATTGCTGCTTCTCTGTATGGATTCTGTTCATCATGCAGAATGTCACTGTATGTGGCGTAGATGGGGTGGGCAGGCTGGTGCTTTCTGACCTTCATGAAACACAGGGGCTGTGTCTACACTACAGGAATAACTTTGAAGTTGCTTACTTCAAAGTACACCTTCGAAGTAAGCAACTGCGAAGTTGAGTATCCACACACCCTATTTCGAAGTTAAACTCTGAAGTAGGACACTACTCCATTCCCAGGAACGGAGTAAGGACTTCAATGTTGGGCTCCCTAGTGCAAAGTTAACTTCGGAGTCAGGGAAAATGTGTGTAGACTCTCTGCTGGCTACTTCGAAGTAGTGCCCAACTTCAAAGTTAGTTCCTACTGTAGACACACACAGGGAGAACAGGATTGCCTACATGGCTTCAATGTGCTCAGAATGTTTGCAGCTCTGCCTTAAGACAACTCCTGTAATAAAATTTCATGATATAAGGCTTCAGCTAGTCACCTGCAGTGGTCAGGAAGGATCTGTGTTACCCAATGTGCAATTGGGAAGCTATATTCTGGGATTCTTCCCTGCTCACTTTTCTCTAAAACATCAGAGATTGACCACAGCAGGAGATAGGATAGAGGATGGGTTGGACCAGTTTTATGAAGTTACATTAAGAATCTTTTTTCTTACATGTCTCTCTGGTGGCTGTTGTCTCATGTGCAGGGTCAAGGTACTTGTCAGATTTAGGGTTGGGAAGGACTTCTACTCTGGTCAGATTGGCAGGGTCCTTGAAGATTTTTTTGCCTTCCTCTGCAAGCATGGGGTACAGCCCACCTGCTACATCCCTCTCGGTGCATCTCACCTAATTAAGTGTCTGGATGAGCTAGTGACTCCTTGTGTCCCTGTTTTATGCATTAAACATAGCTGTGTAGATGTTTTGGCTCAGACTTGAGTTCAGACTCTGAAACCCACCTATTTCCCTGACCTTTGCAGCTGAAGACTGAATGTCTACATATGTGTTCCTGGCGCCAGTAGACCTACGTAAGGTTGTTTGTTGTTGTTTGTTTGGAAATTTTGTTGCCATGTAGACACACACTGTAAGAGTGTATCTAACTGCTGCATCCTCTCCTCATCATTCCTCACAAAGAAATAAAGATTAAAAAAGGTAAAAGATGAAAGTTTGGCCCATAGATTCAGTCAATCTTGTTCATGTTGGATAGTAACTCACAACAAAAGACCCATTAAAATTTACCGAGTAAAGAATCACTCCACTTAGGTAAGAGTGGCAGAAAACTAACCAACAAGAATAGTCTAGTAGTTAGGTACCTTGTCAATAACCCCACAGACCTGGTTTCATTCCATTTTGAGGCACACTGCCAATAAGGCACCTTGTAGAATTTTCACAATGATGTTGATACCTAAATCACACTGAATTCAATGAGAGTGAGGTGCTTTTACAAATCCCTCTGTGCACTTATCTGCTTCATTAGCCATTTAAATACCTCTAAAAATCTCCTCCTTTGTGCCAGGGCAAAGGCAACAGCCTTGGCAGCCTGGCTGGGGGCAGTGTGGGTGCAGGAGCTGGAGTCTCCAGACAGCTCACAGGCAGGAGTGGCAGCTTGGGCTGGGGACAGCAACCCCCTGCCACCCTGCAGGGGGCAGCTGAGGGCTGGGGCCGGAGCTGCCTGTGACAGTACAGGCTGGGACTGGTGTCTGGCTGACCCCCAGCAGCAGTGGGGCAAGCAAGGCAGGATGCCTGCTGTGGGCTGGGGCTCATAGCAGAGACCTCCCCTGGTCCAGCAAATTCTCTTGTTCAGACTGCTCAGGTCCTGACCATGCCGGACCAGGGAAGTGCAACCTTTACATCAATAGCACAAGCTACTAGTAAGTATATTTCTGAAAGTTATAATAGACAACACTTGTAGCCCAAACAAAAATACACATCTGTTTTCCATTCTCTTTGTCTTTATTTTGCCAGTATGATTGTTAATAGTCCAGAAAACTCTAACACAGTTCTTGAAATGAATTACAACTGATCTTTATCCACAAATTCAAAATAAATTAACCAATATTAGGCAAATGTTCTTTATAGAAATCTATGGGCTTGATTCAAAGCCCACTGAAGTAAGTGGCTGTCTTGCCATGGGCTCCAGTTGGTACTGAATCTGGCCCTTATTGCACATGCAACAAATAACTTCTAAGCCAAATTTTGGACTCATTTTCTTAAGTTCAGTTCTTATCTAAAACACTGAAACTTCCATGAGGGCTAGGATTCAGAATTTTTGTTTAATATATAACAAAAGAACCACAAATTGTGAAAAACTGTTTTTGTTTTCAAAAATGCAGTTTTCCCTTTAATTTCTAGTTCTTCCATTACACAACATTCTTTTGTTTTTTTAATCTTTTCCCAGTTATAATACTCAGAAAAACCAATGACCACCACATAGTGATTATCATTTATGACGTACTGTATAAATGTTTTTCCTGTAAAAGCTTAGGCAGTTCCTGATCTTAGAAACAAAACTACAGAAACAAATATCGCTTACATAAAATGTAGATTGCTGACCTTGGTCAACAAACTGGCAAAGGCTTGTGTACACTGTAGATAAGGGAGATGCTGTCTCTCTTAGTCACCTATGAATGTGAATTAATATATGGCAGTATATTATGGGAAATTAAAAAAAAGGAGCTAGGATAAAGAGTCAACAACTTGGAAAAGAGGGGAGAATTCCTATAATTCCCAAGTAGAAGGCGGAGACAGGAGTACAGGGAACGGGGCTTTATTCCATGTAGAAAGCATTTATTAAAACCTCTGGAATCAACCTTTCACAGCAAGAAGCTGATTTACCCTGACCAAGAGTACATCTACACTTATGGGAAGAATGATGTGCTGGCAGTTGATTTTCTTGGGTTCGATTTAGTGAGCCTAGAGGGGACACACTAAATTGAACCATCATGAAAATACTGCACTGATTTCAGAAGTGTATCATGAAGCAGTTCCACTGTAAGACAGATAAGGGATAATGCCTCTGTTTAAACCCTGGAAACAGACATTATAGATCTCTGGATTTTGGATCCAAAACTCAAATCTCTGTTTGGATCCAGATGTGGCATTTGGTAATGTCCAACTACAGACTGAGCTCTCTAATTCATAACTCTCTCATCAGGCAACATCCGTAATCTGTCTTAATTTTAGTAAACTGGATGACCACTTATCATGGGTGTGGCCAAGTTTCCCATGGTCCCATAAAAAGCTTGTTTACTGCCACCAATCTATGCTTTTATTTAGCTCTAACTTACCCGTGAACATCTTCTAAGAGACCAGCAAGCAGTTGAGGTGCTGGTAATATTCTACATAATATTGACTTCCTGTGGTTTGGCAAATTCTCTCATTCAGCACTGCTCAGGTACCAAGAGTTCCAGACTAAAGAGGTTTAACCTGTAGCTGGACATTACCAAAGTTGAGCAATGTTCAAATCTGTCATTCCTGTTCAGAATGAGTATCCAGATCCCAACTGTTATATAACATCTGTACAATTCTTGAAGAAAGTTATATTTCTATGTATTTTACCACATAAGCCCTTGCTGAGCTAAGGATTAACCATTTCTCTCAATAGTCACAGCGATGTTAGCTAGCTTTTCAAGTAAGATAACTCTGAGATGACTTCTGTTACAAAGAGGAGTGGTGGAGAGGGAGGGGGAGAAGGTGGTTCAATCATAGCAGGCGCTGAATGTCCCCTGGGAGAGACTGAGCACTCTCATCTCATAGGGACATTATTAATGGGGATCAAGGGAACATAGCCTCTCACACAAGGAAACAACCGAGGAGGGATTTGTTGTAGGCAAGGCTATAAGGCACCAAGGGCTTGAGTCATAACGGCTACGTCTACACGTGCAGCCAACATCGAAATAGCTTATTTCGATGTTGCGACATCGAAATAGTCTATTTCGATGAATAACGTCTACACGTCCTCCAGGGCCAGCAACGTCGATGTTCAACTTCGACGTTGCTCAGCCCAACATCGAAATAGGCGCAGCGAGGGAACGTCTACACATCAAAGTAGCACACATCGAAATAGGGATGCCAGGCACAGCTGCAGACAGGGTCACAGGGCGGACTCAACAGCAAGCCGCTCCCTTAAAGGGCCCCTCCCAGACACAGTTGCACTAAACAACACAAGATACACAGAGCTGACAACTGGTTGCAGACCCTGTGCCTGCAGCATAGATCCCCAGCTGCCGCAGAAGCAGCCAGAAGCCCTGGGCTAAGGGCTGCTGCCCACGGTGACCATAAAGCCCCGCAGGGGCTGGAGAGAGAGCATCTCTCAACCCCCCAGCTGATGGCCGCCATGGAGGACCCAGCAATTTCGACGTTGCTGGACGCGGATCGTCTACATGGTCCCTACTTCGACGTCGAAGTAGGGCGCTATTCCTATCTCCTCATGAGGTTAGCGACTTCGACGTCTCGCCGCCTAACGTCGAAGTTAACTTCGAAATAGCGCCCGACGCGTGTAGACGTGACGGGCGCTATTTCGAAGTTGGTGCCGCTACTTCGAAGTAGCGTGCACGTGTAGACGCAGCCAAAAAGACTTAAGCATCTAACTGAAACTTCAGGTGCCTTAATACTAGAATCAAGCATCACTGTGATTCCCCAAGCCCCTCCAGCTTCCCTGACAGCTCACACACATTTACTATGAACATGTAGGGACCGTGCGAGTTTAAGAGTTCTCTTGGCATCTTTGTTTCTGGTTTTGAGCATGGACAGTTAAGCCTACTCACATCCCCACCTGTGCTCCCTGTCACATCCCCTGGACCAGGCTGTGGCAGGGCTCAGAGCTGCTCTGGGTGGCCTGGCCTTAGGGCTTGGTCCCAGATGGCTGTCTAGGGTGCTGAGCTCCTGTGGACTTCTCTGAGTGCTAGCAGACCAGCTGGGGATTGGGGTGTCACTCTGGGTGGTCTGGACTAAGGGCTTGACCCTGAGTGGCCAGAGTTTGGGGCTGCTCTGGGGGCTGACAGGCTGGTCTGTGATCGAGGCTGCTCCAAGTGCTGGCTGGATTTGGGGCAGTGGCAGCAGGCTGACCAGCAAGAGAAGGGGTGAGGGGTGGCAGAAGGGTACATAGAATCTGGTCCAAGAAATTAATATTATTGAAGTGCTTGGAACAAGTGACCATAATATAATTACAGCTAACTTACTTGTAAGAGAGGAAAATCTCCACGAAACATGCCACAATTGCATTTAACTTCACAAAAGAGAACTAGACAAAAATTAGGAAGATAGTTAAATGGAAATTAAAAGGAACATTTACAAGGTTGCAATGCCTGCAAACTGCATTGAAGCTATTTAAAAACCACTGTACCACAGGGTCAAATCACATGTTTCCCACCCACTCCTGCCAAAACAAACACAACCGCTACAAAAAAATTGTCAGAGGACCATCAAAATGCCACTGTGGCTAAATAAAGAACGTTGTTAGAAGTAAAAATGCATCCATTAAAAACTGGAAATCAAACCCTAATAAGGAAAATAGAAAGGAACAAAGTCTGGCAAATTTAGTGTAAAAATATAACAAAGCAGGCAGAGAAAGAATCTGGAAGGAAGACAAAGCTGTTGCAGAGAAGCTAAATGAATTCCCTGCACTGGTCCTCACTGCAGAGAATGTGGGAAACATCCCCATATCAAAAAAAAAAAAAATTTGAGGTTGCGCATCTGAAGAATTGTCTCAGATTGAAATGTCAACAGAGAAGGTTTTGGAATAAATTGATAAATAAAACAGGAATAAGCTAGCTGGACCAGATGGTATTCACCTAAGAGTTGTAAAGGAATTTGGATTTGAAACTGCAGAACTACTGTGATGCATAATTTATGGCTGCATGTAACCTTTGTATCAGATGATGGGAGGATTTCTAATGTAATTCTCATTTTTAAAAAAAGGCTCCAGAGATAATTCTGGCAATTATCTGATGGTAAGCCTAACTGTAGTACCATGCAAATTGGTTGAAGCTGTAATAAAAAAACAGAATTATCAGACACATCTCTCGGTACTCACTTGATAACAAGTAGAATAGTAATAGAGAGATAGCTGTGTTAGTCTATATTCTAGACGGCAATTACCTGGGCCATTATAAGGACTCATTTACATATTTTGCTTTATCTGACTCTTGATTTCTCCCCCCTCCTACTGCCCCTCTGATCTTCTGGTTTGCCCACCTTGATTACACGTTTTCTGATGTCTACCTTGATAACAATTTTTGGTTCTCTGTGCCTTATATATTGAGTCTGTTCTGGTATGGCTATGGTCTGAAGAAGTGCGTCTGTCCCACAAAAGCTCACTGCCTAATAAATTATTTTGCTAGTCTTTAAAGTGCTACTGAACGGTATTTTGTTTTGATAACAAGTAGAATATCTTAATGTCACCCTCCTATTTGTAAGACTGTTGATGCCTGATCAGTCCAATTCTGGAGCCACAGATCTGATCACAGAAGAGGCAGGTGCTGGTAGCTATCGGAGGGGCGCAAGGCACTTTTTGACACTCTTTTCTTCTTCTCCACCTCTCTTCATCTGCGCTGTGGTGAGACCTCTCAAACTATGCTACCTCCTCAAGGATTACTGTTCTCCACTGGGGATGGTCTTGGGCAAGATTCTCTCAAATGTTGACACCAATGCACTTTTTCATGTGTGCCTTCAGCATTCTTATATCACTTCTGCTAGGCCCCAATGTTCCTCTGCCTTCCTCCAACTCGGAAAACACAATCTGTTCTAGAAGGCACTGATCAGACATCCAAACCATGTGACCAGTCCAACGAAGTTGTTGCTGAAAGATAATGGCTTCAATGCTGGTCAGGTTTGACTCTTTCAGGATGCTAGTGTTCGTGCACCTATCCTCCCAAGAGATATTTAGGATTCTCTTGAGGCAGCATTGATGATATTGTTCAAGTGCCTTTGAATTATGCTTGTATGTTGTTCACATGCATACAGTAGCACTGGAACAACTGCTGTGAGCATGCAAGGAGCTTTGTCTTGGAATCAAGCGGGTGAAAGCAGAGCTCAGGTGGGTGAACGCAGAGCTTGTATGGCTCAGACCAGGCTGGATTTCCGCATCAATGTCACCTTTAGTGGAAAGACGACTTCCAACATATGGGAAGCGCTCCACATTTTCCATCAGTTCTCTACTGACTTCAGTTGAAGCTGCATGAGATTGTCTAGTCAGTGAAGGCAAGTGGAGCACCTTTGTCTTTTTGATGTTCAGTGTGAGGCCAAAATTCTTGTATGCTTCAGCAAAGACAGTTAAGATGGTCTGAAGGGCTGTGGGATAAACAGCAGCAACCATGTTGTCATCTGCATATTGGAGCTCCAAGATCGAGGCTGTGGAGTCTTCAACCTCTTTAGCCTTCAGTCTCCCGAGATTGGAAAGCTTCCTGTTCATTCTGTAGACAATTTTCACACCATCTGGAAGCTTGCCATCAACAAGGTGAAGGGTCATGGTGATGAAAGTGCAGAACAGTAATGGGGCAATGATTCAGACTTCCTTGACTCACATGTTGACCTCAGAGGGGTTGCTTTGGGATTGGCTCTTGCTCAATAGTGTGGCAGTCACATTGTCATAAAGCAGCCTTAAAATGCTAACGAATTTTTTGGGGTAGATGATCTTTGACAGGATGGTCTACAGGGCACTATGACTGGCTGAGTTGAATGCTTTGGCCAGGTTGATAAAACTCATATATAAGACTTAGATGTGTTTATGACATTTTTTTTTGCAGTTGCCAGTCAGGCAGTGAAGATCATATCCACTGTTCCTTGGAATGGTTGGAAGCCACACTGGGATTCTGGGAGAATTTCTTCTGAGAGTGGAAGGAGTTGGTTTGCAAGGATTAGAGCTAAGATTTTCCCTGCTGTTGTCAGGAGGGAGATGCCATGACAGTTTCTACAGACCGACTTGTTGCCCTTCTTGAAGAGACTGACGATCAGTGTGTCTCTGAAATTTTGAGGCGTCTGCTCCCTATCCCAGAGCTTGAGAACCAGAAGGTGGAGCTGTTTGTAGAGCTCTGACCCACTTGCTTTGATGACTTCAGTGGGGATTCTGTCTAGCATGACTGCCTTGTTGCACTTCATCACTTTGATGACAGCTTGGACCTCATTCAGGGTAGGACGCATAAACATGAAATGTTAGATAAGAGTCAACATGACTTTCATAAAGGGAAGTCATGCCTCACTATTCCATTGGACATTGTATTCTCAAAATTTTAGAAAGCCTCTGACAAAGTCTTTCACCAAAGGCTCTTCAGCAAACTTAGCAATCATGGGGTAAGAAGTAAAGTCCTCTCATGTCTCAGTGACTGGTTAAAAGATATGGAAAAAAGGGTCAGACTAAATGGTTGTTGTTCACAATGAAGGATGATAAATAGAGGGGTGCCCTGAGGATCTGAACAGTGACCTATGCTATTCAACATTAGTCAGTGATCTGGAAAAGTGGGTGAACAGTAAGGTGGCAAAATATGCAGACAATACAAACTTACTCAAAATGGTTAAATTCAGAGTAACAAAGAGATCTCACTAAACTGGGTGACGGGGCAACATAAAATGGCTTGACTATCCAGTTATGTAGACTCCCTCCTCGAACCCTACACCACCAACACTCCCAGTTGTCTCCAAGATACCACTGACTTCCTGAGGAAATTACAAAACATCGGAAAACTTCCTGAAAACGCCATCCTTGCCACCATGGATGTAGATACTCTGTACACTAATATTCCACATGAAGATGGATTACAAACAATCAGGGATATCATCCCTGACAGCACCACAGCCAAATTGGTGTCTGATCTCTGTAACTTTGTTCTCACCCACAATTATTTCTGATTTGGGGACAACTTATACCTCCAGATTAGTGGCACTGCAATGGGCACCCGCATGGCCCCACAATATGTTAATATATTTATGGCTGACTTAGAACAACAATTCTTCAGCTCTCATTTTCTATTACCTCTCCTTTACTTACGATACACCAATGAGATCTTTATCATTTGGACCCATGGTAAAGAGACTCTAGAAGAATTCCACAGAGACTTTAACAACCTGTACCCCACCATCAACTTATGCCTTGACCACGCCACACAAGAGATAAATTTCCTGGACACTACAGTACAAATCAATGATGGCTTGATCAGTACCACACTCTATCAGAAACCCACTGCATGCTATACTTACCTAAATGATTCTAGCTTCCATCCTGCACACACGACTAGATCCACCATTTACAGTCATGCCCTTAGGTACAATCACATCTGCTCTGATCCTACTGACAGACACCAAAAACTACAAGATCTCTAGCAAACATTCATAAACCTGAATTACCCACCAGGACAAGTAAAAAAAAAACAAGCTGTCAGGGCCAGATGAATACCCACAAACTAACTACTCCAAGATAGGCCCAAAAAACTAGTAACAGAACACCACTTGTCATTACCTACAGCCCCCAACTCAAACCACTGCAATGCATTATTAAAGGCCTACAACCTATCCTTAATCTAGATACCACACTCCAGAAGGCCGTAGGTGACAGGCCTTTTCTCTTCTATAGACAACCTCCCAACCTTATGAGGATTCTCACCAGCAACCACAAGCTATACCACAATATTACCAATCCTGGAACTTTTCCTTGTAACAAGCACTGTTGCCAACTTTGTCCACATATCTATTCTGGAGATACCATCACTGGACCTAACCATGTTATTTACAGAATCACAGGCACATTCTCCTGTTCCTCAACTAACATCACATATGCCATCATGTACCAACAATGCCAACATACCATGAATATAGGACAGACTGCAAACACTCTTTGACAAAGAATGGACACAAAACAGACAACAAAAAACTCCTAACTCACAAACCTGTCAGTCAGCACTTTAATGGAGTGGACCATTCTGTTAATGGACTGGGCCATTCTATTAATGACCTGAAAGTCTGTATTTTACTGAAAAGGAACTTTAACAATCATTTACAGAGGGAGCACTCAGAACTGTCATTTATATTCAAATTCAACACATCACCATGTGGTTTGAATGGGGATAGCAATTACCTGGCCTATTATAAGAACTCTTTTACATACTTTGTTTTATCTAACTCTCGACTTCCTCACTCCACACACCCATCCTGCTGCTCCTCTGCTCTTCCGATTTGCCAACCTTGATAACAATTTTTCTAATTTGTCAACCTTGATAACAATTTTTGGACCTCTGCGCTTCATATATTGACTCTGTTCAGGTATGGCTATAGTCTGAAGAAGTGGGTCTGTCCCATGAAAGCTCATCACTCACATTATTTTGTTAGTCTTCAAAGTGCTATTTGAATGCCTTTTTCTTTTTTTTAAGAGCTAGGCATTACATGATGGCATTAATAGGCAAAGGGTTTAAGACAAACGTAAGAACCTATTTGACAACGCACAGCCAACCTGTCGACCCACTGCCAGAGGATATTACAAAGGCCAATAGCTCAACTTGGTCAAAAAAAGAATTAGGTAAGTTCCTGGAGGATAGGCCCATCAAAGGCTAAGATGGTCAGAGATTCAACTTGCTCTAGATAACCCTAGTGCTCCAACTATAGGAAACTGGCACTGAAAAACAGAGGATGATTGCTGAAATTTGCTCTGTTCTTTTCTTTTCCTCTGAAACATCTGGTTCTGGTTACTGGCAGAAGACAGGATAGTGAGCTATACGGACCATTGGTCTTACCCAGTATGCTGGGGGTCAGTGAAAAAAATAAAAGATAAATAAAAATGATCATAGAAAATAAGTTTTTAATAAATTGCAAAGTTTCAATCAATTATTATTTTAAAATTAAATATCTTCCAATAATATTATTAACTGCTGTCTGAAAATCTATGTCGTGGTTTCGTGAACTGTTTGGGTGCTGATCTTGGGGGCCTGCAAATGGTTTGGGCTTGTAATTTGTGGTCTGCAGTAGTGAAAATGTCGAGAACCACTACCCTAGATCATGCCTAAGAAAAGTTCAGGAAGGCATAATAATATTTAGCTCTTCCATAGGGCCCTTTATGTGAGAATCATCACATCCTTTATGACAAAGTCATATAATTAGAATTGCAAACCACAAATTTAAATACAGTACTTCTTTATGGTGGTTCAACCATTCACCACCGGAATATAGCCACTTCTAGAGTAAAACATGGAAGTACATCATCTCTACATATTCGGTGTATTTCCTGAGTCATACTTTCTTCACTATATTTGATCATCTCTTCCATGATCTTATCATTTCCAGGAATCTTGTTGTTCCTTAGTCGTTCCACTGCTCTTTTTACTTTCTCCTTCAAAATATCAGTCTCGCTCTCGATGCTTGGCAGTGATATCTCTTTTAGTTCTTTGATCAGTCTCTCTGAGTTACTTGGATCCAGCACAGCTTTGTACAGATTGGTGCAATATATCGTCCATCACTGCACAACCTTCTCCTTGTTCTCACCGTAATACCTTTCTATATCTTCACACTGCTCCTCTAACCATTTTGCCTTATTCATTGTGGCCACTTTTCTTACCTCATTGCATTTCACTCTATATTGCTGTTTCGCCTGCTCAGAAACATCCCTGCTGATTTTCAATGCTTTCTTCCCTTGGACAAACTTCAGTGTCTCCTGTGTAACCCACTTCTTATTGATATTCTCTTCTTCTGGAACCATCTGCTCCATTGCCTCTTCTATCCCCATGGCTACACCTTCAACTCTCTCATCTAGGTCTTTCTCTCTGTCTGCATTCCTGATCTTCTCTTCGAGTGCTGCTCTATACACATTCCCTCTTTCTTCCTCGCCTAGCCTCACTAATTCTCTCAGTTTCTTGAGGAGCATCTGATACCTTCTCTTGAGTTTCATCTTGATGTTTGCAATCACTATACTGTGTCTGAGTCCATATCTATTCCTTGGAAAGTTCAGCATTGCTGTACTGCTGTTGCCCATTTTCTTCTTATCAAAATCATATATATCATGTTCTTGGACTTCCCATCATTTGATTGCCATGTCCACTTCCTACAGTCCTTTTGTTGGAATCTAATGTTGCAGATCACCATCTCATGCTCCATAGCAAACTCTAGTAGTATCTGGCCTTGCTCATTTCTTTCTCTATATTCAAAACTTCCCATGACTACCATAGAGAAGATATTGGCACTAAGACTAATAGCAGAGAAAGCTGGACGAAACGAAAGGACTTACTATTGCTTCATCTATTTTCAGAAGGCATGTGACAGTATGGATCAGAAGGTGCTTGGGCAGTGTGGGAGTCCTACGAACTGGATAACAGACTGATAAGGTTGTTGAAGGATATCAATGACAATGCAGAGGCAGCAGTGAGAATGTGCAGAGAGTTGGGAAGCTGGATTATAACAAGTAGCGGTATGAGACAAGGAGATCTGCTATTGCTGAGTATCTTCATCACACACCTAGAGAGAGCGGTGGACAAGATCAAGGACGAGGTAGAAGGGATATCGGTGCACAGAATGAGAATTAACAACTTGAGGTTCATGGAGGATATAGTTATCATTGGGGAAGATGAAAAGAAGCTAGCAAGAATGGTGCAGGTGCAAAATGAGGAAGAGAAGTGGTACGTACTGATTATGAACATCAATAGAACGAAGACAATGGTATTTGGAGATAAGGAAATAGAAAGGTAGATCAGTGAAGAAGGGATTAAACTAACCAATGTAGAGAAGTTCACGTATCTGGTGAGCAGCATGAAGTATGATCTAGACAGTAGGAAGGAAACAGCAATTTGAATAGTGAAAGAAAGAATGAGATAGAAGGTGATAGATAAGATCTGGAAAAGCAAAGCACTTAGCTTAGGAATGAGTGTATTCAGCAGCATGTTGTACGGATGTGAGGCATGGGTGAAAATGAAAGATTTGAAGAGAAGGATACTGGTGTTTGAGAGGAGTTGTTATAGAAAGATACTGAGAAAAAGGATGGATGCAGAAGGTCACCAATGAGGAATCATATAGGAAGAAAGAGCCAAAAGAGAACCTACTGCAGAAGGTTATACAGTGGAAGTTACAGCTATTTGGGCATATCTGCACAATGAATGATGAGCAAAAAGTCAAGACCCTGGTATTCGGCATAATGGACGGCTTGAATAGGAGAAGCAGAACCCGCAGAGAATGGCTATATTGGTGTGGAGCTAGTCTACAGAAATTAAGCCACTCAATGCTGGACTGGGAAAGAGGGAAGGAAATAGTGAGGGAGGCATCAGACATCAATGGGCACTGAGCCCACAGTTGTGGATGATGACAATGACATCATCTCTACATAACACTTTACAGCAAGCAGTAATTTAGAATGCCACAGTCAATTGCAATTGCAGAGGGAACATAGTTAGGCAGACAATAATTAATTGAGTTGAATTTTCACAGGCCAGTAGGATTTGAACACACTTGCACTTATTAAAAGTGTTTTTCATTGATTGCAAATGGTCTTTAATTTATGAAAATCTCACCCAAAGATGGCATGTTGATTCTAGAGTGAACTTGGGTATTTAGTTTGTTCTAATTCAGATGAGAGTGTGTCACTTACTGAAGACCTCAAAATCACTTCCTGCAGTACCTAGAGAAGCTATTCATTGGAGCTCTCTCTCTCAAGTACAAATATAGCCTAGCCCAGGTGTCAGCAATCTTTCCGAGGCGGAGTGCTGAAATTTGACCTTTTCACCTGTATGTACAGTCTGAGTGCCGGTGACACTTTCTAAAGTCATTAATTGTTCTACTTACAACAGCTTCATTAATCAATAAATGCAAATGCAGAGCATTACTGTTTAGGTAGTGGCTGGTAGCTTTAGCTGGTCTTTTGTTAATCCACAGGAGGCCTGGCTTTGCACAAGCTTCCGGCTATATGGGAGAGGAGAGGTGGGGTTGAACTCCCACCTTGCATGCCAATGAAAATCAGCTTGCATGTCACTCTTGGCACCTATGCCAGTTGTTGAGGATCCCTGGCCTAGTCTATATGGTCAGAAAGGCAACTTTTATTCTTAACTTCCTTGGCTTGCTAATTTGACTTCTGGTGCTAGTCCATGCTAGAATTGTGAAAGTAATACCTATATTGCACATTATCATTCTAATGAACTCTTTATGTAGCCAAAAACGTCACTCTTATGGGTATGTGCAGAACATGTTATGGCTGGTGGCAAATATACTGCATAAAAATTCCCCCTTTCCAATATTCCTCATCCCTTTCTCCATCAAAATAAAATGTAAAGAGGAATAAGTAATTTATATGGTAAAGGTAACTTTACAAAGAGCTTACATGAAAGAGCTTTGTTTGGAAAGAAGCATATACAAACCTACTGCAAAGCTGTGACATATCGCAACATATGCAGGCATACAGCCATGTGTGTACAAAGGATCACTTTTTACGGTGTGCACTCATTACTGTAGTTCTACATAAACTGATGATTTAAAACTGAATTTTCATCTTAATGTCCAAAGAATTTTGGCTGTATTATAAGAAGATGGAACACAAAGACACCAGTACAGCTATTCACAGCCTGTTTCATGGTTTGCTTTTTCATGTTAACACAGATGTATTCAACACTTAAGCCAGAGAAACACGAAATAACTTAATGAAGAAAAACTAAAGTAATAATTCAAATAAAGAATAATGCCATCTTCATTGAAGTGAATTTATTGTATGGGTAAAGAAAAAGAAAAATAATGCCAGATACAAGTCTGAGAAGTCTTAGTCCAGATGGTTTTAACACACTGAGAAAGGGCACATTTGAAACCTATGTTATGGCCAGACAGAAAGGGGGGGCTAATAATCTGTTATTTTTTTTATAACTTCATCTTTGTTTAAAGCAAAGAAATTACCAAGAAATGTGCTGCTCACAGTACTTTTTGCAGCCGAGTTGGTCCCAGGATATTGGGGAGGCAAAGTAGAAGTAATGACATTATTGGACCAACTTTAACTGGTGAGAGAGACTAGCTTGTGACCTACAAAGAGCTCTTCCAGTGCTAGCTTTCAGAAAAAAACCTTCCCCTATGTTTTCTTAGAGCTACAATTTTATATAATGACAATTCCTCACAACATGTATGGTCCATAACACTTCTGGTTTCAGCCTATTCAGAATCCAGACTCGGATGTTTTCAACTAGTTTCTGTTAGATTACTGCTAATGGACCGATCGAAGTCCCACATCTGAAGAGCAACACACTGGAAAAATTCAGGTCAAAATCAGAATGCTACAGTTCAGACACATCTCTAGTACTAAACATAGTAATAACATTTTGTAAATTTAATTCTATACATTTTAAAAGAAAACTAGCTCTGACCACACCAAAATGTAAAATTAGGAAAAAAAACAAGCTTCCCATAAATCCAAGTATTTCTACAGAGTTTTCCACAGGTTCACAAGGTAAATATGAAAGAAATAAGGGAAACAAAAGGCACATGAAATAACAGAAAAACAAAACAAAAGCTAAAAACAAGAGCCAAGATTAATTCTTTGTTTCCTTTGAAAAAGAATGGGCCTCCAATACAAATATCACCTGGTGCAAGCCAGAGGCCAAAATAAAAAGACATACTATGCGCCAAAAAGTGCTTAGTGTTCAAACAGACATAACAATAACTGAATCATGATCCTGAAATGGAAACGTAATACTCAGTGGATAATCCTTGGCAAGAAATCCAACACAAGTAGTTAAGAAATCATTTTATCCGCATATGTTTACAATGCTGTAATAAAATTTTGTCTTAGTTTTTTGTTATTGTTGTTGTTGCTGCTTATGATCGATCTCCAAGGAAAATTACCTTCTGTTTGTTTTTTGTTTGTTGCAAAGACATATTTTTTTTTCTGCTTAGACAACTTGAAAGACTTCCTAATTCAGAAACTTTGGCCATTGTGTAAAAATCTGACTAGTTATTGAGATTAAAATCTGAGGTGAAGTAGAACCTCATTTTTAAAATGGAAGTATAGTTTTGACCTATCACAGGGACAAGGACAAACCTTTCAATATCCAAATGACAGAGCCAATAACTTTTTATAAATGTCAAACAAAATGTTTATACTTGGGTCCATAATCTCAACACCAGGATGAGGGGGGAGGGCGCAAACTGATGATGCAAAAGACCGTGTTCAGCATTGCCAGGTGTGCTGTTAATTAGGTGATACTGAACTATACTGTTGGACTGGCTATGTTTAGGCATTAATTCTGTTGTACATTTTGAAACATGCCATGAGTGCTTACAGCATATGGATAAATGTTCTTTTTTCTGGTATGGGCAAATCTAAACAAACTGTTTTATTTCTTTGCTCTGCTTTGCAGCATGAGTTGCCATTCTCCTGAACTAGTTCTTCACTGACCACAACATGAGTCGTTTTTAATCTCCCACATCCCCTGAGAGTTTTCTTAGGATTTTTTACTTTGAGGACTACTGTCTCCATTTCACGGTAGCTCAAAGATCCATAACTCTCAGGATAAATACATTCATGTGTTTTATATAAAAAAACTTGCATAGCCCTTCAGATAGACTGCAATGAAACAGATGTAATTCATGACCCTTTGGGACTTTTCTGAACTGGGGAAAGGGAGCAATTATTTAACACAGAATTGTCTATTTATTCTCTCTATTTGGTCTGCTCTTGTTCAAGAACCTATAGGTTGATGAAAGCCCACCAGAAGCCCGCTGGCCATCCATTAAAAAAATAAAGTACATTACAATTATGCTTTGAACAAAAAGAAGAAACATACAAAAAGAACCCCCGAGTAGAATGGGGTCTGCAAACAGCAACAGCCAAGAAAAGGGAAGGAATAACTCACCATGATAAATTGTTGCAAAGGGAAGACAATTTGATAGCACCGCTCAAATCACAGTCCTTGGAAGCCCATATTCTCTTCTCCTGCCTGTTCTCTACTCAGGCCTCCACCCCACACTGGGGAGAAAATGAGGAGGAGGAAAAAAAGCCAAGAGACTTCAGGAATTGTGAAATAAACAAGAAGATCTTCTTGTGCCAACACTTCTAAAAACATCCACTAATAAAGCTCCCAGAGGCAAGCAAGAGGCAGAAACACTAGCTAGCACACAGTGCTGTACCAGCACGTTTCGGACAATGTTAAGAGACACTGACTACCTTTCCCTTTATTGCACAAGCTCCACCTCTTTCCTCACCTCACATTCTGCCTAAGTTTGCTCTCTGTTACACCCAGGCAACCTCACTGGCTAAATGATGACAATATCTGCCTCTCTGTTGGCCATTGTCCCAGCAAAGATTTTTACTGAAGTTTTAGGGGCATCTCACTTCTGCCCCTTTCCCATGCCTGGGGGAAAGTGAGCATCAGTCTCTGGATTCTTAATCTGAGCTACCAATACCCTGAGCCAGTTTCATGAAAAAACTATCAGTTTAATGGAAACTGGACAGCGCTGGGAAAATAAGCCTTTTAATGTCTAGGCTGGTGACCTGAAACAGCCCAAATCTGTAGGGAGAGATGATCATTGCCATCTGATGACAGTTCCGTGATCTATGTGAAATAAACCTGCTGATTTCTCTACTTCATTTCTTAGTGGACAAGTGGTGACACTACAAAACCACCACCACCATTGGCATAAATTAGTGTTCTCAGCAGAAAGGCTACAATCTGAATGAACTTGGAGATTTAAGGTAATCCTCTCCAAGGAAATGGCAAGGGATAATGCAAAGGGAGGTTTCTCCAGTATATGAGAACTTTAGCTACCAGTGGCTAAAGGATACAAATATTCATTAGCTCTTTTCTTCTGTTTATCTAGTTACTCATTATTCAGCCACCCACTGACATATTTTCTGACTCACTCACTCATGTTTTCACATGAATTTATTAATCCTGAAATGTGAAAAGTCATGCAAGACTTTTTATTAAGTTAGAATCTGCCTCCCCACACAGACTTTTTCATCATGTACTACAGTACAAAGAACTCACACCCAGACTAGCAGTAAGAAGAAATGACAAACCCCCCCAAAACAGAGCATTGTTGCTAACTCAGCTATTTCACACATTTAACCCAAATCTCCGTTTTCCTTATCCTCTTGTTTATACATGTAGCGCGTTACTGTAATGTGTGATTTGTTAATGCCAGATTATAACACATCGAGATATCCAAATATCTTCTTTACATATAATGGTTTTTCTAGATTATGTTTTGTTAGTCCATCTCATTTTGACTAATTTCCCGGTTTGTGCCCTTAAGCTATTTAACAATGATCTGTAAAACAGATGTTACCCACCACAAAAAAAAAAAAAAAAAGACAGTAAACATTAAGAAATCAACCACCCATGAGCTTAGGACAAGATTGTCACTGACCCTAAATACAGCCACAGCAAGTAGCAAGAAGTCATCAGTTGCTCTCCTCCCATCTGTACTGCTGGTCTGGATTCCCACATTCGATGTAGGGGGAAGCTCTGCAGGGCTTTTACTCTGCTCACCCGTGACTCTGGGACAAGCAGGCAGAGTAGAGCTGTCCTGGAAGAACGGGGGAAGTAAGCTGTCTCTTATAAAGGGCTCCCAGGAGCAAGGGAGAGCAAAGAAGGAACTGTGACTCACAGTTCTTTCCTAGAGCTGTCTGCTCTGGAGGTAGTGCAGCTCTGTTCACCCCAATGCAGGGCTAGATGTTAAACCTCCATTTCAAGGTGCAATCAGTATGTCTTGCTAAGAGTTTGACAGTAAAATAGGGACACACACATACACACACATTTTTCTTTCATAAAAAACTAAAATGGTAAGGCAGCTGAGTGAACACATCCAGTTTTTCCATACGTGTCTTTCTCCTCCTCTTGCTAATTTAGATAATTTTATCATCTGAGTTTCTAAGAAGGCAGAGCACCTTGCCAAATGTTCCTTACTGGCCTATCTTTGCATTCCTCTCCTCCTCAAGCAGCACTGCTGTATCGTGTATCAAAACAACCATTTACGCAGATTTGATACCCTGCTAAAAAGTACAGGTTACCCCTTGCTACAGCAATTTGAGCCTGGACTGGAAGTTGCCAGCTTGTTTTCATGGAGTACCTTTCACTTCTGAGTTCACTGTAAGGCTTTGCTCTCCTCTCCCCATGAAACCCTGTCCCACACGCTGTCACCTGAACTCCATTTTTGAACTCTTTTCCCTGCACTCTCATTAAGTGACCTTCCTTCTGGTGAGCAGAGCTGAACAGGATTCTGAATGTTCTCACTGAGGCCGCAGCAAGGCTAGCCCTGCTATTGGAGTTAGCAATCAGAGCTGAGAATTAAACCAAGGTCCCTAGCACTCAACCCTTGCCAATTGGGCACAGGCCTGTTCAGCTTCCCCCTTTTTATGGTGAATTTCAGTACACAGAATTCTAATATCATATTCCTATGCCTTCCCATCCCCACATTAACCTACTTTCACCCTGTTTCATCATGGTTGTTTATTACCCCTTAGCAAGTTTCATGACACTCATTTAACTCAGGAGTATCTAGGAATGTAGCTGTCATTCTTTCTGACCACTCAGCATCATTTAAAGTTGGTTATAAAGAACTCACTGCATTTATTCTCTACTTCTTGTCCAAGACCTCAGAGGAGTGACAAAATTACAGCTCCCCTCCATTTGTTATTAGATTTTGTATTAATCAAAAACTGCCAAAAGAGGTTTTTCCTGTGGTGGCACCAAAGTAACCAAGCAATACTCCTGTCTTTGCCTGATGATGTTAGCAAGTTTGTGGTAAGCTGTTAGGCTCTGAAATTCAGGGTTGGGACAAGAACACTTTGAAGACTGCCAAAATAGCTGAAAGGTCAGTCTTGCTCAAGAAATTAAAGCCCTTCTGACTATCTTCCAGAATTCTGGCAAAGAAAAGGGAGGGAACCAGAGAGACTCAAGAAAAATGGACAGAAGCCCAGCTTGAAGGTTGAGGCCAGAATGGTTTCTGGCTAAACAGGAGGGTTGGCAAGTAAACAAGTGAAGGCTTTATTACAGGCTTTCGTAAGCATCATTACAAATACTACATGAAAAATGTCAAGCCATTTAGATTTCAAGCCCCAAGATAGATTTACTCTCGAAACAGAATTATTTTGGTTGATATCTCTTCAAACATTTCAACTGAACGTCAAAACTTTTGGACAACTTTATCAAGTGAGAATAAAGGACACTGTTGACAACTATGAAATCCAAACATTTAATCCAATGCCAAAACTGGCCAAACACAGAAAAAGTCTAAGGCATATTTGATCCTCAATCAAAACCTCAAATCCTTACAAAGGAACTATGTTTGTAAATTGTCCTTCTGTGCCTAATACATATGCACACAAACAAAGGGTATGTCTACACTAGAGGGTTTTGTTGACAAAATTGGCATTTTGCTAGCAAAACTTGGGGAGCGTCCAGATTCTCAAGGCATTCTGCCAAGAGTAAATCAACAGAACACAGCACTCTTCTCAAGAGCCATATCCTGCTCCCTCAAGGCATAACTCCTCTGTCAACAGAGATCTGTCAACTGAAAGCTGGTCTGGACTTTCCAGGAGGCCCTCTGTCGACAGACAGCATTTACGGGACACCAGGCAGCACTGTCAGCTGTGCTTCCCGTTGGCCATTTTGCTAACAGAGCGGCCAGGCAGTCCAGCCACACAGAGTCAACAAAGCATATCGCTCTTGTGATATGCTTGGCAGTTTGACTGTGATCTGTCGACAGAAGATTTGTTGGAAGATATCTTTTGACAAAACCTTCTGTTGACAAAACGCTGTAATCTAGACATAGCCCAAGAGGGGTCCAATTTCTTAACCAACTCATCCTTCAGAAGTGTTTGAAAGTACAACATAAGTGTAGACTACTGCAATACTTTATTTTAAAAGAAACAGTTATGCAGAACAGATTGTTGCTGTGAAAGTAAGTTTAAATAAAGCATGAGTAGAACAACCTTCCCACAAAGGTCATTTCAATATTTCAAGAGTTCTTAAAAAGCACTCACATCAAAATGCAGAGATGTTTTTTCTTTCCTTTAAACACAGTTTTCAGTTCAACTCTCCACAACAGAAATATTCAGTGTAGAATCTTGTGTTCCCCTTGCCTGGTCTGAAACATAGAAGAAACGTCTGTTTCAGACTTTGCACACAAGTGTCTTCTTTGTGCATGTTTGAGGAGGTAAGTGGACCCACCTTAGACACTCCACAGCAGGGGAATAGTTAGACCTTCCACATGCTGCAGAACCATGCTACGTGGTGGCAATATGCTTGGGAAAGTATCGTGGAGATGAAGGGTGGCCTGAGACGAAGTAGAACATGACTAGTGAATCAGTGCATATCAACCTGCCTGAAATCCTCAGTGAGGGGGTATGGTGGGCTCCAGACACTGCTCCAGACCCAGCAATGAAACAGAGGATGTGTGGGTTAGAAGATGGCGAACCTTTTATTTTTCCTGCAAGCAAAGCACAATTGCCCTGCCTTTGCAGGGGGAACAGTCTCAGAGACGTAGCCATGTCAGTCTATAGCACCACAAATAACAGGTAGTCCTGTCGCACCTTAGAGACTAACACATTTATTAGTCCATGAGCTTTATGGGATTCTCCACTCATTTGAAGAAGTGGGTTCTATCCATGAAAACTCATGAACTAATAAATAATTTAGTCTCTAAGGTGATATAGGACTGCCTGTTATTTGTTGAGGGCAGGTGACAATAACTCTCAAAGGGTAGTGCTGGGTCGGGGAGGTCACTCACTGAAAATATCAAGCAAGAAGAGCCTGAACTATCTCGAGGCACGATCTGAGAAACATCACCCCTGAGAATCTAGGGGTGCTGGAGAACCAAATGTGCCTTATATTAGACTGAGGCTGCTGGCCCTGTTCAATGACCCTGTTACCACCGTCCGAGCAGCCTTCTCCCAGCCCCAGTGCCACGACTACTGGCCCAAGAGATGGCCTCATGAATGCCAGCCCTGGCTAAGCAGCCAACTTCCGGCACTGCTGCTGGTGCTGGTGGCCAGATAGCCGGTCAGCCCCGCAGCCACCGGCCTCAGCCCCTGCAGAGCAACTGGCTCCCAGCCACATTGTCACTGGCTGAAGAGCTGGCACTGCAGCCACAGGCCATGGCTGGGACATCAATCACCCTGGCCCTGCAGCATCTACCCCTGGCCAGGTGGCCACTGGCAGAGCAGGCGCTAGTTAATGGAGCATGCTGGTTATCCAAATTCCACATAATCTGGCTTTTACAGTATCTCTATTTTTAACAATGAAACATTAAGGATTCTCTCCTGTCTCCCAAATCTTCCTGCACTCAGGATGCTCTAATTACTCTTCAAAGTTATATTTCCTAACAGCTAAAAATAAACAGGCACCTTAAGCTATTCTTTCAGCTCATTTCCTCCTGTCACTCAAACACACCTGCAAGATAGGAAAGCTTTTCAAAGTACCAAAAACAGAAAAAAAATTAAGCTGTGAAAAACCTCAAGACACAGACTTACAAAAGTAATAGCTTCCTTTTGAATAAATCTAGAAAAAATAGATTGATGTTTAAAGAACCTGAATTTTTATACCATTTAAAAATGTAATGCATATGGGAAAACATGAATTATACAATTCAAGTAGAACTTCTGCCCCATAGATCACATTATGAGATCCGTTTACTGCATACAGGATGTAACTGGAATGAAACAATGGTCTCAGAGTCTGAAAACACATACAAACAGCATACATTCCACATTAGTTTATAAGTCAGCATTATACCTAAGATACATGTCCTCCAAAATTTTCTAATTATAGACTTTTGTTTCTTTTATGTTACAGGTCCATTATAGGCTATATGGGCTATGTCTACATTACAGACATGTTCCAAAAGAAGCCCTCCCAGAAGATCTCTTCCAAAAGAACTTTTTTGAAAGAGTGCGTCCACACACAAAAAGGCAGATCAAAAGAGTGATCTGCTCTTTCAAAAGAGAGTGTTCACACAGCCCCTGCTCTTTTGAAAGAATAGTCCAGGGATCGAAAAATCAGGCTCCATAAGGACTGCTCTTTCGAAAAAAAGGTCCTGCAGAGCGTCTACACACGTTTTCTTTCAAAAGAAGCTTTCGAAAGTGGGCGCTCTTCCTGAAATGGGAAAGGAAGAGTGACTTTGAGAGGAGCACAACATTCTTTCGACTTACCTTTGAAAGAACTCTTTTTGTATGTAGATGCTGCATGTAATCTTCCCAAAGAGACCTCTTCCTTTTTCGAAATCTTTCGAAAGAACTTGCTAGTGCAGACGCAGCCATTATGTGCAGTAAGCAGTTTAAACAGGCCATGCAATCATATTAAAGTAGAAGTCATCAACAAAATGCTGCTTGGCAAATGGTAGCTTAAACACTGGCATTGCAATAATATTTTGCTTTTCTTATGTATCAGGAATGAAACTATGTTCAAACTGAACATACCATCATAGTAAGCTAAATGTCAACCATTATTTAGCATTATTTATTTAAGGACACTAGCTTTCAACAAACTATGGGTCTAATCCTAAAAGCTATATGCATGTAAGCAATCCCGTCTCACTCATGCACAGAAAAAACAGTTTTTGGTTTGCTGGCAGTTCTAATAAACAGGTGAAAAAACTGCTTTGACGCCAACTGAACCAGAAAAATTAATATGTGAGTGAATTTAAAGAGGTGAGAAAAAATGTGTTTTGGATCAAATTATGCAACCAAAACCAAACTCTTTACTTTTATTTCCCGGGACTGTTTAACATAAGAGCAAAGGAAACAAAAGACTAGAGAAAAAGGATATGGTGGTGGTAGTGTGGCGTCATGGTTATAGGTTATTTTAGGCTGGGTCTTCCTCACTGAGTCTCTCTTGTTGAAGATGTGCCATCTTGTATAAAAGGGACATTATTAAGGGCCCAAAAGCAAGCTATCCTGCTCCGTAGGAAAGATAGAAAACATGGCAAACGACTGCCTTGGCTTAACCAGGAGATCTTGCATGATCTCAAAATAAAAAAGGAATCGTATAAGAAATGGAAACTAGGACAAATTACAAAGGACGAATATAGGCAAACAACACGAGCATGCAGGAGCAAGATAGAAAGGCTAAGGCATAAAATGAGCTCAAACTAGCTATGAGCATAAAGGGAAACAAGAAGGCTTTTTACAAATACATTGGTAACAACAGGAAGACCAAGGAGAGGGTAGGGCCATCGGTCAGTGAGGAGGGAGAAACAGTAACAGGGAATTTGGAAATGGCAGAGATGTTTAATGATTTCTTTGTTTCGGTCTTCACTGAGAAATCTGAAGGAATGCCTGATATAGAGAATGCTAGTGAAAAAGGGGTAGGTTTAGAAGTTGAAATAAGAAAAGAACAAATTAAAATTTACTTAGAAAAATTAGATGTCTGCAAATCATCAGGGCCTGATGAAATGCATCCTAGAGTCCTCAAGGAGCTGATACAAGAGGTATCTGAGCCTTTAGCTATCATTTTTGGAAAATCGTGGGAGACGGGAGAGATTTCAGAAGACTGGAAAAGGGCAAATATAGTACCCATTTATAAAAAGGGGAAGAAGAATAACCCGGGAAACTACAGGCCAGTCAGCTTAACTTCTGTGCCAGGAAAGATAATGGAGCAGGTAATTAAAGAAATCATCTGCAAGCATTTGGAAGGTGGTAAGGTGATAGGGAACAGCCAGCATGGTTTTGTTAAAAACAGATCATGTCAAACCAATCTAATAGCTTTCTTTGATAGAATAACGAGCCTTGTGGATAAGGGAGAAGCGGTGGATGTGGTATACCTAGACTTCAGTAAAGCATCTGACACGGTCTCACATAATACACTTATCAATAAACTACGCAAATACAACTTAGATGGGGCTACTATAAAGTGGGTGAACAACTGGCTGGATAACCGTACCCAGAGAGTAGTTATTAATGGTTTTCAATCCTGCTGGAAAAGTATAACTGGTGGGGTTCCGCAGAGGTCTGTTTTAGGACCGGTTCTGTTCAATATCTTCATTAACAATTTAGATATTGACATAGAAAGTACACTTATTAAGTTTGCAGATGATACCAAGCTGGGAGGGGTTGCAACTTCTTTGGAGGATAGGGTCATAATTCAAAAGGATTTGGATAAACTGGAGAAATGGGCTGAGGTAAACAGGATGAAGTTTAATAAGGACAAATGCAAAGTGCTCCACTTAGGAAGGAACAATCAGTGTCACACATACAGAATGGGAATGGACTGCCTAGGAATGAGTACAGCAGAAAGGGATCTAGGGGTTATAGTGGACCACAAGCTAAATATGAGTCAACAGTGTGATGCTGTTGCAAAAAAAGCAAACATGATTCTAGGATGCATTAACAGGTGTGTTGCGAACAAGACACGAGAAGTCATTCTCCCGCTCTACTCTGCGCTGGTTAGGCCTCAGCTGGAGTATTGTGTCCAGTTCTGGGCACCGCAGTTCAGGAAGGATGTGGAGAAATTGGAGAGGGTCCAGAGGAGAATGATCAAAGGTCTAGAGAACATGACCTATGAAGAAAGACTGAAAGAATTGGGCTTGTTTAGTTTGGAAAAGAGAAGATTGAGGGGGGACATGATAGCAGTTTTCAGGTATCTAAAAGGGTGTCATAAGGCAGAGGGAGGGAACTTGCTCTTCCTTGCTTCTGAGGATAGAACAAGAGGAATGGACTTAAACTGCAGCAGGGGAGGTTCAAGTTGGACATTAGGAAAAAGTTCCTACCTGTCAGGGTGATCAAACACTGGAACGAATTGCCAAGGGAGGTGGTAGAATCTCCATCACTGGAGATATTTAAGAAGAGGTTAGATAGATGGCTTTCAGGGATGGTCTAGAAAGTGCTTGGTCCTGCCATGAGGGCAGGGGGCTGGACTCGATGGCCTCTCGAGGTCCCTTCCAGTCCTACTCTTCTATGATTCTATGATTCTATCTGAATAGTCATGAGGCCAGGGAGAGTGAGAATAACTCTCTCATTCAGTGGCTGTGACACTATGCTGCAATGGAAAAGGCCACCCTGTTCTGTAACAGGCAGAGAAAGAAATTGAACTGGGTCTCCCGAATCCCAGAAGAGTCCCCTCATTGCTGGTTTAAAGGTTATAAGGCTGGTGGAAGCACTACGAGAACCTTCTGCTCCAGACATTTTGTGAATGGAAAAGGAAAAAAAAAAACCACTGGCCAAAGCCATTAGTTGAATCTGTGAGAAGCCTCAGGTTGACTGAAACTGCATTTTTCAGAGAAGAAACCATTTGTCCAAAATTTTCCCTCTGTTCTACTCACATAATCCCATTGGGTTCAAGCGGACTTCTTATATAAGCATGGGTAAATGACAGAGGGGAATTTTTACAAGATGGGATTCTTCTGGCTACAACCAGAAGTGACAGTACTCACATACACAGACAAAGCCAATTCTGCCAGGATCGGAACCAAGTGCTACTGAAAATCAAATAAAACCATTCTCAAAAGACTCCCATCCCTATTTCTAGCTTGACTGAAGGGCGGTTGAATAAGCATCCAAAATGCTTGGCTGCTTATGTTAGACTGTCGACTTTTAGCTGCTGCTAGTTATAACAGGCAACCAATGCATACATCCATTTCCAGTGATTTACTCTTACTTTGCACTTCTAAACAGCCTTCTATCCAAGGATCACAGAGCGCTTTGCAATCTTTAATAAATGTAGCCTCACTTCTAATATTAATATTATTTTATCTCGGAGAATATTCACACAATGGGACTACTTGTTTATGTGTTTGCAGGGTTGAGCCCCCAGGGACTGGTGTTTGTAAAACCAGGTATAGTTGACATTAGAACTCAGGTCTCACAATGCCTAGTTTTGTACCTTCGTGCTGAACCAGATTCCCTGCCAACAACACACAAGATGAATGGGAAATTCATAAAAATTTAGGGAGGGAGTGCAGAGATGTTTAAAATTATTTGTGTATTTCTACCTGTTTGTTGCACAAATAAATAGAAAAGATGATGCAACAGAACTGGGAAATGAAAAGAATTTCTGGTCCTGCCTTATATTGTAATGAGCTTGGTCAGAGGCAGCTACATGGTCCAGTGGTCTGAGCATGGCCCCATGGGCCTGGAATCCCTTAGTAAACTTTCGTTTCAGCTCTGCCACTGACTACCAGGGAGGTGTTCAGCAAATCACATAAACTGTGTCAGGGATGTTCTCTCTCAACTAAGGTCAATAAAACCTGCCTCAAATGGATGTCATAAGGATTCACTATTATTTCTACAGTAACTGGAAAATAAGCAGCACTGTTTGTTGGGGCTGTTATTGGTAATGATTAGCTTCTTTAACACCTGCCTGGGATGACACATACATGAAAAATCATTGCGTTACAGCAATTTGATCCTCTACTTGATGTTCATCTTAAATGATGGCTACATGACACTTTTCATTGTTACTTGTTTGCATCCCACATGATTTTGCTATACACTATAAAGCATCACTTAAGATCAGAAAAAAAAACCCCACAATGTAGTATATCGTTGACAAAGGATTATTTCTCTCTACGAACTCCTCCTGACAAGCTGTAGGCATTTTTTAGAATTCATTATTTTTGAAAGACCCCAGTGCTTTCCTGAATGAAGCACACTTCGTCCCTATCCTAAAGACAATTTACAGCTATGGGGCCTGGTACTGCAACCCCTATCGCATGGTAGTCTCACAGAAATCAAAGTAACTCTTGAACGAATAATAACTACTTACATGAGCAAGAGCTGTAGGACTACTTCCTTAAATAGGAAAAGGACACCTCTGCTCCTGTTAAGTTATACGGTTTATGGTTATGCACCTTTACCTGTGTGTTTAAACATAGTGCAGGCCCTAGTTTTTTTGCTATAGGAAGATTATCATCATAAATGGAGAAAATTTACAACACATTTAGTACAAAATTAAAAGCACATATTGCACAGAAGTGTGTCATCTCCACCGAGCCTCTTTCTGGGAGAAAGGCTTTTGCCTACCAACCTGAGGAATTCCCTACATCCCCATCAGAAAGACTTGCAGTGAGCCGGTAAAGTAATTTGGCAATGAGCAAAGGCAGGCCCGGGTTTCCAACATGCAATTCTTGGTGTGTTTTGTGTTTTATAACATGCCTTAAAAAAAACTGCCCCAGAATGATTGAACATTTCATGCCCTGCAAGGAATGTTACACACACAGCAAAGTGAGAATGCTTTCGGCCCTGTTCTGACACAAGAGGATGGAAAAGTGAGGAAGCGGAAAGGGTCTCCTGTTTACACAGACAGGACAAAACCTCGCCATAGCACTCAGTTAATCCCACAGAAAGATGGCTGGCTAAAAGGTTAATTTACATAACATCAACTGACAGGCACATAATCACTCCTCTTATTCCCCCTGCCTTTCTCTCCTTCCCAACCAAGGTATTACTCTGTCATCAGCACCAGCGCCAGAGTAGTAGTGAAGCATGTTGTTCTGCTCGGAAAAACAGGAAAGAAGCTCTCCACAGCATGTTCCTCCCACTCTGCTGGCAAGACTTCTGTGGCAAGTAAAATTCCAGACAGCATCTCTACACCTTAATGCACTGGCCAGGGCAGAATTTCAGGATAGTTGACTACAAATCCTGACCAGCCCCACTTCCTGGCCCCATATTATGGACTGAAAAGGTTGCACACTCTTGGAACATTGATCCAAGAAGACAAACCAGGAGCACCTACTCCCCACTGATGTGCAAGCCCACGTCCCTCATCACCTACCTCCTACCGCTTCTGGTGAGGCACAGCTCATCTCCCTCTGGCAGCAACACCTCATCTCCCTGGCATCTCTCTCTATTGCCACCTCTTCTCTCCGGCAACCAGCCTAGAGAGTAAGCAGAAGTTGTCCTGGACTAAACAGTACTCATTTTGTAAACTGCCCAGATGTCACAGTGATGAGCACCGCAGATATACGTTCCCATAAAGAGACCTTGACTACTGTCCAGAAAAATTTCCACCTCATAGTTTAATAATCAGATGATGCTCAGTCAAAAGAGGGTGAAATTCATCCTGGGCACAGGGGCTGCACTGATCTTACGCACCACTTAAGCTTCAAGTGAAGACTTGAACTAATACAGGGCTTGCATGAGCTCTTTTCACTGCAATGGATTTCACCCAGTAGTGAATAATACAAGTAACTGAACTGAAAAATGAACACTTATTTGTGAATACCAGCCCAAAACCCAAACACTCCTGTATCCAACCAAGGCACACACACTTTGTTGTTTTGGCTTTCCAGGATTTCTTTTATGTGTACATTGAGATTATCTAATCTGACATTATCAGGCCACTCTGTGGTTACAATTCAGAGCCCACGTTAATAAACATTTTGCTTTGACAGTTTATATATTCACACAGTAGGAGGTACTTTACAGGGAGGTATTACAGCTCAGAGGAGCAGCCAAGGCAGGAGAACATAAGAACAGCCATACTGAGTTAGATGGAAGGACCATCTAGCCCAGAAATCTTCATCCAACACTGACCAATGCCAGGTGTCCCAGAGGAATGAACAGAACAGGTGATCATCAAGGGATCCCTCCCACCACCCGTTCCCAGCTTTTGACAACAGAGGCTAGGGACCCATTCCTAGTCATCCTGGCTAACAGCCATTAAGCAACCTCACTCCATGAATTTGTCTAGCTCTTTTTTGAAACCTGTTAAAGTCTTGGGCTTCACATCATCCCCTGGCAAAGATTTCGACAGGTTGACTGTGTGCTGCATGAAGAAATACTTCCTTTTGTTTGGTTTAAACCTGCCTACGTCTTAATTTCTTTTGGGAATCTACTAATCTAGATTTGGAGAAGGCAATAGGTCCACACCCCCTTGCCAATGACGAGGGGACATTTCAGACTGCAGCTGGCCTCCTGAGGCAGAGACTAGATAATGACTGACAGTGGGTCACTGAGGCAAGGTGGATATAAGGAGTTGAGGACATCACCCATAAAACCCTCCTTGCTGCTCTCCTTCCTTCAGCTTTCCCCAGGAAACACCTTCCACAGACCTGCTGGACTACTCTGATTCACCACACCTCTCTCCCTCTCTCCCTGAGCCCCACCCTTTTTATTTGCCAAACAGGGAGCACTTGTTCCAGCACAGGGGAATCAAACCTGCTTCCTTTACCGGGCCCAGCCACCAGTGTAAAGGAAGTAGCGTGACCAGTTTTTGCAATCTGTCAGCTGAGTCACATGAATCTCAGACACCCACGTGGTTTTCCTAGTAGACATTGAAGACACAGAAACATAACTAAATTATCTGCATTCACCTTACCCTACCCAATTTTCACCAGTCTCCTCAATAGCCTTAGGTCAGGAAGTGGATATTACTGTATCTTTAAAAATAAAATTAGATCAGGCATAGGACTTATAGCAACCTGTATGCAACATGGGAAGAGGAGCACAGGTTGCTAGAGGGAAGATTAGGGAACCGAACACAAGGACTGATAGGCCAGGAAACCGAGACTCTGCTTTGTGTGGGAGTTAGTCTTCTGCACTCCAGCACAGGAACAATGATCAGTACACCCAGAAGCAGGTAAGAGAACTCAAAGATTGGCTGGCAGCCTGCTGTCACAAAGGACTTGAGTCCACTATGCACAGGTGAATAAGTCTGGGTCCAGCCAGGAAATGGCCACCCAAAAGAATGGCAAAAGGCAACCATCAAGTTGCTATATAACACTGGTCATAGGAGGTTGCTACAGAATAAGGACTCCAGTGGAGGCAAAACCAAAACAGCTGTGGAACAGTGGTAGTAGCACAGGACACTCAGACACATGGGAACAATGCCAGGCTTAGAAGGACATGAAGCCTCAGCCATCAGCTGGCCTGACACAGGAGAATCAGCAGGTACATGAGCAGGTCACAAGACCAAAATAATGCCATCCTCAGCTGCACGAAGACAGCAACAGGGTGGAAGCAAGGCCCCGCCCAGACTGTACTGACTGCGATATCATAAAAAACAGCAGAAGAGTAGTATGAGGGCTAGCAGACCGGAAGAAATACGAGGCCTAACAGGCTGCAACGGGCTAGCAGTAAAGATGGCTCTAGCGTGAGCTGCGTACTTGTAGTCCTCTGGCCCCAGTAAATCAGTAAACATTTGCACAAAGACACAATTGTTGGAAGCAAAGATGTTGAAACCTGCATGGAAGTTGAAGGAAAGAGCAGAAACTGTGGGAGAAAAGAATTTGGAGAGCCCCCAAGAAGACAGTCTGTTTGCACATGACTGGAATTGCAGCAGTCCCATAGAATGTTTAAAAAGTAAACACGGAAATTAGTTTTAGAAGCATGGAGTCCTCTCTTGTTGTTATGGAGCACACAGTAAATGAAACAGGACTGAACATTCATGGAACCACTTAAACATATATATACGCACACTTGGGGCAGAGTAATTTGAAACATTTTCTGCTGGGGTTCTTTTTAAAAATAATGATTAGACAATGACACAAAATATCCAGCATAATACCATATGATGCATACTTGCATGTGTGGTTGCCTTACATCTGAATTACCTAACTATCTCGTGGTTCAGATCTCAACCTGCTCATTTAACGCACAGTTTTGCCTATTGTTCAAGTAAAATAAAAATATCAAAATCAACACCCCAATGTTTATAAAAGCACTCTGGGAGTTTCATATTTTTTTTAAATGAGCTACAGAGCAGGTGTAAAGTATTATGAAGGAAAGGTGGCAAATATATGCAAACAGATGAAGAGGAAAAGGTTCTGTATAAAATTAAATAGTAGTAAAATACACAAAAGTTACATGTGTATTGTGGATTAGCTGTTTCCTTGGACGTTTCCTATCTTATGCTGACCAGGCCCAACATGACTTATTTTGTGATATTTAAGAAAGGCTCAACCTTTATTGGAATCACTGCAGGGTTTTGTGTCTGTATTCGGTTTCTACTGTATTTCCTAAAGTTCCGAGGACTGAGACAGCAGCATAAATCAAACCTAGGTCTTGGTTATAACACGGCAGCACACCAGGAAATGTCTTTGGTGAATAAAGGGTACAAATGTAGCCCCACTGAAGTCAATGGGAGGTGTACCATTGGATTCAGTAAGGCTAGCACTTCCCCTGAAATCTTTCAGTCTTACTGTAAAGGTATATAATATAATTAAGCAAAGCCAATGCTACCAGCAAATAGTGATATCCTTAAGTTGTCACCATCCATGTAAGATCAACAACCAAACACTCAGCTTTCAAAATTAGGCAAGGAGCCAATGTTGTTTTAATTGAAATCATGGAGAGTTTTGCTATTAAATTTACTGGGCAAAGGAACAAGCTTAAAAGAGACATACACTTTAAGATTACTTGCTTCAAAGCAGCAACTTCCTATCCCTGAAGCTGCAAATTACTCCATCTCTCATAATTTATTCATCCCATCATTCACTTATAAATATGCAATATAATTATCATACTGGGGCTTTAAAATTTTATAAAGTGCTGGTCTTGCTGCCATAATAATGTAGGCATTCAAACCTCTGTGGATGTAAATATTCTGGGCACTTGCCCTCTTTCTGGTACCTCTTTCTAAGTTATGGGAAAAGATGTTTTTGTGCACAGTATGAATGTAATTTTTAAGTTTTTGTACAGCAACTTCAAACACATTTCTTTGAGTATGCAAAGGTATTGGCCTGCATTTAAAACCAATGAAAGGGCATGTCAAATTTGACATTGTAAACTGAATGTAATTTATAAAGTAACAGTGATCAAAACAAGGGTCCTGTTCTGATCATTCTTACTCTGATTTTACATTAGTATAATTCTATTGGCTTCCCTGAAGTTACTCCAGACTAACACCAGTGTTGGTGAAGCAAGAATCAAACCCAAATGTCTAGAACATTTTTAAACTGGGAAACAAAGGCTTGCTTCAACACCTTCACATAAATAACCGAAAGGAGGTTTTTAACAAGGCTTTGAAAGAATTCACTTCTCAGCAAAGAAAATGAAGCGGGAGGAATTTCTGTTGAAAATAAAAGGAGGGGAGGTTTGAAAGATATAAGTCACTGAAATTAAGGCTGTCAATGACAGTACCATTTTTACCTTAATGACAGAGTCAGTATCAAGCCCATTAACTGAATTGCTGCTGGAGTGCTGTGCCAGTAGCCCTGTGTGGCTCTGAAGGCTTGGGGAAGGTGCACCAAGGGAGTATTAATGGGCAGGCTAAAGCAGACACATTGTCCATTCCAGATCAAAACAAATTAATAGTAATATCATCAGGGAACTCTGGATATATCATCTTTGCTATGACGCACTCCTTCTCAGTGGGTCTTAGAGGCCACCACATCAGGAAAAGATCACGGTAATGCAACCTCAGTGGAGTCACGCTGCCCAGGAGGGAGAGGTGTCAGAGGTCAGAGCCAGTGGTGGGGTAAGAGACCTTTGCACAGGAAACCTTGGCTCATGGAGATACCAAGGGATCCAGCAAGACTGTGTTCTGTATGGTGGTTTACCTCACGGAGTGCAAACATTCTCCCCAAGAAGAGGAATTCTGCCAGATTATCCTCAAAGACAGCAGTTCTCAACTTTACCCATACAAAGACCCCACTCCCAGCTAGCCAGGAACCTTCTCCACTTTAACTATATGGAAAGAACCAGGTGGTTGTGGCCCCTTGATCTCTGTTCTTGACCTGCTGCAGGTCACAACTCCTAGGATCAGAACTCAGTGTCAAGGACATTTCATCTATGGGTTTCTCACCATGGGAGAGATCAACCTAAGCTAATAACGAATTAATAAATAAATAAACAAACCTTTTAGGTAGAGTCTCTTAATATAAAAGTAGATGTTTAGCTTCAAGATGGAGCCTCAGAAATGCAGTATTGTATGGCAGCATCACTTCTGAAAAATAAACGTAGGCATGGGACTGGGTCACTGGGGGAGGAGGGCCACTGAAAGTGCAGGCAGGAGCCCCAGGAAGAAAAGTATTCTAATAAAAAACAGCTAACATACTGTACAAACACTTCTAACACCATGCCTAGCCAGCTTTATGTCATCACTTTTGACATGTATTATTAATTAGAGATTATTCTGTTTTGGCAAAAGGGATACCAAGAGAAGAACGTGTGCTGCATCAGCTCCCAGAATTGGCTTGTTTCCTTTTGGACGAGTACTGTTTTGAAGCTTCAAACTACTTCGAGAAAAGAGCAATTGTGTCATGAGGTGCGTCTAGGACATGCCAAAGTATAAAGGAGGAGTTTTGGACCAATTCAGCACTACCCAGTTTGCCTCATCCAATGACACGGCTTGGCTGACATGAAATAACTGGAAATGATGCCAACGAAAAGGTAAATTGGCATCTGGAGGCTCTCCAGGAAGCAATTCTCACTCCCAGATAAAAACAAAACCAAACGTACTATTGCTGAGAAAGGACTTTCTGAGGTCAAGGACAAAGTGAGAGGAAAGGAGATCTACTCAGAGAAACAGGCTCCAATGGAGTTGAAAAATAAAACAGATCCTAGATTAGCCACACTGAGAAGAAGAAATGGCCTAGTACTATGGTAGGGAATGACCTAAAGAAATTTATCACTATCTCGCTGGTTCCCAAACTTTTCGATATCACACCCCCTTCTGATTTTTGAGAAAACCTCACACCCCACCACCTCTTCTTTTCCATCATCCAACCCCCCTTTAACAAAAAAATTAATTCATATTTTAAAATAAACACAGAAACTTGATATGAAAATGTTATCTAAAATTAAAACTAAGCAAAAATAGTTTTTCTTGGCCCCTTGTGGTTGCCTGGTGCAGCCCCAGCTGGCCAGCTGCCTGATCCCTGTGCCAGCCTCCAGATCTGCCCATGCCAGCCACTCACCCGCCTGAGACCTGCACTGCCAGAGCCGCCTGCCTGAGCCCCATGCCTTCAGGACCAGTCATCCACTCACCCGCCAACCACCAGGGCCAACCATACACCTGCCCACCAGCTGCCCGAGCCCTGTGATGCTGGGACCAGCCACCTGCCCATCAGCCACCCACCCCAGGTGCGGGCCAGCCACCCGAGCTGCCTGCCCAAGCCCCATGCTGCTAGGGCCAGCTGCCCAACCACCATCCCGAGCCACCCGAGCCCCGCACTGCTGGGGCCAGCCACCCACCCACCAGCCCAAGCCACCCAAGCCCCATGCTGCTGGAGCCAGACGCCTGAGCCCCACAAGTCCCACAAGCTGGCCGGCCACCTGAGCCCTGCAAGCCCTGTGAGCCGCCCACCTGAGCCCCTCCCCTGTCCTCTTACAAAGCCAGGCACCCCCAGCCCCCATCTAACCCCATCCTCCTCCTCCTCACTCAATCTCATTTGCATAAGGTAGCTAGCTCCACTTTGCCAGCTGTCTGCTTTTTATAGCAGCTGCGCCAGGTCACTCACATAAAATGTCAGGGGCTGAGAAGCAAAGAGTGAGGTGGTTAATGGGGGGGCTGGCTTGCCTCATACCCCACCTGGAATTTCTTCACGCCCCCCCCGTTTGGGAAACCATGATCTATCTGAATACCTTAGTGTCATGGCCTGGCCACAGGCCACCAGTGTGTCCTAGTCAGCTGCAAAGGTGCAATTGGGAAATGAGTCATAGGGTTAGAAGCATGCCAGGTCAGAATGCCCGGATGTACGGGTCAGGCACAAGATTGCAGCTGGATAGAGTCAGAATTGAGCCAGATGAGGAGAGCAGGAAGCTGGAGTCAAGCAACACATTCTAAGGCTACATCTAGACTACAGGGTTTTGTTGGCAGAAGTTCGTGTCAGAAGATATCTTGTGACAACGCTCTTGTCAACAGATTGCATTCAGGCACCAAGGAGCATCGAAAGAGCAATCCGCCCTGTCACCAGCGTGGCCAGACAGCCCGGCTGCTCTCTCAGCATTACCACCACCTGGAACCATGTCAGCCAGGGTTGCAGGTCACCAGTTCTGTCCGGGAGCTGGTGCCAGAGCCCTGCGGAGACAGGTGCTTAAAGACAACCCTCTGGACAGCTGTTCCCTGACCCTGCTGCGTGCTCACCTACCCCTGCGAGGGACAGCAGAGATCTCCAAACGATCACTGTACTGGCCCTGCATTTGCAGGTGATGCAGCCAGTCCCTGGGCACCGTGCTGCCAGCACTGCCCCGGGTTCTTGGTGGCCCCGCGCAGACATGATGTGTCTCATGCTGAACTTTCTGGCAGCTGCTCTCCTGTTCCTCAGTGAGGACAATCCAGAGATCACCTTCAGGGCTGTCGCTCGCGCTGCAAGAGTTACGCACCTGCATCTGCCCCCCCTCACAGTTTATAGGTGGCTCTGCAGGCACCACACCTCTTCAGACTGGTGGGACCAGCTGGTCATGGAGCAGTGGGACAACCAGCAGCGTCTGCATGCAGAAGGCCAACTTCTTGGAGCTCTGAACCTGGCTCGCCCCTGCCCTCTGGAGACAGGACACCCAGCTGCAGCCCACCATCCCCATGGAGAAGTGGGTTGCAATGCCCTCTGGAAGCTTGCCACCCCTGACAGCTATCACTCAGTAGGCAACCAGTTTGGTGTGGGGAAGTCCACTGTTGGGGCCCTCCTCTTGGAGGTAATGCACCCTTGGGCAGTGGTCCCTGCATAGGGAGGGAGGGTGTCCCATGAAAGGGCGGGTCCTCGGGAAGCAGGGTTGGGGCGTGTGAGGGGTGGAAGTGGGTTGAGGGGGGAAGCCCCTTCCCCAAGGGATCATGCCATCCTGCCCTCACACAGCCCTGCTGCTGTGGAGGGGGCAGCTTTATGGGGAAGGGGCTCCTGAAGAGCTCAGGGGGAGTGGACAGGTGAACCCCCACCACACAAGGACCCAAGTACTCCCTCCCTCCCTCTGTCCCTGTCATGTGTGTTCAGTCACTTCCCTCACCGGATCGTAAGGGACATCAACTCGATCCTGCTGCAGAGGCTCATCTGTCTGAGGACCTTGACCAGGTCATGGCCAGATTTGCTGCCCTGGGGTTCACGAACTGCACTGGAGCTATCATTAGGACCCACATCCCAATCAGTGCCTGGGAGCATTGAGCTGCCGAGTTCTTCTACAGTCACCCATTAAGGAAAGCTGCTCCTGGTTTGAGATGCTGAAGCCCCCTGAAGACTAGTTTTACTATCAATCTGTGCTCTAGATACTCCTGACCCTAGATAATGACTTTATTCTCTCTCAGGCCCCAGAACCTTCAAATAAAGCAGCTTCCCCATTTAATACTAAATCATCTTCTCCAGAGATCCTGTCAGTCTAACTCGTACAGTAGACCCCTGAAATACACACACTCAAGTTGCAGAAATCTTGGGTTAACGTGATTCTTAGTGGCGGGGACCTGGTCAGTTTCCTGGCTCCTGTGAGTGGCAGACAGCTGGGAGCCAGTTTCCAGCTCCCTGCCACTCACAGAAGCAGGGAAGCTCACAGGAGCAGCTGCTGACACAGACAGGAGCAGGGAAACCTGACAAGAGTGGCAACCTGACTTTTGCTGTCCCCATTCCTGTCAGGGCCAGCAGCCTCCCCACTTCTGTCAGGGATGGTAAGACTCAGGCTGCTGTTCTGGACAGGACCAGTTTCACAGCTCCTGTCAGGGGCAGCAGCCTAACTCTTGTCAGTTTCCCCACTCCTGTGAGGAATGGGCAGCCCAGAGCCAGGCTCTCAGCTGCCTGCCACTCACAGGAGACAGGAAACTGAGCATCGCTGCTGTGATGGTCAGTTTCCTGGCTCCTCTGAGTTACGCAAAATTTGACTTACATGGGGTGGCACAAGAATGCAGCCTCCACCTAAGTTAGGGGTGTACTGTATGCCTCAAGATTAATCAGAAGAGTAATAATAAATGAAGACATCAGAAAACAGTCTTGTTTGACCAGAGGCCAATGGGTCATTTGTTTAGAAATGAGTCAGGACCAGTGCTACAAACAAGAAAGAAAAAATGTCTGTCTTGAAACAGAGTTCCACAACAAGAGTGGTATGTAAATTCCCAGCTCCAAGAGGTATATCTAAACAAAAATGCTTCAAGTGTAATACAAACCCATTGTTTTTTGACACAGTCACTAGACTACCCTGAGAATATTCACCTGAGGGAACTGTGGAATTATTCAGTATTAGGTATTTAGAGGAATGAAGAGGTGAAGTCTTTCTGCTAAGTGATTGTTTTCTGCTTCCTTCATTCCTGTGACTATTTTCATGTCATAAGCACCTTTTTCATATGTCTCAGTGACATTTTCTGTGTAATATTTTACTGCACTGTTTAAGAGATTAATGAACCATAGAATCATAGAATTCTAGGACTGGCAGGTACCTCAGGAAGCCATCTAATCAGCCTCCTGCTTCAAGAAGGATCAACCCCAACTAAGTCACCCCAGCCAGGACTATGTCAAGCCAGGACGTAAAAACTTCCAAGGATGGAGATTCCACCATCTCTCTTGGTAACACATTCCAGTCCTTCACCACCCTCCTGGTGAAACAGTTTTCCCTAATATCCAAGCTACACCTCTCCCTCTGTAACTTCAGACCATTGCACCTTGTTCTGTCACCTGTCACCACTGAGAACAGTCTCCCTCCATCCTCTTTAGAGCCCTCTTTCATGAAGTTGAAGGCTGCTATCAAACGGCCCCTCAGTCTTCTTTTCTGCAATCTAAATAAGCCCAAATCTCTTGGACTCTCCTCACAGGTCATGTGCTCCAGACCCCTAATCGTTTTCACTGCCCTCTGCTGAACCCTCTCCAGTGCGTCCACATCCTTTCCACACTAGGGTCCCCAGAACAGGATGCAATACTCCCGATGAGGCCTCACCAATGCCAAGTAGAGGGGAATAATAACTTCTCTGGATCTGCTGGAAATGCTTCTCCTAATACACCTCAGTATGCCATTAGCCTTCTTGGCTACAAGGGCACACTGTTGACTCATATCCAGCCTCTCATCCACTGTAATCCCCAGGTCCTTTTCTGCTGCACTGCTACTTAGCCAGTCAGTCACCAGCTTGTAATAGTACTTGGGATTCTTCCATCCCAAGTGCAGGACTCTATACTTGTCCTTGTTGAACCTCATCAAATTTCTTTTGGCCCAATCCTCCAATTTGTCTAGGTCACTCTGGACCCTATCCGCATCCTCCAATGTATCTACCGAAACCCCTACCTTAGTGCCATCTGCAAATTTGCTGAGGGTGCAATCCATCCCCTTATCCAGGTCATTAATAAAGATGTTGAACAGTACTGGTCCTAATATTGATCCTTGGGGCACTCCACTTGAAACCAACCGCCAACTAGACACTAAGGCATTGACCACTACCCACTGGGCCCATCTGTCAAGCCAGTTTTCCACCCATCTTTCACTCCATGTATCCAATCCATACCTCCTTAACTTTTGGGCAAGTATATTGTGGGAGACTGTCTTAAAAACTTTGCTAAAGTAAAGGTATACCACATCCATTGAATTCCCCATGTCCACAGATCCAGCCGCCTCTTCATAGAAGTTAATCAGATTGGTCAGGCATGATTTGCCCTTGGCGAATCCATGTTGACTACTCTTGATCACTTTCCCCTTTTCCAAGTGCTCCAAAATGGATTCCTTGAGGATTCCCTCAATGATTTTTCTGGGGACTAAGGTGTGGGTAACTGGTCTACAGTTCCCTGGATTGTCTTTTCCTTTTTTAAAGATGGGCATTACACTTGCCTTTTCTCAATCATCCGGGACCTCTGCCAATCGCCACAAGTTTTCTAAGATAATAGCCAAAGGCTCTACAATGATATCTGCCAATTCCTTCAGCACCCTTGGATGCATTAAATCCAGACCTGTGCATCTGCGTGCATCTAGCTTTTCAAAATAGCTCTTAACCCATTCTTTCCCTACTGAGGGCTGCCCACCTGCTTCCCATACTGCACTGCTTAGTGCCATAGTTGGGCAGCTGACCTTGTCCGTGAAGACTGAGGCAAAAAAAGCATTGAATGCTTCAGCCTTTCCCACATCATCTGTCACCAGGTTACCTCCCTCATCCAATAACGGCCCCACTTGCTTCCTGATAACCCTCATATTGTTAACATACCTGTAGAAGCCCTTCTTATTGCCCTTCACATTGCTAGCTGCAGTTCCAGTTGTGCCTTTGCTGTCCTGATTGCTGCCCGGCTTTCTCCAGTCATATATTTATACTCTTCCTTACTCATCTGCCCTAGTTTCCACTTCTTATATGCATCCTTTTTACTTTAAGCTCACCAAGGATTTCCCTTGTAAGCCAAGCTGGCTGTCTACCATATTTGCTTTTCTTACTGTGCATCAGGATGGTTTGTTCCTGTGCCTTCCATCAGACTTCTTTAAAATACTGCCATTTCTCCTGAACTCCTTTCCCCTTTGTATTAGCTTCCCAGGGGATCCTGCCCATCAGTTCTCTCAGGGAGTCAAAGTCTATGCTTCTGAAATCAAGGGTCTGCATTTTACTGCTCACTTTTCTTACTTTTGTCAGAATCCTGAAATCCACTATCTCATGATCACTGCAGCCCAGGTTGTCACCCACTCCTATTTCTCCTACTATTTCTTCCCTGTTTCTGAGCAGAATGCCAAGCTGTGCATGGCCCTGATAGGTTCCTTCAGCACTTGTACCAGGAAGTTATCCTCATCATTCCCCAAAAACTTCCTGGATTGTTTGTGTGCTGCTGTATTGGTCTCCCAATAAATGTCTGGGTGATTACCATCTCCCATGAGAACCAGCACTTGTGATTTGGAAGCTTCTCTTAGTTGTCTGAAGAAATTCTCGTCTACCTCATCTCCCTACTTTGGTGGCCTGTAGCAGACACCAAACACTACATCTAAGCTTAACCCAAAGACACTCAGCTGTCTCTTCTCCCTCCATAAACTGGAGCTCTGTACAATCATACTGCTCTCCCACATAAATTGGAACTCCTACCTCTTTTCTCTCCTGCCTGTCTTTCCCGAACAATTTATACCCTTCCATGACAGTGCTCCAGTCATGTGAGTCATCCCACCAAGTCTCCATTATTTCACCTCATACTTCTTTGACTGTGCCAGGACCTCTAATTCCTACTGTTTCTCCCCCAGGCTTCTTGCATTCGTGTACAAACACCTTAGAAAATAAACTGATTGGCCTACATTCTCCTTTTGACCGAGTGCTCTTCCTTTGTTGTACCTTCTTCCTTCCCCACTTACCTCAGGGCTTGGGTTACCATTCCCCAATGAACCTAGTTTAAAGCCCTCCTCACTAGGTTTGCAAGCCTACCCGCAAAGATGCTCTTTCCTCTCTTCGTTAGGTGGATCCCGTCACTTCCTAGCAATCCTTGCTCTCGAAACAGAATCTCATGGTCCAAGAAACCAAATCCCTCTCTCACACCACCTGCACAACCACACATTACTTCCATGATTCAAAGATCTCTACCTGGACCCCTTCCTCAACAGGGAGGATGGATGAACATACCACTTGCACTCCATATTCTTTGATCTTCCTTCCCATTTTGAATGGACAAAATTTTATAAATATTTTATTACATCCTGTGTGATTAGTTATAAAAGGCACTGAGCATCTGAACCTCAATTTTATATGATAAAAGTCTAAATTAGGCAATTAGCATGATTAACAACAAATGCAGTTAGTACAGTCAGATTATGATGGCACGATTTAATGCACATAGCAGATTATTTAATTAAGTAATAGGTATTTAAGAAGAGTGTGCCACATCGTAAGTGTATATATTTATTTGCAGCCATGTCTAAAATAAGGTTCTTGAATATCCAATAAACATATTATAGTTTTATGAGGGGGTGGTGGCACCATCTATTTTGAAGGTTGCTGAACATGTACTATTTTCAGTTGCTTACAGTTTTGCTGACATTATCTATTCTGGGTGTCTGCCACAGCCTGAATTTTGGAAAGTTTCAGCCAAAACAATTCAGTTACTTCCAAGAACGAGGATGGGGAATGGTGAGCTGTTTTGCAACGTTTAAAAATATTCTGGTCAACTTTTCTCTGGGAAGCTCTAGTTCCATCCTGCTTTGGCTCAGGACTTGAAATGTCAGGGAAGAAGGGTAAAAAGAGGAAGCACAGCCTTTATGTCAGGGAAGTGCGTTGTCATTCCTGTGAAAAATTAACCAAATTTGGCCAATTTATAAATCTTTGAAAAACCTCAGTCTGTGTGTATTCATTGGAGTTTGGCAGTTTAAGTCACTAAAAGTTTTGTCCTCATGGAGCATGCTCCATCTTCTCACAATCCCTAGCACTGCAGAGACTGTGCATACAGCTCCCGCACAGAGATGGTACATAATGGTAATCTGGGGCTACAGAGGCTGACTAAAACATTTCCTGTAATTATTGCTCTGGGCTGGAGGGTGGGGGCGGCGGGTCCAGGCATTGGAACTAAGAGCAGTTCTTCTGTGCTCTCTATGCTACCTCTCTGCTGGCAACGAGGCAGCGTGGAGCAAAAAATCATCTGAGTCAAATTCAAAAGGGCCAAAACCCAGGCCAGGGAGAGGGAAAGGGTTAGATGGGAGACTGACAAGACTGGAACTGGACGGATATAGGCAACATCCAGAAGCTGTGACTGGGAGATTAGGTTGGAGGCATGGGCAGAAATTGGGACTGGCAAGGTAAGGAAACTGGGAGGTTGGTGCTGGAATGGGATGGAAAGGAAGCTGGGGGTGTGGACAAGGAGGCTGGGACAAGGAGCTAAGGCAGGAATGGGCAATAAGCAGCCCACAGGCTGGACACGGTTCATCCCGGCTAACCCTGTGGAGTCATCAGACACGTTATTTACCTGCACATCCACAGGTATGGTCATTGGCAGATCCATTTGGCCATGGTTCAGTGTTCATGGCCAATGGGAGCTGTGGGAAAAAAGGAAATGGGAACTATCACAATTATATTAACCATCTTCAAAGGATGAAGTGTGTCTTACCTATGAAAGTTCATTACCTAAGACATAAAACTGTTAGTCCTTATGGTGCTTCAGGACTACTTGTTTCATTTTGTTTTGTTTTTTGCTGCAAAGCTACACACTAACTTGGGTGCTCCTCTGGAGACTATTCAAAGGATGAGTAAGAGTTGAGAGTCAAAAGCTCAACAAAAGCTTCAAGAGAAAACATCATTAAACAGAAGAAAATGTAGAGGCATGCAAGTCATAAGACATACTTGGCATGGGGAAAATGCTCTGATCTAGTGAGAATTTCTGCAAGTTTCATTAACTTTCAAACATTTCTCCCTATGCCTTTCGGATGATAGCCAGCACAGTACTTTGAGAGGAAGTATTGGGATAGACATGAAATTTAAGTAATTCACTCCTTTTCTATGTTTATTGGAGAAATGAGTGAAATAAAATGGTCCTGAATCAACACCCTCTGAAGTCAGAGGAAAGAGTTCCCATTGCTTTCACTGGGTCTTGGACTAGGTCCTATGGATACCACACAAAAACACATTTAAGTGACCAAAAATTGACAGCCATCTGTAAATATTTTGTATTCTTTTGAAATGTATACCTCATTTGCATACCTCTTTCAAAAGAGGAATGCAAGTGTAGAGGCACCCTTCCTGTCTAACAGTGAAGTTTACCTGTTCTTTTCCCAAAAAGTACAAATAGGAGAATGTGTTGTATACCACCTACTGCTCTTACAGCATTTTAGACTATGAGAAAGTATATGAGAAACATGCAGTCCTCCAGGAACAAAAGACGAACTGATCTCCAAATTATAATTTCCTGGCCTGTTGTGAGGTGTAGTTGGATATAAATTTCAAATACCCCTTATGACAAATTTTTTATTAAAATTTAATTAATGTCAGCTTCTCTGCAGTGAAGAAAATGGCCTTCTCTTATTACAGAGATGGTTTGCAGTTTCATAATAATGGTGGTATTTATAAGCACCTATTTTAAAAGGACAACGCAATTCTTATTTTAAAAGGTCAGCAGTAAACCATTGTACAGAACAATGTCCTAAACTCTTCAAAATACAAGTCTCTCTCTAGTTCAGGTAAGACAGTATGAACATGAACAACTGAAGTTTTATGATCCACTGTTACTTACACATAAAAAAGTACACTGCAGTATGTAGCTCTGTATGCAGTATTTGAAATAGATTGTTTGAACTCATGTCTAAAGCTGTGTCTACACTATGAGATAAAATCTAATTTAAATCAGTTAGCTCGATGTTACCCTGTGACTTTCTTCACTGTAAAGACCATTGGCTCGATTTTGGGTGCTCTAATCTTGAGATTACAAAATTGCAGTCACCTGAGGGTATAGCTTCAAGCTCAAATTCAGAAGTTCGATTAAAGGCAAGTGTGGAAGCACCATGCCTTAAAAGCAAATTTATTAGCCTGCAGAAGTGTCCCATATGTAACCCCAAATGCCCCTCTTAGTGCTTTGCTCTAGTTGGTGCTCTCCAAAAACAGGAAGACCGTGAATTTTCAAGCAGGAGTAACAAGCCTCTAGCTCTAGGCTCACGTTAGTATGAGAGCCTGATAAATGGCTTTTCTTTCTATGCTATTAGCACTCTGAGTGCATGTACCCATTCAAATAGTCCCTGCAGAGAATTTGTGGCTCTGTCTGTACACTTGATATTTTTTTCTGCTCTGCCTGGAACCAGCCCATGTCCAGCCGTACCACGTATCAACAAGGCTGTGCTGGGGGTCGTGCTTGCATAACACGCCAAGAAACTTCTTCTCAGTGATTTACATTTGTGCGCAACCCCCCTTGCCTCCACTACAGGCACAACACAGTCTGGGACTTCCCTGTGCTCCGCCACATCACATGGGTAGCCCCCAACCCAACCCAATAAAAGGATGTGTCTGCTGTTTGGTGCTGTCAATGCTGCCAATTGCGCATTTAGGCGCTCCAAGGGTGGGAAAGATATTATGGGCTTTGCTGCTGCTGTGGGGAAGTATCCCACAGTGGTTACAATACTGGGGGCTTTGCTGCTGCCAGGGAAGGACCACCTCAACTGGTCCTCCACTGAACTCCCCACCCATGCCTTTGGCCCACACCGGGGCTTGCTGCCACTGGGGAAAAGGTCTCCCCCAGCAGCTAAAGTGCTTGGTGCTGCCCCAGGGGAAAAGTCTCCCCTGTCAGCTAAGGGGCTTGCTGCCGCTGGGGAAGCACCAACTCAACTGGTTCTCCACTGAACCAGGTCCCCACTTGTCCCATATTGCAGCCTGCAGCCACTGGTGAAAAAGTCTCCCCTGGCAGCTAACAGGCTTTGCTGCCACTGGGGAAAAGGTCTCCCCTGACAGCTAAGAAATTCAGCGTTTGGCTGCTGTCGTGGGGAAGAGCCACTTCAACTGGCCCCCTGATGCACCCCTGCTTCACCCATACCAGAGCTTCCCACTGCTGGGGAGAAACCAACCATTCTTTACTCCTGTACTTTTCTATGCTCTTCCTAATCCCTTTCAAATACAGTCCTGGACCCTGTATTACTTTCAGGGATCACATACATGCAATGATTGGAGGTGGGACACTTAAGCTGTGTCTACACGTGCATGCTACTTTGAAGTAGCGGCACTAACTTTGAAATAGTGCCCATCACGGCTACACGTGGCGAGCTCTATTTCGAAGTTGAAATCGACGTTAGGCGGTGAGACGTCGAAGCCGCTAACCCCATGAAGGGATGGGAATAGCGCCCTACTTCGACGTTTAACATCGAAGTAGGGCACGTGTAGACGATCCGCGTCCCGCAACATCGAAAGAGCGGGGTCTGCCATGGCGGCCATCAGCTGAGGGGTTGAGAGACGCTCTCTCTCCAGCCCCTGCGGGGCTCTATGGTCACTGTGTGCAGCAGCCCTTAGCCCAGGGTTTCTGGCTGCTGCTGCCGCAGCTGGGGATCCATGCTGCAGGCACAGGGTCTGCAACCAGTTGTTGGCTCTGTGGATCTTGTGTTGTATAGTGCAACTGTGTCTGGGAGGGGCCCTTTAAGGGAGCGGCTTGTTGTTGAGTCCGCCCTGTGACCCTGTCTGCAGCTGTTCCTGGCACCCTTATTTCGATGTGTGCTATTTTGGCGTGCAGACGTTCCCTCGCAGCACCTATTTCGATGTGGTGCTGCCCAACATCGAAGTTGAACGTCGACGTTGCCAGCCCTGGAGGATGTGTAGACGTTATTCATCGAAATAGACTATTTTGATGTCGCTATATCGAAATAAGCTATTTCGATGTAGCGTGCACGTGTAGACGTAGCCTTAGTGGATGGCCAGTTGAGAATACACTTGCTGCACCCTGTCCTGAGGTGCCCCAACGACCTTGGTCAAGGGACTGATGATGATGATGATGGTGGTGATGATGATCCTGTCCTGGCAATATAATGTGGGGTGAAAACAAAAATTCTTTTTTCCTACACTTTCCTATCCCTTTTATTCTCACTAAAAAACAGGCCAGGCCCCTGCATTATTTTCAGGTATCATACGCATGAAATGATGGGAAGTGGGATACTCAGGAGATGGCCAGTTGAGAACACAGATGTTGCATGGAAACCTCATAATGCACGGAAAAGCCAAAGACTCTCCCCAGCACCAATATAGTGAAGGGGGAAAACCAAAAATTTTTTTTCTTACACTTTCCTAACCCCTTCCTTCTCACTTTAAAAAACGGTCCAGGCCCATTCATTCATTTCAGGAACCACATGCATGCAATGATGAGAAGTGGGGCAAGTGGATGGCCAGCTGCGAATACACCCGCTGCACCTGTGTTGGCAATGTAATGTTGGGAGGAAACCAAAAATTCTTTCTTCTAATTTTGAGGGTCTCTGCATTATTTCCAGGGCTCGATATATTTTCAGGGATCAGGAGGAGAATGAGGAAAATGCAAGTGGCGGGTGGGGGGTGGGGAGATGATGTCAAGACCAGCAAGCATACCCAGAATGCTACAGGAATGAGGGAACTGTGGGATAGCTTCCCACAATGCACTACCGCAACAGTTGATGTTAGCCAATTTGTGTGTGGCAGCAATGACTCGACTTTGTGGGGAGCACAGTAGAAGTGAGGATGGTCAAAATCAACCTTACAAATTCCAGAATTAGAAATTCAGTATAAATAAATTCGAATTTATCTCAAGTATATATGCAGCCTAAGTGGGTCTTCCAAGTAGACAAGCATTTGATGGTGTTAATTTTTCCAAATAACTTTATAAAGCTTCTATATTATATATTGTACTGCGGTCAAATGTCCCATTTGAAAAAAGGACCAGGATATAAGGAATTAAATACATAATTGCTCTCCAAAGTGGTGGTTGAACCAGGTTGAACCAAGGTTGAACCAAGAGAATTTAGAGTTAGATAGTCAAATGCAGTCAATGGAAATCTTTGCACAGACTTTCAAAGGGGCCCGAGGCCTGGGATGAGGCCTACAGTCAGAACAATATCTCAAAGATGCATATACCTGTCCTTTTGAACCCTCAAAACCCCACCACCACCACCTCGAAAAAAAACAAACAAACACAAAATCTGTGATTTTACTCCCAGCATGAATCCCTCACCCTTTTTGTATACCTCATCCTTTGATTGGCCAATCAATCCTGACTACTCTTTCACTACTTCTGACCAGATGACTGACTCTCCTCTCTTGTTAACACAGGAATTTTCAGAAAAAAAGATGCATGCATCACATGATAAAATGTGCACATGCAACTCACATTGATTTTTCATGGGAGTTGTGCACAGAGATCAGAAGGCCCTAGCTGTTTTAAAGGGATTTTAAAATAGCTTTCACCTTTTACTTTTCACTGATTTGTTTCAGAAAGCTGAACCCGCTTATGGATAAAATTTGGATACCACCATTACAATGAGATCACAAAACAAAGGGCTGTCAAGCGACTAAAAAATTATTTGTGATAATCTTGATGTTAAACAATAATAGAAAAACATTTATTTTTGGATGTTTTCTGCATTTTTATTTATTTTTATTTCAATTACAACACAGAAGAAAAAGTGTACAATTTTAACTTTTTATTTTAGATTACAAATGTTTGCACTGTAAAAACAACAAAAGGAAAAAGTATTTTTAAGTTCATCAAATACAAGTACTATAGTGCAACTTCATTACCATGAAAGCCGAAGTTACAAATGTAGAATTATGTAAAAATATCTGCATTCAAATATAAAACAATAAATAATATTAGAGCCTAAAAAGTTGGCTCAGTCAAACAAGTTTCATTACTTTTTCAGGAGATTATGCTGCCTGCTTCTTGATTACAACGTCATTTGAAAGGGACGACAGTTATCCATACAGCACTGTTATAACTGGCAGCACAAGACATTTACATGTCAGATGTGCTAATGATTCATAGGCCTCTTCATGATTCAACCACCATTCCAGAGGACATCTGTCCATGCCGATGGCGTGTTCAGCTAGATAATGATCCAAAGCAGTGCAGACTAGTGCATATTCATTTTTGTCATTTGAGTCAGAAACTACCAGCAGAAGGCTGATTTCTTCCTTTTCGTGGGTTGTGTCGTCTAGTTTCCACATCAGAGTGTTGCATTTTGAAGACTTCTGGAAGCATGCGCCACTCTTAATCACTCTCAGATTTTGGAAGGCACTTCAGATTCTTACACATTGGGTGGAGTGCTGTAGCTAATTTTAGAAATTTCATACTGCTATCTTCTTTGTATTTTGTCAAACACGCAGCAAAAGTATTCTTAAATTGAACAACATGGTCTAGGTCATCACCTGAGACAGCTTTAGCATGAAATATATGGCACTATGTGGCTAAACAACAGGAAACCTACAATTCTCCCCTCAGGGACTTCAGTCCCAAATTTAATTAATTCATTATTTTTTAACAAGCATTGTCAGCATGGAAGCATGTTCCCTGGAATGGTGGCTGAAGCATGAAGAGGCATATGAATGTGTAGCATATCTGGCATGTAAATACCTTGAAGTGCCAGCTACAAAAATGTCACGCGGATGTGGGTTCTCACTTTCTGGTGACATTGTAAATACAAAGCCAGCAGCGCTATTTCCAGCATATGTAAACAACCTTATTTATCTTAGTGATTGGCTAGCAAGAAGTAGGACTGAGCAGCCTTTTAGGCACTAAAGTTTTACACTGATTTCTTTTTGAGTGCAGTTGTGTAAAAAAATTATTCGTAAATTGCACTTTCATGATAAAAGATTGCACTACTGTACTAGTTTGAGGTGAACTGAAAAAACATTTCTTTTATTATTTTTACAGCACAAATACTTGTAATCACAAATAATACAAACTGAGCACTGTAGTATTTGTATTTTGTGTTGCAATTTAAATTAATATATTTGAAAATTCAGAAAAACATCCAAAATATTTAATACATTTCAATGGGTGTTCTATTGTTGAACAGTATGATTAAAACTGTGATTACTTTTTAATCATGATTACTTTTTAAGTTCATCACTTGAATTAACTGTGATTGACACCCCTAAAAGAACATAAAAGTTACACAGCCAAAACACAAAGTTAGGACTCTTCTCAAAATGGAGCCATCTTTTCATTCTCATAAACCTAATTCTCTGCGTATTTCTATTGTTATTTCTTAGACACTGACAGAGTACTTGGTCATGTACAAGACACAGGTATCAATATAGAAGACAGAGGTATAAAGAAAAGGCACCCAGAATATCCAAAAGCAGATAATGACGTTGATAATTTGTGGTCTTCATCTTAATATTAACTAAAGGTTGAGCCTCTCTCATCTGGCACCCTCGGGACCTGACCAATGCCAGATGAGAGAATTGCCAGACCACAGGAGGTCAATATTATCTAGCACATTACTAACACGTCCCCTGCTTACTGGACTCTCAGAAGACATTTAGGTGTAAATTACAGCTAAATAACTGGACAGAACACTGCCAGGACTGGTAGCAGATAATCTTCATGGGACGATGGGAAATTTAGCAAAACCCATGAAAAGTGGTCATTCAGCTACCTAAAAATCATGCCAGATTACAGATGTTCTCAGACAAGAGAGTTCTGGTGTAGGGAGTTTCAACCTGCACTAGCTGAAATATTTTGGAGATGAAAGGGTTCATAACAGTAATTCTCTTTCAACAAAATGAACATATTTCTTGTCACAGGAAAAAGGCTACAGAAATTGAAGAAGAGTGGCAAAACCGTACAACATAACTATGTTGTGAGATCTTATTAATTTTTTTAAAAACTAGCTTCTTGACAACTGCACAGAGACTCACTAGACTTAGCAAAAAAGTTAATATGAACAGATTAAACAGAAAATATTGTCAGTGCACGCACAGGAGGTAAAAAGAAATGCTGCAGAAAGGCAACGCAAAGCACTAATTGAGTTGCAAATTGTCTGTGAAAGGCAGAGGACACACAGTGTAACAGTTTCATGCTTTGGTTATTTTTTGTGAGGTTCCTTTATGTATAATTAACTAATCTTTCCTTTTCTGAAAATAATTTCTGCCTCAGGGCTGTATTATCTTCCTAATATTTCATCAGAAAAAGTTACATAAAGCAGTGCAATTTAAAATATAAAATCATAACAGCTAAAATACTGAATCATGTTCACCCAGTAGAAATAAAACCTACTAAGTCTAAATATAAATTCAAGCTCTGTTGCCCCCTCCCCTCATTCCATCACCACCACCACCAAACAAAAAACTAAGCAGAAAAGAAACTGATAAAATGGAACTGTTTGTTAAGTGGTGTACAGACAAAATTCAGGCTAGGTAATTAATTATAACCTGCCTCTCTAAATTCCTACAGTGGATTCACTTTGAGAAATAACTCTTTTGCTTCCCCTCCCATGAAAGACCTGCTGTGTAGCGTTTCTATGGCAAATGGCTACTGTGTTCCACCAGAGAAAGTTGGCAACTTTACAGGAGAGAAGTTACAGACATGTAAAATATTTGGATAGCGATAACAACGGAAGATACAAAAGAGCCAAGAGCATATTACAGTAAGTTTGAAGAGTATGTCAGGAACAAGTGATCCAATGTTCACTTGCTACAATTTCTACACGCAGAGTATAAGTGAACCTACAGGACAATCTGCAACACAGCTAATGTTTCTGTGTGAGGACTGTGATATGACTGGTTCAGGAGAACGTTAATCCAAAAAAAGGCTGGGAAAAGCCGATAAATTCAGAAGCTAAGCTCAATTTAAATAAAATACTAGCCCTTGTTAAAACAAACACATGAAATAGCATCAGCCCCCCCTGCATTCATACCTAAAGAGGGAGCTGTGTATAGCATGTCAAAACCTTACCATGCTTTCTGGCACCCCTAAAGCAAAACAGTATCACAAGCCAGTATGCTACAAAGGCATGGATAACTACTATGTTACCTGGGCTGTGTTATAAACCACATGAGAGATGAGAGTTATGTCCATTTTGTTATGATGCCAATAGATGAACAATGTAGCCTGAAGTAAAATAGCACCATTCTGAAATGTCCGTTTATATCAAATGTCACGTTTATGTTAACAGAACACCTGAGAAACTTTTGATGGTTCTCTACATGATACTACTGAAAATCAAGCAGATGGCCTTGCTAGATCTGTTAGCTCTTGAAAAAATTATTCCTATTGAGCTGAGGCAGAGTTCTTTTTGTGTGTGGAAGATATCATCAGAAAAACCTCTTTTTTTGCTTCCTCCATCTGTTCTGTTATAGTCTCCCTCTCGCTGATTTACTACTTATGGGCTGTGTCTACATTAACACCTTCCTTTGAAGGAAGGATGGTAATGAGGCTGTTTGGAGTTTACTAATGAAGTGCTACCGTGCATAGGCAGCACTTCATTAAGCAAATTCCCCCGTGCAGCAACTCCAAAGTTTTAAGCTTCCAAGTACTGGTACACATCTAGCCGTGGTGCACCTGCCACTACTTCAAAGTGCCAGAGCATCTTCAAAGTCCCCTTACTCCTCAAAAGTTTGTCCTTACTGCTCAAAGAAAATGTTACATGGTGACAATATATTTCATTTTTGTATTTTAAAACATCCTGAAATTCTAAATCAAAACCAAATGTGGTTTAAATTCAAGTCCTGTTTAGCTAAACCCCCACAGTTGTGGGGGAGGGTTGATCAATTATTCCAGTTCTGGCCCATCTTTTGTTATGTTCAAAAATATTTTTCACCTGGCTGGGATAAAATGTTCACAGTTCTACAGAAAGAAAGCTGTGGGCACCACAAAACCAATAATATTTACCCATCTAACCCACTATGATAAAAAAAATTTAACATATTTCCTTTTATTGTTGGAATTTATTGCAACACATCCAAGTACACGAGCACAGGTTTGACTGGGTCCAACTATCCTTGATCAGCTTTGCACGACAAGATATATACATCCATGCTCCTAGCACAGACTGGTGTGGTTAGCATCATGTGCCTTTCCAAGAGAAACTGATCTTGATCTAATTTTCTCCTGAGTGGAAATGCAGAGGCACCAGTGAAATACTGAGTCAGGTAATTTTTGGAAACTCATGGACAGGATGCTTTTTGTGGTTAAGAATTATATTCATACACTATTTTTAAATGACTTTTCATCCAACAGACTAAGCTAGCACTAACTTCATAACATACGCTCTGCACAGTAACAAATCCTTGCACCAGTCAGGTTTAAACCTTAGTACCTGTTTAATTTTATATAAATATTTTTAAATATTCAGACTATGTCTACACCAGGCAAAGTAAGTCAACCACAGACAAGCAATTCTAACTACAGCAATTCCATAGCTGGAATCGACCCATCTGCCCTCAGCTTACTTGGCTGTCCTTACTGAACAAGGTCGATGGGAGAGTTTCTCTCATAAACCTCCCTTACCCCTCACATCCTCTGAGGACCACAGGGGTCAACTCTAAACCCTGAGAGGCTGATTTCATTTATTCCTACTAGATGCATGAAATCAAACCCTGGAAGATTGACTCTGAGTGGGTCAATCTTCCAGGCTTGTGTAGATGTAGCCTCAGTAATATAACAGGGTATTATTTTATCAGAATTTATTTCTCACCATTTTGAAGTTTAGCAAGAAGCGAGTACAGCATTCAGACAATTTTTCCCTCTATTCCAGGCCTTATTCTATGGTGGACTCCAATCTGTATCAAAGAGAACTATAAATAATAGTTATTTCTCTTACTGGCAGAACAAGCTCCAAGGATAGCCAATCAGGAGGTAGGGAATCTAATTCACAGAAGTTCTTCTCCAACTTCTGATCTGGAAATATTGCTGTACTGGAAATAGTGCTGAAAGTGAACTGGCTTGATGATCATATAACAGAGAGATACAAACAAAAAAAAAAACAACCAACCTGAAATGAAAACTGACAAATCAGGCACGTAGGACATAAGGGGGAGTAAAGGGGGGGCGGGATTATGTAATTTTTTTGTTTGTATCTTTCTTTCATATAATCATCAAGCCAGTTCACTTTCAGCACTATTTCAAGTACAGCACTATCTCCAGATCTCAAGAAGTGGGTCTGCCCCACGAAAGCCCATCACCTAATAAATTATTTTGTTAGTCTTTAAAGTGCTGCATGATTGCTTTTTTGTTTTGTTAAGATACAGATTAACATGACTACCTCTCTGTTACTGTTTGAATACTGTTAGAATACAAGCATTAGTTCTGGAAATACTTTATTTTTTTTAAACAAAAGCTGGACCGGCACCACCAGGGGATGCAGTCTGCAGAGTCTACAACATATATGTCAAAACCAAAAAGTGCTAAGTGGAGGAATGTGTGGCCCTAGACACAAAGGCTGTGGCCACACTTGGCCAAAACTTCGAAATGGCCATGCTAAGGGCCAAATCAGAGGATACTAATGGGGCGCTGAAATGAATATTCAGCACCTCATTAGCATGCTGCTGGCCGCGGCACTTCAAAAGTGCCGCATTTCGCTCATGCGCAGATGGGCTACACGGGGGTCATTTTCAAAAGGACCCTGCAGACTTTGAAATCCCCTTGTTCTTGATAGGAATCCCCAAAAGGATTTAGAAACAGTAAGTTTTAAAGTATGGAGGTAATCAGAGAAAGCCATTAAATCAGTTCAAAGTAAGAAGATCATAGAAATGAAGTAAGGGGGAGTTAGAAAGAAAATGAGTCAGTGACCAATATGAAATACTTCCACTGGTGAATGGAAGCAGAGCAACTGAAACAATGTCACTTGCTCTATTATCATGCCTACCTTTATTTCCATATTGAATGAACAGTAACAGTACACTGATGCTTCAAAACCAAACCTAACCAGCAAGTCATTACCCATTCATGGCAATTCAGAAAGTTAACTTGATTTCTCAGTCACAGTACAAAGAAACTGAACTAGATAACACTCATGAATCTAAAGAAGTGGGTCTTACCCACAAAAGCCCATTACTTAATAAATAAAATTGTTAGCCTTTAAGGTGCTACAGGACTGCTTGTTTTTTCAGATAAGACTTAGCGCAGGTCTCAAGGTCCCTTCCAATCTTACAATTCTATGATAATGAATATTAAAACAAATCAAGGCTGCCAACTTCTCATTACAGTAAGAAGTTGTGATGTTTTGTTTTGTCCACTGCAAAATATCATTTACGGTATCACAGAATTCACTGACGGGGGTTCTCCAGCACTATAGCTATTCTGTAAACATATGACCCTTCCTTTGTCTTCTGTTCAAAGACAAACTTTTGTGATTAATAAACAAGATAAAAACAGTCTAGACAAACAGACAAATGTAATAATCTGATTAGTGAATAACAATTAATTCCAGACAAACAATAATTTTAAGTAACCTTGCTGTTTCATTTTATCCCTAAATTAATCAATTCTAAACAGAATACGCTATTAATTAAATACAATTTAGAATTGTTCTTCACCTCAGATATCAAACCTGATTGCCTCAGGAAAAAAACTAATATAATGTTTGTAATTGATACTCCTGATACACTTCTGATGGCATTTCAATGTCTGAAATCAGTTTAAAAATAATGGCAATCTTTTGGTGCTCTCTGATGGTAAAATCAATTTCAATTTTTTTCCTCAGTGACTAATATGAATAACTGCACTATATCTCTAATTGAGTGGGCACATTAACATTAACCACATTTTCAGTCACTTGTTACAAGGGTCTTTTTTATATGTCTTCACAAAATCACTCATACACATTTGTATATCAAATGCAGTCCTCTTGCAGTCAAGTAGTGATATCATTTGAAAAACCAATGCATTTGTATGAAAATGATTAGATTGACTGTAAAAGGGTAGATGTAAAGACAGGTAACAAAAAGCAATGTTACTTTATCTGCACATGCTACATAAAGAAACCCAGCATAGCTCCCCCAACGTTAAAGATTAATGTTCTCTGTTTCAGTTGTTAAAGAATGGGCTCCTTTATTATTATCTAAAATGAATTTACAACTAACATTATCCCACATTGGAATAATATGACTAGGTATTACTTATAATTGTGCTGGAACTTCAAAGGATTATTCTCCTTGGATTATACCAGGGGTCAGCACCTTTTGGAGGTGAAGTGCCAAAATTTGACCTTTTGACCTCTATGTACAGTCTGAATGTTGATGATACTTGTTAAAGTCACTAATAGTCCTATTACAACAGCTTCATTAATACATAAAGGTCGTGTCTACACTAGCCCAAAACTTCCAAATTGTCATGCAAATGGCCATTTTGAAGTTTACTAATGAAGCGCTGAAATACATATTCAGCGCTTCATTAGCATGCGGGCAGCCACAGCACTTTGAAATTGACGCGGCTCGCCCTGACGGGGCTCCTTTTCGAAAGGACCCCGGCTACTTTGAAGTCCCCTTATTCCCATCTGCTCATAGGAACAAGGGGACTTTGAAGTAGGTGGGGTCCTTTCGAAAAGGAGCCCCGTCTGGACGAGCCACATCACTTTCGAAGTGCTGTGGCCGCCCGCATGCTAATGAAGCGCTGAATATGTATTTCAGCGCTTCATTAGTAAACTTCGAAATGGCCATGCAAATGGCCACTTCGAAGTTTTGGGCTCATGTAGACACGGCCACAGATGCAGAGCTTTACTGTTTAGGTGGTGGCTGGCAGCATTAGGTGGTCTTTTGCTAATCCACAGGAGGCATGGAGCTCCCAGCTGCATGGGGGAGGAGGAGAGGAGGGTTGAGCTCCTACCGCGAGAGCCAATGAAAATCGGCTTGCATGCCACTCTTGGCACCCATGCTGGTGGATGCTGATCCTTGGATTATACTGAACAGCATTTCCCTAAGATATTACATACCAAAAAAGCCCAAAGATCATACCACTGTTGTACTGGGTACTCCTTCGAGTCATGTTTATTGCCACCTATAAGGAAGGTTTCATATGAAAGCTGTAGGGAATCTGCTATGTCCAATACAGAATTTGACATTACAAAGTAAACACGAGAACAATTTCAGTCTCAGATAAGTCTTCTCAAAAAATGTCTTATCCTTATTTACCTTAAGAGATCACTGGCACCCTTCAAAACAATTATTTTAGCCTTTGACTGCAACAACTGAGTCACTATAATAAGGTTGTCCTGGAACTGGGACTGCATCTCCCCTTCCCACAAGAGGTGCTTCAGGTGGAAGAAATCCATGAGGTTCCCCTCAAAGATTTCATCCTCATCATTCAATGTGGGACAGGGTCTGCCCGCCCCTCTCCCCCGCCCATAGAAGAGATCTGCCCCCAAACTCTATGAATCCAAAAATACTAGCAGTATGCCAGAGTCATCTGCTCCGAGAGACTGCGACTCCACAGCAGGGCCTGCTGGAGCCTAGCAGTACAGCTCTGATCTAAAAAGGATCTTCACTGTCAAGGGTATTCTCAGGAAAATGTAACACAGACCCAGACTGATTCAGCTTTTCATTGTAAACTTGGCTGGGGAAAGAAATATTGATGTGCATCGTCCTGGTTGTACCCTGGTCTGCTTAGTCCCTACCACCTCCCTTCATATGGACCCATGACCAGTACTGATGCCTCCAGGGGAATATGGCATGAGCGATGCTGCCACAGAGATGGCTGGGTTTGGGATGAAGAAAGAACTGCACATGGAAGATCTTCTCTACATGCAGATCTGAGGGGCACAATCCTCTATGAGTTACAACAACCTTAAAATGTATAGTGTAGACAAGATAATGAAGTAACTAACCAAGATTTTTATACCATAGACATGGGGACAAACAGTAACTTTGTGCCCTGATTGGGTTATTTTAAAAGGTTTAAGAGCCCTTAAACACAAACACATTTAAAAAAAAAAAAAGCGCACGTCAGCCCAAACTTACAGGAATTTCTCGCCCTCACTCTCTCTTCCTTGGAACAAATTACATCAGCACCCAGGAGATAAAGGTCTTCATTTGGGTTTGCATCAAAGACCTTAAAGAGAACAAAAGGCATGTTGTTCAGAATGTTAGGTAGGCTTGCCTTCAATTGATTATATAAATCTATGTTTATTCAGTACCTCACAATGAATTACAGTTATGGAGCTGGTCAAAAAACAGATTTCTTTTCCCACAGATAATTCTTAACTTTTCAGCAGCAATTTGAATATTGAGGCATTTCAATTTGGAATGCCTTCCAAAGTGCCTCATGAAAGTTGTAGTTTGGAAGAGTTATGCACCCACTTCCTCCTCAACAGGCCAACCTTCTTGGTCAGACTATATCTCCCACAATGCACTGTGGGCTCCCATTTTGGAGAGATGATGTACATCATGCAAGATAGTTGTCAGTTGAAATTTTTCAGTTTTGGCCAAAAGTTTTTGATTTCTGATTAAATAAAATCATTTTTAACCCCACAGACATCCGACATTTTTCAGAAAAAAAAAATTAAGTTGGTGAAACTTCCAATTTTCTAGCAAGAACCAGATTAAGACAGAAGATGTTCTATCTTAACAGACAGAAACTGGGACTGGACAACCGGGATGGATCACTCTATTTCCTTCCTCTTTTCATTCCCTACAAAACACCTGTCTCCAGACATTCTCAGAAGAAAAAGATACTGGGCTGGATGGGTCACTGGTCTGACCCAGTATGGCCATTTTTATATTTGTATGTGATGTTCAATTAGCCCTAGATGGCAAACATATCTAATAATAATTTGTCAGGCACAAGCAGATATATGATTCAATGGCAAAAACTATCTTAATGCACAGTTAAATTTCTTCCCTTCTACCTCTCCAAGCGCCTGTCCCCATAATTCCCTACTCCTCTACCCCAATGCCCTTCCATTTCTGATCACAGAGCTGGCTCCCCAACCCCATGCAGGGCAGCTGGGGGATGCCGGCTCCCCAATCCCTGCCCCTGGCTCCCCATGGAGCTGCTGGGCACACTGCCTCTGGCCCCAGGCCCGCTGTCCCCTGTGGGGCTTACAGGAGGCCAGCTTAAGTTGCCCTTTTGCCTCAGTCCTCAGGACCTAGAGCAGACAAGGGATGGTGCCAGACCAGAGGATGCCAGTTTTCAGAGGTGCAAGCTGTATCCCACTCACACTGTCTTTGTAAACAATAGGTGAATTTGCAAAACATTTGAAAACTCTCTGACGATTATATTTTCTAGTCACCAAAAGTTTTATTTTACGCAAGCCAGCAGCATTAGCACACACAAGAATGAGTGGTCTGTCTTTTTTTTTTTTTTTTTTTGTTTAAAACCAGCAGCACTAGATTCACATGCACCTGGTAGGGTAGAAGTTGGCAAGCATTGGCAAAAGAGGCCAGTTTCATCAGCATTATAAATTTTTTCAGTGGTAGATCACGTACAGCAATTATATTTCTAAAAAAAATCACAGTATTTTAGAAGCATCATGGTCAGTCAGTTTTTGTTCACCAGATATATTTAGCTTTCTAATGCTGAGATGATGCTGAAAACAGGAAAGCCATCCATCGGAAAAGCCATATGACTTGGTTAATTGCTTTTGCTTGTAGAAATTTTTGCCTTTTCAATGAGCATTGGGCTGGAGATAGGAGTACCCTTCAATCATTTCAGTGAAAGCCATGCATATAAAGTATATCAGCTGCTCTGATTTAAGTGTATGCAGAGTTCAGCAACGGCCAACAGTCTTGTTTGACTTACAGCTATCAAAAAATTTGATCACTTGACGTCGTATATTGTGTAAAAGCCAACATTGCACTTCTGCATCAAACATTCCTATATTCGCCCTTTTGAAGACATGTACAAATATCTATTTTCTCTTTTAAATGTCAACATAACTCTTTTGCTTTTCTTCTTTGCTTTTCACTGGTATTTTGGATGCTGTATTGGTAAGGGGGTGTTCATCCTTTATGATAAACAAAGGACAATTCATTGAGTAATAAATGAACTGATCATAATGGCAGATACCAATGGAAAGAACAGGGTTTGGTTCTTCTTGGATAACTTGAGTGTAGTCTGACTGCACTCAGAAATATTCAAGTCCTGAATAGCTTCATCATTGATTCTGGTTATCTTCAGCATCAGTCCTCATTACCAGATTGAAGGATTGAAGATTTGTATTGGGAAATATATTAAAAATTGCAGTTTCTCGAGCTTTCCAGTTGGTAACGTTCTGGACAACACAGCTTTTTACTCCCCGCTCCCCCCACTTTCTGTTTTTTTAAAACAGGTATGCACACGATAGCACTACTGCTCATTATTTTCAACATCCACTACTAATATGAAGCATTTGCGATTATGATGTAGAATGCAGACCTACCAAATGCACTGCACCCTGTAAAATACTCAATATCTATCAGGCTCAAGGCACAATGCTGCAGACTGAGGAAGGCAAAAGCTGACCAAGGAAATAATGCCATTTTCTAGAAACCTAAAGATGTTGCAGAAATGCTGCCTGTTGCACTAAAAACCTGGTAATGGCAAGTAAATAGCCCATAAAAATCCCAGAGAATCAAAATAAAAAAAATACAATTTAACAGTGTAGTAGGTCACTAAAACAAAAAACAATCAGGAAAATGCTAAATTAAAGAGGATGCCATCTGAAACATGTAATTATTTATTATTTAATTATTTACTAATAAGGTGAATGGATTTTCATTATTACTGCACTCTCAATTCAAGCTGAACACACAATTTATTATCAAATAATCAGGTTGTATTATGCAGCTATGTAGGTGTTTTTAAGCAACTCAATTAGCCAAAGATGCAAGCTGCATGTTTTTAAATATTTTATCATTATCATCTCTGAATTATTTAAATAATTTATAATACACCACCACAGTAATTTAATTTATGCCAACAAAATACACTTTAAAACACACAGCTTTCCTAAAAATAAATAAGGTCCAATTCACAAGTATATTACTCCAGTCTTAGACTCCATTCATTGCAGCCTGTTCATTTGATCCAAAACCAACTAAAAGCAACATCAAAAAATGACAAGTAACGCAAAACAAACATCTTCAAATGAGTCAGGGCCTAAGATTTCAGTGATTTTTAACTATATGGCTAGTTTGGAGAGTGAGTGTTATTTCATTATTAAGACAGTTCAGGACAAATAAGTGGTGCAATGCAGGTTGCTATATTGTTTAAAAGACTCAATTTGTAATTACTATAATTTTTTTCAAATATCTTATTCCATATTTAAAGAGACAATGCTGCAATTTGGAGGCTGGTGTACTGTATTCTTTGTTAACAACAAAGTGCATGAATTTCTTTCAGAGCACGTCTACTCAACCTTAGCTATGGACTTGCAAGCAGCGCTTGCATATTACTATAGATAAAAGTTTAAATCTATTCCCCACAGCAGTCATTAGCAAAACTGTCAATAAGTTCAGCTGAGACAGGGTTTCACCCATACACTTTCAAAACACTGCTATGGACAGAACAGACCATGCTCAATCAAATCACAAATATCTACATTCATTATGCCAGTACAGCTTCAAAACATTCACATTCTAATCCAGGATAGGCAATCATTTTTGCTGAGAGCTCGGTGTAGGGGCTTGGGGTATAGGAGGAGATGAAGGGTCTGGGAAGTGTTATGGGCACAGGTGCAGGAGAAAATTCTGACCTGGAGGAAGGGTATAGGAGGGGGTACAGGGTTTTGACCTGGGGCAGGGGATTGAGGTGCAGGGTCTAGGAGAGGGTAACGGTGTGCAGAGGGTTTGAGTTGTGACCTAGGGCAGGGGCAGGGGTGCAGAATGGGAGCAGAGGGATGTGGGGAGGAAGAGGAAGGGGTGCCAGAGGCAGTCTCTGGGGCACAGCTGGGGGAAGCACTTACCTAGGTGGCTGCCGGGCAGCAGACCATCAGGATCCTCAAGCAGACTCCCTGCCTACCGCTCCCTGGCATGCCTCTCAGAGCAGACCAGCTGCAGGCGCCATGTGTTTTCTGTGCACTACGCACCCTTGGGCAGGGGGCTACTTCACGCTATGCCTGCGCTGCAAGAACAGTCCAGGCAGCTCCCATTGGCTGCTTTCTTGCCAATGGGAGCTGCAAGATCATAGGTGCTGAAACTAGGAGTTGAGTGGGGGGGCGTGTGCCGCTGTACCTGACTGGAAGTGGTTTCCATTAGACACAGGGTGTACAGTTTGATTCACTGGCACTCAACACTTGCACTATAAAAATTGTCCCAGAATCCCTGTGCACCACAGTGCTGGAGACGGAGGCAGTGTGCAAAGCCCCACCCACCCTGTGGCATGCAGAAAACACAGAGTGCTGAATGGCGTGTGGGCAGCAGAAGGCAGGGAGCCACAGAGTAACCTCTGGCCAAGAGGGAGTGCTTGGCTGGTGCCTGAGCCTACTACAGGTGCAAAAACTGAAGTTAATGACAGTCACATTCATGTTGCGCTAGATTTGGTACTTTGGTTCTACTGAAGTTGTGTAAGGCACAAGTCAATTAATAATTTGGCCTTAGTAGTATGACAATACTGAATAGTAATCAATCTTAGCAACACTGGTTTGAAAAAAGTTAGATATCTAATACGCACAAATTATTTAAAACACAGAAACTTATCTAGATTTTGTTCTTTTATCTCAAACACCAAAAGTGTTATTGGTGTGCGTTATGGATTAATTGCATGGAACATTTCAGCTTAAAAATAATGAGACTGTTTAGGGTAACAAGAAAACAATGCATGTAAAAATCACTAATGGGCTATAATTCCACTCTTAAACCTTTTAAATGCACGTTAAAAAAACTGGAGATGTTTTAGGCTGAGATCTTACATGCCAGGTTTCTGCTAGGATTAGACAACAGAGTTATAAATCCCTTCCAGTCACGGTTTATAAAAATGCAGGCAAAACCCTAACTTACTGTACAGTAGCATAACAGAATCGTTTTACTTAAAAAATCAAACTGTGATGAGAATTCTTGATCCAAATTATTAGGAGTAGTAAGACGTGAAGCACAGTTTGTGTATTAAGTAGAGCACATTATTTATTTAACTGTAAAAGTTTGTGACTTTCCTCATATGACCTTCCTGGCACTTAGCCAAAGCTCAGCTCTTGTTGACATGTAATCTGAACATAATTCCTCAAATCTCTCCACTATTGCTGGGTTGCTGGGAAATGATTCTCTAGCACTGTAGAGAGGCTTATGTCAGACAGGTTGAACCTCTCTAATTTAGCTCTCTCTCATCTGGCCACACCTGTAATCCGGCATGATTTTAGTTAGCTGGACAACCACTTATCATGGGTTTGGTCAAGTTGCCCGTGGTCCCATAAAGTCTGTTTACAGCCACGAGTCCTCGCTCTCAGGCTGTGTGTACACAGGAGCCCACCATTGAAAGAGCAAAATGGAAATTTAGAAATCGACATACCGTCTTTTCAAAGAACACGACCACACGGCAAAGGCGGATCGCAGTTCCAACCCACTCTTTCGCAGACCCCATCCCATTATTTCGAAAGAGAGCATCCACACGTGTACGAGAGCTCTTTCGAAAGAAGGGAGGCGGAGATGCCGTGGATGAGGTCGCCTGGCCGCCAAGACCTTCCAGGACCCTCAGCCAGCCGCCGCCTTAAAGGGCCCCCCTTTCCTCCCAAGCCCTGCACTAGCCGAGGCCTGCCGAGCTGCCAGGAGCAACACAGGACCCCAGTGCAGCAGCACCATGGCCAACGACACGCTGCTCCTCACACTGTATGCAGACATTGTGGGCACTGTTGCCCATGTTGTCTGCATGGTTGCCACAGCCGCTCCCCTCCTCCTTGGGAGACAGAACAGCCCCCCTGAGGACACGGAGCATGCCCAGCCTGCACCCCGCCCCTGGCACCCAGGCGCCTGTGGAGCCACCCCAGCAGCATGGACTGGCAGGAGCGACTGTTTCTGGGGCAATGGGATGATGTCACCTTTGCATGAGCCGAGACACCTTCCAGGAGCTGTGTCACTGGCTGGCACCTGCACTGAGGCATCAGGACACCACCATGCGGCCTGCGCTCCCCCTCGAGAAGCAAGTCGCCATTGCGGTGTGGAAACTGGCCACCCTGGACCCCTACCAGTCAGTAGGTCACCAGTTCGGGGTGGGCAAGGCCACTGTCAGAGCAGTGCTCATGGAGGTAAGCTGGGCCTGGGGCACACTCCCACGACGGGAAGGGGGCCCATGGACACAGGGACCCCTCAAGGGTCACTGGCCAGGGGGGACTCAGAGGGGGGTTGCTGGCTGTGGGGGGGCAGGAGAGGGTCGCCAGCTGGGAACACCCTGCCACACCCTCACGAGAGTGCATGGCCTCCCTCCCTGCAGGTTGTCCGTGCCCTGAACGCCATGCTTCTGCACCGCGTCGTCTACGTCGGGGATCTGGACTCCATTGTCGAGGGTTTCTCTTCGTTGGGGTTCCCGAACTGCTTTGGTACCCTGGATGGGACGCATATCCCCATCCACGCCCCACCACACAGTGCCGGCCGCTATATCAACCAGAAGTGCTACCATTTGGTGGTCCTCCAGGCCCTGGTGGGTCACAAAGGCCGGTTTCATGGCCATCTATGTGGGCTGGTTGGGGCGAACCCACGACGCCAGGGTCTTCCGCAATTCTGGCCTGTGCCAGCGTATGGAGGCCGGCACCTTCATCTCCCAGCAGGAAATGCCAGCTGGGGGCATCACCATGGCACTATGCATAGTTGCAGATGCAGCATATCCCCTACTGCTGTGGCTGATGCAGCCCTATACTGGCCACCTCGACCCCAGCAGGGAGGCCTTCAACGCCCACCTCAACCAGGCCCGGCATGTGGTCGAGCAGGCCTTTGGGTGCCTCAAGGTGCAGTGGCGGTGCCTTCTTGTCTGCCTCGAGGTGGGGATGCGCAATGTCCCACAAGTGGTGGGCACCTGCTGCATCCTCCACAACACTGTGGAGCCCAAGGGGGATGCCTACACCCAGGGGTGGGCAGCTGAGGCCACCATGGGGTTTGAGCAGTCAGCTGCTGTCTCCAGCCGCTAGGCGAACCGCAAGGGTGTCTGGATCCGGGAGGCCCTTCGTGCAAGTCTCGCCCTGGGGCCGCACTGAGCACCTTGATGCCCACACCTCCCCCTCCCCCCATACATCCACTCCCCACCACATGCTCTGCCACCACCATCGTGCTGTGCCTCCCCCCCATGGGACCACAGGACACGGGTAGTGGTGCACAATATAAACCTTTATCAATAATAAACTGTAAAAAAGTGTGGTGTAAAAGTTCAACAACTATGTACAATGTGTGTGTGTGGGGGGGTATGGAGCAGAGGTTAGAACTGGGAGAGGGGGAAGGGGGCCTGAACTCAGAGGGGTATGGGGCAGGAGCTAGAACTGGGAGAGGGGGAAGGGGTCCTGAATTCGGAGGGGAGTGGGGAGGGGGCTAGAACTGGGAGGGTCACTTGGGCAAGGGGAGAGCCACACCGGCCCTGAGATCCCCTTTCCCCCCAGGAGCAGGTGCCATGGCTTGGCTGGAATGGGGCAGGGAGCACCGGAAGGTACAGGCTTGGTGGGACAGCAGAGGGGGCATCTGTGTGAGGTGGGGTGGAGGACTCTGTGGGGGGTGTGGGGTTGGCAGGGGACCCTAGGTGGGACCTTTCTGGGGGGGTGGGCCTGCTGGGGGCTCAGGGGATTGGGCAGATTGGGAGGGGGGGTGTGGAGGGCTAGGAACCGGGCCACATTGCCCACGTGCTCCTGTAAAGTCCCATGAATGGCGTCCAGGCGGCACATGAGCCTGTCCCAGGCCTCTCTCTGCCACACCAGGTCAGACTCCTCCAGCCGGAGCCGGTGTTCCATAAGCTCTGCCTGGCGGAGGTTGGTGGGGTCATCCACTGGGCACCGCTGTGACCTCCGGCTGTGCACCCAGCGTAACACAGCTGCTGAGGGTGCCTGGCCCCGTCCGCTGCCTCCTGGGGGCTCTCGGGGACCACTGACGCCCATGAACTGTGTGGGCCCTCGCTTGCTGCACCTGCAAGGGGTGATGGATAGCATGTCAGTCTCCAAGCAGGACCTCATCCCCATTCTCCCTGGGACCCTGTCTCCCTGGGGCCCCGCCTTCCCCGACCCTCCCAAAGCCTGGCCATGGTGGACATGGCACCCCTGTGGCGTCAAGTGCACATGGGCTTCCCCCCTGCGTGGAACCAACCCTGGGAGTGGGCTGGCCCGCGGGCGTCCCACTGGGCAACTGGGTGCCTGGAACTGTCCATGGGTCCAGGTGCTGGGTGGCGCTGGCAGGTGCAGAGGGCATGTTCTGGACTGTGGCCGGCCAGGGTGTGTGGCCTTGGGCCTCCGGGCCTGTGCCCAGGCCACTGTCGGGGTGACACCCCTGCCCTGCCCGCAGGCGTGTTCGCCCCGCTGTGCACTTACTGGGGGTGACCTCGAGGATCTCTGGGGACACCCGGCTCCCTGTGGCCCAGCTGGATGACCGCGAGGGGACATCGATGACGAGGTTGCCGTCCTCACTGGACCAGTCCTGGGTGGTGTCCACCCCCTGGCTCGGGCTGGCTGGTCCTGGCTCCTGCAGCTCCTCCGGCTCGGGCTGGTCTGCCAAGCTGTCCAGGACCACTTTTGGTGGGAAGCTGTCCCGGGGCCCCAGGATGCTATGCAGCTCCCTATAGTAGGGGCCGGTGGAGGGGCCTGCCCCTGAGCGCGCAGCCTCATCCTGGACCAAGGCATAGCCCTGCTGGAGCTTTTTAACTTTGCTCTGGACTTGCTCGGGGGTCCGCTCCAGTTGGCCTTGGCTGGTCAGTCCCCAGGCAAGGCGGGCAAAGGCAGCGGCGTTCCTCTGCTTTACCCCCATCTCCCGGAGGACCTCCTCTTCCCTCCAGAGGCCCAGGAGGTCTCTCAGTTCATGGTCCATCCAGGAGGGGGCCCTTTTCTTTTTTTCGGGGACAGACCCCTGGGAGCCCTGTGGGGGCTCTGGGGGGGGACCCTGGGGCTCAGGGGACTGCTGGGCATTGGCCATGTGCCTGTCTGTGGTGTCGGGTGCGGCTGAGAGGGCATGCTGCCTGGAGCTTGTGCTTTCGCAGCTTCCTGCTCTCAGCTTCCTGCCACGGGGTTTCTGGGTCTGTGCGGCTTTAAGAGCGGCCAGACACGCGGGTCATAGAGCTCCGCTTGGTGGGGCAGGGCATCGCTGTGCTCAGAATGGGTGCCGTCATGGACGACTCCTCTTTCGAAAGAGCGGGCTGTGGCATATCTATACGTGCCTTCTTTCGATGTTTTTCAATGGGCGGTGCTTTTCCCATGCGGGATCGGGGTTCAGCTTTCGATATCTGGGCTGCGTTCCTTCGATTTCACATCAAAAGAGTGCATGCCACATGTAGACGCTCCCTCCACTCTTTCAAAAGAGGGCAGTCTTTTCAAAATACTGTGCACGTGTAGACACACCCTCAGTTTCCTGTGCTATTATTCAGTAGCCTTATTCCTAAATAAGATATTTCAGAATAGCTACTTCAAAATAAGGCTGCTACACACAAAAATGTATTTTGAAATAGCACTTTGAAAAACATTGTCTGCACGTATAATGCCTATTTTGGAATCAAGCTTCTTTTAAAATAGCTATTACAAAATAGGTGCTGTTAAGAAAGGGAATAGTGCTTATTTTGAAATAAGTGCTATTCCCCATTTTAACAGCTGTTGTTTTGAAATAACTAGGCTATGTAGAGCTACCATGAGGCTATATCTACACTGGAAAGTGGTGTAGTCAAAACTGGGATTTTGCAGACAAAACTCGTTGAGTGTCTACACATAAAATGCATTTTGTTGACAGAAACTGTCGACAAAAAAGCTGCATAGACACTCTGGGGGCTTTTGTTGACAGAGTGGATCAAAAGATCTACCCACTTTTATGTGTAGACGCAATCTGTTGACAGAAGTTTTGTAGGACTCTCTCTTCTTATAGTAACTTCTGTAGATAGATGCTTCTAGTGTAGATGTAGCCTAAGAGCCCAGTAAGCAGTGGAAGCGTTGGTAGTGTGCTAGAAAATATTGACCTCCCAAGGTCCAGATATGGTCAGGTCCTGAGGGTGCCAGAGGAGAGAAATTCAATCTGTAAGTTTTATTTTCAGCATGTGGTTAATCTCTCTTTTCCTCCCAAATGCTGTAAACGAATTGTTTTAATAAAAAAAAGTATGCCCCTTATTTATTATAGAAGAATGGCATGTAAAAGTAGAAAACAAATCAGGGGACAAAATACAAACAGAAATAACTGTACCATTTCATTCCAGATGATTTTATCACTAAAGTAGTCTTTTAAAGATGCAAACACCACACAAAGCTCATGAAAATGAAGATCACCCAAGGAAATGAGCCAAAGTGACCAGAAAAAGAATCAGATCTGTTTGAGAAAATATATTCATAGCATCTTACAAAATAGTGTAATAGCTTTTTTTTTATATTTTGTCCCTAAAGCCTCTTATATGGGTACTTAATTTTATATTCCCTACTCTGTACAAGATGTTCTGCATGCAATCCTATTAGCTCCATACTGATATTAGCGCAAGATCAAGACCACAGTGTGCAAAAGTAACAAAAATTCTAATAGGAAATATATACATTCAAATTATGAGCTTTGCTTTTTTGTCTGAGAATGGGAAATTGTAAATAGTGCATCTTTATTATGAAGAAATATTAGCTAAAATGCCAGTGAGACAGCCTGGAAGCTATAGCGATGACCAGAGTTTTGGTACTAGTACAAAGAGTTCCAAACTCAATAATTTTCATGAGTATTTTTAGATATATACTGGGGCATACTGTTTATTTGTTTTGCATTTCAGGATTTGTATTCACAAGACTGGGGAAGTTTGGTGAGGCAGATTCTATGGTAAACAGTTGAAGATTAATAAAGGCCAAGAGCAAACATGACTTCTGTGACACCAAGGATCTGCTAGGAAGAGATGGGATCCACCTGATGAAGGGAGGAAAGAGCATCTTTGCGGGCAGGCTTGCAAACCTAGTGAGGAGGGCTTTAAACTAGGTTGGCCAGGGAATGGTGACACAAGCCCTGAGGTAAGTGGGGAAGGAGTAGGGTACAACAAAGTAGGATTCCTAGGTGAAGAGGAGAAAGTGGGCCAATCAGCCACTTCTCTAAGGTGGCTGTACACAAAGCAAGAAGCCTGGGAAACAAACAGGAGGAACTAAAGGCCCTGGCACAGTCTGAGAAGTATGAAGTGACTGGAATAACGGAGACTTGGTGGGATGACTTGCGTAACTGGAGCATGGTCATGGAAGTGTATAAACTGTTTAGGAAGGACAGGCAGGAGAGAAAAGGAGGAGGAGTTGCTCTCTATGCAAGGGAGCAGTATGATTGCTCAGAGTTCCAGTATAAGGAGGGAGAAAAGCCAGCTGAGTGCCTTTGGATTAAGCTTAAAGGAAGAAGCAATAGAGGGGATGTTGTAGTTGGCATTTGCTATAGACCACCAGATCAGGGAGATGAGGTAGATGAGGATTTCTTCAGACAGCTAAGAGAAGCTTCCAAATCACAGGCCCTGGTTCTCATGGGAAATTTTAATTATCCAGACATTTGTTGGGAGACCGATACAGCAGCAGACAGACAATCCAGGAAGTTTTTGGAGAATATTGGGGATAACTTCCTGGTACAAGTGCTGATGAAACTGACCAGGGGCCATGCACAACTTGACTTGCTGCTCACAAACAGGGGAAAACTAGTAGGAGAAATAGAAGTGGGTGGCAACCTGGACTGCAGTGATCACGAGATGGTAGATTTCATAATCCTTACAAAAGGAAGAAAGGAGAGCAGAAATATAGACCCTTGATTTCAAAAGAGCAGACTTCAACTCCCTGAGAGAACTGATAGGCAGAATCCACTGGGAAACAAAGATGAAGGGGAAAAGAGTTTAGGAGAACTGGCAATAGTTTAAAGAAGTCTTAATGAAGGCACAGGAACAAATCGTCCCACTGCATAGTAAGAAATGCAAATATGGTTGGCAACCAGCTTAGTTTAACAGGGAATCCTTGGTCAGCTTAAACTCAAAAAGGATGCAAAAAAGAACTGGAAACTTGGATAGATGGCTAAGGAGGAGTATAAATACACAACTGGAAAATGCCAGGCAGTAATCAGGACAGCAAAGGAACAATTAGAACTGCAGCTGGCAAGGGATGTGAAGGGTAACAAGAAGGGTTTCTACAGGAATGTTAACAATAAGGGGGTTGTCAGGAAAGGTGTGGGGCCATTACTGGATGAGAAGTAACCTAGTGACAGACGATGTAAGAAAAGCTGAAGTACTCAATGCTTTTTTTGCCTCCATCTTCACAGGGAAGGATAGCTCCAACAGTATGATGCTAGACAATGCAGAATGGGAAGGGACAGAGCAGCCATCGGTGGGGAAGGAACAAGTTAAGAGCTGCTTAGGAAAATTAGATGTACACAAATCCATGGGTCTGGATTTAATGCACCAAAGGGTACTGAGGGAATTGGCAGACCTCATTGCCGAACCTTTGGCCATTATCTTTGAAGACTCTTGGAGATCAGGAAAGATTCTGGATGACTGGAAAAAGGCAAATGTAGTGCCCATCTTTAAAAAAGGAAAGAAGGACAATCCACAGAACTATAGACTGGTCAGCCTTACCTCAGTACCTGGGAAAATAATGGAAGGGAGCCTCAAGGAATCCATTCTGGAGTACTTGGAAGAGGGGAAAGTGATCACAAGTAGTCAATGTGGATTGTCCAAGGGCAAGTCCTGCCTGACTGATCTGATTAGCTTCTATGATGAAGTAACTGGGTCTATGGACATGGGGAAGTCAGTGGATGTGATATACCTTGACTTCAGCAAAGCTTTTGATAACAGTCTCCTGCAACATTCTTGCCCATAAGGTAAGGAAGTATGGATTGGATCCATGGACTATAAGATGGATAGAAAGCAGGCTTGACAGTCGGGCCCAACATGTAGTGGTCAACGGCTCAATATTTGGATGGCGGTTGGTTTCAAGTGGCGTGCCCCCAAGCCTGGTTCTGGGGCTGGTGTTGTTCAACATCTTTATTACTGATCTGGAAGAGGGACTGAATTGTGCCCTCAGCAAGTTCGTGGATGACACCAAGCCAGGGGGAGAGGTCGATAGGTTGGAGGGTAGAGATAGGATCCAGAGTGACCTGGATATATTGGAGGATTGGGCCAAAAGAAATATGATGCAGTTCAACAAGGAGAAGTGTAGAGTCCTGCACTTGGGACGGAAGAATCCCAAGCATTGTTATAGGCTAGGGACTGACTGGCTAAGCAGCAGTACATCAGGGATCTAGGGATTACAGTGGATGAAAGGCTGGATATGAGTAAACAGTGTGTCCTTATAGCCAAGAAGGCCAATGGCATATTGGGGTACATTAGGTGGCACATTTCGAGCAGATCTACAGAGGTTGTTGTTCCCTTCACTTTGGCACTGGTGAGACCACATCTGGAGTACCGTGTCCAGTTTTGGGCCCCTCAGTATAGGAAGGGTGTGGATATGCTGACGCACGTTTAGCAGAGGGCAACAAAAATGGCTAAGGGGCTGGAGCACATGACCTATGAGGAGAGGCTGAGGGATTTGGGCTTATTTAGTTTGCAGAAGAGAAGACTGAGTGGTGATTTAATAGCAGCCTTCAACTTTCTGAAGGGGAGCTCTAAAAAGGATGAAGAGAAACTGTTCTCAGTGGTGACAGACAGCAGAACAAGAGGTAATAGTCTGAAGTTAAAGAAGGAGAGGAATAGTTTGGATATTAGAAAAAACTACTTCACCCGGAGCGTGGTGAAGCACTGGAATGTGTTGCCTAAAAACATGGTGGAATCTCCATCCCTGGAGGTTTTTAAGTCCCGGCTTGACATAGTCATGGCTGGGATGGCTCAGTTGGGGTTGATCCTGCTTGGGGCAGAGGGCTGGACTTGATGACCTCTTGAGGTCCCTTCCAGCTCTGCAAGTCTATGATTCTATGGTTAGAGCAGTGATAGTCTGGCTATGACTAGATTAGAGTGATTTGTCGACAGAAGTTTTTGTCAGAAAATATCTTCCGAAAAATCTTGTCGACAGATTGCATCCAGACTGCAGAGCGGATCGGTTTTGATCTGCTCTGTGGACAGAGAGCAGCCAGACTTCCCGGCCTCTCTCTTGATAAAATGGCAACCCAGAACCAAAACAGACAGGGTTGCAGGTCGCCATTTCCTTCTGGATGCCCTGAAGAGATGTGCCCTTAAAGGAGCCCCACCCCCAAGACACCTGTTCCCTGCCCATGCTGAGGCACGCCTACCTCCACCAGGGACAGCCAGCTGCTAGAACAGAGCTTCCACTCTTTCTGGGAGGCACAACTCTTTCCAGTGAGACTTGGTGTCAGAGCAGCTCCTGGGCTTATGCTGGCCACACACAGATGCGCTTCAGCACCGTTGCACCTCCTGACGGCCGCTGCACTCCTTCTCATGGAGGGTAAGGCCGACACAACCTTCAAGGACTGTGCTGTTGCTGCCAGACTCACACCTGCACCCACCTCCCTCATGAGGTGCACAGGCAGATCTGGGAGCACTGCACCGGTTCGGACTAGTGGGATTGGCCGGTCATGGGTCAGTGGGACGACCAGCAGTGTCTCCAGAACTTTCACTTGCAGAAGGTCCCTTTCCTGGAACTCTGTGCCTGGCTTGCCCCTACCCTCCAGAGGAGGACACCCAGCTGCAGCCCACCCTCCTTGTGGAGAAGCAGGCTGCGATTGCGCTCTAGAAACTCACCATCCCTGACACCTACTGCTTGATGGGCAACCAGTTTGGCGTGCAGAAGTCCACCATTGGGGCCCTCCTCATGGCGGTAAGGCAATCTCCGGCTGCAGTCCCTGCACAGGGGGCAGAGGTGTGGGTCCTACCTAAGGGGGACATTTGGCAAGTGGGGTTGGGGTGGGGAGAGAGTTCCATCCCTGGGGAGAACATGCCATCCCACCCTTGCAGAGCCCAGGTGCCTGGGGGAGAGGCAGCCTTACAGGGAGGGCACAGGAGGGGATTCCAAGGCCGACACAGCTCAGTCTCACTCCCCCTCAGGTTTGCGGCCCCCCACCCTCTCCCCCCAAGCGCCTCGTCCCAAACCTCCATGCAAGTTCTGATGCTCTCCAATCCCTGTCCCACGCCCCCCCACCCCCACCCCCACCCATATTTCAAAGATGTATGTGCTTCGCTTCATTGTAAATAGCTTGTAATTACCCTGGATCTTTTCAACATGTTTTTCTTTGGTTAAGTAAAATAGTTAGTTGTTCATCATGCCTGTATCCCTCTTTACTGAGCAGGGGTCGGGGGGTGGAGGTGGCGAAGGGAGGAGTTGTGGTGGCAATGTCATAGGGCTCTGGGCCTGAGGGTGAGTGAGGGGGATGTCTGTTTTGTCAACAAAACCCTATAGTCTAGGCATAGCCTCAGAACGAAATCCTGACTCCCCTGAACTCAATAGCAGAACTTCCAGGGACTACAGTAACACCAAAATTTTATTCATGGTGAGAGCTTTAATTGTCCAAGTGACAGTGAAATTGATCCCTTCCCTAAGACGTGCAAAATGAAAAGGGATGATAAAATAATCTCTTCAAAATACTGAGTGTACAGCAAAGTTACCACGGATTATGCACTGGAAGTAAAACCTCATTTAGTTTTTAAATCAGGTGACATCCAGCAAAGGCTTCCCCCAGCCTCATACAAATTACACCAGACCCTTTTCTCTATGGTTAAACTTAGGTGCAGAAATATCCAGGAGGTCAATGTAGGTAAATGTGGGAAAAGAGGAAGTGTTCCCAAGCTTTGTGGATACTCTTATGAACCCTTCTTTTTTGTCAAAGTCTGATGGGATTAGCAGCAAAATATACTTATATTCAAGGCTTAATTTGCAATGAAGAGATGCTGGGCCTCGAGAATTTTTTTTTACATTCATAACAGATGCAGCAGACTTTGAGGTGCCGGGGCTATGCACTGCCAAACCTAGAGGTGCCAAGGCTCAGTCCCAGCACAAATTAAGCACTGTTTATATTCAGCAGCACGACAGAGGATCTTGAGTCCATTTCCTAGGGTCTCTAAAGTACCAACGGTTGCATGTAACTTCCTGCCTAGAAAATTGGGAACTGGTCATCACCACTTGCCTCTGGCTTAGTGTCCTTCTATTGCTGTTCAGTACTTTTTTTGTCAAAGATCATCTGCTTCTTGCAAGCAATATGTGCTAACCAATTATCTGATTCCATTTCCACTGATGCCATTCAAGAGGAAGATAGCTGGATTAGATCCCATAAATTAGAAGCTGCACCCAGGATTTCCAACTCAACTCCTTGGTACATCACAGTACAGTATCATCATGAAGTCATTGAGGTACCATAACAAAGCCCTTATAAAAGGAGTATCTGAAGAAGGAATAGTGAATTAATTGTAAACACTTTCTATATGTCAAGCAGGAGAAAAAGTAGCAATATTTTCAATGCAATGTTTGGATCAAGGCATGGAAGGGTCAAGGCAAAAATGTTATGGAAGTATCGTTAAAATTTTCAACAAATTCACATGTATTGAGAGATTGATTTGCCTCCATGGGTTCCACCCCTGAATGATACAAACTCCCAGCAGAGACCACACTATCAGAGGTACAATTTACCCATGGTGAAAGGCAGGATTTATTGCATAGTCATCTGTCCTTTGGATTTACATCACTTATGATGAGAGGTGGTTTCCTGCTGGAGCATCATGGTAACTCCACCAACAAGAGTTGCCTGGGGGATGTGGCAAATCAATGCAACCCAACTCAAAGACTAGAGAACATGAGCTATGAGGGAAAACTGAAAGAATTGGGCTTGTTTAGATTAGAAAAGGGACCTCTTGAGGTCCCTTCCAGCTCTAGTTTTCTATGATCCTATAATCCATGATACTTTGCTCAGCTCCCTCTGTTTGGCCAGGACTGCCGACTTTTGCAGCACTAGGTATCCTGAAGAGGAAAGTCTGAAAGTATCTCAGTCAATGCAAGCCTAGACAGACTTTTCAGTGTCAGGGTCCCTGACTTTTAGTATAGCTGCTTGCTTTTGCTTCCAAAGTAGCCTTTCTTATAACTGTAACACAAACAACTTCAGCAGTGTGTCTGTTGTGCTAACATTTCAAAACATACACTACAAGTCCTAGTTTCCACTTCTGTTATTTTAAAGTCTTCTTTACAAAAATGTTTGTACCACAGCAATTCACTGGGACTCTTGTGAACCTCAAAACAAGCTACTGACAGAATCTTCTCCCAATTCGGAAACCATTATTTCAGGCAGTACAGACACAGAGAACCCCCTCTGCTCCACGTTTTCTATCTCTGAGATAACAGTGCTGTGCACAAAACAGAATAAATGGAAGTTAGATCAGTTTGTCTTATGACTCATCTACAGCTTCTGACATTGCTGCTTCCGATACACCAGGAACAGACACCATTGCCTAGATCTTGCTGCTGAATATAAGGATATTGTGCAGGCAATTGCATCCATCTTTGAAGAGGAAGAAGGATTGCATAGCCTGCAGCAGTCACTCATACGTGACCCTGGTGGAAATATTAGCGCGAGTATGAGGAAGGCTCTGGTCATAATTTATTCTCCATTTACAATAAGAAGGGGGGATATCAGAAAGCAAAAGTCAGGGAGCCCAGAGAAATAAACACGAAGAACACACAACAGAAAGACATTCAGCTTCATTCTGCTTCCAAATTACAAACCCTGTTCAGTTAACAAATTGCTAATGCTCTGCCCCTGGGTGGCATCTTCCATCACATAATGTCTAAGTGCTTTACAAACCACATTTCTCACAACTCTCCTGAGAGGCAGACAGCTATTACCCCTTTTTTATATGAAGCTAAACTAAAGCAGCACAGTGAGGTTAACAGCTTCATGCTTAAAAATGTATGTGTGCATTTGTGTGCCTGGTCTGTTTGCACATACAGTCACAGCAATTGTGTACATCAGGTGCTCACACAAGAAATGGGATGCTGTGTCTAAGTGGTCACGTGCATGTGCCAACACTTGATTTGTGTGTGCACCTGTGGTATCTGTGCATGCAAAGTAAGTACAAACCACGTGCAAGTTTGACCCAGTTCACGTAGAAAGTAAGTGGTAGAAAAGGGGCAGCGCCTCAGGACTTTGACTCCAAATCTCACAGGCCAGTAGCCACTAGATTACATTCCAGAAATATCATTAAAGGAAAGGGGCAAACAAACACTTCTAACCATAAAGTGAAGTATTTCTCTGAAAATGAAAGCACTGGGAGATTAGAGCTATAATGCACATAGGAACAAGCAAAGAAGAGATGTGAAATGAATGTTTTCCAAAATTTAGACTGGTAAAACTAACACCATTTCACAGTTCATCTTCCTGAGACAGCAGCAGATAACTCACAAAAGGGAGAAGCAGGAGCAACAGAGACAGGGCTTAGAGTTGGCAGAAAAGCTACCTGCACACCCAGACCCTTGGCTACCCTCAGGAGCAGTTTTGGTTTCTGGCTCAGACTTTGCACACATCCTGTGATATTTCCTTTACCATGGCCAGATTTTTCCATTCTAAATGTCTTTGTTCCAGTTTCCAGTTTTCTCTCATTTAATCTTACCCTCTGCAATCTATGAACTCTGCACTTGACCTCTGGGCAGGAGCAAAGACAAGCAGTTTAATGAGAAGTCAGAACAGCACATTAACAATACCTATTTTAAGAGCCTTCCTTCCACTGTAAGTATCCCAAGGCACTGTATAAAAATAAGGCCATGCAAATCTCATTTGTACCTAATGAAAAGCTCACAGAGTCTGGAATGTCTTAGTGCACTTGTAAACAAAGATAGATGATCAAATGTCATTAGGGAAAAATTTCCAAAGCCTTCCGGGAGTACTAAAATAGGCCTCGTCATCTGCCATCCCATGATGCATTTAGATATTTGCTTCAGCCTTAAAGCCAAAGTGTCTTTGGCTAAATCAACACTAAAAAATGTACGTTGACATAGGTACATCACTTGGGGATGTGGAAGAGCCACTGCGTACTACAGCTGTAGGATTGCACGGGGTTAAGCATACACGTACCAACTAGACTGACCAGGAGTAGAAGAAAGCTTGACAATGGTTACAGCAACTGGCTGGTTCCGACAGTCCCTGCGCCTTTCCCAGGTGTAACACACACACCTACTGGAATGGTTCACTGTCCCATGTAGTGGCGCCTACACCACTTACAAAGAGAAAGAATGAGTCTCCTCTACAGCTTAGCTGACAGATACCTGTCTTTTAGCTCATGCTGTAGAAGTTTACTAAGTTCACCCAGGCTTGGCTTCACCTGTTGGTGGTTACATATGAACCATTTAAATGCAGCTATAGAACTTGTTCCTGCTAGTCTCTTTGGCTCCACAGTTCAGGTACAAGAGTTATCATCTGTAGTGACAAAGGATCAACCTGGGAGCAGTAGCAGCAAGCTGTGCTACAGTGAGAGAAGAGAGGATGGTGAAAGTATGAGCCCTCTGCATCCCACAGACCCCCGAGCTTACTGTAGAATGCCCAAACAAAATACCCCCTGCCACTCTTTGAGCCCTCGACTCCTTTGCAGAAGTCTTCCTTGCATTGGGCCCACAGTGAACATAGCCATCCATCCCAATGACCCCAGTTGAGTCAAGTGACTCAGGGAAGGGAGAGGCAGGAGGAGGGAAGAGCAGCCAACCAAAGCTCCTGGAAATAGGCAGTGGTCTCTCCTTCTCCCCTCAGGAGCTTACAACATTGTTACAAGGGAGGGAAGGAATGGAGCAGAAAGAGCCAAGCAGCTTAACTCCATCCTCCCGCTGCCCCTCCTGGGAGCAATGGGATGGTTCCTCTACCCTTCTGCCTCCCACCACCCTCCCTGCAATGCCCAGCCTGGGAAGGTCATGAAGACAGGTGTGAAGAGCAAAAGAGCTGAGGGAAGGGCAGAGGAGAAGCTGGGGAGCAGAACTAGTGGGGGCTAGGGGAGAATTAATTGCTAGGAAGGTGGGCCAGCAGATATCAGGACAAGAGCTCTTAGAAGAGAGGCCCAAATCACCTTAATGAATTCGGGCAAACTGGTGAAGCTAATTTTGTTGTATACTTGTGTGTGTGTGGGGTGGGGGGACTGGCAGGGGAGTGTTCAAAAAACAGAAGGCAGATGAAACTACAATAAAGCTATAAAAAAGAGAAACCTCATGATTTGGGAGGTCTGAGTCACGTTTTTTGAACCTGTAGGCTCTGACATTCTGTGCTCAGGACCTGCACTGAGGAAAAAGGGTTTTGCGGTACTGTGAAAGGGTGGAGAAAATCTGGTGCATCTCTGTCTGCTAGCTCACCCCACTGCACAGCTGTACTGCTGGTGCTCTGCCTCTGCTGGCAGCCAAATAGTTTCAATCGAATTTATAGCCCCCACTTCCTCATCGAGGGCAGCAGTGCAGGTCAGGAGGCATTTTTCAGTATTTGGGAAAATCTGACAGCCAGAAAACAAAAGAGCTACTCAGTCTGGGATTCTCTAATTTGGCCTAATGCTCAACTACTCTCGTGACCTCCAGAGGTAACAGCCAAGAGGAAGGAATTCCAGTATCTTACCAGCTGGGGAAGAGCCAGGTGCTGACCAGCTACTAGCTACTGATCCCTCATTTGACTGCAGCCAGAGAAGGCAAAGCCTCTTGCCTATGCATGGATGTATCACAAACAGGCATATTCCACCGCCACCTAAGCTTGTGCTTTGGGCCTCTAGACTGTGAAAATCCCACAGTGGTTTGAGCAAGTGTTAGTCCATTAAGAATACAGCATTTAAGAATCAGGCCAGAGAAAATATCAGCAAAGAGAAGAAGATATCTGCACACAGGATGGCAGGTGATTACTACTGTTCAGGACAAGACACTATATATATAGTTCCATGCCTGAAACCCTAGCTACTGAAATTACATGATCGGTATAGTTGAATCCCATCTTTCATTTTAAAAAATACACTATTCCCCATGATTGTGAAGAAAACCTCGAACACATTACCCAAAGGCAGACAATACAATGAGGTCTGCCCCAATCTATAAACAGCCCCAAATGAAAGCTCTCAGCAGAGGGAACTAACTGACTCTTGAATCTGAATGGGTTGTTAATTTCAAGTCCTGCTGCTCTTGAGGGCTTGACTCAACCCATTCATTTAGGTCAGTGGTTTTCCATCTTTTTTAATTTTCAAACCCCTACAAAATTTCAAATGGGGGTGCCGACCCCTTTGGAAATCTTAGGCATACCATGCAGACTCCAGGGGTCTGTAGGCCACCGGCTGAAAACCACAGTTCTATGGTAACAATCTCTTGCATATTGCTTAGACCCCTGAGAGTCCATGGACAACATATTGTAAACCACCGATGTAAATACATACTGATCACTGGCATAAATAAGTACTGGGACGGTCTTCCCTGTTGTCACGTCTGCCTCTCCAAGGAGGAGAGGCATCCTCTGCTGCCATTCTTGCTACTCCCAAGATGATAGGAGTCTTCTGCTGCTATTGTGAGGAGATAATGGACTCCCTATCCCCAGTGTAAGATTATCTTCAGGAGTACACTACAGTTAGTGTGTTAACTTCTGCATCTTGTTACAATCTCAGCCATGCTTATGTAGCAGTTTTTTAGTATCCATTTCATATTTTGTGGTTCTTATTTCAGAATTTTCAGTTCCATTTGTGGAATATCAAAACAAAGTTTCAGGTTTCCACCATTTTACCAAAATGTTCACTCTAGTAGGCCATCCAAAACTAGAACCACAAGGTATGAGATGGATACCAAACAACAGCTACATCAACGTGGCCAACAGTGTGACCGGATTGAGAAAAAAAATCAAATGTTGAAACCAATTCAAGAATTTCTGGGAGGAAAACAAAAGAATGGATGAAGTTGGGGTGAAATATGATCATATTTTATGCTGATGATTAACTTTGTTTCAATGTCCTGGACAGGAAAGGTTTCAGGCCTGCAATATTTCTCAAATGATGAAAGGAAAATTCTGTTTTTAGCATCTGATTCAAGGACAACTTAAAAAGTAAACAGGATTTAAAAATGGCTCCCTAGCTGCCAGCAGCAGAGAAAGAAAATATTCTAGGGGCAATCATCCATAAAACTAAAAGGGGAGAAATTACAAAGGGAAAAAAAAAGTATCAGTGACAAATACAGTAAGGAGGCTTGACTCTTCAGTTACATCTACACTACAGAGATCTTTCAAAAGAATCCCTTCCAGAAGACCTCTTCTGAAATAATTTCTGGCAAAGAAGTGTGTCCACTCACAAAAAAGCATATAAAACCAGTTATCTGCTCTTTCGAAAGACAGTGTCCACACAGCCCCCACTCTTTCGAAAGAACAGGCCAAGGATCAACAAATCAGGTGGCATGAGGACTGCTCTTTCAAAAGAAGGGCCTGCAGAGCATCTGCACACCTTTTCTTCCAAAAGAAGCTTCTGAAGGAAGGTGTTCTTCCTGAATCGGGAGTGGAAGGGCACTTCCAAAAGGAAAGACGAGTTCTTTCAGTTTACTTTCACAAAATTGCTTTTTGTGTGTAGCTCTTTCGAAAGAGCCCTCTTCTTTTGAAAAATCTTTCGAAAGAACTTGCTAGAGTAGGCGCAGCCTTTGTCTTTTAAACATCTGAAAAACTCCATGAGCTTCATCTAGTGATGAGTGGATCCCTTCTCTATGGACCTTAGTGATGTTACATGTTCACTTGGAAAAAGGTGGCAGGCAGGATCCCATACTGATCAGTATGGTACTTGTTCAACTGAGTGTTATATACAGAAATATACAAAACCAAGACATTGATGAGAAGCCACCACTTTTATCCCCCTCATATTTAAATTCAATCATATCTAAAGCACAAAATACCCATTAATTTAGCCAATCACTCAAAACATTGCACACGGAATGATGAGCTGCAGTGTGCCCAGTGAATAAAAAAAGCTTAACAACCACGTCAATACTATTAGTTTTAGAGCTGTCTGAGTTAGAAAAGTATCAAATAGATACACATTTACTAATTGATATAGATTCATTGTCAAAGATGAAGTTTGTTTCCAACGTCAAGCCTGACTTTTCAACTCCACTGTAACATTCCACAAATATCTGGAATTTCACAATGCCACACTTCAACCCACTGTAGAATTTTTGGAAACATTTTCTGGAGGTGAAATCAAGCCACGAGTTTTAAAACTCCTTTGTTTTCAAAATGATCCTGTCATTTACTTTTTGGAAAAGTTTCCTGATGCTTTGTGTCTCCTCATGTTCCCCAAATGGTTTAGCTATAAATGCAGATTTATTTTCTATATTCATCCATCCATGTATACATATTGTTTCATTACGGTACTATCTGTGCAACTTCAATGTACTTAAAAACAGAAATAAAAATAATCTGTCCTTTTCTGAATTCAGCCAGTAAAAGAAACAGACCGATTAATTTATAGGGATATTTTCATATGTTGACATGCATGAATGTGTCCAAAGAATTTATTCAAATGAATTTTGTATTTAAATCTGCAAGTGGTTCATAGTTTCATATGTTAGACTGCACCACTCTGATTATCTAACTTGCTCCTGCATAATAGATACGTCATACAACTTCCATAAATTAATTCCTGTTTGAACTACAGTGTAACTTTTAAAAGTGTTGAGGTCAATCATCATTTTTCCCTCTGCACAAGCAAGTTCCATAGTCTAAAGATTAGTTCCTGAGAAAGTTCTGTCTCCTTCACTCAAGAGTTCCCCTGCCTCCTTTATTAACTGTATTGTTTGCCAGTGTAACAGTTGTTTGGGGAAGTCATGGTTATGGAATAAGTGCCGATCTCACAGAGAGCCCTCAATAGCAAGACAGTGACTCTGAATGGGATGCTGATCAATGGAGTGGGGGGAAATGGGGTGATGTGTTACTACTTGATTTTTTTCGTCTGAAAAAATGGTGCCTTTTAGTAACTTTTGTCAGAAGTGAAATTGTCTAGTGGTGGAATCAAAAATATATTTATCTTCTATCAGTCTTCATGGACAAAGTCAACTCCCACACGACGGTCCTAGACAATGCAGCATGGGAAGGTGGAGGGCAGCCATCTGCAGGGAAGGAACAAGTTCTGAGCCATCTAGAAAAACCAGATGTACACAAATCTATGGGTATGGATTTAATGCACCAAAGGGTACTGAGGGAATTTGAAGATGCCATTGCTGAATTTTGGCCTTTATCTCTGAAGACTCTTGGAGATTGGAAGAGATCCCGGATGACTGGAAAAAGACAAACATAGTGCCCATCTTTAAAAAAGGAAAGAAGGACAACCCAGAGAACTACAGACTGGTCAGGCTTACCTCAATTCCTGGGGAATTAATGGAGGGGATCCTCAAGGAATCCATTCTGGAGTACTTGGAAGAGGGGAAAGTGATCAAAAGTAGCCAACATGGATTGACCAGGGGCAAGTCCTTCCTGACCAATGCAATTAGTTTCTATGACAAAGTAACAGGCTCTGTGGACATGGGGAAGTCAGTGGGTGTGATATACCTTCACTTCCGCAAAGTTTTTGATAACAGTCTCCCACAACATTCTTGCCCATAAGTTAAGGAAATATGGATTGGATCCTGGGACTATAAGATGGATAGAAAGCTGGCTTGATGGTCCGGCCCAATGGGTAGTGATCAATGGCTCAAAATATCTGGCTGGTGGTCAGTTTCAAATGGAGTGCCACAAGGCCTGGCTCTGGGGCCGGAATTTATTAATGACCTGGATGAGGGACTGGATTGCACCCTCAGCAAGTTTGCAGATGACACAAAACTAGGTGGAGAGATAGATACGTTGGAGGGTAGAGAAAGAATCCAGAGTGACCTGGATAAATTGGAGGACTGGGCCAAAAGAAATCTGATGCGGTTCAACAAGGAGAAGTGTAGAGTCCTGCACCTGGGGCAGAAGAATCCCAAGCATTGTTATAGGCTGGGGATCGACTGGCTAAGCAGCAGTATAGTGGAAAGGGGCGTAGGGGTTATGGTGGATGAAAGGCTGGATATGAGTAAACAGTGTGCCCTTGTAGCCAAGAAGGCTAACGGATACTAGGGTGCATTAGGAGGAACATTTTGAGCAGATCTAGTGAAGTAGTTGTTCCCCTCTACTCGGCACTCGTGAGGCCACATCTGGAATATTGTGTCTAGTTTTGGGCCCCACAGTATAAAAAGGATGTGGATGTACTAGAGCAGGTTCAGTGGAGGGCAACAAAAATGATTAGGGGGCTGGAGCACAAGACCTATGAGGATAGGCTGAGGGATTTGGGCTTGTGTAGTTTACAGAAGAGAAGACTTAGGGGTGATTTAATAGCAGCCTTCAACTTCCTGAAGGTGAGCTCTAATGAGGGGGGTGAGAAACTGTGGTGTCAGATGGCAGAACAAGGAGTAATGGTCCGAAGATGAAGAGGGAGAGGTGCAGGTTAGATATTAGGAAAAACTACTTCACCAGGAGGGTGGTGAAGCATTGGAATGTGTTGCCTAGAGAAGAGGTGGATTTTCCATCCCTTAAGATTTTTAAGTCTTGGCTTGACAAGGTTCTGGCTGGGATGACTTAGTGGGAGTTGATGCTTCTTGAAGCAGGGGGCTGGACTAGATGACCTCTTGATGTCCCTCCCAGCCCTATGATTCTATGATCTGAGATCATAAAGGTCACTTTATTCAGTTCTCACAGCTCACCCAACGTTAAAGGGATACTGTTAACCTGAGTTATACAAAACTTGGTATTTTAAACATTCAAATTTCTTATAGGATATTTCTTATGTAAGCAATGTAAAATACAAAATTTTAAAAATTCCTTTTTAAAAAAAAAGTATTGGGGTTTTTCTGCGGTCCTGCTGACATTTATATGAATCTTTCCAGGACAGGACAGAGGACAGAGCCAAGAACAATGCCAAACATGGCCCTTCCTTCTCTATGTGCACAAAATGGCTGTTTCTATACATGCCACTTTCCTACAAAAGTGGCATGCTAATAAACAGCCTGATATATGCTAATGAGGTGTGGATGCAAATTTCCAGCACCTCATTAGCATAAAGTCATGTGATTTGGAGTCCGGAAGATGTTCTTCTGGACTCCAAAACAACTTGCAGAAGCGCAGCCCCCAGGGGTCTTCCGGAAGGAAGTCCTCCTTCCGGAGGCCCCTTCTTCCCAAAAATTTTCAGGAAGAAGGGATCTCCGGAAGAAGGACTTCCTTCCAGAAGACCCCCCGGGGGCTGCACTTCTAGATGTTGTTTTGGAGTCCGGAAGAAAGTTTTCTGGACTCCAAATCATATGACCTTATGCTAATGAGGCACCAGGAATTTGCATCCGTGCCTCATTAGCACATTTCAGGCTGTTTATTAGCATGCCACTTTCAGAGGAAAGTGGCATGTATAGAAACAGCCAATGTGTGCCACTTTAATTTCAGTTTCAACTTAATCCTTAGATATTGGGGAGCGGAGAAGGGGTGGTAGGAGAGAAAGTCTGTACAGGCTTCTCCCATGACAGTGATGTAGTCATGCTAGATCATGATTCAGAAAGGGCAACTAAGCAGAAATAAAAGACAATGAAACTGGCAGTATACTAGACATGGATGGGAAATTCAAAAAGTGAAACAAGAGACAAAATTCCGAAAGCTACATTTTTTTCTAATCTCTTTCAGTTATACAGAGTAAACCTGGGTTTTATTGAAAACAAGAGTGAGCTGCAAATTTTCTGACAGATAACTTGCTTTTGCAGTTGATGGGAGACCTAACATTTTCACTCCCTAAAAATCTGACTAGATTAAAATAACATGACTAGATTATGACTAGATTAAATATGACTAGATTAAAATAACAATTTTACAGGAAATTATAGAACCCCATTTTCTATGTTAGGCTGTGTCTACACTATAGTGATTCTTTGAAAGAAGTTCTTATGGAAGTGATCTTCTGAGAAAACTTACTTCAAAAGATTGCATCCACACACAAAAAAGCAGATTGAAAGACCAATCCACTCTTTCAACAGAGAGCATCCATACAGCCTTTTGAAAGAACAGGCCAAGGATTAAAAAAATCCAGCACTATGAGGACCATGGAGCATCTACAAGCACTTATTTCCAAAACAATCGTTTGGAAAAAGTTGCTCTTCCTCATCTGGGAAAGGAGGAGGGCCGTCAGAAAAAGTGCTGTGTTCTTTCGATTTCAGATCGAAAGAGCGCATTTTGCATGTAGACGCTCCAAAGGTGCTTTTGAAAACGGCTTGCTTTTTTTGAAAGAACTTGCTAGTGTAGGCGCAGCCTGAAAGGGCCCATCCCCAATAACCCTAACATATGGAAAATTGTTCACTATAAAAGAAATCTCTGCATGCGCCAGTTACTGTACAATAGAACGAAAAAGACAAAACTTGAAAGCTTTAAATGCATTTATGTAAACCTGGATGAATTCTCTTCATAAAGTTCTGCTTCACTGACACATCATGCTGTGAGACAGCTGACAGAATGCTGCCATGAGAATGTACCACGAGACTGTCTCTCTTACCAAACAGTCAAGTTTTGATTTTAACAGGTTCTGATCACTGATGTTGCTGCGAGCTATGACTTGCTCACACATTTGAAAGAAGGCCCTTAACAAACTACATAGCATCAACCGTAAACAACCAGTAACATAGCCCCAGTAAACAGCACATCAGAGACAAACAATCACAATATTCTTGTCAGCAAGTTAAAGGAATGTGGGTTGGATAAATGGATGGTAAGATGGATAGAAAGCTGGCTAGAAGGTCAGGCCAAGCAGGTAGTGATCAATGGCTCGATGTTGGGATGGCGGTCAGTTTCTAGTGGAGTGCCCCAAGGTTCAGTTCTGGGTCCTGTTCTGTTCAACATATTTATCGATGACCTAGATGAGGGGTTGGATTGTACCCTCAGCAAGTCTGCGGATGACACTAAGCTGGGGGAGAGGTAGATACACTGGAGGGTAAGGATAGGGTCCAGAGTGACTTAGACAAATTGGAAGACTGGGCTGCAAGAAATCTGATGAGGTTCAATAAGGACTGGTGCAGAGTCCTGCACTTGGGCTGGAAGAATCCCAAGCATTGTTACAGGCTGTGGTCCGACTGGCTCAGTAGTAGTTCTGCAGAAAAGGACCTGGGAGTTGTAGTGGACGAGAAGCTGGACATGAGTCAACAGTGTGCCATTGTAGCCAAGAAGGCTAATGGCATATTAGGTTACATCAAGAGGAATGTTGCCAGTAGATCCAGGGAAGTGATTATTCCTCTTTATTCGGCTCTGGTGAGGCCGCATCTGGAGTACTGTGTCCAGTTCTGGACCCCCAATTATAGGAAGGATGTGGACACACTGGACAGGGTCCAGCAGAGGGCGACCAAAATAATTAGGGGGCTGGAGCATACGACCTATGAAGAAAGGATGAGGGAATTGGGTCTGTTTAGTCTGCAGAAGAGAAGACTGAGGGGGGGACTTGATAACAGCCTTCAACTTACTGAAGCGGGGTTGCAAAGAGGCTGGAGAGAGGCTGTTCACAGTGGTCACGAATGGCAGAACACGGAACAATGATCTCAAGTTGCGGTTGGGAAGGTCCAGGTTGAACATTAGGAAAAACTTTTTCACTAGGAGGGTGGTGAAGCATTGGAATGGTCTACCCAGGGAAGTAGTGGAGCCTCCATCCCTGGAGGTGTTTAAGTCTTGCCTCGACAAAGCCCTGGCTGTGCTGATCTGATGGGTCTGGTCCTGCCCAGAGCAGAGGGGTGGACTTTATGGCTTTTTTAGGTCTCTTACAGCTCTATTGTTCTATGATTCTATGAAAATTGAGTGGATCTGTGCAGGTGGGGTGATACTGAATGATGAAGGGCTCAAAATATGGCAAAGGAGAACTGGCTAGATTTCCCCTTATCCCTCAACCACTGATTTCCAGGTGTGTTAACATGTGGCTTCTTGAAAGGTGTAGAATTTTTGTAAATAAAGTGTAATTTACTGTGGGGTTTCACCTGATCTGTACTGAAATACATTTTCTGTGTGAACTATTTTTTAACATAGCTAATGTTTGGGAATAAATAATGTTTCTGAATTAATTTTTTTATAAATCCAGGTAGAAGCATAGTGCTGCTCCAACAGGCCAATTGGTGTACATAGCTGATTTTAATACTGTAGTAAAGTGATCACTGCCCATCATAATGAACAGACATTTAACATACTCAACCATTTAAAAACAAAATAAGCGAACAACTTTTTGGATATTTAGAACAAAAGAAGGATCGTGTCCGCACCCCTGAATGAAAGGAAGAAGAGACCCATAGATTAGGTACTATATGTGATAGGAAGTTTGATAATGTTATTTCACTGGACCTTACATGCAAAATAGACTCTTACATAAAACGAAACATGCAGTAGTAGAAGGGATTTGATGCCAGCTCTTCACTCCAGAAGCTCCAAAATGCCATTTTAAATCATCTTCATTCTGTACTAAGATCTTGTGTACTGAGACATACCTCTGGATGCATGTGAAATAGGAAAAAAATAGATCTTACGTGTTTGTCTGATGGAAAACATGAAAGACATACAGACAAGGAAAATATTAATATTTCCTGCAGAAATACAATATAGCACAACAGCACCAACAAACAGTCCACAAAGGGTCTGGGGCAGCCAATGGTGTTCTCGTGACTTCTGCGAAACTGCAACATCTTATAACAGCTGAGGATATTGCTTCAATCTTTTTAATCCTTTTGCAAAGTAAAATGCCGAAAGTAGTCACTCAGCTGTTCTAAGCAAATTATAAAACTGGATAAAACAGTTGGAATAAAGAATCTAAAGTACACTCATTAGATTTTTTTTTAAATAAGTACCACCAGGATTTTATGGTCTATGGAATGAGCCGGGTGTAAAATATGAATAGCACACAAAGCACTTGTGAACACCCATGAACTAGCCTGAAGAGACTTGGGATACAAAAAGGTCAGAATTGTACGTTAGCTCCAAAAATATCACTTTAAAATTTATGAACGCAGGTCAATTTCTGACCACTGTCAGAGACTTAATTTGTCTTATATCTAAAATAGATCAATATTTTAAATAATTAGCTCACAGACAAGTTGTCCCATATTGTTTGGTTTACCTCCAAAATGTAGAATTCAGCAGAGCTTCTGTAAAGCAGGGCATGAACTGTAAGAGCGACCTGGAAATTTACATAAAAATGAGCATTTAGGAACTCCATTTTATTATTAATGGGAAATTTTCAGAGGAACAAATGGAAATCAAGTGAGTAATTCTTATGAACTTTCAACAGGAGTTAGGTATCCAACTTCAATGTGCCTTTGGCAGCCTTTTTCACATCCCTGTATCTCCTCTAAAGTGAAGTACAGCTAGAATTCAATAACTAAACATACAGTTTGCACATGATTTATGGTAGCAAAATCCAAGGAAAACTTTCATTGTTATTAATCCTCCCTGGTCAGTCAGTCATTTTTAACCATGGGACTGAATGCCAGAATAAGTATACTGTCTAGCATTTTGCTCAGTCAGATTTTAAATGTCCCAAGAAATGGGGCTTCTACCACCTTTCTTGGAAGATTATGCCACTGCTATCATTGGGGGAGACATCAGCAGACTAATACATCTCAACAGCATGTCTTCCTGACATTCATGCAGATTTCTCATGTTGTTTTCAATTTAAAATCACTTGCACTTCAACACATCATCCATAATCCATCTCCGCCCTGGGAGTTTAAACTGCTACCGGTGCCTTAGTCCCCCATGCTCTGAGATGAAACATGCTAATATAGTTTTCAATCTGTCCTCAAAACTTTCCTCAACCCTACTGATCCTTTCGGTTACACTTCTGTCCTTGGGCCCACCCCGTCCACCCTCAGCTCCACCCTTTCTGGGAACACACAGTCTTCTGTCCATCCCACCACCCACGGCCCCATGTTGACCAGGAGCTCACAGAGGCTGTCAGCTCCACTGATTAGTAGTAAACACTGTTATAAGCCTGGGTAGGCAATAAGCTCTTCAGTACAGTAAGCTCTTGGGGGGGGGGAAGGGGAGAGAGAGAGAGAGAAAGAGAGAGAGAGCTCAAGACAGAGTGAGCTACCAAGGTAAGTAGAGTTTGGTTTCAACAGAAGTTCAACACGGGGAAAAGGCCAATGGATTGTAACCAACTGCTAGAAGGGCAGGTCCCCTAAAGAAATCTATGGACTGCTGTGAGGGTGGAGGAGTGATTTGGGAAGGAGCATGAAAGAGAATCTAATACACATAACACATGTACTCTAAATTAAGGCCAATAACACCCCATGCCCCCAAAAAACCCAAACCTCAGCAAGAGTAAAAACAATGCAAGTACAAAGTCCTGCAGCAGAAGAGGAGGGGGTATCTAGTTTAATTACACTGAATGCATCAGGCAGAAAGTGAATGCAAAATTGTTATTTATCCTTTCACATAACATGAGAAGTACAGGTCAGCTGATGAAATTAATAGACAGCAGGTTTAAAAGAAACCAAAGGAAGTATTTCTTCACACAGTGATCCCATGGAATTCATTGACAGGGGATGTGATGAAGGTCAAAAATATAACTTGGTTCAGTGAAGAATTAGAAAAATTATTGGAAGGTAGGTCCATCAATGGCTATTAGACAAGATGGTGACGGATGCAACCCTATGCTCTGATTGTCCCTAAACCGCAGCAGGTTGTTCCAGCTGTGGGAGGGAGGGAGAGGTGTGTGGACCAGCGCAAATCAGTGGATTCACAGCACATCTGAAGCGTGGTGAGGGAGCGAGGAAAGGAGTAGGAAATGCAGGGCTCCAGTTTCAGGGTGTAAAAGAGGGGTGTGGAAGAGACAAGCAGACAGGGGGTCCACAGGCTGCAGGAGGAACAGGCCATAGGTTGCCCATCACTGCTCTAAAACAAAAGAAAGCAACAGCAAATGACACAGAGGAATAGAAGAGACTAGTTTCTCCCTTATGCACCAAGGGAACGACGTAACGTAATGGATTTAATTTACCTTTTTTGTTACTCTTGTCAGGACACCAGTCAGGTTCTACCTAACTGCGCATTAATTTGATTTGGTCACAGCTAAGTTCAATAGTTGCTAAACCCAGAAATTTTGGAATCGTAAGTACAGCCTAAAGATCAACTGCTTCAGTCATATCTGTGCAGCCCTATGTGCTTATATGAACGGGTATTGCTAAGGATGCAAAAACACCCTAAAACTTCAAACAGTTTCTGTTTATTGGATTTTCTTTCAATCCAGGAACCAGTCAGGCTGTCTATAAGTAATTTGTAAAAATCCCTCTATTTGCTATAAAATAATTGGTTGGACTGAACAGCTTCTTTCCACTTTGTTTTCTATCTTGCAAACAAATCTAGCTTCACCTATTCTGAATAATTAAACTTCACCAAATGAACACACCAAACGACCCCTTTTCTAGACAGTTATATGCTCATTTGCATATCATTTTCCTTTTTTTTTTCCTGGATCACAACTGATCATAACATTTAAATACCCTATCCAAACAAAAAGCAGTCAAGTAGCACTTTAAAGACTAGCAAAATAGTTTATTAGGTAAGCTTTCGTGGGACAGACCCACTTCTTCAGACCATAGCCAGACCAGAACAGACTCAATATTATAGGCACAGAGAACCAAAAATAGTAAGCAAGGAGGACAAATCAGAAAAAGATAATCAAGGTGAGCAAATCAGAGAGTGGAGGGGTGGCGGGGGGAGATCAAGAATTAGATTGAGCCAAGTATGCAGACGAGCCCCTATAGTGACTCAGAAAGTTCCCATCACGATTTAAACCATGTGTTAATGTGCCGAATTTGAATATAAAAGTCAGCTCATCCACTTCTCCCTCTAAAACGGAGCAATAATTTCTCTTCAGTAACACACATACCTTGAGGTCATTGACAGAATGCCCCATTCCATTAAAATGTTGACTAACTGGTTTGTGGATCTGGAGTGTTTTGATGTCTGTTTTGTGCCCGTTGACCCTTTGTCTAAGGGAGTTAGAAGTCTGTCCAATATACAAAGCATCTGGGCATTGCTGGCACATGATGGCATATACGATGTTAGTAGAGAAGCATGAGAAAGTGCCTGTGATTCTGTGAGTAACCTGGTTAGGTCCAGTGATGGTATTTCCAGAGAAGATATGTGGACAAAGCTGGCAGCGGGCTTTGTTGCAGGGAAAGGTTCCAGGACTGGTGTTCCTGGGGTATAGGCTGTGGCTGTTAGTAAGGATCCTCATGAGGTTGAGAGGTTGTCTGCAGGAGCGAACAGGCATGTCACCCAGGGCCTTCTGGAGTGTAGCATCCTGCTTAAGAATAGGTTGTAAGTCTTTAATAATTCATTGCAGTGGTCTGAGCTGGGGGCTGTAGGTGATGACCACTGGTGTTCTGTTCCTGGCTTTTTTGGGCCGATCTTGGAGTAGCTGGTCTCTGGGTATGCGTCTGGCCCTCTCGATTTGTTCTTTTACTTCTCCTGGTGGGTAATTCAGGTTTATGAATATTTGGTAAAGAGATACATTTCCTGGACACTACAGTACTAATCAAGGATGGCCTGATCAGTACCACACTGTACCGAAAACCTACTGATCGCTATACTTATCTACACCCTTCTAGTTTCCATCCTGCACACGTGACTAGATCCATTGTTTACAGTCAAGCTCTTAGGTACAATTGCATTTGCTCTGATCCAACTGACAGAGAACAAAAGCTACAAGAACTTTACCAAAGATTCATAAACCTGAATTACCCACCAGGAGAAGTAAAAGAACAAATCGAGAGGGCCAGACGCATACCCAGAGACCAGCTACTCCAAGATCGGCCCAAAAAAGCCAGGAACAGAACACCAGTGGTCATCACCTACAGCCCCCAACTCAGACCACTGCAATGAATTATTGAAGACCTACAACCTATTCTTAATCAGGATGCTACACTCCAGAAGGCCCTGGGTGACATGCCTGTTCGCTCCTGCAGACAACCTCTCAACCTCATGAGGATCCTTACTAACAGCCACAACCTATACCCCAGGAACACCAGTCCTGGAACCTTTCCCTGCAACAAAGCCCGCTGCCAGCTTTGTCCACATATCTTCTCTGGAAATACCATCACTGGACCTAACCAGGTTACTCACAGAATCACAGGCACTTTCTCATGCTCCTCTACTAACATCGTATATGCCATCACGTGCCAGCAATGCCCAGATGCTTTGTATATTGGACAGACTTCTAACTCCCTTAGACAAAGGGTCAACGGGCACAAAACAGACATCAAAACACTCCAGATCCACAAACCAGTTAGTCAACATTTTAATGGAATGGGGCATTCTGTCAATGACCTCAAGGTATGTGTGTTACTGAAGAGAAATTATCGCTCCGTTTTAGAGAGAGAAGTGGACGAGCTGACTTTTATATTCAAATTCGGCACATTAACACATGGTTTAAATCGTGATGGGAACTTTCTGAGTCACTATAGGGGCTCGTCTGCATACTTGGCTCAATCTAATTCTTGATCTTCCCCCCACACCCCTCCACTCTCTGATTTGCTCACCTTGATTATCTTTTTCTGATTTGTCCTCCTTGCTTACTGTTTTTGGTTCTCTGTGCCTATAATATTGAGTCTGTTCTGGTCTGGCTATGGTCTGAAGAAGTGGGTCTGTCCCACGAAAGCTCACCTAATAAACTATTTTGCTAGTCTTTAAAGTGCTACTTGACTGCTTTTTGTTTTGGATAGTGTATAGACTAGCACGGCTTACTCTCTGTTACTATTTAAATACCCTGTTATACCACATAGGCCATTTCTACACTACAAACATAACTTCAAAGTTGCTTACTTCGAAGTAAGCTTCAAAAGTATCAGACTTCGAAGTTGAGCGCACGCACACACACACACACACACACACCTTACTTCTAAGTTAAACTTTGAAGGAGCTCACTACTCCACTCCCAGGAATGGAATAAGGACTTCAAAGCAGGGCTCCCTTAATAGTAGTAGTAGTAGGCATCCTTCAGTCTGCATAGACTATGGATCGCACCCTTTAGAGTTTCAATTGAGGACTTCATTTACAGCATCTACTGTGACTATGAAGACCCACACGAGAGTCACAGTCCTTGCTGCATCTCTTGCAGATGTGGTGGGTGTCTCGCAAGTCCTTAGTGTGCTTTCTCTGCGCTCGCTTCTCCTCTGCTAGCTGTCTGATCCTCATCTCGCCCTTCTGAAGGCCCTTGTGTAACCCCTGCCTCCATCTGCTGCGGTCGTCTGCTAGTTCTTCCCAGTTGTCCAGCTCGATGTCTACCTCTCTGAGGTCTCTCTTGCAGACATCTTTGTAGCGCAACTGGGGGCGTCCGGGAGGTCTTTTGCCAGAGGCTAGCTCACCATACAGGATGTCTTTTGGAATCCTTCCATCATTCATCCTGTGGACGTGGCCAAGCCAGCGCAGCCGACGCTGCCTGAGGAGGGTGTGCATGGTTGGGATTCCAGCTTGCTCGAGGACGGCGGTGTTGGTCACTCTGTCCTTCCATGATATTCCAAGGATGCGCCTGAGGCAGAGCAAGTGGAAGACGTTCAGCCTCTTTTCCTGGCGGGCATACAGGGTCCAAGTCTTGCTGCCATAAAGAAGGGTGCTGAGGATGCAGGCTCTGTAGACGTGCATTTTGGTGTGAGTGTACAGCTTGTTGTTATTCCACGCTCTCTTGCTGAGTCTGGACAGAGTTGTGGCTGCTTTTCCAATCCTCCTATTTAGCTCAGTGTCCAACGACAGGGTGTCAGTGATGGTGGACCCAAGGTAAACGAACTCGTGGACGACCTCTAACGTATAGTTGTCAATGCTGATTGATGGGGATTCAGCAACATCCTGACCGAGTACATTTATCTTCTTTAGGCTGATGGTAAGCCCCAAGTCCTTGAACACATTGGAGAACTGATCCAGCAGTTTTTGAAGCTGGTCTTCTGTGTGAGACACTACAGCAGCATTGTCTGAGAACAGCATGTCTCTGATGAGGACTTCCCGCACCTTAGACTTAGGCACCTTAGACTTAGACTAAGGGCTCCCTTAGAAGTAAGGGAAACGTGTGTAGACTCTCTGCAGGCTACTTCTGAGTGCCTAACTTAGAAGTTAACTTTGAATTTAGTTCCTAGTGTAGATACACCCATAGAGCTTTTTAAAAAGTTAGAACCATTTTTAGTTAGAACATATTCCACTGACATACTAGAGAAAGTGGAAAAACATCAAGAGGATCTAAAGCAATATAAACAGATTTACAAGGGGAGCATGATATTATGGCAGTCTGAACTGGCAGTTTCAGAATGTTACTTAAGAATAAAAGATCAGTAGGATGTAGTTTGAGTTTCAAATGGTTGGGAATAACTACATTTAGAAATACTTAAATATCTTGAAGTGCTTCATAATTTATTCATTAGTTTAACCTTTCAGTCTTGTGGATGTGACTAATTCTCAATGCAATTAGAACAACAGAACTACAAATCTAGACCCATAAACTGGATGTCACCAAGCACAGCTTGCCACTTTCCCATTCTGGTAGGAGTGGTATTGGTTGCCTAGGGTGTGGAATGCTTCTTGCCATTTTCATTAATCTTTTGCTGCCAGCACTGTGGAGCTCCAGCCATTAACTCTTCCTTCTGGGTAGTTTCCATAACTTTCATTTTCAGCTACAGAGTTCATGACTGGAAATGCCTTTTCGATCCCTAAGGACTTAAGAGATAAAGTAGTTCTGTATCATGGTTAATTACTGGCTCCTGGCATCAAAGGATTAAATAGGATTACTCCTCTATCTCAGGTATTCACAAGTGGTTCAACACTTTTCTATTTTCCTGGTTGATCTCACTTACCTGTTTCTTTAGCTTTAAGATGCAGTGTATTATTCTACTCTACAATTTGCAAACAAAAGGGTTCCTGCAGCTTCATATGTCTGGGGCAGGAGACAAGGCGTGGATTTGGCAAAATAAGTGCAAACAAAACCAGTTCTCTCTCAATTTACCATAGAGTAAACCCCTGATTTATGTGATTTTGATTTACGTTACTTGAATTAATGCAAGCTGAAATCAGCATGTGGAGTTGGCCAGGCGGTGCAGTGCTCTGCCTTCAGACTCCAGCCCCTGGCCACCATGCCAGTCCTTTCCCCAGGCTCCCCAGCTGGCGGAAGCCAGAGAGCAGCTGTGTCACCACACCGGTCCACACCACTGCACCAGTCCACCCCCCTGGTCAGTTTTCTGGCTCCAGCGAGTGGTGGGGAGTTGGGGACGAGGCAGCAGCTTGGCTCCCAGCTCCCCACCAGTTGCACTGACTACCACTGCGCTGGTCAGTTTCCTGGCTCCTGTGAGTGGTGAGCACCTGGAGGGAAACCGATCGGTGGTGCTGCATCGGGCTCTCTTCTCCCTGCCACTGATGGGAACAGGGAGCCAGGTGCAGCCAGGACAAGGGACCCATTCTGACTCAGGCACACGACCTACACGTAAAGTCAGGGGGTTACTGTATAAACAAATCGCAATGTGTGCTTTAATCAGGGACCAGTGACATTTCACACAGCTTCAGTTCTGCTTCCTGTACTAAGGGTCAAAGATTTCTGAGGGTTTTTTCCCCCTGATTTTTGTGTCACTTCAGTTTAGGCCTGAAAATACGTTACCTCTGATGATACATACACAGGTTTAACAGACGGGTATTCATTAGATTATTTTTCTCTGCAAGTTTATGTTTTTACCTTTACTAGTTTTACCAGTGAGTACTAAACAAATGCATGTTCTAGTTCTAGAAGAGGGTAGAATTTTTTTTTTTTAAATTAACTTCCAAGAAAAGAATTTCACAAAATGAGAATAAGGCACATGCTGCTTAGATCTAGTCAGTAGATTTGACTTAGACAACAGCCCAAATAATAAACACAAATTGTTATCAACCCTAGACAGGATGCCATTTCAGATTTTGCTTGGGAGATGCAGCTTTAAGAATAATTCCATTCCAGGGGCTACTCAGACATGAAAACCCCAAAACCTAGGAATTTTCTTTTGTGGGGGGTTTGCTTTGTTTTGGTTTGGTTTTTTTGCAGGTAGTAACTTAGAAATTAGCAAAAAGAGTTGCCAGATTTCTACTGAATCAATTGTCCACAGTCACAAGCAAAAAACAGTAGCCCAAACTATTTATTTAAATTTTTTTACCACATTGCTCTATACCTTTAAAAAGAACTACTCTCTCGAGTTCTACTAAATAAAGAATGTTAGCATCCTACATCTGTAACAAACAAATTTTGTCAGCCAAATCTTGGCTTGGGTTTATGTGCATTGAATGGTTTCTGCAAATGGTTATGAATAAAATACAAAGGGTTGACAGGAGGCTCCTAGTGTGGCCATAAGGACTTGAGACAGTAAACCACCTCCATGCAATTCACTGAAGGCACTCAAGTTCGTGAAACTCTGGCACCCTCAGAAGTATTAAAGAGTAAGAAAACAGGAACTAAGATTACTTACCAGTTGGAAGGGAAGGAAGTACAGCCAGCAGAGACATAGCTATAAAAAGGCTGTCTGCTTAGGACAGCAATTTGTTTGTATTTGCACATGGGAAGGACCAGCAGCTCCTCAAAACGTGTTCTGGGAAAAATTCCTAGAACTGAGAAGTACAACTGCAACCTTGCTAAGAAATCAGCATGTGTGTGTAACTGTCTATATGGGCCTACCTGATAACCTGACCAAAAGCCAATTGTAGTCAAAGGAAAGACTCTCACAAACAAGTAGAACTTAGGCTACACTTACATTACCTCAGATGATCAACCAGCTCAGGGTCAATCTTCTGGGGTGCCATTTTGTGCATGTGCGAAACGGTACTTTCCGGGGTCAACATCAACCCCATAACTCATTGTGAGCGGCAAGGATTAAGGAAGGCCAACAGGTGGAGTGCTCCCATCGACCTTCTGCAGTGAAGACGGACACGGAAGTTGATGGCTGAAAAGTCGATTTTAGCTATGCAATTGGCGCAGCTAAAATTGTGTATCAGCCATTGACTGCTATGACTAGTGTAGACATAGCCTAAATGAGAGAATAGATGACCACCCTGGGGTGCTGGCATTCCCAAAATAATTGAAGAGTTAGAAAAAAAGAGAATGTTTTAATGTAATTTGAGCAATATTTGTGGTGTGATACTTCATGTTTATTTCTTGACAAGAACTCTCCAATTTGACTTACTGTGAAACCAAGCCCAATAAAATGAGGACATGTGGACCAGAGTTTGCATTATTGTCTTGTGATTTTCTTTACCTTTTCTACTCTTTTTCCTTTCTTGCTTCCCATTTTTTTTTTGTATCCTTGCCAAGAAAAAACATCCATGCTCTGATGGTACCCAAGCCTCCTTCCAACCACCTCTAGACACAGAGAAACAGACTTTACTTTAAAGCTGCGCATTGATGCATAACTGTTAATTAACTCTTACTTCAAATGACAAGCTAAAACACTGGTACTTCTCACAACCAGTTGGGAGGGGAACTATTACTATTGGCTACCTATGTATTTTGTAGAAATATGCTATCCAGCCATGCTAAGAAAATGTATTTTGACATCTACTGTTCAAGCATGGCCCTGTTTTGAATTATCTTTGCCTCCTAGTAAGCTGCACACTCACTAAAAGTACATGCGGGTTGAAGCAGCTGTGCTTTGATTTTGGCAAAACATCAATCATCGTGTTCTAATTTTGCCAGCTCAGGCAGAGTCTTGCCTAGTTCTGTGTTGGTTTTGGATTCACTACCTATCAATGACATTTATTAAGAAGCAGTGAGAGATTCTAAAATTTTCCCATGCAAGTCTAGTAGAAGTACCTAATATTCACACCTCCCGGTTCGCATACTAATAAATGGTGGTATTTTCCCACTCCTCAGAAAAGATATTATAGTAAAATGCTATAGTTCGATCTCCTGTTGCTAAGATGTCAATCCTACAATTTAACAAATCATTAAATACATCTGTCAAATCAGTGACTAATGTACATTTAGTCCTGCAGTGTACTCCTTTCATGGTTTGCTTACTTAATTTACAAAATTCAGTAGTTTGCAATGTGTCTCCCATGCAATGAAGCTATGCAGGCCCAAAACTCCAAGAAGAGGGGGCTATTAGACTCAAAGAACCAGATGACACAGGTTAGTGATTCAAGGAAGAGCAATGTATCAAAAGTGAATTAATCAAAGGCCACAGAGGAGAAAATGGAGATGGCAGAACAAAGGTTATCTCCACGGACAACAGTGAATAAGAATGACTTACGAGCATATGGAGATTCCTGCATGGGAGCAGCAGAAGTTCCTAGATAGCCCACCTCTGAACTTTGACGGTATGCATACGCTGCCACTAGACATCCTCGTCTGTCCTGTGCCATCTGACTCAGGCTCACGGAGCTTGAGCTGTTTAACTGTAGTCCATCACTCTGGGACTCTCCAATCTCACAGAGTCTCAGAGTTCAGGCATCAGCCCAAGCCCAGACATCAGTACTGCAATTAAACAGTCCCTTAGCCTGAGTCAGCTTGCACAGGTACCTGCAGGTTTTTAATTTCAGTGTAGACATATCCCCAGGGACTTTGGGTGGGGAGCAAGGGAGTTGCTGAAGATTTAATGCTACTGAAGACATTCAATGGGCACAATTTGTAACCTACCCACTTGCCCACATACCTGTGGCTATCTGTACACTTGAAACTGCACGTGGCTTCAAGCCTTTGCCCCATTTTCATGCAGGTCTGTGAATGTTGGGAGGTTGCTTCTGTTTGAAAGGCATTCTGGTTGCCACCTGGCAGTCAGGGTGCAGTAATATGAAATATACTGTGGTACAAAGGTTTCTCGCAGGTGGAAAATAGAGGTGAGGCTGAGGTTGCTGCTTGTAAAATGAGAGAGACGGAATCAGCAGCACAGTCCCTCATCCTTCTGCTGGATCCATCAACTAAGAGCATGCTGACATTACCAAGAGAAGAATAGGACCCTTCATATGCACCATTCCCTGGTTCCTTCCCTCCACAAATGGTTGACTTTATGTGCCCATGCTATGCCCTGGAATACATCAGATTAAAGGAGACATGCTAAAATGGTATGATGACCTCCCATACCAACAATAAACTCATCTGTTTGGCTAACAGCCAATTTAAGAAGTTGTGATCTAAAGCTCATTTAATAAACACTGCATGAGCACAAATCTCTCAATGGCTGTAGCAGAAGTCCCAGACTAGTCTATCACTGCTGAAGCAAGATCCATTTTTCAAAGAAGTTAATTGAGACAAACATGTCCCTGATGTACTGGAACTATTTCAGTACTTCCCTGCTACAGCTACAGAATTGGACTCAATGGCTAAATATATCTAACAGCTTTTTTAAAAAAAAAAATAACCCACAAAAAGTCTATTTCCTAGTTAGCAAAGAGAGAACATACTAGATGATTAGTTCTTTCAATGCAGCAAAACTCCACTGAATCATGAAGAGACTGTGTTATATAAGAGTGAACTAATATTCTCAAATCTCATCTGAACAGACATCCTAAATAAAGAGTATGCATCAAAGCATACTTCTATCACTGACCCAAGTCTAACCTAGTACATGAACTAGAAAGAAAGGCACATTTGTTTTAAGGTGCCAATCCGCTACTTGGACATCATACAGAATTGTGTGTGGAGACTGGAAATGATTATGTAAATAAAGCCCGCAAAATAAAAGATTTTCAACAGCTTTTAAGCTCACAGTATCTTCAATCTTTTTATTATGAATACAAAATTCTGGCCCAGCAGTTCATTTACAATGAGTCACAAAAACACCCGACCACAACTCAACCGCATTTCTCTTTCATTATATTTTTGAATGCTCTCATGCTCTATTAGTGATCTTATTTGCAAACCACCAAAAATGCCATCTATGATACTTCAAGATTTTCTCAATTAATTATCCTGCATCATCTACCATTGTCCCATAAAATATTTTTTCTTTAATCCTGAAGACTATTTAATTTGCATTAAGTTCCTCAGATATGAAGTCTCCTGAAGAAGGAAGCAGTAATAATCTGATGCCTTGAACAAATTTGGTAATGGAGCTAGCAATTTTCTTTCATTGCACAAGAAAAAATGCTCTTTCAAAACTGAGATATCCTTTAACCATGACTTTGTGGTAGTAGCTGAAGATGTAAGGAGTCTATTATTAACTGATTCTTTACCCTGCCAACCCCCTCCCAACCCTTTTCTTTCAACTTCTTTCTCTTTGGAGTGTTATAAATAGGTTTTTACATTTCCCAATATACTATAATGCTAAGATATCTTTTAGTAGATTCCTTAAAGTTTGGTTTGCCACCCCACACAGAAAACCCACCAACCATATGCAGGATGAATAAAGCATCTAAAGTTAATCAAATGCAAACTAAACGGAAGTATCTTCAACTTCGCTTGCTTACAAAATGATGACATTGTGGCTGCCCACAAGTTCAAGTTGTTAAAAACATTATGAAGTCATGATCAAAAACCCACTGAAGTCAAGGGGAGTTTTCCTACTGACTTCACTGGACTTTGGACCAGGCCCCCTGGGAAGAACTAAATAATTTCTAGTTTGCTGTGAAATACTTCTGATAACTAGTATAGTGGCTATGTTATTGATAAAATTTTGTACATTTAATATATATTTTAAAGATGTGCTGTGTATGAGAAGAGAATGAATGGCAAACAATAGCCAATATTGTACAATGAAAATCTTGTCAGGAAATGAACATTTCTAAAACTAAGAGAGACAAAGTTGGTGCAGCAATATTTTTATTGGACCAATTGCTTTTGGAGGAGAAAAGCTACTGAGCTACACAAGAAAGCTTGTTTCTTCCATAAACAAAGGTTTGTCCATTAAAAAAGTACTTCCTCATCCACTCTCACACTCATGTCCAGGAACTGACATGGCTACAACACTGCAAATAATGATTTTATATTATATATATAAAAATATAAAGGTCATTCTATATTTGCCTTATTATCACGCAGCACATTTACACTTGAGTCACCACTAACCTGGAAGTTTTCTCCATTTCTTCCCTACTGTCTTCTACCATGAAGTCATGAATCTCACCTCTATGAATAAAAACATCCACACTCTTAAGCTCTATCTAATTTCTTTCAATCTTAACTGAATAATTTGTTTTCCTTTATCTAAAATCTGCTAGTGGAAGGTTGAAAATCCCTCTCCTGACTAATGTTCCCTTTAATCTCTTCATCCATGTGCAGATTTTTCCCCACTCGTGGAATACATTTTATGTGCACTGATGCATGTGTGAATATGCACCACCAGTAAAAACTAAAAACCTAACTGTGGGCACTCTGATAATCAGCTGGACGGCATTTCAAACTCTCTTGAGTAGAGGCACATGCACGCTCCTTACAGGAAACACTGCCTCCTCTCCCTCCACACCATTGGCAAATATATGTCATCTTATTAACCTTATTTTCTAATACTCATAGCTATGGCGCTTCACTGTCCTCTCTGAAAATTACTCTATTACCAATTTGAATAGTAACAGAGAGGAAGCCGTGCTAGTCTGTACACTATCAAAGCAAAAAGCAGTCAAGTAGCACTTTAAAGACTAGCAAAATAGTTTATTAGGTGAGCTTTCGTGGGACGGACCCACTTCTTCAGACCATAGCCAGACCAGAACAGACTCAATATTTAAGGCACAGAGAACCAAAAACAGTAAGCAAGGAGGACAAATCAGAAAAAGATAATCAAGGTGAACAAATCAGAGAGTGGAGGGGTGGGGGGGAAGGTCAAGAATTAGATTGAGCCAAGTATGCAGACGAGCCGCTATGGTGACTCAGAAAGTTCCCATCATGATTTAAACCATGTGTTAATGTGCCGAATTTGAATATAAAAGCCAGCTCGGCTGTTTCCCTTTCCAGAACGGTGCGACAATTCCTTTTCAGTAACACACATACCTTGAGGTCATTGACAGAATGCCCCATTCCATTAAAATGTTGACTAACTGGTTTGTGGATCTGGAGTGTTTTGATGTCTGTTTTGTGCCCCTTGACCCTTTGTCTAAGGGTCAAGATATCTGTCCAATATACAAAGCATCTGGGCATTGTTGGCACATGATGGCATATATGACGTTAGTAGAGGAGCATGAGAAAGTGCCCGTGCTTTAGGTCCAGTGATGGTATTCCAGAGAAGATATGTGGACAAAGCTGGCAGTGGGCTTTGTTGCAGGGAAAGGTTCCAGGACTGGTATTCCCAGGGTATAGACTGTGGCTCTTGGTTCTCTGTGCCTTAAATATTGAGTCTGTTCTGGTCTGGCTATGGTCTCAAGAATTGGGTCTGTCCCACGAAAGCTCACCTAATAAAGTATTTTGCCAGTCTTTAAAGTGCTACTTGACTACTTTTTTTTATTACCAACTTGTTATTAGACACCTTTTCTAATTTAACCTGCTGTAGCCACATTAAAAATATCAACATTTACCAACTACTGGTACTTGGGATAGCACCCAATGCTTTGGTATGCCTCTGCACTTACACTCTTTCAATTACATTATCTCAAAACACATGGATTCTGGCCCTGCACCAGATTTACCCCATATCAAGCTCACATTCCCACTGCAAAAGCTCTGCTAACATGTGCTTTTATTCTTTTGATGACCATGGCCCTATGGAAAAAATAGGAGTGATCTGTGTATAGATCATTTACAGAATCTTTTGATAGTTCAGAGGGTATGTATGTTGAAATACAAAGGTCATCTGATCCCCCAGGCCTCCCTCCGAAATGCCCCTTTACAGAAGGTTTGTACAGGGGCCTTTTATTAGGCTTTGAAGATCCAGAATTGGAGTAGAAAGTTCTGCTCCTTGACATTTTGGGCACTTACACGGAAACATACTGGTCAGACTTTTGTCCATAGCTTTGAGCTATTACTTGTTATTTTAGCATATTGCCCAAAAGAATACAAATTTCTTGCAGAGATGCTATACCATCTAGGTACAACAGAATGCATTAAGGATGGAGGGCTTGATTCTAACCTAGCTATTTTCCACCAGCTTGACTCCACTGACTTCAGTGAAGTTACCCTGGCTTAAGTGAGGTCACACTCAGGCCTACAGTGTCAGTCTTACTTTTGAATGTCCTTGCTTTTATTATTTAGGTCAGATTTTCAATATTATTGTAGAAAACCTTTTGTATGAAAAATACAAGAAAGTGCTTGGATATTAAAGTTAATGACATAACATACATTCATGGCAATGTTAACAGAAAAGGATTAGAGCTCTATATATTTATGTTTCCTCTGGACAGTAAATAAAATTATTGCTACAATAAACCTTTTACAAGCCATTTCTCCTCATTTGCTCACTGAAGGATCTGCTGACACATGTCCAATATAATAAGGATGCACTTTCTTGTGCAGATAAAAAGTGAAGAGTCGTTCCTCCTCTGCTATCCAAGGATTCAAATGCAGCGCCCCAAGCAAAGACTTATATGTCAGTACATTTTCAATGTTGTGCAAAGCAGTTTGTCATAGAGAGTTCTGTCTCATCTGCTGAACATTTACCTACATGGCCTAATGGTACAGTAATTTCTGATTCACAAGAGTTGAAATAACTCTTGTTCAAGGAAAGTTACAAGATACTCTTACCAGTGGAAGAAAATATCACCTAATTTTAGGGAGAGATTGAGGATTCCCTAATTTAACTACACAAATTGCTTAATGACTAACTATCTCATATAAATGATGATGTTCCAATAATTCTAGTATGAACTGCAAGTAATAGAATAAATTAGGCTAAATCATGAAGCCATTCTGCAGACAAATGAGAGTTTTGTCTTGAAAAAGGACTGAGTAAAAACTGAACAAAAATTTTCAGACATGGCTCATTAACATTAGCGTTAATTATTGCAATTGTATACAGTAAACCCTTTCGTATCCGGCATTGTATCTTCCAGAACTCTCAAAAACAGTAAACCCTTGAGTTACATGGGGATTGCATTCCTGCAACCCCCGTGCAACTCAAATTTTTGTGCAAGTTGTGGGGAGATGGGAACCAGGCTGCGGAGTCAGTTTCCTGGCCCCACCAGCCAGAGTCAGAGCCAGAGCTAGTTTCCTGGCCCCGCCAGCACAGGGAAGCTGGGAACCAGGCTGCCTCTTGGTACCCAGCTCCCCACTGCTTATGGGACCCAGGAAACTGACCAGCTCATGGCCGGTCAGTTTCTTGTGTCCTGCCAGTGTGGGCAAGCCAGGAACCAGGCTGCTGCTTGGTTCCCAGCTCCATGCTGCTTGTAGGACCCAGGAAACTCATCAGCTTATGGCTGGTCAGCTTCCCGGTTCCCACAAGTGGGGAGCTAGGAAGTATGCTAGGAGCCTTCTCCCTCTCTTCCCCCAGCTACATGGCTGTCAAACAGTTGCACGGCTGAGGGAAAGAAAGGAAAAGGCTCCAGCCGTGGGGCCGCAAGGTCTCCCGGTCCCCCTGGCCAGGGACCCCACAGCTGGCTCTGCCAGCTGGGCGCTACCCAGCCAGCTTCCAGCTTCAAGGTTTCCCCGCCCACCAGCCAGTGAACCTGCAGCTGGCTCTGCCGGCTGGGCACTGCCCAGCCAGCTTCCAACCACGGGGCTGCAGGACTCCCCGCCCTGCCGCAGCTGGCTCTGCCAGCAGGTGCTGCCCAGTCAGCTTCCAGCCAAGGGGCTGTGGGTCTTCCTGCTCCTTGGCTATGGACCCTGCATCTGGCTCTGCCAGCCAAGCACTGCCCAGCTGGCTTCCAGCCATGGGGCAGGAGGATCCTGCCTCCCTCCACACCCCCCTTGCATAAACATGAGATACACACATTTTGAATGTGCATATCTTGGGGGATTACTGTAACCATCATTTTAACCATAAGTGAATTTTAGTTGCGTTTTCAATAAATACAGTATATTGAAAGTAAATACAAATAAACACAGCAAATACATTGTAACTTTACAGTGTACAGTACTACTGTTGTTGGTAAATAAAGTACTTTGCATATAATCTTGCTTTTTTTTCTTAATACCTAATCTTGCTAGGTATAAGTCTCTATTCTCCAGAATATTTGAATATATGGCAACCTCCTGGTCCCTGGGCTGCCAGATGTTAGAGTTTACCATATGTCACTGAATCAGCTGCACTCTGCCTACTAATCACTCTCTTCAGGGAATAATTAAACATACTTAATTTCTCAGCAAACATCCTTCAATCACCATTAAAACAACAGTGACCTGCCTCGATGGTAAAAACACTAAAACTAACACATTTATTAGGGTATTAGGACATAGACTTTTGTGTGGGGTCTGGGTGGGAGGAAGGCTGCAGGAGCAGGGTCTGCATGATGGGGGTGCAGCTTACCTGTGTAGCACCCCCTGAATTCACATGGCTCGGAGCCCCCTGCATCACTCCCAGACAGAGCCCTTGGCTGCTCTGATCGGCTGAATAAAGCCTCTGGGCAGCACCGCTCCCCCTTGCCTTTCCTTGGCTGACAGCATGACAGTGCCATGTGGAGCCACTTCCTACTTCCCCTCACCCCCCCAACATCACCTGACAGAGCCCATGGGCCAGATCCAGCCTCCGCTTGCCTGAGTCCAGCCCTCAAGGATCAGGAATCCCTTCCTGAGCAACTTGCCTCTGGCGAGGTGGGGGGTGAGTAGCCTTGAGCCTCGCGGGCTGGAGCCAGGTAAGCCAGGGCCAGACCTGGCCCACAGGACTCTGACAGGGGAGCAGGAAGTGGTTCTGTGCAGTGCCACTGATTCTTGCTGCCACTTCCCGAGTCAGGGGAAGGGGAGGAGGCAACACTGCCTGCAAGCTTTACCCCACTGCTCTGACTAGCTAGAATTCCAGCCAATCAGAGCAGACGAGGGTGGTGCCTGGGAGTGGGAGGAACGGGTTGCAGAGCCATGAGCATCACAGGGGTGCCGCACAGGTAAGCTGCACCCTGATCACCTAGACCCCATGCTCCTTGACAACTTGTGTGCACCCTCCCACCCACATTCCCCACCCCCAGACCCCTCCTTTCCAGACCCCATGCCCAAACCCTCCTTCACCCTTCCTTCCACCCAGACCCCGCACTCTCAGCTTGCTCCTGCAATTCCCTCCTGCCCAGATCATGCACCCTCAACCTACTCCTGCACCCCCTACTGCCCAGACACCCATGCCTTTCCTGCATCCCTCCTGCCCAGACCCCCCGAATGCTGCCTCCTTCTTCTCACCCAGACCCCCCTTATCTCCAGCCCACTCCAGCACCCTTCCCATGCCTCTCCTGCACCCCCTCCTGCCCAGACCCCCACCCCCTGCCTGCTTTTTCCCACCTATACCCATGCCCCAGCCCACTCCCGCACCCGCTCCTGCCCAGATTCCTATCCCTCTTCTGCACATACACCCCCCGGTCAGACCCCACCCCAGCCTGCTCCTGCATCCTCTTCCTGCCTAGGCCCCCCCCCACCTGCAGCCCACTCTTGTACCCTCTCTCTCACACAGACCCCTAACCCAAACCCACTTCCTCACAGCCCCCTCCCACCCAGAGCCTAGAGGGGCCCACAAAATGTACTAACTTTTGCTCCCTTAGGCTCTGGGGCTGGTGTGCAAGGGGAACTGAGGGGAGCGTCTCCTTTTTTTTGTTTTGTTTTGTTTTCAGGTGGGGACCACATCAGTTTGTTGTTTTGGTTTGATTTCTTTGTGTGGCTCCTGACAGATTTTTCTGTGGGAGTCAGTGGCTCCAACCCGAAAAGGGTTCCCCAACCCTGGTTTAGAAATCTGCAGTTTGCATTTATTATAAATATTTTGTTTTAAATTTTCCACAACCAAAAAGATGCATATTGACACCTCACTGCTTTTTCACCACCGTTTGTGATCGACTACTATTCACAGAATCACAGGGCTGGAAGGGACCTCAGGAGGTCATCTTGTCCAGCCCCCTCCTTCAAGCAGGATCAACCCCCACTAAGTCATCCCAGTCAAGACCTTGTCTAGCTGGGACTTAAAAACCTCAAGGGATGGAGAATCCACCACCTCTCTAGGCAACGCATTCCAATGCTTCACCACCCTCCTGGTGAAGTACTTTTTCCTAATATCTAACCTACACCTCTCCCTCTTCAACTTCTGACCATTACTCCTTGTTCTGCCATCTGACACCACTGAGAACAGTTTCTCACCCTCCTCTTTAGAGCTCCCCTTCAGGAAGTTGAAGGCTGCTACTAAATCACTCCGAAGACTTCTCTTCTGTAAACTAAACAAGCCCAAATCCCTCAGCCTGTCCTCATAGGTCAAGTGCTCCAGCCCCTTAATCACTTTTGTTGCCCTCCGCTGAACATGCTCTAGCAAATCCACATCCTTTTTATACTGGGGGGCCCAAAACCGGACACAATATTCCAGATGTGGCCTCACCAGTGCCGAATAGAGAATAACTACTTCTCTAGATCTGCTCGAAATGCTCTTCCTAATGCACCCTAGTATGCGGTTAGCCTTCTTGGCTACAAGGGCACACTGTTTACTCATATCCAGCCTTTCATCCACCATAACCCCTAGGTCCCTTTCCATCATACTGCTGCTGAGCCAGTTGGTTCCCAGCCTGTAACAATGCTTGGGATTCTTCTGTCCCAGGTTCAGGCCTCTACACTTCTCCTAGTTGAACCGCATCAGATTTCTTTTGGCCCAGTCCTCCAATTTATCCAGGTCACTCTGGAACTTGAGATTTCAAATAGTTTACACTCATCACAGCTTTTTAATTTGTTTTCAGTGTGCCAATCTCCTTATTCCAGCTAAAACAAGAAGCATATTTTATGTAAATATAGCAGCTTGTCATGGTTTTAGAAGTCCGCAGGTTTGACAAAGTTCACCACAGATAATGGTGCACTGCTAACTGGAGGAAGTTTGACTTTGGTAGCTATTCGGAAAGCTTCTGTAGATTAACTGTGGATAAAGGCTAAAAAGAAAATGTCTGAACTTTTTGCATGTCTATGAAAATAAAACTGCTAACTGAAAAATAGTACTTGAAAGTACTTAGGTATTTCTTCAGCACTTTAAAAAGGGGTCATGCTCAGTCACCTGTCAGAACAATTTGCCATCAACTACATGACTGTATGTGATTTGACTTTGGTGCTACTTATATTGTGCAGGTTTTCTGTAAATGGATCCCATAACATGGCACTTGCACGACAGCATCCTCATCAGAAAGTGCACAGATAAAAAGATTAAAACCTGCAGCATTATTCTTCCTGTTGGTAACATTTGCCTTTTTTTTGTGTCGTCTTAGCTACCTAGCAAGCATATAAAAAATCTGTTTTCAGAACATAATATCAGTGGTGTTATAAAGAGGAGCTGAAGATGGCAGTTTTGAGAGTATTTTTGCGTGGATGCACAGGGAGCTATTTAACCACATAAATTTCATTAGCATTCATGGATTTTACACACACTCGTAACTATGCAACTGGGCAAGGATGTACAAACTTCCCAAAACACCAAGACTTTCTGGGCACAAAGTCATTTCTTTTAGTGGTATCACCATTGGTACTTCATTTGCAGACTGCAGAACAACTCTCTTTTCAGGCATACAAGTTAACTGTCAAAACACCAGAAACTGCGCTATACACTGAAAGAAATAAATTTCTCTTGATGGCTTATAACCAAACAAGTTTCAAAATCGAGGCACTCAGCCTGCTGGGATTTAGAAACTCCTCTGGGGAGCGGGGGAAACAAAACAGAACATGCAGTGACAACAACAAAACTTTCTTTCTAAACCAAATTATCATAGTAGTGGACTACTCCTTTTCAAGACATACTTTAACATACTGACTCAAACTCTCCAGCATCAACCCTAAAATGTTGGATAGTTTTGTTAAAAATCAGCAGAATTACTTGAGTATTTCACTGGAAATGGTGCAATGAAATGCTACTTCTTTAGAACTTCATTTTCAGTACCTTGGTTGAAAAGAAAAGAGAAATACTGCAGTAAAGATCCATTTTGTAAAAGGTCTTTTCTAAAACTATTCAATAAATACATAAAACTCCATTTGCTCACATCAAAGATCAAATTTTTTCAAAACTTTATACAGAAATATTGTGTAACTTTTTTAACCAACACTTAAACTATTGTGGGAATAGTTTAAAAAAATGTATGTAATTGACCAAATTTGTAATCTGAACCAAGGCAGTCTTCACACAGTTCAGATTTGTTTTCATCCTACTTTTATTGCAGTCGTGTCCCATCATAAGTACGTTGCTTGCAATGCCTTAAACAATGTAATACCTTGAAGGCCTAACAATATAAAATACTTGGTACTTTTTAAGAGAAACCCGTGTGAAAATTTACATATGTATGTTGCTGTTAGCATCAGCCTGCATCTTAAGTGAGGTAAAATAAATGGCTGACAATGACAAAGGTATGGAAAATTCAACCCATATCAAACTAAATGCGTCATCTCAGATAGTTTAGCATGAATATGAAGGTGTGTGGTCGTAAAACTATTAACATCACTGAGCTGTTAGTTTTCTGTGAGTTTTGCCTAGCTCACTCTATTTGAACCAAGATATCGGCAGAGGTTGCACTCCCTGGTTTGGCACCCTCAGGAAGTGAGTGGTCCCAGGCCATGAATTTTGCTGGACCAGGGGAGGACAGTGCTCCCTGCTGTCTGCTGGTCTCACTCTGGGGAGTGGGGGTTGGCTGGTCTTGACCACCAGCCCTAGCTGCTGATCCACTCCACCTGCAGCCTCCTGGCCCTGGCTAGGCTCCTGCTCCTCAACTGTCGCCGGTTTTCCTACCCTGCTCCTGGCCGCTGCAGCCCCCTGGCTCGTGGCCCACAACTGTGGCTGCAGTTCCGTTCCCAGCTGCTGCTCCCACCTACAGCTGTCTGGCCATGGTGGCCTGGCCCCAGCTGCATCCCCCGGAGGCTTCCTGGCCCCCAGTCACCGTAGCCCAGTCCCCGATTGGCCTTCTGGCTCCTGCCAGCTTCCTGCCCCCAGCTACAGCTTGCATAGCCCCAGCGGGGGCGTCAAGCTATGGGACTCACAGTTGGCACCCGCTCCCAGCCACGTATGTTGTCAGACCACACAGTCCTGGATTTCAGAGGCTGAACCTATTTTATGACTTATGGACCCAAGTCTGATCCCTTTGAAATAAACAGGAGTTTTTATCACCATTAACATATGCCAGAACAGGGGCAGGCCTTTTATACGTAGGGTGACCACGCTACCCTATGGCAAATAAAGGACGGGGGCCTCCAGAGATTGGGAGCTGCTGTTCCATGTCAGGGCTCCCCAGCGATGGGGGCAGCTGCTCCATGGTGAGGCGCCAGGGACAGGGGCTCCACAGCCTCCTGATGAGGGGGAGTGGAGGATGGGGGCTCCACAACCTCCCAGCGGGGGGTCCGCCAGGAAATGAAGAGGCCGCACTGTGGCAGAGCTCACCAGCAGCGGGGCAGTCTCCATGGGATGCCTGGGAATGAGGCAGCTGCCCACAGAAGGAGTTCCTGGTGGGCTGCCACATCAAAACACCAGATACCAGGGAACAGGAGCCCCACAAAATACAGGACAATTAGCCTATTTTCTTAAAAAATTCAGTGCTCCTGTCAGACAGCTTAAATAAAGGACTGTCCTGGGAAAAATAGGACAGATGGTCACCCTATTTGTACTTACTCATTTTCTGTATTTACATAATACATGTTGCAACATAAAAAAAAATCAGAAAGCCAAATCAGACAAAATTTGGCAATGATTGTAAAGCATCTGCTGAAAAGAAAGCAAGACAGACAAGAATGGCAATGAAATGTGAGCAAACCAATGCCTCTAGCACTTACAGTATATCTCATTTACTATTGATTATTCCACACTTATAGTTAAACATATAAAAAAAAAAGCAAGTAAAAAAAATTCGCGTCCCTTTCTCAAGACTGAATTTAAACGTTGGCATCAAAACATGGGATGAATGTAATAAAATCACTCTGTTCCACAAATGAAGTTCTATCTTCTTCTGATTTTAATAATGTGATTCTGAGATGACTGGGCTGAATTTATCAGTGTAAGACAACTACTGCCCTATATTAATATCAGGTTTTTCCATAGCTTGTAGCCCATTTAACTACTGCTTTATAAAAGACCTTTAAAATCTGTCTAGCGCAGAAATGGAATGTGAGCTCAAAGAAACAGATATTAAAGTGGAAGAATTCAAATATACAGTTTGTAAAAGAAAAAACAGCATAAAAGATCTAATTTTTCCAACGTAGATCCCAAGGAAAAGGAGTAACAATAGTCCATTTCATTACTGAAGAAATATGATAAAATGCTGTGGGTGTATTTCCAGCAGCACTAATCACCCACAGGTTTTTCTGAAACACAGGCATGATACTTACAAATTAAGAGCTCCCAGATTATTTGATTTGCACCTCCCAGTAAGGCTGAGGTCTGGGAGATCAGCTAACAAACACCTTAAGGAGGGTTTTGCTGACATTATGGGAATCAAGAGATAAATTCAGTAAGCACTGTACATACTACCCAGAGCTTTAATAAGATTGATTGGGATTTACTACAGCATGAGCCAAATCCTGCTCTCCCCTTTTCACGCAAAGCACACACTGAAGTCATGCATAGTGTAGCAGAGGGCATAACACACCCCAGATTCTTTACAACTGGCTGACCAATCTTAATATGAAAGTGGTCCCTACCACAAAGTAAACACAGAACATGTGCTGAATTTTCCTTTGTGGAGAAGGAATGGAGCATCTTACTGCATCTACTGTTTCAGCTACTGGGCGGGTAAGAAAGCAAGCCTGAGGACCAAGGATGGTCTTTTAGTAAGGCACAGTGCTAGAAGTTCAAATAATTGGTTCTGTTCTAAGCTATCACAGATTTCCTTTGTGACACAAGGGAAATTGCTTTATTCTGTGGTTCAGTTTCCTAAGGAATAAGAATAGCTACTTTACGTAGGTGTTACAACGTTGGGAGAACTTTGAGATGAATGAATGGACTTCATTATTAATTACCATTATTATTGTTTAATATACATCAGGAACATATGCTAACTATATCATATGCCAGAGGGATCAGGCGGATTTAGAAATTAATGACTAGAAGTGCTTGTGTATACTTGTATACGGTCACCCAGGAATAGAGTCTGGGTTTGTGGCATGATCCACGGCTTCCCAAGCAAAGCTATGATAAAAATGATTGACACCATAAATATACTCACAGCCAACGGTGCTTGAAGAGGCACCTAACTTATCCTGTAAACTTGTAAATAAGTAGTTAAAGTCGATTACAGCTGGTGTAATGTCTACCAGAAAAAAAACAATGTACTGAAAGATAAATCTAGGCTTATGCTAAATGAACACACACAAATAGCAAACCTCATCTGATCCAGATGTTTGTTAAAGGGCAGGCTGTATTAAGGCAAACTATTCTATCTTCAGATGAGCCATCTCGTATCTTGGTGCCAGGGACTCTGTGTAGGAGTTTATACCATCAAACTAGGCTAGCAGAAAATTATGTGTGGGCGCCCCCTTCTATGCAAGAAGAGGGCTCTGTGTAGGCAAACCTCCTGAGAGGCCAGCATATTGGCATTTAAAAGTCATGTGCAATGTTAAATGGTAACAGCACTGCCATGCTGTCAGGCTTGCTGATATAATGTTCCCTCATCAGGAGGGGCAAACTCTACAACCAAAGCTCATAGATTTCCATACACTACTCAGATATATCACATTTCTTTGATCAAAGAACTTTGCCTTCTAACTACATTCCAGAATACGTGCCATCACATGTATTAACTTTGGAAGCACAATACATGGCATTGGGCTTCTATTCAATATATCTTCAAAGTCCATTAAGTACAACAAAGAGAAACAAAAACATTTGAAGGCTGCCAACAATAAGCAACAAAGACCGTTAAGTTCAGCAAGAATTTAATGTACAGCAAGGACTTTGATATTGTCCTTTCGATTCAGCTTAGGAAAATAAGAAATCCCTTTATGGCTACGTCTACACATGAAGCCTACATCGAAATAGCTTATTTCGATGTAGCAACATTGAAATAGGCTATTTCGATGAGTAACGTCTACACGTCCTCCAGGGCTGGCAACGTCAATGTTCAACTTCGACGTTGCACAGCACCACATCGAAATAGGCGCTGCGAGGGAACGTCTACATGCCAAAGTAGCACACATCGAAATAAGGGTGCCAGGCACAGCTGCAGACAGGGTCACAGGGCGGACTCAACAGCAAGCCGCTCCGTAAAGGGCCCCTCCCAGACACAGTTGCACTAAACAACACAAAATACACAGAGCTGACAACTGGTTGCAGACCCTGTGCCTGCAGCATGGATCCCCAGCTGCTGCAGCAGCAGCCAGAAGCCCTGGGCTAAGGGCTGCTGCCCACGGTGACCATAGAGCCCCTCAGGGGCTCGAGAGAGAGCGTCTCTCAACCCCTCAGCTGATGGTTGCCATGGCGGACCCCGCTATTTCGAAGTTGCGGGACGCGCAACGACTACACGGTCCCTACTTCGACGTTGAACGTCGAAGTAGGGCGCTATTCCTATCCCCTCATGGGGTTAGCGACTTCGACGTCTCGCCGCCTAACGTCGAAGTTAACTTCGAAATAGTGCCCGGCGCGTGTAGCCGTGACGGGCGCTAATTCGAAGTTAGTGTCGCTACTTCGAAGTAGCGTGCACGTGTAGACACGGCTTATAAGCACAGAACTTTTTCTCTTCACAAATCCCTTTATAAGTGCAGAACTTTTCTCTTCACAAATCACTTTCATAAATTATAAACTAATTAGTTGGAAAACAAAACACCAGGAATTGTTCCTTTGAAGACACTTTGCTACCTGCCCAGTGTGCAAATTTACTTTAAAAAGAGCCCCGTGATCCATTTTACTCCCTCCTAAATAAATGGGAGTTTTGCCATGGGCTCCAGTTCGAGCAGGAGCAAGGCCAGATAACATGTTAGAGCACAACTTGCAAACATTGTTATTTTTATGCAGTTGGCAGAAGGAAGATCTTGTTCTATTAAAATTTTGTTGTTAGGCCTCCAGAGAGCAAATTCCTCTCCAGTGCTATTCCTCGGTAGTTCCCAGTTAAAATTCCCACCAGTAGAAAATCCAAGGAAAAGAAGCAGTAAAAATCTCTACCTGAGCTCCCACATGATAATTCTCCCTTAAGATGCAAGGAACTTCTCTGGCACGGAGACATAATGCAAATCTGTGCCAGCTTTTCTGAGTCAGGCCGATTTGATTTCACTGTTCCAGAATATACTTGAGAGAGAACAAGACAGAATGAAGACTGCTCATACAAATAGCGAGAAGGGACACCAGCAGTTTGCTAGTGGTGCCATGCCACCCTGTGAAGCAAAAAGCTCCGGGTTTAAGGCCACAGCATGCCAAAAATCTAGATTGTGACTGACTTTTACATCTCTAAAATGCACATTGCACTCCACAAAATGCACCTTTCCTGAAAACAATTGTGTTTATATCAGTAATGTACTGCTGGACTGTGTAGCTACATCTACACTAGAGCACATTTTTGAAAGGGCACCTTTCAAAAAGGAGGAATTGAAAGATGCCCTTTGGAAAGAGAGCGTCTACACGTGACCTGGGGCTGGTGCCATCAATCCGCACCTTCGAAAGGGCTATTCGTCCTGTCGAAAAGGGCCAGCCACTCTTTCAAAAGAGAGCTTCTACACGCACCCATGCTCTCTTTCGAAAGAAAGAGCCAGGAAACGCCATGGATGGGGTTCACATGGCAGCGAAGCCCTTCTGGGGCCACAGCCAGCAGCTCCTTTAAAAGGCCCTTCCCCAACACCCTCGCCCAGCACAGCATGAGGCCTGTGGAGCTGCCACAAGCCCTGCAGATGCAGTTCCTGCAGGGAGAACCATGAAAGACCAGCAGCAGCATCTGCAGACCCTGCTGGCCGCTGCCAGCGGAGTGGTCACCCTGCTGACCACAGCACTGGTGACCGCCCTGCACCTCCTGGTGGGGGCTACCCCCCACCTGGCACGACTATGAATACCCTGGACCCATGGCTCTTCTGGCACACCTCCCCGAGTGCTCCGCCAGCTCTGGAGCTACCCCACCAGCTCTGAGTGGTGGGAGCACCTGGTCATGGGGGAGTGGGACGACAACTGGTGGCTCCAGAATTTCTGGATGAGGCAGGAGACTTTTCTGGAGCTGTGCTAGTGGCTGTCCTCCACGATGAGACATCAGGATGCACGGATGCAGCACGACCTCTCCGTGGAGAAGAGGGTCACAATAGCTGTCTGGAAGCTGGCCAGGCCAGACCGCTACTGGCCCATGGGCCACCAATCTGGTGTGGGCAAGGCTACAGTTGGGGCTGCCGTGAGGGAGATGAGGAAGCCTGGGCCACGCACGCACCACGGTGGGGTGGAGCCCAGGACAGGGGGCCCATTGGGGACTGGGAGTGGGGTGGGCCTGGCACACCTCCCACACACTCACAGGTGCATATGTCCCCACTCCCCTGCAAGGTGGTGCATGCCCTCAATGTGATGCTCCTCCAGAGGGTGATCCGCATCGGGGACCTGGATGCAGCCATTGCAGGCTTTGCAGGGCTCAGGTTCCCAAATTGCTTCAGGGTCCTCAATGGGGCCATCTTCCCATCCGTGCCCCAGAGGACAATATATTAACAGGAAACGTTACCACTCCGTGGTGCTGCACGCCATGGTGCACAGCTGGGGCTGGTTTCAGGAAATACGTGGGCTGGGCTGGCTGCACTCATGATGAATGGTTTTTCTGTAACTCCAGCCTGTCCCGCCGGCTGGAGGCAGGGACCTACGTTACCCCAGAGGGAGATCCCACTCGGGGACACCACGGTGCCCCATGCCTGATGGTCGATGCAGCATATCCACTCCAGCACTGGCTCATGCGCCCCATATGGGCCATGTGACCCCAAGCCAGGAGTGCTTCAACTTGCAGCTCAACCACCCCCGCAACACGGTGGAGTGCACCTTTGGCCATCTCAAGGGCTGGTAGTGCTGTCTACTGGTCTGTCTGGAGGTGGGCACCCTCAATGTCCCCCAGGTGGTGGGTGCCTGCTGTACTCTACATAATGTCGTAGAGAACAAGGGGGAGGCCCTCATTCAGGGGTGGGTGGCCAAGTACGGCTTGGGCTACCTGAAGCCAGCTGCTGCCCCGAGCACCAGGCCCACCACAACAGGGTCCATGCCCAGGAGGCCTTTCGCGAATACTTTGCACAGGGAGGGCCACCATGGCCACGCCCAGAGGGTCCACTGCACACTCCCCATCACCACCTCCTGCGTATTCCCCCCTCCCCCGCAGCAAGCACACAGCATGCAGGGATGTGGGCAAAATAAACTGTTATATTGTGCACTACAAAAACATGTTCTTAATGCGTTATATGCATAACATAATCACATAGAATTATTTTTGGGGTGTGGGGGGTGCAATCTATTCACAGGGGGAGGGGGATGGATGAACTATTTACAAGAGGTGGGGCTGAACTAATTATAGGGGGAGGGGGCAAACTATTTACAAGAGAAGGGGGACGTGGGTGGCCCACCTGGGGGACCCTTACTCAGGGGCAGAGATGGATCGCCTCAACCCATGCCATCCCCGGGACCTGCAACCCCCCCCCGAGTCCGGGGTCCTCAGCAGTGCTGGGAGGATGCAGGGGGGAAGGACCCGAGGTTGGCCCCAGCAGTAGCCTCTCTTGGGGGGTTGGCAGGTGGGGTCTCTTCAGGGGGGCAGACAGGTGAGACTATGGTGGGAGGGGCAGTGGGAGGGGGCATCTGGGCCAGCAGCTCACGGGATATGCCCACCACATCCTGGAGGGTCTACAAGAGCTCCCCCCCGGATGCCTGGCACCAGGTGGCCTCGCCCTCCTCCAGGCACAGGTGCAGCTCCGCAACCTCCACCTGCTGGCAGACGGAGGCGGCAATGTGGAGGTCCTCCAGTGCCTGCCGTTCATCCCTCTGGGAGCAGGGACACCCTGGTGCCAGTGGTGGTACACTCTCGGCCCTCCCGGCCCTCAGATGGCACAGCTGCAGGAACAGGAGGGAAGAGAGCAGGACAGGCTGTGAGTCCCAGCCTCTGCCCTGTGGTCCACGCCCCCCATCCCACCGTGGGCAGCAGGACCTAACCCCTGTCCAACAGTGGGCCAGCCCTGGAGGCCCATGGTGACAGTAGGGGTCCCCATCCCCTTAGGGGCAGCCCCTTTGTGTGGTCTGCCCCCCTCACCTCATCCAGCGGTGGGCTGCGGCACCGTCCATGACAGTGGATGCTGAAGGGCAGTGGCAGCCATGACCCCATCCAGAGAACCATAGCCCATGGCTGACCAGGGTCTGCTGGGAGCCCTCAGGCAGGTATGGAGCCCCCACCCTGTGATCCAGTATGTGTGCCCTGTCCGGTACATAGCTGAGGGTCCACCACCGAAGTCAGAGAATGCCTGGCTGGCTGAGGACTGGCTGGAGGTGTGGGAGGGGAAGTCAATGATGAGAACCCCCTCCTCGCTGGACCACTCCGTGGGCTCTGGCTCTGGCCCAGGTGTTGTGGGGCTGGCTGATGGTCCTGGCTCCTTGGCGTCCCTGGGCTGGGGCTCCTGGGCTGAGGTGTCCAGGATGGTGGGCAAGGAGGTGGTGTCCCAAGGGCCCAAGAGGCTCCAGAGCTCCCGGTAGAAGGGACATGGGGGGGCGGCCCCCAACTGGCTGGCCAAGTCCCAAGCCCGGCTGTTACCCCTTCTGAAACTCCTTGACCTTGCTGTGCACTTGCTCAGGAGCGTGGGCAGGATGGCCACAGGAACTCAGGCCCTTGGCCAGTCAGGCGAAAGCAGCCACATTCCGCAGCTTTGTGCCCATCTCCCGGAGCACCTCTTTGTCCTGCCATAGGCCCAGTAGGTCATGGAGCTCATGCTCCATCCAGGAGGGGGACTCACTTTCCCCCCCCCCAGCTGGACCCCTGGGAGCCCTGGGCTCACTTGAAAGCGGGTCTCGGGGGCTCCTGACCTGGCCAGGTGCCAGCCATACAGCTCTGTGAACTGCTGGGGTTCATGCTAAGGCGTGCAGGGGCAGCACGTTCAATGGCTGCTGCCTGCACACTCTCAGCTTCCTGCAACAGGGTTTCCAGGTCCATGCAGCTTTAAGGGCTATTAAACGCACGGACCATAGAGCCCTGCAGGCGCTGGGCAGCATGTCTATATTTCCCAGCTGATTGCCGCCATGGTGGACTCTGCTCTTTCGAAAGAGTGGGTCGCAGAGCGTCTACACACGTCCTCTTTTGAAAGAGGCTTTCAAAAGGGCAGCCTTTCCCTATTTCACATTTGGAAGAGAGTTTTCGAATGCTGGGGCGCGGTCCGTCGATTTAGTTTTCGAAAGAGTGCACTGCGTGTGTAGATGCGCCGGGCTCTCTTTCAAACGAGGACCTAGATTTTTAAAAACAATGGCTAGTGTAGACATGGCTTGTGTGTATTTGCTTGTAACAATAGAAAAACATAAGTTGGACTGAGCTCTTTGGAGCCTGAGGAAACATTTGACGAATGTTTACTCCTCATACAATGCCAACCACAATTATGCTGGTTATGTTATCTCTAAGATCAAACACTGAAGAGTCCATTTCTGGATTGGACAGTGAGGACAAGTTCATGACTAGAAGACAATATATTCCTAAGAATCCTGAACTGAGGTTTAGGTATTGATTAAAAATAACCATTGTTGCCAGAAAGTGGAGTTTGGTAACCCAGCCAGGATCTACATAGGCACATGCATCTCTGCCAACAGCAAGAACAGCATACGGTGTAAGTTCTGCTGCCCATCCAGCATGAACAGTGTTCATGGTTCAAGTAATGCCTCATTCTTTAACAGAGCTGAATCAGAGTCTGAGATGCACATAGAAGGATAACATACATTTCTGTTTAACTCCGGTTTCCCTCTCTTTAATCTTCATTTATTTCCTTGAGTTATTTGAAATTCTTTCATTCTCGCTATGGCTGGTTGGCTGTCACAGGAGACATGAATTATGTGGGGTCTTGCTTCTTCCAGGACCCCTCTGAGTCCTTGCTACGTAGCCCTCTGCAGGGTTCTGAAGAACTCTGCTTCCCTCTGAGCAGCCTGTGCCGCTTGCAGAGGAATAAAGATGTCAGCACTTCAGCTTCTGCCCTCTGCCTGTCACTCCTGCAGGGAGATGAAGAACCACTCCAGTTGCTGACCAACCCTCTGCAGGGGGCAAAGATACCAATGTATTGCTGACAACGTGCAGTCCAAGGCCATGGGCCCTTTGAGGAAGCAGAGGCTCCACAGCCCCAACGCTATTCTTCTGCTCCTAGTTCTGTAACCTGTGTGTGTTTCATAATGCAACCTATCAATTCATTTTTTTAAATAAAGCAAATCCATGACTTTCAAATTTTCCCCATGATAAAGCCTTCATTTTACACATTTTTGCTGTCACATCCAATCAACTGCAGAACAGAATCTCCTTGACCTTTTCCCCTCTCCTTTCCTTATCTTTTCCTTCAAAGACATCTCATTTTCTCTTTGACTATCTCCAAATCCTTCTGACCTATGCACAGGAATTGTACAACTGGTCCAATAACATCCCCTTTCTTGAACTCTGTGGTTTCACTAACATGTTCAGACCGCCCAATAAAGTACTTGCAGAGTTTCTATTAGAAAGCCTATTTCAATTTATAGGTGAAGAGATGAAAAGGCATTTTCCGCACTACAATGCAGTTCAGACTTCAAGTTTATTTATGCAGAATTCCTCAGCTTTACGCATTTTTAGGTTCTTTATGAGAGAATTTTTTTTTTACTTAAAAAATTAAATTAGGAGACATATAACTATGCTTTGTTTTTAAAAGGAAAACTAAAACCTCACTTCAAAAATAACTAGATCTGTTAATTCCATGTCTCTATAATTTCCCTAATTTTGTTCATACAATTTGATTACTTTTCACATTAAAATGAAGAGCAAATGTACAATTCTGGTGCTGAGATGTCATCAAAAGTCAGCACTGCTAAACGGTGCTGTTTTGGGCATTTAGACAACACTAGTTAAAGCTTGTTATCAACAAACGCCATCCATTCTCTTTGGGGAGACTCACTGCCATGTGTTCAAGAACCAGCTGTGGTGTTCTTCTGAAATGTTTACAAAAATTTCATGCACGGGGGGTCCAATCCCATGCCCATGGAAGTCAACAGAAGGACTCTCATTGAATTCAGTGGACTTTGGAGCACCCTAGAAAAGTGAATTGAGCATAAGTGCCCAAACTACAGATGGACTCAGGATGCTAAATTCAAATGTGGATATGGATTTTAAACACCACAGTGCACATAACCTTTCTGATCTGGCTGATTTCTAAGAAAGAGGGGGACACTCATCACTGCTCGTAGGGAAAATGAGGCCATTCTCCTGCCTGCACCTACCCCGGGGGCCTCAAGTTCCACCACCTCCCCACTCCCCCATTCCTGTAGGTGAACAAATCTCAGGACAGATCCTGTGGGGGAGGCCGAAGCGTGCAGGCAGGCGTTAGCCTAGCTCTCAGGTCAGGCACAGGCAGCTTCCTTGCTGCCATCCAGGTCCTAGTAGGTGGAAGGTGAGGGCAGGGCACCATCTGCAGTGTGGAGCTCTAGATTACATAGATCCTACTTGCCGTAGGGTGGCAGAAAGCAGCATGTCCAGGGAAGGGTGCTGGGATGTGCAGCCACATGCAGCCTGGGTTAATGGCAGAGGGACAGCAGGGAGAAGCAGATGCCTCACAGCAGCTCCACAGCTCCGCAGCTTCCAACCCTGCCACAGCCAGGCCAGGCCGCGCATGACAGCCCCACTCCATCACTTCCTGTGTTATACCCCAGCAGCTGCGCTGCACCCCAGAAAGCCAAAGGAACTGCTGTTGCCATTGGCACTGCCGCAATCACCTAGGTGAGTTAAGACTCTCTTGATCGTGGTGCCTTCTGATCACAGCACCCTTGACAGTCACATATGCTGCTCACCTGTAGGTCCAGCCCTTGAGCCCTGGTGACAACTAGCAAAATTCACATCTAGATGCAGGCTCGTGTTTTAAACTCAACCTTTGGAAGTAATGAGATTGGAGCATTTATTTCTTGGTCCTCTCTTTATTCTGAATGGATGTGCCTGCAAAGCATACTAGGAGAAACCCCTTCCACATAAGGACACTTCTCTTTCATTGTTTTTAAACAACAGGCATGAAATAAATTTGTCTTTGCGTATTTTCTGAACTCACATGAATAAAACACATGACTTTATCAACCAGTTTTTATGGAATGTAAAAAAAAAGAGGATTGATATATACGGGCAACCAATCCCACTGATAAAGACAAACACCTATAAAATCGTTATCAAGCATTCTTAAAACTTAATTGCCTACCTGGAGAAGTAAGGAAACAGACTGACCAAACCAGATGAGTACCCAGAAGTCACCTACTTCAAGAAAGGCCCAACACAGAAAATAACAGAACACCACTGGTCATCATGTACTATCCCCTGCTTAAACCCCTCCAGCATGTCATTGACACTCTACAATCTATTCTGGAAAACAATTTCTTGATCTCACAGACCTTGGGAGACAGGGCAGTCCTCACTCACAGACGGCCCTCCAATCTCAAGAAAATACTCATCAGTACCCACACGCCACACCACAGAAACATTTACTCGGGGATCTATCCTTGCAACAAACCCCATTGCCAACTCTGTCCATGTAGCTCTACAAGTGACACCATCACAGGACCTAACAATGCCAGCCCACCATCAGGGGCTCATCTACCTGTGCATCCATTAATGTGAAATATACGATGTACCAACAGTGCCCTCTGCCATGTATACTGGACAAACCAGACAGCCCTTCAGAATACTTACTGTTTGTAACTCTTATTCTCTATTTATGGCAAAAGACCTTTCCTGTGAGTGAGAGCTGTGACACTCTATACACTGAATATAGACGTAGTATCTATGATATAATTGAAATACAACACCATATTTTCTTTAAAGATACAGAAATTCCTAAAAGAACCCATTTTCACCTGTAGAATATTTGCAATGAGGAAGAAGACATTTTCTCCATGTTTATCACGTGCAAGAAAGATTTCAAGGTAAATATTAGCCACTAAAGAGACTAAATCAATCATAACAAATACAGTAAATCAATAAGTGACAAATTCAAACACAGCAGTTTGTATCCCTACCTCCATGGATAAAATAATGAAAAGGCAAACCCTAGAAAACAGCTTCGATGCAGCACTGTACAGGTAACGAAGAAATGCAAAAGCACAAAACACATCACCTCAGCTCCTAATCTAGTTTAGCTTAGTCTCGCCTTTCAGTTTTTCCAAAAGATCTTAGCATGAGCTCCAGCAAGAAAGGCAAATATCAGTTCAGAAGGCTTTTTATCTTGTTAGGCTACAACATCTTGCTGGAGGAGTTTAAATAAGAAATCGCCTGAGATTAGTCATAGTTGGTCATCATCAGCAAATGTCACTTCAAAGCACTAGGAATGTTTACCACCTCCTCACTAACCACAGCAACAAAGTTAGACAGTTTTGAAGAGTAATTAAATGTTGAAAATGGTATGTAAAGTTTAAGCTGCCAGTCCTGATAGCAAAAACTGGGGCATAAAAGAACTAGCTGTTCTGTTAATCTCTTCTCAAGCACCGACACTGGCCACTGTCATGAGACAGCATACAGAGCTAGATGGTCTCACCCAGTATGGTCAGTCTAACGTCTTTATATAAAAGCACTGTCACTGACGTCTGACATAGATGTCCAGTTATCCACATGGAACTCTTTTAACCTTAACGTCTTTCAAGAAAAATGTCTGTGTGGGAATATATACTGTCTAATACACATGAATTAATTTTCCAAAGCTCCTGTCTAAAAATATTTGTCACTCTTTCAATGTTTTCACCGCCACTAAAAGTCTGAGCAAAAGCTACCATTTGAACATCTTCCTGGTTTAAAAAAACAGAGTGGTGATAATACAACCTGCTTTACAAGAAGTTTCCTAGTCTGTAGTATTCCATACAGGTTCCATTCTCCCTTAATCCCATTCTACTTCTTATTGTCAAACAGAAACTTGTTATTTTATTAATTCTTAATCATTTATATAGGCCAGTAACCCTCAAAATTTGTTAGGCACTATACAGATTGATAAATGCCATTCCATGCCTAGATCATAATATCAAGGACTGGAACCCCTGAAGGTGTGTAGGGACATGGGGCTTCAAGGTTATGAACACCATAGTTACGAACTACACATATCCTTTGGAACTGGAGTCATGCAATCAGGCGGAAGAGACCTCTCCCACTCTCTAAAGAAACATCTACAATACAGTACTGTGTTAAGCATTAATGACTAAAAAAAGGAGTATTTTTTTAAGTTGACGAGGTATCGAAATGGTTTCTGTGCTTGTTTCATTTGAATTAAGATGGTTAAAGCAGCATTTTTCTTCTGCACAGTAAAGTTTCAAAGCTGTATTAAAGTTGTACAATGTTCAGTTGTAAAATTTTGAAAGAATTATAACATATTTTGAGTTTATGAACAATCTCCATTTCCAAGATGTTCACAACTCTGGGATTCTACTGTACTTGTGCATTTAAAATTAGGCATGTGCTTTGTAAGTCAAAAAAAAAGAAGTAAAAGGTGTAAAAAGATATCTGACCAATCTGGTTGTAATGATTAACACGCACCTAAATTTATAATTTATTAAAGTTAAAATATGGAAAACAAATTTACAGGATTTTCTCATTTTTCTAACTAGCTGTATCAATTAAAATATATTCTATATTGCATGAGCACTTTCCCTTGAATTTTGGATTGCAATTCACCATGACAGCTGCATTCCACTGTGTAGGTGTTAGCAGTGTTTTCAACTGTTCCAAGGGAAACAGAGAACTATGAACTCTGTTATTATAAAATGTATTTCAAAATATGCATGGGGTACTTATGAAAGCAGCTGGGCCTTAAGATCTGCTGGTGGCATGGGAATGATGGAAGAGACACCACGCCACAGCATGTCATGTTTCATCCAAAGCCCACAAAAAGTATAATGGTGATCATTGGCCAGAGGCATCATTCAGTCCCATGTGGTATTTCTTAAATTCTCTACACCAGCTTCATTCCCATACTCCATCAGAGATCAAGCAAAAGAAATTAAAAGACAAACGAAATTACCTCAGTCACCAAGGCCCCAGGGCAAGGTGTGGTGGGGGGGATGCTCAACTCTGCACTCTCAGAAGAGGCAGGGCCAAGGCCAGAAGAGATGGGCCTAGCGCAGTCAGCTCTTAACGTCATCTGGACCGTAGTGCTAGTCCTCACGTCCCTCAGAGCTGTGCAGATTGTCTCTGCCATGGTACTTCAGAGGGGCCCGTAGCACCAGCCATCGCTCCTGCTACTTTGGCAGAGTGGCAGCTAGATCTCTGGACTCCAGGGGAATTGCCTCTTTCCCCACCCCTACCCTCCCTTCCACCACCGGGAGTGGGCCTAAAGTCCATGCATTGGGTGGGGTAATATAGACAGGCACAGACTGAAGTACATGCTGATGCAAGGCATAAAGGGCCAAGAAGAATAGGTTTCAAATCCAAAATTTGGCTCAGCCAAACAGCTCAGCCAAAGTACCTCAGTGGTATAAAGTCTTGACAATGCAAATGGAAGCAGAGTCCAAGAGAAAGTAGATAGTACCTGCAACCTCCCACAACATATTCTGTCAAACAACTGACTGAGTCAATTGCATCCAATGCAGAGACAAAGGAGGAATTCAGTAACTTATCCAGCCCAACCAAAGGCAGTGGTGGCTAAAGAGCCCCTGAGGCCTTAAAGATGTTGACCACTCAAAAGATCTTGCAGACAACTAAGAGTCACTGTATCAATGGATCAACAATTTATTTTAATAATAAATGAAGACTGGGCTCTTGACCCTTTCACCAACCCCTTTGAACATCAAAAGGTAATCTAACAAGGAAGCTGCACCTTCCTCAAAGCCAGGGAGGGCGACAGGCTTGCCAGATCTCTGAGTAAGGTCAGGGAGGGAGCTGGCTCTGCACTCTTGGAGGCGTGGGCCTCTGGTGGAAGGGGTGGGGATGGGAGCAGCCAGCCCTTAGCACTGCCCAGATTGCTCTGCGCAATGCCCTGCCCTCCCTGTGCCAGCCCTGAGAGCTGTCCAGAGCATGCTGCTTTTTCTGAATTGCTGGGCCCTGGGGAAGTGGCCCCTTCTGCCTTCCTCCCATGTTGAGGCATCTACCAAAAGCAGTGGAGTCCCTGGCTGACGTAGTCAAGCCCGCCCTCCTGATCTTCTTTGCTGCAAGGGGAATGCAGAGAGGGGTGCAGGGAGGAGAAGACAGAGGCACGGTGATCTCTGGAGATACCGTATTACGTACCATAACTTTGTTGGGAGTGAAACCCAAAATACTTAAAGGACAGTTCATGCCTCAAAATGGGGGCAGTTACATGGTTCGGGTATAGCCCCTATTCTATATGGAGTCTCAAAATGGAGTCGGGGTTATGCTGAGTCATTCTGATGCAGCAGATCTTTCCTGCCCTTTTAGTTTACCTCCGAGAATCCTAAGGGGCTTCCCTGCAGGGGCTTGGTAACATAAGATTTTCCCACCACCAGGCAAACATCAGGCCAGCACTGACCATTCTGCAGATGCTGCCCATCCAAGTGGCAGTGTGGCACGGGCTCCGATCAAGAAAGAATACCAGCAGACACCGCAGGACTCCTATCAACATCCATTGCTCGTAGCCTTGAGATCCATTGCCATTCGTAACACGCGTCAGCCACGATCATCTTATTTTCTACTCACCATCGAGGGCTCGCGGACTTAAAATTAGCCCAAAGGTTGAAGGTCCTAGGCAACCGACAGGAACTGGGAAGAAGGTTAATATAAATGCAGTTAGCATATGCGGGTATTGGTTTTGGGGAACTGATTGTTATGGTTTTTAGGGTTTGTATTAGTTTACTGTTTCGTTCTCTCTCTTCTGGTCTGGTCTGTATTTTATTATGAGATATCTCTTTTAAATAAACGGCTCCCTCTTCGGTTTACATACTACTGTGTCCTTTCCTTATTGACTTGGATAATAGTTGCCAGGTGATAGATACTGGAACGCAGTAACACCTGGGCTAGAGGACTGCTTTTGTTAGGGGTCCCAGTGCAGCTTTGTCCATCTTAGATTCTCTACCTAACAACTTAGAGGACTTTACCAGCTACCACAGTGCCAGACCTGCCACCTAACTGTTCCTAGGATTAGAGAAAGCCAGAGACAGCTTTAAAATTGACATCTGAAATAAAAAATAAGACACTCATTTTCCTAGCCTGATGGCATTATATTTTATACAAAGATTTATCAGAGAAATTGTTCCACAATATATGAGCACAGTCTTTATTTAATTTAAAGATTTCTATTCTTGTACAGCAAGCAAGAAGTCCGATTTCCTCAGGTAATTAAAATATTAAGTAAGGGCGCACAAACAAAATAAATATATTTTGTATACAATTATATTGAGATCATCTAATCCCAGAGATTCTCTCATTGTTAGCCAAGTAACTATTTGAAAGCAAAAGGGCATCATTAAGAAAATTTGCTACCAGAAGTAAAACAGGCATGGGGATGACTTTTCCGGCCTGTTTTCTAAGGTCATGATGCAAGACATGGTCTAATTCCTGTAAGCAACTTATTATTGGCAGGCAGGAACATTCAAAATAAGTACTGGCTTGAAGGTTCAACTTAAACCATCAAAACCAAACAACGCTGCATGTGACTCAAGATAAATTGGCTTATTATTAGTATTTATTCTTTTATATTATGGTCCGATAACAGCCCCATTGTGCTAGATGCTCAAGGATGCTGGAACAATTTTTAAACATCCTGAATATACTGGAAACCAATTGAAGCTACAGTTGCAGCAGCTCCCCTAGGTTACATAACCCTACAGTGGGGACAAAAGCTGAGATGGATAAACCAGCGGTCAATGTTACTGGTCTACAGAAGACCCACCAAACTGACTGTAGGTCACTCTCCAATTGACTCCTTTAATCTATCCCATATGATAAAAGCAAGGGAAGTCAACAGGAGAGTTTTTCTGTTTACCCCCTGCATTGTAGATCCTGCAGCAACTTGACTTAAGGTACTTCAACTCCAGCTATGTCACTCACATAGGTGGAGTTGAACCCCTCAATTTTCTGCTCTAGCATAGACACGGGCCTAGTTCCAGCACAACTACAGATACTTTAGGAACACACAGCACAACGAAGTGTCAAAGAGCTTAGTATCCAAGTTCTGATCCTACAACTGGCTCCATGTGAAGAAATCCTTATGCCAATAGGAATTTCACTGATAACAATCCTGTGGATCCAACAGGAGGATGAAGGCCTACTATACAAGACAAACCATCACAAACAACCTGATCACAAAATTGGAGGGAAGGAGGGAAGATAAAGGCAACAAAGTTAGTCTCATATAGTTACATAGATCGACACTGGTCCTGACTGAGGGAACCATGTGGAAATAGGAAGGGTCCCTAAGCACAAAATTTAAAGATATGTTAGATTTTGCCTTAATACCCTTATATGCTTTCTTGAATTGGGGCCAAAATGCATAACTTGATGACTTTGCATCACTGAAACATTTTTTATCAAAATTTTCTAAGTTTTATATCAAATATGACATCCTCGAGAGTTGTTTGCCATGACCCTTAAAAATATGACCATAGCCTATAGTAATACTTATTGTCTGTTCCCCCACACATCTAAACAGATCATCCTCAGTTGCCACTCTAGCCATCATTCTTAATGTCATATTAATTTTTATATATGTTGTTATTAGCTGGGTGAAACTTTGTTATGGATGGGGTTAAAAACCCATAGAGGTTGATTTGTTAATTGAAGGATGAGTTCATTCGTAGCAGAAAACATAAGCCCCATCTTAGGAACAGCATGTGTGAACTCAGCCAGCAACTTTTGGACAGAGTAGTTATTTGGATAGGCGCATGAGGGAGAGTGAGAGAAAACACACTGAGTACGTCTATGCTGCAGGGAAAAAAATGTTCAGCTAGCCCAAAGCTACGTCTACACTTGAAGCCTACATCGAAGTAGCTTATTTCGATGTAGCGACATCGAAATAGGCTATTTCAATGAATAACGTCTTCACGTCCTCCAGGGCTGGCAACGTTGACGTTGAACTTCGACGTTGGGCAGCACCACATCGAAATAGGCGCTGCGAGGGAACGTCTACATGCCAAAGTAGCACACATCGAAATAAGGGTGCCAGGCACAGCTGCAGACAGGATCACAGGGCGGACTCAACAGCAAGCCGCTCCCTTAAAGGGCCCCTCCCAGACACAGTTGCACTAAATAACACAAGATCCACAGAGCCGACAACTGGTTGCAGACCCTGTGCATGCAGCATGGATCCCCAGCTGCCGCAGCAGCAGCCAGAAGCCCTGGGCTAAGGACTGCTGCACACGGTGACCATAGAGCCCCGCAGGGGCTGGAGAAAGCGCGTCTCTCAACCCCTCAGCTGATGGCCACCATGGAGGACCCCACTATTTCGATGTTGCGGGACACAGATCGTCTACACGTGCCCTACTTCGACGTTCAACTTCGAAGTAGGGCGCTATTCCCATCCCCTCATGGGGCTAGTGGCTTCGACGTCTCGCCGCCTAATGTCAATGTTAACATCGAAATAGTGCCCAACACGTGTAGCCGTGACGGGCGCTATTTCGAAGTTAGTGCCGCTACTTCGAAGTAGCATGCACGTGTAGACACGGCTCATGGTAGCTGACTTGGCCTAGCACTGTAGGCTATAAAACTGCAATGTAGATGTGCAGGCTTGAGCTGAAGCCTGGGTTCTGGGACTGCATGAAGAAGAGCTTGTCTCTTTCACCTACAGAAGATGGTCTAATGAAAGATACCTTATCATCTGTCTTGTGTCTCTTTTGTTAAGAAATTCAGTGTCCTTGTGCTTAAATTGACATCACTAGCCACAATATTTTCTAAATCCTCTTTTAAGCATCCAACCTTTTTCTGCCATTTGCTATTTAGCTGTCAGGAAGAAATTCTTTGTATGAGAAAATGTCAGTAGTGTAGGATGACAAAATCATTTAATAGCAAGTTTAACTAAGTATTTTCATTTCTCTGCAGAGTATAGAACAGTTGCGGTTTGATAATTCAGGAAAATAAGGTAATTGTGCCTAGAGTCAATGCAGAACATTAATTAGGGATTTTTTTTAATCTTAATTTGAGCATAAAGTGTTAATTTCAACCAGTATAGAACAGATCCAGCATTTGAATTTGAAGTCTGCCACCTGCTGGGCTATGAGCCTTCACATTCATAGGTGAAATGGGAACTCTCATTAGTGGATGACTCAGAGGCATCAGCATAATTAGGACAAAATGGCTCAGGAAAAGTATCATTAAAGCATTGATGTAGTTATGTTATAATTATGGTACTGAGCACGCTCATTCTGAAGTGTAGTTCTGAAAAGTAGTTGCTGGAACAATTGCCCTTTGGGTGACAAACTTGTCTCTTAATCAGAAAAGGTAAATGTTTTAGAACTTTGTTCAAATTTCAGTCAGATTTTTTTTAACTTATCCAGAGGGCGGGGGGAAGGGGCGGGGAGAAAGAGAGAGAGAGAGAGATCTTCCAAGTATTGAGAAATTTTCCAGACATTTTTGGTTGCATATATAAAACAAAAACAGTTCAATGTTGAACATGAATGCACTTGAGACAATTTAGCAGCCCATTAGTGAAATAGACATGGACTAAGGACAATGTTAAATCATTAAGTATGAAATATTCTCATTTTGTAGAGAAAAGAAGAATGCTTATGTTCATAGTCTTGATGATCTAGTGTCTCTTGGAAAAAGAATAACAGTGGCAACAGAATTCTTTGTTTTTTCTTTTAACTTTTTTCCCCCATTAGCCTTTAGATTATGACACTGGCTATAGGACTTTGTCTTTTGTACCTACATGATGCTTCTGTTTTTGAATTTTTGTTTATTTTTGTGTTGTGACCTGAATACATTTTTGCATTTGGCTCATCCAGTGTCACTTCACATGAAGAATCAGTTAAAAATCCGCTGCTGCTTTGAAAAGTGGCTCTATAAAATGGCATTGTAGACTCGTTCCTAAGCATTAATTGGCTGCCAATTATTTCCTTAGAGTTACAAGAAGAATGAGATAATATCTTTTATCGAACCAGCTTACGTTGCTGAGAGAGAAATACGTTCAATTTACAAGTAAAAAGATTTATTTTCCTTTGATTGCAGCCTTGGAGATTCACTATGGGCTCTGAGACCCAAGCTGAGTTCTTTCCACCTGAACACTGTCACCAGTTACAAAGGATGTGAAGGAGAACAACCTTGATCATGGAGCTCCAGTATGCGGATGACAATATGGTTGTTGCTTTTTCTCCCACAGCCCTTCAGACCATCTTAAGTGCCTTCGCTAAAGCATATGAGAATCTCGGCCTCACACTGAACATCAAGAAGAGCAAGGTGCTCATGCACCTTCTATTGAAGTCAGTGCAGAACTGCTGGAAAATGTGGAGCACTTCCCATACATTGGAAAGAGAAGTTACTCACCTGTGTAGTAACGATGGTTCTTCGAGATGTGTCCCCGTGGGTGCTCCACAGTAGGTGTCAGGCTCGCCCCGGCGCCACAGCTCGGAAAATCTTCAGCAGTCTCTGTCGGGTTGCGCATGCGCCGATGCGCGTCAGCTCTTTGCGCGCTTACGGTCACATGCGCGATCCGGTCCCCGCCAGTTCCTGATCAACCACTTCGGACGCCCCTGAAAAACACACAAACAGAGCTCCGAAGTGGGGAGGAACGGGTGGGTAGTGGAGCACCCACGGGGACACATCTCGAAGAACCACCGTTACTACACAGGTGAGTAACTTCTCTTTCTTCTTTGAGTGGCCCCCGTGGGTGCTCCACAGTAGGTGACTACACAGCAGTAACCCCCGCCCCCGAAAAAGGAGGTGGGTACCCGATTTATGCGCAGCTTGCCCGTGAAAGGACTGCTGTCGACAGGCGTGTATCCTCATCAAGCATCCTGTGCATGGCGTAGTGCTTGGCGAAGGTGTCATAGGAAGACCACGTCACCGCTCTGCAGATATCTCTCAGCGTGATGCCTTTGAAGAAGGCCGTTGACGCCGCCATCGCCCTGGTAGAGTGGGCTCTTGGCGGAACTGGCAGAGGAGTCTTGCAAATCTTGTAACACAGTCTTATGCAAGACACAATGTGATTTGAAATCCTCTGTGAAGATAGCACTTCTCCTTTTCACCTGGATGCAATGGACACCAGGAGTCTGTCCGTTTTCCGGAAAGGTTTAGTTCTATTGATGTAGAAGGCCAGTGCCCTTCTTATGTCAAGTAAGTGCAACCGTGCCTCTTCATTTGAGTTGTGAGGCTTAGGATAGAACGAGGGCAGCACTATTGGTTCGTTGATATGAAAGTCTGAAGAGACCTTCGGAATGAAGGCTGGGTGTAATCGTAAGACCACCGCTTCTTTTGAGAAGATCGTGCAGGGTGGTGTGGACATTATGGCTGCGAGCTCACTCACTCTGCAAGCTGACATGATTGCCAGGAGGAAAGTCGTTTTAATAGTAAGTAGTCGAAGGGGGACCGTAGCCAATGGTTCAAAGGGCGGTCCTGAGAGGGTGTGTAGAACTAGGTCTAAACTCCATGACGGCGGTATTGGTTTCCGAGGGGGGTACAGATTCACCAACCCCTTTAGGAAACGCGAGACAACAGGATGGGCAAATGTGGTTGATCCATCCTCTTCATGCCGAAACGCTGATATAGCTGCCAGATGAACCTTTATAGAGGATAGCGAAAGTCCGTTTTGTTTGAGTTGTAGCAAATAATCCAGAATCGTAGGTATGGTGGCGTCCTGGGGTATTAGTTGCCTGGAGGAACACCATTCGGAAAAATGCAACCATTTGTGCTGATAAGTCTTTCTGGTGGAAGTTCTCCGACTACATTCAAGGACTTGTTGTACTCCCTCTGAGCATGTAGTCTCTAAGGCGCTTAGCCATGGATTAGCCATGCTTGTAGCCAAAGTCTCTTCAGGTGTGGGTGCAGTATTGACCCCCGAGCCTGAGTGAGAATGTCCAGTACTGTTGGTAGGGGAAATGGCCGATGTTGAGCCATGCGCAAGAGCAATGGGAACCACTGTTGCTGGTCCCAGGTTGGGACTATGAGTATCATGCATGCTTTCTCCCTTCTGGCCTTCTCCAAGACCTTGTGTATAAGTGTTGTGGGAGGGAACGCATAAAGTAGAGGGCCCCTCCATGGGATCATGAAGGCATCCCCCAACAACTCCTGTCCCATGCCTGCTCTGGAGCAGTATTGGGGACATTTCTTGTTTTCTTGGGTGGCGAACAAGTCGATTTGGGGAAAACCCCATCTGCGGAACACCTGGTGAAGTAGGTCTGAACGGATCTGCCACTCGTGAGTGGGCGCAAAGTGTCTGCTGAGTTGGTCCGCCTTGACGTTGTGGACCCCCGATAGGTATGAAGCCTTTATGATTATATTGTTGGCGATGCACCAGTTCCAGAGTTGGACTGCCTCCGCACAAAGCGTACGAGACCTGGCTCCCCCCTGTCGGTTTATATAAAACGTGGTGGTGTTGTCCGTATTCACGCCGACTATTTTTCCGCGCAGATAACTGTGAAAATGCCTGCACGCATTGAACACTGCCCTGAGCTCTAATATGTTTATGTGCAGTGTCTTCTCTGTGGGGGACCATAATCCTTGAGTGGTTTTGTTGTCCATGTGAGCCCCCCATCCCATATGGGAGGCATCTGTTGTAATGAACACAGTAATTTGCGGTTGGCTGAAGGGCACTCCTGTTAGGAGATTCTTGGGGTTTCCCCACCATGTTAGCGAGCTTCATGCCTCTGTTGTAAGTGACACCCTCTTGTGGACGGTGTGGATTGAGGGTTTGTATACGGTTGCCAACCAATGCTGCAATCCTCGCATATGCAGCCTGGTGTTTTGCACCACAAACGTGGAGGTTGCCATATGCCCCAACAGTTGTAAGCACGTGAGAACTGGAACAGTGGGGCTGTACGTTAGTAGTTGTACGAGAGATTCGATGGCACGAAAACGAGCCTCGGGTAAATACACCCTTGACGTGACTGAGTCTATCCGAGCCCCTATAAACTCTATATTTTGCGTGGGGTCAGTCTTTGACTTTGAGAAATTGATGATGAGACCCAGTGAGGTAAATGTTTTTGTGGTGATGTGTATCATCCATAATACCTCCGCCCGGGAAGTTCCCTTCAGCAAGCAATCGTCCAGGTACGGGAAAATGAAAACTCCCTGTCTGTGTAGGTATGCTGACACCACCGCTAAGGTCTTGGTGAAGACTCTGGGTGCTGAATAGAATTCGAATGGGAGGACTCTGTACTGGAAATGATCTGTGCCCACAAGGAAAGAAAAGTTACTCACTGTAGTAACGGTGGTTCTTTGAGATGTGTCCCCGTGGGTGCTCCACAATAGGTGTCGGGCTTGCCCGGAGCCGCAGATCGGATCTTCCAAGCAGTTTCTGCTGGACCGCGCATGCGCCGGCGCGCGACGCTCCCTTGCGCGCTCCTGGCCATGTGCGCGATCCGGTCCCCGCCAGTTCCTCGACCAACCGCCTCGGGTGCCCCTGCAAAACACTAACAGAGATCCGAAGCGGGGAGGATGGGCGGGTAGTGGAGCACCCATGGGGACACATCTTGAAGAACCACTGTTACTACGGTGAGTAACTTTTCTTTCTTCTTCGACTGTCCCCGTGGGTGCTCCACAATAGGTGACTACCCAGCAGTAACCCAAGATAGGAGGTGGGTAATCGGATTATGTGCAGCTTGTCCCCGAGAGGACCGCTGCAGAGAGACGGGTATCCTCTTGGAATACCGTGTGAAGGGCGTAATGTTTGGCGAAGGTGTCGTAGGATGACCAGGTCGCCGCTCTGCAAATGTCTTTTAACGCAACGCCCTTGAAAAAGGTTGTTGATGCCGCCACCGCCCTAGTGGAATGAGCCCTGGGAGTGGCCGATAAAGGAGTCTTTTTGAGCTCGTAGCACATTTTTATGCAGGATACAATGTGCTTCGAGATTCTCTGCGAGGAGAGACCCTCTCCTTTCGATTTGGGAGCGAGGGAGACTAGGAGTCTATCCGTTTTCCGGAAGGACTTGGTCCTGTCTACGTAGAAGGCTAGCGCCCTCCTCACGTCCAGGAGGTGTAGGCACGCCTCTTCGTTGGAGTTATGAGGCTTTGGATAAAAAGAGGGTAGAACAATAGGTTCGTTAATGTGAAACTCGGAAGAAACTTTGGGAACAAAGGCTGGATGCAGCCGTATGGTTACCGCCTCCTTGGAAAAAACAGTGCAGGGTGGCGTTGCCATGACTGCCACGAGCTCGCTCACCCTACGAGCTGACGTAATTGCAAGAAGAAAGGTCGTCTTTACTGTAAGGAGGCGGAGGGGAACCGTGGCCAAGGGCTCGAACGGTGGTCCCATTAGCGTGGTAAGCACCAGGTCCAAGTTCCACGAAGGTGGAATCGGTTTCCGAGGGGGGTAGAGGTTTACCAACCCTTTGAGGAACCTGGTAACCATATGGTGGGCGAACACCGTGTGCCCTTCCTCCTCATGTCTGAACGCCGAGATGGCGGCAAGGTGGACCTTCAACGAGGATAGCGAGAGTCCTCCTCTCTTGAGGTCCAGTAAATACTCTAGTATTGTAGGTATAGGCACCAAAAGCGGGGCCAGCTGTTTGGTAGAACACCAAGCCGTGAAGCGAGTCCATTTTTGCTTGTAGGTCTTCCTGGTGGAAGTCCTCCTGCTACTTTCTAGGACTTGCTGTACTTCCATTGTGCATGTGCTCTCTAGGGAGCTGAGCCATGGATTAACCACGCTTGCAGTCGCAGGCTTTGGGGGTGCGGGTGCACTATAGACCCCTGGGCTTGCTTGAGCAGATCCGGCGCCACCGGAAGAGGCATCGGTGGACGGTCCGACATGCGCAGGAGTAGGGGGAACCATTGTTGTCGATCCCACGTTGGGACTATCAGGATCATCCAGGCCCTTTCCCTCCTGGCTTTCTGCAAGACTTTGTGGATCAGCACTGTGGGAGGAAACGCATAAAGCAGGGGGCCCCTCCACGGGATCGCGAACGCGTCCCCCAGGGACCCCCATCCCAGTCCTGCCCTGGAGCAGAATCGTGGGCACTTCTTGTTGTGCTGAGTGGCAAACAGGTCTATTTGGGGAAAACCCCATGCGTGGAAAATCGGCCGTAGCAGATCGGGACGGATCTGCCACTCGTGTGTGAGTACAAAACGCCTGCTCAGCTGGTCTGCCTTCACGTTGTGCGCACCCGGCAAGTATGAGGCTTTCAAGATTATATTGTTGGCGATGCACCAGTTCCATAAGCGGGCTTCCGTGCATAAGGCACGGGATCGAGCTCCTCCTTGCCTGTTTATATAAAACATGGTGGAGGTATTGTCTGTACTGATCCCGACGACTTTGCCTTGTATGTGGTCTCGAAAGTGTCTGCAGGCGTTGAACACTGCTCCGAGCTCCAGTATATTTATGTGTAGTGACTGTTCCGTGGGTGACCACAGTCCTTGAGTCACCTCTTCGCCCATGTGCGCTCCCCACCCTATGAGGGAGGCATCTGTAGTGAGAAAAACCGATATTTGCGGCTGGTGGAAGGGTACCCCTGTTAGCAGGTTCCTGGGGTTTACCCACCATTGTAGGGATTTGCGCACCCCGGCTGTGGGCGACACCACCCTGTGAACGGTGTGTACTGCCGGTTTGTATACACTCGCCAGCCAGTGCTGCATGCTGCGCATGTGTAACCTGGCGTTCTGTACTACGAACGTCGCCGCTGCCATGTGGCCCAGCAGCTGCAAGCACGTCAAGACCGGCACTGTAGGGCTGAAGGTGATGACCTGCACGAGGGAACCGATGGCCCGAAAGCGAGCCTCTGGTAGATATACTCTCGCTGTAACCGAGTTTATGCGAGCCCCTATGAACTCTATGTCCTGTGTGGGGTCTATTTTCGATTTTGCCAGATTGATAACCAGGCCGAGTGAAGAGAACGTGTTTGCTGTGACGCGTATCATGCGCAGAACCTCCCCCTTCGAGGCCCCTTTGAGCAGGCAGTCGTCCAGATACGGGAAAATAAATACCCCCTGTCTGTGCAGGTAGGCTGACACCACTGCCAAGGTCTTGGTGAAGACTCTGGGGGCCGAGGAGAGGCCAAACGGTAGGACCTTGTATTGGAAGTGTTCGTTGCCTACCATGAACCGGAGGAATCGCCGGTGAGCCGGATGGATAGTTATGTGGAAGTACGCGTCTTGTAAATCGAGGGCTGCGAACCAGTCTCCATCGTCCAGTGCTGTAAGGATGGAGGCGATTGTGGTCATAGTCGCTTTGGATGACCTTGTGCGATGGTAGTGATGGCGCAGCCCTGGATCTGTATGTCAAACTTGTGGCCTTTGGCCCCGCTCCGAGGACGCACGGCTCTGTTGTGAACGTCGCCTGGGAGTTCTGTACTGCTGGTGCTGTTGAAGTCGCCCTTGCTCGTAACCCCTGTGGTACTGGGGGCGCTGTTGCTGGTACTGGTACAGTCTTTGTTGAGGTTAGTACCTTTTCTTTGTGTATGGAGGGGCGTTGCTGTGGAACGTGCTGCTGTGTCCGCAACGTCCAGGGCAATCTGAACTCCCTTCCTCGAGGCCGCGTAGCCTTCTTGCACTATGGCCTTGAGCACCGGCTTTTTGTCCTCTGGAAGCGAGTCCATGAGGGAGGTTAACCTGGAATAGTTGTCAAAATTATGGTTCGCTAAGTGTGCTGCGTAATTTGCCATTCGCAACGTTAAAGTGGAGGAGGAGTAGACCTTTCTGCCGAACAGCTCTAGCTTCTTGGCATCTTTGTCTGTCCCCCTGTCCTGAATTGAGATGTCTTTGATCTTTGTTGCGACGACTCCACCACCAAGGAATTTGGCTGTGGGTGGCTGAACAGGAACACCATGCCCTTCGCCGGCACGAAGTATTTCTTATCCGCTCTCTTTTGGACAGGCGGAATAGTCGCAGGGGTCTGCCATATCGTAGTGGCGGACTCTAAGATCGCTTCATCAAGCGGTATTGCTACTCTGGAGGAGGCCGGAGGTCTCAAATTTTTGAGGAGTTTATGGTGTTTCTCTTGCACCTCTGCTGTCTGGATGCCTTGCGTGAAGGCCACCCTCTTAAACAGCTCTTGAAACTGTTTGAGATCGTCCGGAGGATGGACGTCCCCCGGGGCCGTAGCCTCGTCCGGGGAGGAGAGCGAGGAACCGCTGGGGTACGTCTCTCTGGACCCTTCCGGTTCCTGCTGGTGATGGTACACCCTCTCGCTACAGGTTTGCGAGGGAAAATCTCGGGGTTCCATAACCAGTCCCCCCTGAGATGCTTGAGTCTCTGTCCCCGGTCACAATTGCCCTCGGGGGTACGAGATCGTCTGTGGGGATCTTTCCCTAGTAGATTGCCGATGGTGTCTATGCCCCGCGTGGTAGGGGCGACCATGGCAGTATAGGCACTGTTCTTGGGAAGGTGACCTAGACCACTCCCTTGGTGCATACCCTCTGTGTCTGGGGGAGGCAGATCGTCGAGACACTGGAGAGAGCGATTTTGCATAATAGTCCAGCGGTTCAAACCCCAGGAAGGGTGAAGGTGGTCCCAGCGAGGGTGAGGCTGGTTGCAAAAATGGAGAAGGGGGCTCCGGGTAGGCTAGGGGGGACCCCTGCCTTCTGGTTGGAGTCTGCAACATAAGCGGAGGGCTGTGAGAAAGCAACTCCACAGCCCTGTCCGGAGAGGGGCTGCAATGCCTCCTCTTGTGTGCAGCCTTCCCCCTCCCTGGAGGAGGTAACTCCGCCCCCTGACGCACAGGGGATCCCGGCCCCGTCCGCACCGTGCTCGGCACGCTCGAAGGCGGTGCCGCACGTGCGGTGTCCTTCGGTGCCTGCAGGCTGCGTGCCTGCGCGCTCTGCACCGCCGGTTCCCCGGGGGTCGGTGCCGCTGCCTGCGGTGCCGCCGGCACCGGCGCTTGTTTAGCCGCCGCCCTGCCTGCGGTGTGGGGCGGCTGGCTGATTATCGGAGGCTGAGCCGCTTCCACGTGGCTCTCCGTGCCGCCGCCGATCAGCTGTTGCTGCGGCTGGGGGCTGCTCACTCCTCCCGTCCCGCTCGCTGTTGCTGCCGGCAGGGATCGGGCTGGGGAGGCTTTCCTCCGTTTCTGCGCTGATGGGGTGAGGGAGGCAGCTTTCGTTTTATGGGCCCCGGAGGGTCCCTCCTGCTGCGGCCGCTCCGGCACGTCTGGCTGGAGGGCCTTATCAAAAAGCAGCATTTTAAGCCGCATCTCCCTGTCTCTCCTTGCTCTGGCTGTTAATTTAGCACAGAAGGAGCATTTCTGTGCAACATGGGACTCCCCAAGGCACCTTATGCATAGACTGTGCCCATCGGACGCTGGCATCGCCTCTCGGCAGGACTCACATTTTTTAAATCCTGAAGAGGACATTGTTGGTGAGTCTTTCAGTTGTTAAACGGGTACTTAGCACCTTCTCTGTGCTGTTTTCCCCTTTCGATGGCCTGCCGCAGCAGGAGGGCTGATGGCCCTATGCTCCTGGCCTCCGGCGCTTGTTACTGGGACTGGACTGAAGCTGTCCCGCTTGTAGTTTGTTTGTTGCTTTTGTTTTTTTTTTTTTTGCAAAAATAACAACTGGCTAACTTGCAGTAGCCTAAGTACTTGAAAAACTTTAAAGAAAAACAGTTAAAGTCATTGAATACGCTACTTGGCCTTAGCCTAGTTCGGATTCCGTCTGCAGCCGACGGCGGTTAAGAGGAACTGGAGGGGACCGGATCGCGCACATGGCCAGGAGCGCGCAAGGGAGCGGCGTGCGCCGGCGCATGCGCGGTCCGGCAGAAACTGCTTGGAAGATCCGATCTGCGGCGCCGGGCAAGCCCGACACCTATTGTGGAGCACCCACGGGGACACTCGAAGAAGAACCGGAGGAAACGCCTGTGGGCTGGATGAATTACGATATGAAAATATGCATCCTGTAAGTCGAGGGCTGCAAACCAATCGCCACGGTCTAGTGCCGTGATTATTGAAGCCATCGTAGTCATTTTGAAGCATTGTTTGCGTAGGTACTGGTTCAGTGCGCGTAGATCCAAAATGGGTCTCCACCCTCCTGTCTTCTTTTCCGTCAGGAAATACCTGGAGTAGAACTCTTTGCCTTGAAATTGTTCCGGTAATCTCTCCACCGCCCCTATGAATAGGAGGTGGTCCACCTCCCGCCTTAATTCCGGTAGGTGAGAGGGGTCTCTGAGAAGGGGTGCGGTGGGAGGATTTGGTGGAGGTAAAGACTGGAAGGGGATCATGTATCCCGTGTTTACAATCTCCAATACCCACTTGTCCGATGTGATGCTTTTCCATTGTGGGTAAAATGGCTTGAGTCGGTGATGGAACATGTACTGAGACTGGCACTGAGGTACGGTCTTGGCTTCGTGGCCCTCGACATACCCGTCAAACTTGCTGTCTTGCACTTTGCCCTGCGGAGGCGTTGCCCTGCTGAGGCCGGCGCCTAGGGCCCTTATAATGTGTTTGTTGATGACGTCCCTGATCATACCCCCATTGAAACTGGGTACGTTGCTGTTGGTAACCATAACGGCGTTGCTGATGATAAAATTTCTTCCTTCTGAACGGTGGGGTATATATCCCCAAAGTCTGAAGTGTCGCTCTGGAATCTTTGCTCGAGTCTAGGACTGAGTCGGTCGATTCAGCAAACAATTTTGTCGAAGGGGAAGTCTGCAATTTTGACCTGTAACTCCTTTGGAATGCCGGATGTGTGAAGCCATGACTCTCTCCGCATTACCACTGCAGTGGCCACGGCGTGGGCCGCTGTGTCCACCACATCCAGTGCAATCTGCACACCTGCTCGAGAAGCCGCGTAGCCCTCTTGCACACTTGCCTTAAGAATTGGCCTTTTATCCTCCGGAAGGAAGTCCATGAGGGCAGTAAGCTTGGAATAGTTGTCGAAATTGTGATTCAACAAATGAGCGGCATAGTTGGCCATGCGGAGCAACAGAGTAGAGGAGGAGTAGGCTTTTCTACCCAGAAGATCCAGCTTCTTTATGTCCTTTTCCAATCCCCCAGATTTGTACTGGGACGATTTGGACCTGTGTTGGGACGATTCAACCACTAGCGAGTTTGGCTGTGGATGACTAAATAGAAATTCCATACCTTTCGCAGGGACGAAGTACTTTTTGTCCGCTTTTTTGTTGGTAGGAGGAGCAGATGCTGGAGTCTGCCATATATTACTGGCTGCCTCCATGATTGCATCATCCAGAGGAATAGCAATTTTAGAAGAAGATGGAGGCCTGAGGTTTTTAAGGAGTCTGTGGTGTTTCTCCTGCACCTCCGCCACTTGAATATCTTGGGATTGAGCTACTCGTTTGAACAGCTCCTGGAACTGTTTCAGGTCATCTGGGGGAGAACTGTCTCCAGGGACCACAGCCTCGTCTGGTGAGGATGAGGAGGCATCACTATGGTATCTCTCCTCCAATTCCTCTGGATCCTGGCTGTATTGATGTGATTGCCTTTGTGGAATTTCGAGGTGGGGTTCAATGTCTTTAGACCCAGCCTCTGATTGGGGAACTCGTGGTGTTCCCCAGGTGGAAGCAGAACACTGTGGCGTTGAGGGGTGGTAGACAGGGATCCATAGTGAGACGTCGACCTCCTATGCTGACGCCCTGCATAATGATGGCAGTCGTAGCAACAGGGACAGGGGCCCGGCGATTGAGACCTGGACCACGACCCAAGGATGTAAGAGTGGTGTCTGGAATGTCGAGACCTCCGAGATGAAACCGACGTACGAGGAGAGCCTCTGTGAGAAGACTCGTAGGGATCCCTGCTAGATGATGAAGAAAAGCGTGCAGACCCCTGGGATGGACTCCAAAGAAAAGGAGAAGGACGTCTGTGGCAGGCTGAAGGTGTTGCTGCCCGTCGAATCTCTGGTGGTGATCGTGGTGACAGAGGCAGCGCAATTACCTCAGGAGAGGGGCTGCGGTGCCTGGTCTTCGTTTTATCCTTTACCCTCTCGGGTGGTCTTGTCGGTGAACTTGGTACCGGAGCAGGTGTCATGCTGATTTCCACTGCTCCCGGTGCCGTTGTTGCCAGTGCCGTCGTCGCTGGTGCCGTCGTCCTCGGTGCCGTTGATCCCGGTGCCGTTGTCCTCGATGCCGTCGTCCTCGGTGCCGATGTCCTCGGTGCTGTCGATCCCGGTGCCGATGTCCTCGGTGTCGTTGATCCCGGTGCCTCAGGGGAAGTCTCAATCGGTGCCGCAGTAGCCGGTGCCGGACTGACTAGTGCCCGCACGGCTCTCGGTGCCGTCTCCCCAGTAGCTGCAGGGCCTTGAGTGGTTGCATGCGCCGTGGCTTTACCAGTGGAGGAAGCCAGCGTGCGCGGGCCCTGTTACACTCATCCCGTTCCCAACAGTAAGGGGCAGGGATCGAGTAGGCGAGGCTCTTCTTTTCTTCTGCGCAGAGGAGGTCAAAGAGGCAGCCTTCCTCTTATGCGGTCCTGAAGAGCCCTCCGCATGCGTTGCCTCCAATGAGGCAGGCTGAAGTGCTTTGTCAACTAACAGCATCTTCAGCCTCATTTCTCTATCTTTTCTAGCTCTATTAGTCAACTTGGAACAATGGGAGCACTTCTGGGGAACGTGCGTCTCCCCAAGGCACCGTATGCATCTGCTATGGCCATCCGAAGCAGGCATGGCCTCCCGGCAAGATTCACACTTCTTAAAGCCAGGGGATGGCATTGTTAAAACTTAACTCTGAGTCCTTAGGTGCTAATAGCACACTTAACAGTCTGTTAGGTGATATTAATAACCGTTGGCCTTTGAAGGCCAACAAACAAAAGGAGCGGGCCCGCCCGGAGGCGGCCACTGCGGTTTTAAGATAGTCCTTAACTTTTAACAACTTTTAACAGAGTAACTAACTATAATAACTATAGAACTGCTAACTATGAACTGTTAAAAACTATTAACACGAGAAAAAAATAAGATTTATCTGTCTCAGGCGTTGGAGCCGGAGAGGATTCCGTCTGCAGCCGTTAGCGGTTGAGAAGGAACTGGCGGGTACCGGATCGCGCACGTGACCGTAAGCGCGCAAAGAGCCGATGCGCATCGGCGCATGCGCGACCCGACGGAGACTGCTGAAGATTTTCCGAGCTGTGGCGCCGGGGCGAGCCCGACACCTACTGTGGAGCACCCACGGGGACCACTCGAAGAAGAATTCATCCTTCCACTAAAGGTGACGTTGATGTGGAAATACAGCATCATCTGAGCTGCACAAGCTCTGCTTTCTCCTGCCTGATATGAAGGATCTTTGAGAACTGGGATATCCATCCCAAGATACAGCTCTTTGTATACCGTGCAGTGGTTGTTCCAACAATACTATATGGACATGATACCTGGACAACATACAAGTGTCATTTGAAGGCACTTGAACAATACCATCGATGCTGCCTCAGGAGAATCCTTAATATATCTCGGGAGGATAGGCGCACAAACACTAGCACCCTGTAAGAGTCAAACATGACCAGCATTGGAGCCCTTATCATTGATCAACAACTTGGTCGGAGTGGTCACGTGGTATGGATGGACAGAGGAGCACTGGAGGCCAGCAGAAGCAATATAAGGACATGCTGAGGGCACACATGAAAAAGTGCATATCAGTGTCAACACTTGGGAGAACCTTGCCCAAGACCGTCCCCAGTGGAGAACGGTACTCCACAAGGGGGTGGCACAATTTGAGAGGTCCCACCTGAGTGCAGATGAGGAGAGGCGGAGAAGAAGAAAAGAGCATCAAAAACTGCCCTGTGCCCCTCCAACAGCTACCAACACCTGCCTCTTCCATGATGAGATCTGGGCTCCAGAATTGGGCTGACCAGCCATCAATGGACTCACAAACAGGAGGGTGACATGAAGATGTCCTACTCATTACCGAGTGACCACGAAGACAAGAGGCAGCCCCACTGTCTGTAAATTATGCTTTCATGATATATGTATACCCTCATTAGTTTCAAGGGAATAGAATGCGGGGTCTTGACTTTTACATGTTAGGAGAGAAGGAAGGAACTCAGAATTACGTTATGTATTTCAACCTCCCTTTACTATTTCAGGCTCATCTTACAATCTTTGTACTTGGTATTAGTCATTTGGAATATGAAGTGGAAATGTTCCATCACTTCTTTGAATCATTTTTTAATTTTGTGTACTCACAGTTTCAGTTCTTTGGTTAATTAGATAAGGCGAAATTTTCTTGTTGTGGAAAATGCATGCAGTAAACGCCCAATTTAACAGATCCTGCTATTACAGACTTTGGAAATAATGGACACTGTCTGCCAGCCCTCTGCCCCCAGCTCCCCTCCTAAATAAATGCTGGAGACTCACTAGAGCAGCTGCTGGGCCTGGAGGAGCTGCCAGAACGGCTGTGGCTTCTGCGCCCACCACAGTGGCTGGGGCCATTGGGGCCAGAGGAGCCGGAGTGGGGGGGGGGCTGCAGCACGGCACAGGAGCTCTCCTCCCCCAACCCCATGCACGTGCAGCATGTCAGCACCCAGCTGCCTCTGTCTGAAATGGCGCTGAGCAGCAGCCATGGTGTCGGAGGCTGCTGCTCGCTGGCAGGCTGGGGGCGGCCACACTCTACCTTCGTGTGGGTGGCTTGGAGTTGGGGGCTGGAGGAGCCACAGCAGCGAGAGGTGGAAGAAAATCCAGGCCGGCATCCAGCTCCTCTCCTGGTAATTGGGAGAGGGGCAGAGGACAGGAGTGAGTGATGGGCTGGGAAGGTCGGTGCCTCATCATACAGTATCACCATTGGGCTATAACAGACTTCCAGCATTTAGGGACACCCCTGCCCCCCATTAGTCTGTTAAATCAAGGGTTTATTGTATTTCAATCAAAATCTTTGCCCAACGAACATTTCAACAAGTTTACAGTAGCTGGATTCAAACACAGAGTCACAATCTTCCTAAGAAATCCACTGTGAATCTCTAGAAAGCTCAACTAACTAAAAGGGTGACTGGTTGTAGAATTTTTAGTATGGTGTTGCTTCTATCCCTATGAGGTTAAATACTGGGCTGAAGGCCTCTAAGTTAGGAGTTTAGAGTGATTGTCCCTGAGAATTTCCCCCCACTCCCTTTTTCATTTTATTTCCATTGTCTGAATAGGGACTTCCTTGTGATACTGTACCTTCCACTCTTGGGTGGCATCTTCAACAATTTGGAAAATCAAAAGTATGAACACATTTCTTCCTGGATTCTGGATATTTCTGATACTCAATCTACCAATTTGCTGGAATGTGGAAGTTCATTATTTTTATTTTTCCTTTACTTTTTCCTCTGTTTCTCTACTTCTAACAGCTGATAATGACCCTGCAAGTTTAAAGCTGTCAGGAGTTGTGACTTTCTCATGAAGTTTAATTTTTTTGTTTTTATGAATAATAGCCAATCAATCTCTGCCATTATTTAGGTGTTGAAGACAAACAGAGACAGTTTTCAAATGAAGTAAACGTGAATCCTTGTCAGCAGTTCTTCAACATTATCATTGTACCTATTTATTGATGACAAGGATGGCCTTAAAAATGTCGCATTTGCCACATCAGACTCAGTGTTCTGCTTTTCATTGTCAATAGACAAATTGTCATTCAATGGCACACTTGATCTTGAGGAATCTGGAGAAACCAAATTTTCTTCACTTTCTATTCTTTAATCTTGCTACTATATAACTCTTGACAATGTTTACATTTTTCTTTGGAATAACTGTCAGTTAACATTATTTCAATCTATTGAACAAGTTGCTTCCCCCTCCTCCTCCACTCATCTTCTACGTGTAATGATAGAAACTCATATAAGGACATTTAGTAAACACTGAACATCAGTGTACAGCATCTTTTACATTTACTAAAATTAAAAATGAGAAACAACCACTCCAGAAATTCAACACTATGAACACTGAAAAATAAGATGGGAAACCAGAGCGTCACTGCCCTATTAACATTTTTGATCAAGTACAGTTTCTTGTCATACAGCCAGAAAATAGAGCCTAATAGCCTACATTTTCAAAGGCATCTAATGAATTTGGATGCCTCAAGTTTTTCGTGCCCAAGTTGAGCCATCTTAAAACAGGGCTGATTTCAACTGCTAAGCTCATGCCATCTGAAATGAGGCATACTTTAAGATGTCTCAATTTGTTCTCTCCAACACTGAGTCGCTCAAATCATCAGTTACTTCATGTATATATTTCAGTGACACAAAGATTAAAAAAAATGAAAAAAAGCCAGCAGGGTGGCTTTTTTTCTGAAAAATAGAAGGATATTTTCTAACTAGGAACTACAGAAAATCTGCACAGTCTTTCTTAGACAGAAAATAATCACTTACATTTCCTTTTAATATTTTGCATTTTGAGAGATCAAATGACATCTGCCTGTTTATTACATGATAAGATAAACAGATGCAATGTGTTGTCACCTTGTCATAAGTGAAAGGAAAGTAAAATGCCTTGTTCATGTATTGGAATATAACAAAACTTCACTTAGGAATAACCAGTGAACTCTGATCTCTGAAACAGAAGTGTAGAAGCTGCTTTGGAAGATCAACACAAAAGCTATGGCTACATTAGCACTCTTGTGGGTATATGTTATGGCACTCAAGAGTATGAAAAAACACCCCTAAGAGACATAAGTACCAGTCAGGCCTTCTGACAGGAAAGGGAGGGGCAATGGGGCAATTGCATGGAAGCCCAGCATTTCAAAGGGGCCCAAAATTCCCAGCCACCGCTGCAGCTGCAATATCAGTGGTGGCTGGGGGAGCTCAGGGCCCCTTTGAAATGCCACACAAGTCACAATCCACCACTCTACTTGGCTTCTGAGGGCTGGGGGGACCCAGCACTGTGCTCCAGGTGGCGTGAACGGCTGACTGCCCTTGGCCACTCCCCTTCCGCCCAAGGCTCTGTCCCTTGCGGGGATATTGAGCCACACCCCTCCACACTTTGCCACAGGGCCTCCAGTGCCACTGGCACTGGTGCCAGTGTGGACAACACAATATCAGCAGGAGAGCTTCTCCCACCAACACAGCAACCACACCTCAGGGAAGTGGAAGTGGTGTTACTGATGTGCTGGTACAGTTCATATAGAGCCACTGCTGATAACCACTGAACCAAACTGTCATCTCTGTACATAGAATCATAGAAGAGTAGGACTGGAAGGAACCTCGAGAGGCCATCGAGTCCAGCCCCCTGCCCTCATGGCAGCACCAAGCACTTTCTAGACCATCCCTGAAAGCCATCTATCTAACCTCTTCTTAAATATCTCCTGTGATGGAGATTCTACCACCTCCATTGGCAATTCGTTCAAGTGTTTGATCACCCTGACAGTTAGGAACTTTTTCCTAATGTCCAACCTGAACCTCCCCTGCTGCAATTTAAGTCCATTGCCTCTTGTTCTATCCTCAGAGGCAAGGAAGAACAAGTTCCCTCCCTCTGCCTTATGACACCCTTTTAGATACCTGAAAACTGCTATCATGTCCCCCCTCAATCTTCTCTTTTCCAAACTAAACAAGCCCAGTTCTTTCAGCATTTCTTCATAGGTCATGTTCTCTAGACCTTTGATCATTCTCGTTGCTCTCCTCTGGACCCTCTCCAATTTCTCCACATCCTTCCTGAAGTGCGGTGCCCAGAACTGGACACAATACTCCAGCTCAGGCCTAACCAGCGCAGAGTAGAGCGGGAGAATGACTTCTCGTGTCTTGTTCACAACACACCTGTTAATGCACCCTAGAATCATGTTTGCTTTTTTTGCAACAGCATCACACTGTAGACTCATATTTAGCTTGTGGTCCACTATAACCCCTAGATCCCTTTCTGCTGTACTCACTCCTAGGCAGTCCTTTCCCATTCTGTATGTGTGACACTGATTGTTCCTTCCTAAGTGGAGCACTTTGCATTTGTCCTTATTAAACTTCATCCTGTTTACCTCAGCCCATTTCTCCAGTTTATCCAGATCCTTTTGAATTATGACTCTATCCTCCAAAGAAGTTGCAACCCCTCCCAGCTTGGTATCATCTGCAAACTTAATAAGTGTACTTTCTATGTCAATATCTAAATCGTTAATGAAGATATTGAACAGAACCAGTCGTAAAACAGACCCCTGCGGAACCCCAGTAGTTATACTTTTCCAGCAGGATTGAAAACCATTAATAACTACTCTCTGGGTAAGGTTATCCAGCCAGTTGTTCACCCACCTTATAGTAGCCCCATCTAAGTTGTATTTGCGTAGTTTATTGATAAGTATATTATGTGAGACCGTGTCAAATGCTTTACTGAAGTCTAGGTATACCACATCCACCGCTTCTCCCTTATCCACAAGGCTTGTTATTCTATCAAAGAAAGCTATTAGATTGGTTTGACATGATTTGTTCTTTACAAATCCATGCTGGCTGCTCCCTATCACCTTACCACCTTCCAAATGCTTGCAGATGATTTCTTTAATTACCTACTCCATTATCTTTCCTGGCACAGAAGTTAAGCTGACTGGCCTGTAGTTTCCCGGGTTATTCTTCTTCCCCTTTTTATAAATGGGTACTATATTTGCCCTTTTCCAGTCTTCTGAAATCTCTCCCGTCTCCCACGATTTTCCAAAAATGATAGCTAAAGGCTCAGATACCTCTTGTATCAGCTCCTTGAGGACTCTAGGATGCATTTCATCAGGCCCTGATGATTTGCAGACATCTAATTTTTCTAAGTAAATTTTAATTTGTTCTTTTCTTATTTCAACTTCTAAACCTACCCCTTTTTCACTAGCATTCTCTATGTCAGGCATTCCTTCAGATTTCTCAGTGAAGACCGAAACAAAGAAATCATTAAACAACTCTGCCATTTCCAAATTTCCTGTTACTGTTTCTCCCTCCTCACTGACCAATGGCCCTACCCTCTCCTTGGTCTTCCTCTTATTACCAATGTATTTGTAAAAAGCCTTCTTGTTTCCCTTTATGCTTGTAGCTAGCTTGAGCTCATTTTGTGCCTTAGCCTTTCTAATCTTGCTCCTGCATGCTCGTGTTGTTTGCCTATATTCATCCTTTGTAATTTGTCCTAGTTTCCATTTCTTATACAATTCCTTTTTTATTTTGAGATCATGCAAGATCTCCTGGTTAAGCGAAGGCAGTCTTTTGCCATGTTTTCTATCTTTCCTACGCAGTGGGATAGATGAGAAGCACTTCAAACCAAGGAGTGCAGCAACACCCCCAGTTCCAGTACCTATGTTTTATCATCTTGATGGCACAGCTCTCTCCCACTGGCCTAGAGCCACTAAATGATCAGTCGGGGGATGGGCACTAAGGCAGCAGCTGCCCTGGGGCCCAGCAATTCAAAGGGGTCCGGGACTCACAGCTGCTGCTGCTTTTACTGAGTCAGTGCTTCTGCTTTTACTTATGTCACTTCCAGAGCCCCATGAGTCCCACAGCATAACCTTGGATGGCATGCTCTAGAGGGTGCTGGGGTGAGGGTGGCATGGTCCAGGTGACACTGAGAGCTAGCTCCCACAGCCCTGCCTTTCCGCTCATTGCCCTGAACCACCTGGGGGCACAGAGCTGCCCCCCACCTTACCAAGGGCCCAGTGAGGCTGTTGACTCACCTGCAAGCAATCTTATAGCAGCACAGCTGCATCAGGTCAGCTGCACCATTGTAAGCTAATTACTGCAGACATGGGCTAAAACACATCCATCTATGTAAAATGAAAATTTAGTGCTAAACACAGGCCCTTGTGTCCCCACCCTATCACTTCTCACTGAGAACTGATGATCTACCTCTGATGGACTCATTATGCCAGCCTTCACTGCCTCCCAGCTACATTTTCAAGCAAGAACTTTTTTTTGCTTTCTCCCACACCGCCCCTCACAAGTAATCAGGGCTCCTTAAAACCCTATCATTCTCCACCTTTAAATACCTTCTTCAAATTCTCCCTTACTCAGAGGTCTACAAAATATTGCAATGGTTAAACTGTTGCTGTGGCATTACCACTTCCAAGCATACCACTGTGGCATTACCACTTCTGATCACTATTGTTGCACAGTTTCTCTGTACTTCTTCGGCTACCAGTCTGTATCCATTTGATGTCTCTTCTCTTCTACTTAGATTGTAAACTCTCTGGGAAGCCTTTTGTCCTGAGCTTGTACTGAACAATGAAAGCCTGGTTCATGAGGGGGGTCCCTATGTGCACCAATAAAAACAAGCAAGTAAGCAAGCAGCACACAAAGTAATAATAGATATATTTATAGCAATGACTGCACAGACTTCCTGCCCAAACCTGAGCTATTTACCAAAATGCCAAGCAAAAATCTATGTAGAGTTTTGTTTGTGCAGGGACTGAAGGATTTGGGTGAGTTATTTTTGTACTAGTAAATACTTATTTGCCCTTTGACTGTATACACATTTCTGCTAGCACAATACAGAATTCCCTATTAATATTAATGATGACACACAGATATAAGTGGAAGACCTAACCTCTTCGATGTCACAGAACTTTTGCATTAGCCATTCCTAGTAGCTGTCATAAGCAGTTTGGCAGAAGTAGACTTTCTGCCAGGAAAATTAAACTCAGTTGACACTGTGTGGTTTAACACTATTGTACAGAACACAATAGCTCTATATCCCAGCACAGCAGAAAAAAACGAAATTGCTTTTAACAGGTTAGCATTTAGTGCAACTAGTATAACTTGCAGTAACACTTTCCCTTTCTATTATTAAGAGAAAGAGAAGTGGGTGGAAACCTGGGCTGCAGCGACCATTAGATAGTAGATTGCAGGATTCTGACAAAAGGAAGAAAGGTGAGCAGTAACATACAGACCCTTGATTTCAAAAAAGCAGACTTCGTCTCCCTGAGAGAACTGATAAACAGGATCCCTTGGGAAATGAAGAAGAAGGGGAAAAGAGTTCAAGAGAACTGCTCGTATTTTAAAGAAGTCTTACTGAAGGAACAGGAACAAACCATCCTGCTGTACAGTAAGAAACACAAATATTGTAGGTAGCCAGCTTGGCTCCTTAGTCAGCTTAAACTCAAAAAGGATGCATATAGGAAATGGAAACGCGGACACTCGACTCAGGAGGAGTATAAACATACAGGTGGAGAATGCCAGGGAGTAATCAGGAAAGCGAATGCACAACTGGAACTGCAGCAGGCAAGAGATGCGAAGGGTAACAAGAAGGGTTTCTACAGGCACGTTAACAATAAGCGGGTTATCAGAGAAGGTGTGGGGCCATTACTGGATGAGAGCGGTAACCTAGTGACACATGAGGTAAGAAAAGGTGAAGTACTCAATACTTTTTTTGCCTCCATCTTCACGGATAAAGACAGCTCCCACACTACGATGCTAGACAATGCAGTATGGGAAGGTGGAGCGCAGCCACCTGTGGGGAAGGAACAAGTTGCGTTACCTAGAGAAACTAGAGGTACACAAATCCCTGGATCTGGATTTCATGCACCCAAAAGTACTGAGGGAATTGGCAGACATCATTGCCAAGACTTTGGCCATTATCTTTGAAGACTTGGAGATCGGGAGAGATCCCAGATGACTGGAAAAAGGCAAATGTAGTGCCCATCTCTAAAAAGGGAAAGAAGGACAATCCAGGGAACTATAAATTGGTCAGCCTTACCTCAGTACCTGGGAAAATAATGGAGGGCATCCTCAAGGCATCCATTTTGCAGCATTTGGAAGAAGGGAATGTGATCAAAAGTAGCCAACATGGATTCACTAATGGCAAGTCCTGCCTGACCAATCTGAATAGCTTCTATGACAAGGTAACAGGCTCTGCGGACACAGGGAAGTCAGTGGATGTGATAAACCTTGACTTCAGCAAAGCTTTCGATACAGTCTCCCAATACATTCTTGCCCATAAGTTAAGGAAGTATGGATTGGATCCATGGACTACACAATGGATAAAAAGCTGGCTTTACGGTCGGCCTGTTCAATGGCTCAATATCTGGATGGAGGTCAGTTTCAAGTGGAGTGCCCCCAGGCCCGGTTCTGCAGCTGGTGTTGTTCAACATCTTTATTAATGACCTGGATGAGGGACTGGATTACACCCTCAGCAAGTTTGCAGATGACACAAAGCTAGGGGGAGAGGTAGATATGTTGGAGGGTAGAGATAGGATCCAGAGTGACCTGCATAAATTGGAGGACTGGGCCAAAAGAAATCTGATGCGGTTCAACTAGGAGAAGTGTAGAGTCCTGCACTTGGGACAGAAGAATCCCAGGCATTGTTATAGGCTGGGGATTGACTATCTAAACAGCATGCAGCAGAAAGGGACCTAGGGGTTATGGTGGATGAAAGGCTGGATATGAGTAAAGAGTGTGTCCTTATAGCCAAGAAGGCCAATGGCATATTGGGGTACATTAGGTGGCGCATTTTGAGCAGATCTAGAGAAGTGGTTGTTCCCCTCTGTTCAGCACTGGTGAGGCCACATCTGGAATATTGTGTCCAGTTTTGGGCCTCCCAGCATAAAAGGATGTGGATTTCTGGAGCAGATTCAACAGAGGGCAACAAAAATGATTAAGGGACTGGATCACATGACCTATGAGGAGAAGCTGAGGGATCTGGGCTTGTTCAGCTTACAGAAGAATAGACTGAAGAGTGATTGAATAGCAGTCTTCAGCTTCCTGAAGAGGAGCTCTAAAGAGGGTAGTGAGATCCTGTTCTCAGTGGTGTCAGATAGCAGAAATAGGAGAAATGGTCTGAAGTTACAGAAGGAGAGGATGAGGTTGGGTATTAGGAAAAGCTACTTCACCAGGAGGGTGGTGAAGCACTGGAATGCGTTGCTTACAGAGATGGTGGATTTTCCACACCTGGAGGTTTTTAAGTCTTAGCTTGACAAGGTCCTGGCTGGGATGACTCAGTTGGGACTGACCCTGCTTGAAGCAGGGCGCTGGACTAGTTAACCCCTTGAGGTCCCTTCTAGCCCTATGATGCTATGATTATGCAAACCCTAAAATAAGCAGATGCTTTTCTCTATGGAACAGTCTGTCTCTAGCAACCAAACACAATGTCTTCTCATACCTATTCTGACTGCTGTATAATACTTCCATAGTGAAAAGAGATGAGACGTATGTCAGAGTCCAGCCTTAGACTGGCATCTATGATCATCACACTTCACACAGGACAGGGCTACAGTTAAAATACATTGACATTCCACTTTAGGATAGATTAATTCAGGATCCTTGAAATCTAGGCCCACTATTCAGAGAGACCCAAACTCAAAAGCAGCAACTGAGAGCTACTGGCTGACTGCTGGAGTGAGCAGAACTGCCCCACCCAGAAGGAAGATCAGGTCATCAGCACAGAAAGACAAATCCTTCCTGGCAGAAAGACTTCTCCAAGAGAGAACTCACTTCACTTACACTTAAACCCTTGTACTCCAAGTGGAGCATAGGTCATCTACAAGTCTCTTCCACTTTCCCCGTCTCAAGAGAAAACTTCTAGGTGATTCCAGGAGTATGCCAGTTGTTGACCTCTCAGGAGATCTTCTCCAAGTTATCTGAGGTCTTCCTCTTTTGTGTTTTCCTTGCGGAGTCCATGTGAGAGCTTGAAGGACTGTGCTGGATGATTGTTTTCCAGCAGTGTAGCCTAGCCATCCCCACTTTCTTCTCTTGATTTCAACGTCAAAGGGTTCTCGTCCTGCTCTGTGCCAAAGCTTCTCACTTGTGATAAAGTCTTGCCATTTGACATGAAGGGTATACCTCAGGCATCTGCTTATGAATGTCTATATCTTGTGATCTGAAGACTTTTTAGTACATCAGGTCTTGCATCCATACAAGAGCACACTCTTCACGTTTGTGTTGAAGATCTGCAGTTTCGTCTTCAGGGATATTATTTGTCAACTCCATTTGGGATGGAGAGTCTTGAATGCAGCTGTTGCTTTTCCTATCCTGGCATTGATATCCTTCTCTGTTCCTCCATCTATGCCCACAATACTCCACAAGTAGGTGAACTGCTCCACATCTTCCACATCATCTCCTGCCAGTGTGATTGTGGTGGTGTTGGACTAGATGATCCTCATTGTGTTGTCTTTCCCTTGTTAATGCTCAGTCCAGTCATCGAGGTAGTTTTGTCTCGTGTTGTGACCTTTTCTTTCATGCTTTCATGTGGGCGTGAAAGGAGGGCAACATCATAAGCAAAATCAATGTCCTCTGGCTGTTTGAAAAGTGTCCACTGAATGTCTCATTGATGCCCAGCTGTTGTCCTGTTTCTCAAAGTCTATGAAGGTTATGTACAGAGAGAAGTTCCACTCAAGCGACTGTTTGATGATCACTCTGAATTGCTATTGGGTCAGTACAAGAGTTCACGTTTTGGAACCCAGCCTGTTCTTCCCTGAGCTGTTTATGGATTTCTGTCTTCATTCCCTCCAAGAGAATCCTATTGAACACTTTTCCTGGAAGAGATAGTAAGATGATGATCCTACAGTTCTTTCATTCCTTCAGGTTGCCTTTCTTTGGAAGCTTAAGAAGGTAGCCATGTTTCCAGTCTTGTGGGGTCTCCAGTCTCCCATATAGATTACAGATCATGACTAAGGTCTCATTACCTGTCTTTACTGCTTCAGCAAGAATGCTGTCTAGACCAGGTACTTTTCCGCTTTTCAGATGGGCAATGGCTATTCTGATTTTTTCTCGTGTAGGTCTTCTGCTGTTAATTTGCAGAGGTATATTTGCAAGTGGTAACTTGGGAGGTTCCATGTGGGCAAGGTGGTTCATTAGCTCTTGAAAGCGTTCCTTCTATCTACTGAGCTGTTCACTTGGGTTCATTAGCACAGGCCCCTCCTTATCCGGTACTGGCTGAGCCACTGTACGCCATGACCCAGCTAGCTTCCATGTCATGTTATAGAGCTCTTTCAAGTTTCTCTGTCCTCCAGCTTGTTCCACATGTTGTGCAAGGTTTTCCATAAAGTTTTTCTTGTCTTGTTATACAGCCTTTTAACTTCTTTGTTGGCTTTTAATATAGTCTCTGAGATTCCATCTTGTCTATTCTTGTTTGGTTGTTGTTGACTTCTGCTTTTCTTTCTTTCTTTCCTTCACTCTTCTTACAGTTTCTGCTGTGCTCCATTCTTTGTGAAACCTTGTCTTCTTTCCAGGCTGTTTTGGTGTTTCCCAAATTTGTCCCAGAGTAGCATCTTTTTGGATGAGGTTTGTCAGAACTGCATATCTGTTGAACAGCTCCACTTGGAAACTGGTTCATCGCTATACCCTTCAGCTGCTCCATGCTGAATCTCAATCCTGGCTTGTTCGTTTTTGTGGTGTGTCTCTTGAACTTGAACTTGACTTTTATCATTCTCAAACAGTGGTCTGAACCTACATCTGCCCCTCTTCTAGTACAGACATCCTGCATCAATCTTCTGAAAGAACTGCTGATACAGATATGATCAATCTGGTTTTCTGACTGGTGGACTGGTGAAACCCAAGTGACCTTGGGGATTCTTTTGTGTCGAAAAACACTACCATCGATCACCAATCCACTGAAGGAACAGAAGTGACAGAAGTGCTTTCCATTTTCATTCATGTTGCCTAGGCCGTCTTTGCCCATGGTCTGTCCTCTGCCTGTATTTATGCTTCCAATTTTCACACTGAAGTCATCCATCAAAATCTACATATCCTTTTTTGCCTTCTGGTTCACCACACTTTGTAGCTTCTCACAGAAGTCTGTTTTACATTCCTCAGCTGCTTTGCTGGTTGGCATGTAACACTGCACAATTAGTACCTTTCATACTCTGGTGTAGAATCTGGCTGTGATGATGCATGATGATATTGCCATCTACCACATTAAAGCACCAGATGCTTCTCTTAAAATACCAAGCACACAGCTTCAGTCTGTGGTGTGCCCTCTTTTTCATGTCAAGTAGATGAGGGTTTCACCTGTTGCCAGGTGTAGCTGTCCATCTTATCTCACACCAGCCAAAATGGCAAGCTTGTGCTGTTTCATCTCTGTTGCAATCTGTGCTGTTTTCCCCACTTGCTACATGCTCCAAATGTTACACATACCAAACTGGGTGATTGTCCTGAGTCAGAGAAGGGCCATCTGTGGGGCAGCTTCCTTTTGGCTTTCCCTACTACACTTCATACTCAAACTAAGCAGATTGCCAACTACCTCCAAGGCTTGTGTAGTTGTAGGGTTCTTTGTAGATGTTTCCATACCATCTGTTTTGTTTTTTTTTTATGGATAGGGGTTGTTAACCCTAAGCCAACCCCTTTCACCTTGTGGAGAGGTGATCCAAATTTGTCTGTTCTCTACCCTTTGACCTGCCCAGTTTGGGTGACCATTCCAGGAGCTGTAGCTCCCATCGGCATAGCTCTCCATGTCCTCGAGACACACAAGCCACCTCACCACAACAAAGAATAAATGGTGGTATCCCATCCAAACTCACTACTGACACCAAAGCAAAGATCTTTTGGACTATGGCCATAACCGTTTTTGGAACTGCATCTCAGTTACCCTTAATCCACACTCTACCTTAATTAAATCTATAATAAAAAAATGGTAGCCTTACCACAGTCAAAGCTGCAGCTAACTCTAATTTTGAGGAAGTAGTTTAGAGTTACCTAAAACTCTGGGTTGGATAATTAGTTTTCCCAGAAAACTGCCATGTACACAGTAAATGCGGAAAATATATTTCTGAGAAGTTCCAAGAAAATTAATTAAATTGTTTGAGTTACAGCTCATTTAAAAATCCTCATTTGAATTTTTTCCTTTAATCTGAACCTTTGTAACCTATCATTTAAATGAGCACCTGTAAAATGGTTGGAGGATGGCAAATGTGACTCCATTTTATAAAAAGGCCTTCAGAGGTGATCCCAGCTATGACAGGCTATAAGCCTGACTTCAGCATTGGGAAAACTGGTTTAAGCTATTGTAAAGAACAGATTTATCAGACACATAAATGAACCCAATTTATTGGGGAGGAGTCACCATGTCTTTTGTAAAGGAATATCATGCCTCTCCAATCTACTAAAATTCTTTGATGGATTCAACAAGCCTGTAAAACAAGGGCATTCCTGTGTACATAGTGTACTTAGATTTTCAGAAAGCCTTTGACAAGGTGTCACACCAAAGGCTCTTCAGCAAAGTAAGCTGTCATGGGATAAGAGAGAAGGTCTTCTCATGGATTGGTAACTGGTTAAAAATAGGAAATAAAGGGTGGAAATAAAGGGTAAGTTTTCAGAGTGGATTGAGGCAACTAGTGGCATGCCCCTCGGGTCTGTACTGGAACCAGTATTATTCAACATATTAATACATTATCTGGAAAAGTAGGTAAAGACTGAGGTGGCAAAATTTGCAGATGATACAAAACTACACAAGATAGTTAATTCAAAAGCAATTGCAAAGACCTACGAAGTGATCTCACAAAACTGGATGACTTGGCAACAAAATGGCAAATGAAATTCAATGTTCAATAATGCACACTGGAAGACAATCCTAACTGTATATCTGAAGTGATGGGGCATAAAATAGCTATTACTACTCAAGAAAGATCTTGTATTCACTGTGGATAATTCTTGGAAAACATCCCCTTAAGATGCAGAAGCAGTCAAAAAAACCAACAGAATGATGAGAATCATTAACAAAGGGATAGATAATATAACAGAAATATGTTATTGCCTTTATATAAATCCATGGTATGCCCACTTCTTGAACACTGCATGCAGATATGGTTGTGCATCTCAAAAACGACATACTGGAATCGGAAAAAGTTCAGAAACAGGAAACAAAAATGAGTAGTGGTATGGAACAACTTCCATATGAGGAGAGATTAATAAAACTGGGATTTTTCAGCTTGGAAGAGAGATGACTAAGGTGGGATATGTTAGAGGTCTATAAAAACATGACTGGTGTGGCAAAAGTAAATAAGCAATTTATTTCTCATAACACAAATAATAGGGATCATCAAATGAAATTAATAAGCAGCAGGTTTAAAACAAACAAAAGGAAGTATTATCATGTAACGCACAGTCAACCCGTGGAACTCCATGCCAGAAGATGCTGTGAGGGCCAAAACTTGAACAAGGTTAAAAAAAGAACTACATACATTCATTAGCCAAGATAGAAAAGGATGGTGTCCTGAGCCTCTGTTCGCCAGAAGCTGGGAATGGGAATGGGAATGGATCACTTGATGACTATCTGTTCTGTCCACTCCCTCTGGGGCACCTGACATTGGCTACTGTCAGACAGGATATTCAGCTAGATGGACCTTTGGTCTGATGCAGTATGGCCTCTCTTACATTCATTTGTTTTCCTTGTAGGTCCATAGTAAAAACTTTTGAATCAATAATTCCCTTTGGATATTTGGTAGAATGACTGAGGCCTCAACAAAAATCCTTAACTTTTCTGAAATAAAACATATTATCTTTTAAACATAGCTGATTTTCAATGAGATTTTATTGTATGGAAAGTTTGAAGGGACAATAAGTAGCCATGGAAGCAGGACTGAATGTGCTTGTGAGTATGAGCGTGAATGTTGCTTTCTATTGGCTGACTGAAGGTTAGGAATAATAGAATGTGCTATGACACATAACAGGGACCTTCTCTTTGCTCAAGTGATACAGCCTGGTGTTTCTGACCTTAGCTGAAGAGGGTTCCAGTCCAGGCTCTGCAGTCGTATATTGTGTTAGTTGAGGTTCTAATCCAGTGAGGCCGACAGCCACTGCAGACCTGAGAGCAAGGGGGAGCGGGGCAGCTCTGTGCCCCAGAAGGGCCAGAGCCTGGGGTAGAATGAGGGCATTCAGCCCTTAGTGCTTCTCACAACAGAGCACTGGATCCTTCCCCTGCTCTCAGAGCTGCACAGAGTGGCACTCCTGCAGCATTTCAAAGGGGCCTGGGTCTCTGGATGCCACCGTGGACACACTAGCAGACCACTATGCAGTTTCTCACCTTTCCCTCCCTACCTGTCGGCAGGCCTGCTGTAATCCCACAGCCATTAAAAAGATTATATTTATCACTGCTATAACTCAAATACAAAATTATACTGACTTTCAAATTTTGAAGTCCTACTGATAACCAACATGTTTTCCAAAAAATTTTGGATTTAATTGTACTTTCAGATTAAAAAGTTTAAATGGTTGCCTTTTGGAAATGTTTACCAAGTACCTAATGCACTCCTTTTGTTAGGTATGCAACTCTGATACACCTTCAATGGGATTTGAATGCCTTTGTGCTTTTATAGACTAACAGATATTTTGGAGCATAAGCTGTCATGGGCAAAGACCCACTTCGTCAGATGCATGACTCATGACTCATGCATCTGATGAAGCGGGTCTTTGCCCACAAAAGCTTATACTCCAAAATATCTGTTAGCCTATAAGGTACCACAAGACTTCTTGTTGTTTTTGAAGATACAGACTAACACGCCTACCTCTCTGATACTTAGTGCTTTTAGAAATGCCACCTATTGATCACATAAATAGAGTCCTGTCAGATACCAATTCTATATACGCATCTACAAAAATGATCTGAGGATATCCACATCTAATCCACCCAAACAGAAAATCCCAGAGATGGCATGAACAGCTCTACAGGCTTGAGAAGCCTATGAAGTAAAGAGAAGAGGAAGGAGCTCATGGCACAGATTCAGGAGAAGTTGTCGAGGATCAACTCTGCCTGCCTGGTTTAATGGTCCTGAACTGGAATCCACGGGACTGGGTGGGCCTGAGTTTCCCTCCTATTTCTGAGAGACTTAAGAGCGAAAGGGTTTTCTAGAACACCAGACAGCCAGGACCAGTTAACCATGCTGAGTATAAGGGGAAGCCCATATGCCAAAGTGGTCCTATGACTAATACCTAGAATGGGACTACAACAGTGATTTGGACAAGAGGATCTGGCTGACGGCTCCACTTGATGGAACAGATGTCAATGCTGTGCATGGCCAGAAGGTGTGTTATCACATTAATAAACCCCAATATTAGGCCTTTTTGGGTGACCTATTTTGGTATACACATTTACATTCAGAATATATTTTGACAGACAGCCACCCCTCCAAAAAAAATAAAAAAGGGCACATATTTAGGACTCAATATTCAATGCACAAAGAGCTTAAAAGCTGGCAATTTTCATTCAGCAATATAAGGACTGTGACGTTCAAGCCATGTTCACAATTTAATGTAAATCTGGCACAGAGTTTGAGAAGATTTCTTCAGTAAGAGGCCTGAATTAGTAAGAGAGCAGACAGAGCTATCAGGCAAGTACACAACCCTCCACTCGCCCTCAAACTTATGCTCAATGGCTACTGTCATTAGGCAACTCTAGAAGAATGAGTTCTTGACTTCATACACACTACATTGCTTATACTTGCCAAACATGTTTATGCTTTCTCCAAAACACAGGTTATGCTATGACAAATTCAGTTTGTGTAATGTCACTCTTCCAGCAATGAACACATGTGAACTTGCCTACTACTTTCAACATTTGTATTCAGTCTTTCCTTTCATCATGTGCCATGGCCTTCAACTGGTGTCCACAAAGTTCAGATTCTAAAGCTCTAGAAGCCAGACCACTGGGGAAAAAATCCTGACCCTTTTACCTGATTTACCAGCCTACACCCTATAGGGAAAGTAAGAGCTCTGTAGCTTAACAGACTGCCTGATGATGCACACTAAAACAGCCAGTTTTGTGGACTGCAGTTCTTTGTCCTGAGAAGACTTCTTGGGATGGTATGAGAGCTACAACGTCTAATGGGTATGAAAGGTCCAACAACTGGAAGTTCTCACTTTTGTGCTGGCCGCTCTGTTGGTCTTCTAAATCGGGTGCACATAGTGGGGGACAGTGTGAAATTTAATAAGGGGGGCTCAGCACAATCGGTTGCTGGGTCTCAGGCTCATCCACCTCATTAAAAATGTTAAAATGTTACTGTTTTTATGCTCTGTCAATCTGCTTTTGTGTGTAGATGCACTCTGTTGACAGATATCAGAGAGGTAGCCATATTAGTCTGTAGCTTTGAGAACAACAAGAAGTCTTGTGGTACCTTATAGACTAACAGATATTTTGGAGCATAAGCTTTCGCAGGCAAAGACCCACTTCATCAGATGCATGATGGGCATCTGAGGAAGCGGGTCTTTGCCCATGAAAGCTTATGCTCCAAAATATCTGTTAGTCTGTAAGGTGCCACAAGACTTCTTGTTGTTCTGTTGATAGAGTTTCTGTCGACACAACGCTGTCAACATACGTTACTGTCGACAGATGCTTCTAATGTAGCTGTAGCCTTAGGTGAATAATGGGGACTTCAATGCCAATCCCAGAGCATACAGTTCTCTTGATCTTAGCCTCCAGTTTTGTTTTAAATTTTAAAATAGTGCTAAAAAGATTGAGGCTGTCCACTGGATGTACAGTGTTACGGAGGCTGATGCTTTGGCTCATTTCTAAAATCACTCTAAATTTGAAAAAAAATAATGGAAAATAAGAGCACATTATGTTGCCTTAGAATAAAGGTGATGGTTTTCTCTTGTTAAAACTACAGAGATGTAGTTCTTTTAGAGGTTCAAACATTTTTTAGGGCTCCCAGTGTTGGAGAATCCTGTCTCTTACAGTGTAAACTCCAGACATGGACATGATGGTAATGGCATATAAACATTTTCCCATGAAGATCTCCTTACCCCGTTTTCCATTCTAAAAGCTAAAAAGCAAAGAGATATATTCAGATCTACTGCTGGGATGCTTCTCCCTAAAAAGAATTCTCCAACATGAATTTCAGCCAGGCCTTTACCAGGGAAGTCTTTTCAGTGGGCTTATTTAGGTAAGATGCACTGGAGAAATTTTCATTTACAAGGCACCAAAAAGGCTTATTAGGCATCTTAAAAGTTGCTGGCCAAAATGATAACATGATTTTTAACACCACACTAAAGAAAACTGATGGGGGGGAAGCACTGAGGGGAGAAATTGGAAGAGTTGGGGCTATTGTAAATCTAAAACTTGAAAGATATGAATGAGTTTCAAATACTATGCTTGAGTCTACTTTGTTATACTCACAGGTTGAAAAAATGAAAACAAAACTTTCTGGAAGTTAAAATAACTTTCAGTCAGAGACTTTCTGGCTCACAACACTAAAGACAGAAAGGCAGTTTCATTAGTTGAGCATTGTACTTCTGCTTTGGCTTTAGATTTTCTTGACACTATTTGAAATATGGTACTTAATCACTAAATTATGTCAGTCCCTAGGCTGTCACTATGGTTTTAGTCTTCTATGGCAGCAGCATGTTAGATGTGAAAAAATTGATTTCCTATTCATTTTATGATGTAAGTTTCCCTCCTCTATTTTTTTACCATTATTTGTGCATATATACACAATAGCTAGCACAATATTTAAAGGCCCAGTTATGCCTTGAAATACACATATGCTGTTACTATTAACCTCATATACTTCAACAAGAGATGCATGCAGGAAAGACAGGGCAGATTTTGGCACTGAATAGTAAGAGGTGTCCTTTACACAGAAGTCACTGATTGTGTATGTCCATCTTTTTCAAGTAATGGGCCTTAACATAAAGGCCTAAGACAGGGGCTGGCAACCTGCGGCTCCAGAGCCACCTGCGGCTCTGAGAGCTGCCGCTGCTAATTCCTCCTGCAACTCTGAAGGCTGCTGCCACTTAAACAAAGCCCGCCATTAAAATGGAATTTTTGTTTTGTTTTGTTTAAGCGGCGGCACCTCCAGAGCTGCAAATGGAGTCAGCAGCGGCAGGGAGTCCTGTTAAGGAAATCCGACAGCTGCCCACGCTGCATGTGGGGGAAGGAGAGCTGGGGCGGGGGGTCGGCTGAGCCCGCCCTGGGGAAAAGGAGGAGGAGGCTGGGCAGCTGCTGGCTGGCAGAGGGTGAGAGGGCTCTGCCTCCCAGTCACATGGGAGCTGCTGCCCAATGCGAAGGGCTGCTTGAGCCTCCTGCCACACTCAAACCAGTGCAAGTGGGGATGGACTGTGCAGTTTGGTGCAGTTGTGTTGAGCCCAGGGTGTGCACCTGGCACAATGACTCCCTCCCGCCTCAGGGCGCCAGCTGAAATCAGTCAGTTCCCTTCCAACAGTCCTTAAAATAAACACCAGGTGGCAGTGAGGAGCAGCGGCGAGGTGTTGTCTCAGGCAGGTAAATCCTGCGGCTGGGGACACCAGTTTGGGCTGACAGGGGTTAAGCGTGGGGGTGGGGGATGGTTTGCAGGATGTGGGGGGTAAAACCTGGAGTAGGCAACAGGTGTGGGGCTGAGATGATTAAAGCCTGGAGATGGGGGTAACATCTTTCTAACTGGTACAAATCATTGTATGTGAGCTGTTCTGAAAACAGGGGTGAAAAAAGGATGGTTTAACATTATTTATTATGTACGTGCAAGAATACATCACATACATGCATCTCCTAGAACTGGAAGGGACCTTAGGAGGTCATCTAGTTCAGTCCCCCGCCCTCCTTGCAGGACCAAGCACCCTCCCTGACATCTATTTGCCCCAATCCCTAAATGGCCTCCTCAAGGATTGAGCTCATGACCCTGGGTTTAGCAGGCCAATGCGCAAAGCACTGAGCTTAAGAACTGTCTTGTATTCATGTGCATTACGGCTCTTGAAATATTGATTTTGTACCTGAATTCAAAAAAAATGGCTCTTCTCGCTATTTTGGTTGCAGACCCCTGACCTAAGACAACCCAACAAGAACAATAGTAACAGAGATAGCCGTTTCAACAAGGACAAGTATAATCCACCAGATAAATCCTAAATAACAAGTACTAAAGATACGATACCACGGAGATAAAAATATATGGATTTTAAGAAATCTACTTTTGTCTTCATAAATAAGAGGGTGGAGGAGTTAAATTTCTTATTTTCTCATAATTATGTGTGATAGATTCCTTTCTTTCTACTTCCACAAGTTTTTAGAACACATTAGCTTCTCATTCTGTAATACTGTATTACTATCTACCATTGTACATTTCCTGAAAAGCAGAATTATGGAATTTGTTAGGGTTTGTGTGATTTGTAAGTGTTTTGTTCCTTCAAAAACATGATTTATTCTGGCTTGATATCTGGGATTGATTTTAGTTTGCAGAAGGTATTTTATTTTGGTAGGGATCTTGATTTTGAGAAATGAGCTTACTTTCCATCCATTACAAAAGGTAACAAAACCTTAGCCCTCACAAGACCAGTTATGTGCAAAAGGTGATTACCCAAAAATAAACAATGAATCACAAGTCCCTTAAGATACAAGGCAAATAGACCAGGATTAAGGAACAATTTTTTTAGAAGAGCAAACAAACAGCACTTAAAACCAAACCACAGTTACACAAACATTGAATAGGAGCGGATAAATAACAGGAAAAGATAAAAATGTTTGTTGTTTCACATCCAGCATCCCTCACCTGTCATTTTGTGCTTTACCAGACATATTAGAAGACCAATACACACCATTCACACCAATGGTACTGTATAAACACTAATAAAATGAAAATACAAATGCACAGTGCAAGCTCACCTGCTTTTAACTTCTAAGACAGGAGTCAGCACCCCCCAACATGGGTGCAAAGAGTGGCACCTGAGTAGGAAGCACAGCCCAACCATTGACCTACATGCATCTGGGAGCTTGCTCAAAGCCATGCCACCTGTGGATTAAGAAAAGACCAGCTAATGCTACCAACCACCACCTAAACGGTAAAGCTCTGCATCTTCATTTATTTATTAATGAAGCTGTTGTAAGCAGGACTATTAATGACTTCAAAAAGTATCACCGGCACTCAGACCGTACACAGAGGTCAAAAGATCAAATTTCAGCACTCGTCCTTGGAAAGTTTGCTGACTCTTGTTCTAAGACCTATGTGCAGTCCTCTGCTTCCCCTGCAACAGCTGACACAACTGATGACATTTCAAATGCACACATTACCCACAGTTAAATTCCTTACAAATTACTGGTGAATTCTTCTTAGGTAAGGCCTCATTCGAAGCTCACTGAAGTCAATGGAACTCTTTCTATCAGGGCCAGAGGTCCCAGTCCTCTAAGAGCTGAGCTCATTCAAATTACCCTGTGCCCTCAGTCCCCACTAAATTTTCAGTGGGCGTTGGACATGTCTGGCATGTCATGAGATACATCCCTTCAGAGAAGAGCCCTTGAAAACCGATCTTGCCACTTAAGCAAAAGAATAATTTACTTTCAAGAATCAGATTTTATAATCTCTATAGGTTAAATCTCTCTAGTCCGGCTACATCTGTAATTCGGCGTGATTTTAGCCAGCCAGATGACCTCTTATCATGGGTGTGGCCAAGTTTTCTTTGGTCCCGTAAATTCTGTGTATAGCCACCAGTCCTGGCTCTCAGTGTTCTGTTCTGTGATTTAGCTCTAATTTAATCCCTAAACATCTTCTAAGAGCCCAGTAAGCAGTGGAAGTGTTGGTAATGGACTAGACAATATAGATCTCCTGAAGGTCAGCAAATTCTCTCATTTGGCTCTGGTCATGTCCCTATGATGCTGGACTAGAGAGGTTCAACCTCCATCTATGCACACGCACTTAGTAAATGTTTTGGATTCCTGCACAGAACTTACATCCAAAAAATAAGGTTTTCAGTTCAGTTCATATCAGGCCAGTGCATGCAAATGTTACTTGAAAAAGAATTGTTTTTTAATGCAGACGTTTTATCTGTCTAGTTCTGGAGTTCACTCCTCCCAACAATGGGGGGAAAGGTAAGGATGAAGAAGCATGACCTCACACTGACCTCATATTGAGAAACCTGCATTGCTCACAACTCCTCCTCAAAAAGTGTTTCACTCACAACGTTGCATAGGCATCACAGCTAACATATTATCTTAATACAGATTAAATTTATGCTGCTTGTGCCACATTTTTACATATACACAGGGAGAAACCGCACACAATAGCTACAGCTTAGCACAAACTAAATTAGTTATTCCTCTCTCCATAGTTAAATAAGTTACAGTTGTAAACAAAATGGAATGCTGAAATACTACATGTCTACTGGCTATTGTACAAAAAACAGTATTGTAAATATGACATAGCATGTAACTTGTAATTTTCATTACGTATAATTAGGCAACATACTGTTACACTGTTGTTACCATTGTAAACCATGAAAATATAGATGGGCAGGTTGGGCATTCACCACTAATTAATGACTAGCTGAGTTAAAAGTCTGAGGAAAAGATTTGGGTCTTCACCATCTCCAGCCAGTCTGAATGCTGTGAAATACCCTGTCCCAATTATTATTGCTTAACTCATCCCATGGATTTCCTTTCTCGTATTACTAGTGCTGACTACATTGCAAATCCACAATAGCACTTCAATACCTTGCTCTGTAGGAGACTCTAAGTTTTTCATCTTATCTTACTCTAAGGTAGAAGACATTTTAAAATGTTTACTTCCAGATATTCTGAGTAGAAGCCTGAAGATCTGTAAGAATAACTGATAGCTTTAAGTGAAAGAACTGAAGAAGTGAGTCTGCCCCATGAAAGCTCACCACCCAATACATTATTTTGTTATCCTTTAAAGTGCTACACGACTGCTTTTTTGTTTAGGGAAGACACAGACTACTTTCTGACTATTCAAATATGGACCTAGGTGTCCATAACAAGAAGTCCTGTGACACCTTATAGACTAACAGACAATTTGGAGCATAAGCTTTCGTGGGCATCTGATGAGCGGTGGCACAGGACTTCTTGTTGTTTTAGAAAATACAGACTAACTCGGCTACCTCTCTGATACTAGTTATTAATTATATTAAAGCTTCCAAAGGTACTGCGGGGTAGATCAGAAATGACAAAAGGGTTCTGGGAATGCGGAAGAAGGAGTTGTGAGCACAGACAGTGTTCTCTTTGATTCTTCTGGCAGAGGGTAAGGGCCAAGGCAGAGACAGATACATTCTTGAGGTAAATGCCTGGCTGCAAAGATGATGCTGCCAGGAAGGCTTTGGCTTTTGTGAACATGGGATGCTGTTCTGGGAAGAAGGACTGCTAAGCAGAGATGTGATCCATCTAGCAAGGATGGTGAAGACCATATTTGGTAGAGACTGAAGAGAGCTTTAAATTAGGTTCAAAGGGGACAGATGATCAAAAGACCACAGGCAAGTCAAAAACATGGAGACCTGGGAGAAGGATCTGAATTTGGGGGTGTGCCTGGGCTGTTACAACAGGGTAAAGGAGAGAAAAGACAAAATGCGGGGAGGAGAATCAAATCAATATCTGAGATGTATGGGGAATAAAAATGAAAACTTGAAATGCTAATAAACAAATACAGCTATGACAGAGTTTGTACCACAGCACCATGACTGGAATACCGATCATGGTACTGTGACCAATATTGGTATAGAAAGACACAGCTTGCTCAGGAAGGAGGGGTAGAGGAAAAAGGGAGGTGGCATTGCCTCATGTATTAAATATGTATACACTGGGCCTGACATTGAGATGGGAATAGGAGCCCAACTTGTTGAAAATGTCTGGGTAAGGGATAAAAGGAGTAAAAAAAAAAAAAAGAAAAGAAAAACCACCTAAGGGTGATATCATGGTAGGAGGTTTATTACAGACTGCCTAGCCAGGAAGAAGAGGTCGGTAAGTCTTCTTAAAACACCAAAATCATCCAAAGCACAGGACTTGTTGATAATGGGGGACTTCAACTACTCACATCTGTTGGGAAAATAACATAGCAGGGCACAGATTATCCAAGAAGTTCTCAGAATGTATTGAAGAATGAATTTTCTATTTCAGAAAGTGTATAAAGCTAGTAGGAGAGAGGCTGTTCTTGCTTTGTTTTTGACAAATAGGAAGGAGATGGTTAAGAATTTAAAAGTGGCAGACAACTTGGGTGAAAATGATTACAAAATGGTAGAGTTCATGATTCTAAGGAATGGTAGGAAGGAGAACAGTCAAATAAAGACAAGAGATTTTAAGAAGGCAGACATTAGCAAACTCAGGGTGTTGGTAAGTTAGATTCCAAGGGGAGCAAGTTTCAGAGGAAACACGACTGCAGCAAACTATCCCACTGCATAGGAAGCATGGCAAGAGACTACCCTGGCTTAAAAATCTTCCCTGATCTGAAAAAAAAAATCAAAAGCAGTCCTACAAAAGTGGAAACTAGGTCAGATTACAAAGGATGAATACAAACAAATAACACAGGTATGCGGGGACAAAATAAGAAATATCAAAACACAAAGGCTGTGTCTACACTAGCAAGTTCTTTCAGAAAATCAGGCCCTTTTTTGAAAGAACAGAGCATCCACACACAAAATGCAGAGCGTCCACACACAAAATGCACTCTTTCGATCCAAAATCGAAAGAATGAGGTTCTTCTTCTGGAAGCCCTCTTCCACTCCCGGACCAGGAAGAGTGCCTCCTTTCCAAAGCTTATTTTTAAAAAAAGGATGTGTTGATGCTTCACAGGCCCTTTGTTTGAAAGAGCAGTCCTCATGGTGCCTTAGCTGAGGCTGTGTGGATGCTCTCTGTCGAAAGAGCTCTTTTGATCTGCTTTTTTGTGTGTGCTCTTTTTTGTGTGATGCACTCTTTCAAAAGAAAATCTTGCAGAAGAGATCTTCTGGAAGATCATCTTTCAAAAGTCTGATGTATTATAGCTGCAGCCAAAGGGAGATCAAATTAGCTGGAGACATAAAGAAAAAAATTCTACAAATACATTAAAAGCAAGACGACCAAGAATAGAATAGGCCTGTTATTCAATGAGAGTGAAACATAAACTACAGCAAATATGGAAATGGCAGAGGTTCTTAATGATTTTTATTTCAATTTGCACCAAAAAGGTTGGCGACAATTGGATGTTTAAAATAGGGAAAGCCAGTGAAAATGAGGAGGGGTCAGAAGATAAAATAGGGAAAGAACAAGTTAAAATTACTTAGACAAGTTAGATTGGGGGTGTGGGGATAACAAAGCAGCAGACCACCAAGGTTAGTCCCTGACAGGCTGCTGCCACTATATTTACCTATGCCTCTGCAGGGTATTGGATGATCGCAGCTCTTATTGGCTGCAAATCACAGCCAATGGGAGCAGTGGGAAGCAGCATGGACCGCCATATCACTTCCAACCACTCCCCAGTGGCCACCAGTCATGATCTGTGACCATCAAGAACTGTGATTACCTGATACCTGGGGAGCTGCATGTAACAATACATATGGGGGCCCACCAAGTACTAATCCTGTCAGACTGGATCCAACCTGCAAGCCGGTATTTGCCCATCCCAAGTTAAATGTTTTAAAGTCACTAGGATATGATGAAATTCATCCCAGATTACTGGGAGCTAACTGAGACATGTGAGCCACTAGCTATTATCTTTAAGAGTTATGGAATGCAGGAGAAAGTCCAGAGGACTGGAGAAGGGCAAATATAGTGTCATTAAAAAAAAAAAAAAGGTAAATAAGGACAACCTAGGGAATTACAGACCAGTCAGCTTAAGTTCGGTATCCGGAAAGATAATGGAGCACATAATTTAGGAATCCATTTGCTAACATACAGAAGACAACAAGGTGATAAGTAACAAGGTGATACGTAACAGCATGGATTTGTCAAGAACAAATCATGTCAAACTAATCTGATAGCTTTCTTTGACAGGTAACCAGCTTTGTGGATAGGGGAGGCAGTACATGTGCATATCTTGACTTTACTAAGTCTTTTCATACTGTCTTGCATGACCTTCTCATAAAAGAACTGGGAAAATACAACCTAGGTGGAGCTACTATAAGGGGAAGTGCAAAACTGGCTGGAAAACCATTCCCAGAGAGTAGCTGACTATCATGTTGGAAGGGCATAATGAGTGGGGTCACACAAGGATAGATTCAGAGACCTAATCTCTTAAAAGAGCACCAATGATTTACATAATGGAATAGAGTGCACTTATAAAGTTTGACGATAACGATCTGGGTACGTTATAAGATATTATGATAGTTGTCATGGCACAACTGCTATAGATAAAGTTTAAACACTTCCTATTACAATCCCACGTTATCAAATAACCATAGCATTCTGAAATATTCATCTTCTGGAGCTGAAGTTTACCAAACCAGGGCTTTGCCCAAAGGTGGTATGTGGAGTTGCTTGTTTGTTTGTGTTTTTTGTTTTTGCTTTCAGTTTAAGAAAAATCCATACAACTATTTCTGAGTTATGGAGAAATAGTTAAAAATAGTTGCCCCACCATAAGAATTCTAACCACGTTCCTCTTCAATGCTGATGCACCACAACGAGATGCAAAGTTGAAAGATGAAACTCAGCATTGCATTCTGAGTATGCAGAATGTTTCACGAAACATTTACAGTAGGTTTCTTGTACAATTGAGAAGTGCACTCAGATTTTCCAGGACCTGTTCAGAAACCTCATCTTACCCTTCAGTCTTTCACCCCCTGGCCAATCCGCCAACTTCTGCATCATCCTTCCAATTTAGACTTGCAGTCTTCTTTAATAAAAAAAATTGATACATAAAATAGAAGTAAGAGGCCATTTCATTTTATTTGGCTAATTGTTGACAATTCCAGAAAAGAATACATTATTTTTTCCTCATTTAAAAAAAAGTGAAGAATTAAATGTAAAAATAAAATTCTATCACTAAAATGTGAACATTACCTACTTCTGCTGGGATTTTCAGATGAATCCAATCCCCTTCAGGACACTTTAACAATCCTACCCTTACGTATTCAGAAGTCAAGAAACACAAATTAAGCTTAAAACATGCTACCTCAACTCCACATTACAATACAGCTCTTGAATTTGTGGTCATCTATAATAAAAACAAATGTGTAACTATGCTTCTGCAACTAATTGCGCTGGCTGGGACTCTAGTTAAGTGCATGCTCCAGTAAGAAATTACATTATGTGGTCAAATAGTATTAATCAAATAATTAAGTCAGTAATATACTGCATGAAGAAAATGGCAGAGGGAAGGTTATATATTCAATTTTGATTTTTGTATTTCCAGATTTTTGAGTAAGTACTGTGCAACTTTTTCCATCATTCCTATTTCCATTGAATAACACTGATTTAACCCACATTTACACAGTGTCTGTCTACCTCTAGTGGCTGGTTTGCACTGCTTTAGATAAAAATGTGCTTTATGTTAATGCACTCAAGTGATCTTTTGAGGGACACTTTGTTAAAGGAGCAGATACAAAAAAAAGGTAGAGAAAATACTACCTATTACACCTTTACAAATTTTTCTTTAAGAATAAAAGAACTCGTTGAAGATTGCAGATTACAAGCAATAACAAATAGTTCACAAGTACATACCAGGCCAAAACAAAAATGTGGTTTACTTTGTACAACTTGTACTCCATAGAAGACATTTTCCTGACAGACTTTCCAACTGTAACACAGGATTGTTACTAGACCAGATAGATTATGACAAAAGACAATAAATTATGCCAACACATATATAAGCACTTCTTAGAAAAAGAGGTTATTTTATAATAAAGAATGTAGCTCTTCACGATGAATCAAATGCTCTGTGGCAGCTTTTCTAGATATGGACGTGATACTGAAGGCCTCAAGTAAAGCAAACCACGTGGTTTCATCATGATGGGAGCTGAAATACTACATAGCAGGAACACAACTGCATGCTTTCCTCTGAATACAACAGAGAGAAACAGCACTCTAAAATTTGTGGATGGTAGTGAATTGGGAGGGTTTGCAAGCGCTTTGGGGGAGAGGATTAAAATTCAAAATGATCTGGACAAACTGAAGAAATGGTCTCAAGTAAACAGGATGACTTTCAGTAAGGACAAATGCAAACTACTCCTCTTACGAAGGAGCAATCAGTTGTACGCAGTGGGGCTGACCACCCTGATGGACCTCTGGGCAAGACAGAGGAGGAGTCTCTGCTCTGCACCCCCTTCCCTCAGTGCCACCTGGGCCTATGCTGCTCAGAGTGTGCTGCACGGTGCTCTGGCAGCTACATAAAAGGCCTGAGGCTCTGGCCTCCACCTCTACCACGGGCCAGGGCAATTACCCGCTTTGCCCACCCCCTCAATCAGTGGGCCTGGTATACACACATACAAATTGAGAAATGGCAGCTTAGGAAGGAGTACTGCAGAAAGGAATCTGAAGATCATAGTGGATCACTAGCTAAATGTGAGTCAACAACATAACACTGTTGCAATGTATATATCACTAAAGGATATATTAGGAGGAGCCTGGCAAATGAGAGAAACGATGTAATCCTGTTCTCCCTTGCACTGATTAGATACTCAACTGGAGTACTGTGTTCAATTCTGGGTTGTACACTTCAGGAAAGATGTCAAAAAATTAGAAAACAGGCCAGAGAAAAGCAACAAAAAATACTGAAATCTAAGAAAAGATGAGCTATCAGGAAAGATTGGAAAAAACCCTATTTGTTTACTTCGGAGGAGAGACAACTGCATGGGGACATAACAGTTTTCTAGTACATAAAAAGGTAGCTACAAGGATTAGGTGAAAAAATTGTTCCTCTTAATCTCTCAGAATATGATAAGAAGCAATGGCCTTAAATTGCAGTGAGGGCAGCTGAAGCTGGATGTTAGGAAAAACTTCCTGTCAGGGTGCTTAAACACTGGAATAAATTGCTTAAGCAGACTGGAAATTTTAAGAACGGGTTAAACTAGAGTTACTATATTTGAACTTTCAAAAAAGAGGACACCCCTGAAAGAGAGTGTATTTGTATCAGTATCCACAAACTCACGTTGTATTAATGTGTTATAGTACATATAATACACACATCTGTCAGGGATGGTTCAGATCAGTGGTTTTCAAATGGTGTGCCATGATAACTCTCTAAGGGCTTGTCTACACTACCACCCTCCTTCGAAGGAAGGATGGTAAGTAGGGTGTTGGGAGTTTACTAATGAAGTGCTGTGCTGCATATGCAGCACTTCAGTAAGCAAATTCCCCCCACCTCCCATGGCAAATCTGAAGTTTTAAACTTCAAAGTACCAGCTCACGCCTAGCCGCAGCTCACCCGCCGGTACTTCGAAGTGCCCGGGCAACTTCCAAGTCCCTTTACTCCTCAAAATTTTGCCCCGGCACTTTGAAGTACTGGCGGGTGAGCCGCGGCTAGATGTGAGCTGGTACTGCAAAGTTTAAAACTTAGAAGTTCCCCCGAGGAGGGGGGGGAATTTGCTTAATGGAGTGCTGCATATGAAGCGCTGCACTTCATTAGTAAACTCCCAACGCCCTACTTACCATCCTTCTTTCAAAGGAGGGTGGTAGTGTAGACAACCCCTAAGTGTGCCGCAGAAATATCATCAATTTCCCCTCCCCCCAGCTTTTTGCAGAGTCAAATGGGTGGGAAAGGGTGATGTTTCAAGGCACACATATGACCCATGACAGCTAGGGGCTGAAGCAGCAAGGCTGCCTAAGTCCCAGCTGGCATGGAGTCATCAATTTCCCTCTCACAGCCATTTTGCAAAGCCTCTGTGGGGGAAAACTGACTAAGCCCCGCATCAGCTGGGCATCAGGAAGCCTTGCTCCTTGAGCCCCTTGCTGGCGCAGGGTCACCAATCCTTCCCCCCTACACCCTCCCCCCCACCGGCAGCTCTGCAAAGAGCTAAGGAGAGGGGAAATTAACCAACCCTGGGCCAGCTGGGGGCTCAAGCAGCAAGGCTGCCTGAGTCCCAACTGGTGCAGGGTTGGTCAATTTCTCCTCGCAGAGGCTTTGCAAAGGGGCTATGGGAGGGAAATGGATGATCCCATGCTAGCTGGGACTCAGGCAGCTTTGCTGCTTGAGCCCGTCTGGTGCAGGGTAATCAATTTCCCCTCCCCACTGCCAGGGCTCTGAATTTATGACCAATGGATTCAGCCAGAAAAAGGGGGGGTGCCATGGAATTGTGAGTCACATTGAAATGTACCGTGTTACTGAAAAGGGTTGGGAACCACTGGTTTAGATAATACTTAGTCCTGGCTAGAGTGGAGGAGACTGAATTAGAAGACCTTTCAATCCTACATTCTATAAAAGAACAGGGCCCGTTGTTTTCATGGTTAATTAGCCTCAGTAAAACTGAGCAAAGCTCACAAAGGGGAGTCACCATAGGCCAGAGTCCTACTAACCCATCCACCAAAAACCAGTGAAAGTAGATGAGGGCTTCAAAAGGGAACTTCAGATAGTCTTCAAGAGTAAAGCTATTTGGACTGCATCAAACTATTGGAATGGTGAGATGAGGTGGGGGAGGAATTAAATGCCTGGTTTTTGCCAAACATTGGCTACGTCTACACGTGAAGCCTACATCGAAGTAGCCTATTTCGATGTGGCAACATCGAAATAGGCTATTTCGATGAATAACGTCTACACGTCCTCCAGGGCTGGCAACGTCGATGTTCAACATCAACGTTGGGCAGCACCACATCGAAATAGGCGCTGCGAGGGAACGTCTACACGCCAAAGTAGCACACATCGAAATAAGGGTGCCAGGCACAGCTGCAGACAGGGTCACAGGACGGACTCAACAGCAAGCCGCTCCCTTAAACGGCCCCTCCCAGACACGGTTGCACTAAACAACACAAGATACACAGAGCCGACAACTGGTTGCAGACCTTGTGCATGCAGCATGGATCCCCAGCTCCAGCAGCAGCAGGCAGAAGCCCTGGGCTAAGGGCTGCTGCACACGGTGACCATAGAGCCCCGCAGGGGCTGGAGAGAGCGCGTCTCTCAACCCCTCAGCTGATGGCCGCCATGGCGGACCCCGCTATTTCGAAGTTGCGGGACGCGCAACAACTACACGGTCCCTACTTCGACGTTGAACGTCGAAGTAGGGCGCTATTCCCATCCCCTCATGGGGTTAGCGGCTTCGACGTCTCGCCGCCTAACGTCGATGTTAACATCGAAATAGCGCCCAAAACGTGTAGCCGTGACAGGCGCTATTTCGAAGTTAGTGCCACTACTTCGAAGTAGCGTGCACGTGTAGACACGGCTATTGTACACCAAATTCTATGCGGTGCAAGAAAGCAACTTTCACAGAAGTCAGTAGAGTAATATGCACTTAGTCATGGCCTTACCTGTTTGGCTGGCTTACACTAAGGCTTGATCTAAAGATCACTGCATTATACTAGTTTGTTCTGTCATTCACTTCTCATCTTCATGTAATAAATGTAATAACATATAGGCTAAGGATTTATAAGTGACTAGTGACACTGGGTGCTTCAATTTTGGATGCTCAACTTCAAGTACCTGCTGAGGATCCTTCCAGTTCTAAGAGATGTGCACCTCCAATTAAAAATTTCAAGGGAGTGGGATAGTTCAGTGGGTTTGAGCATTGGTCTGCTAAACCCAGGGTTAGGAGCTCAATCCTTGAGGAAGCAATTTAGGGACTAGGGCAAATAGATGTCAGATTCAACTTTTAGAAAACACTCAGCAGCCACCCTCTGAACATTAGGTTGGGCCTCAAAAAGGACATGTACCAAGTACTCATAGTCACTGTTGAAATTACTGGCCACATTAAATAGAGTTTTGATTAAATTGACAGATTTCCCAAGTTAGAGAAGGATCCAGCAGATAAGACTCTTATCTAGTAATAAGGAGACACAGATTTGTTTTCTGACTCTGCCATTTAACCACTCCATGACTCAGTTTCTCTGTCTGTTAAATTTAGATAATGATGACCCCCCCCCAATGTATTTTTACATCTATGGAGTCAATGAATTTCTCACTAGTGGATTTAGATATGGAACTGGGGCCTTAGGCAGAGTCAAGTATTTATCACATTTCTAATTATGAAACAGTAGTTGAAGAAATTGCAAGTTTACTAGCAAGAAATAAATCAGAACTCTGATATTTGATTTTGGACAAATAGCATGAAAAATTCTTAAAGATGGACAGAGGTAGAAAGTGAGGTTGCAAGGAAAAGCAATCAGAAATGTGTGAGGGGGAGAAATAAGAGAAAGCAAAACAACAAAAGCTAAAGCAGCAGGGCAAGCATTATATGTTTTAACAGAAACATCAATATCAGAATCTTCAAGTATATTGCAGTGGCATCATTTCAGTACCAGAGATAATGATGTTTCACAAATATAGGCTGATCCCTAGTTCTGAAATACAGTAAGTAGGAAAACAAGGGGAAAATCATGGAAGTTTTGGCACAGATTCTTTTTTCTGTTACAGTGGTTGGAGAGTTGTTTGTTTCAATGTACTGGAAACTACCTTTTAAAACTATTTTGTTTTCTTGCTTTTGAAATTTTTTTTAAACAATGTATTCCTTTGTAGTTCAAAATGGAAAAAAAATGAAATAAATCCTGCCCTATGGCTGAGTATGTAAATATGATAATTCAAAAAAACCTAAAATCTAAAAAAAATGGCATAGAAGAAAACAAGAAGGTCCTTTTCAAATGAAAGTTTCATTGAAAATGTTCAATAAATAGAACATTTTAAATGAAATATTTTGGCTGTATATAGAAATTGACTTAAGTATTTATTTTTGCCAAGGTTGAATTTAGAAGGGGAAGAGATTCAGAAATATTAACCAGCTACCTTCAACCTCATGACTGACCTTTGTTCTCCAGCTACAAGTTGAATTAGCACTGCTGTTTTATATCACTATGGGATAGCTTGCAGGTGGGGAGGGGAAAGGGCAACAAGCAGCCCACAGGATGGATGCAGTTCTCCAGAGTTAGTCAGCGGTGGGCTGCCAGATGCTTTATTTACCTGAGCGTCTGCCATTCCTGGCTAATGGGAACTGCAGGAAGCTCAGATAAGTAAAGCATCTGGCAGCACGCTCACCCAGGCAAACTGCGTCTGGCCTGTGTGCCACTTATTGCCTACTGCTGGGCAACGTTCCCTCATTTTTCCCATCCATGTGCAAAATAAATTTTATTATATGCACCAAAGCATGTTCAGATATGCACCACCCATAGAAACACATGCTGCCGTCTGTGGGCAGCTGTGGGTGCTCTGCTAACCAGCTGGGCTGCACCCGAATTTCTCTTGGGCAAATGCCCAAGCACATATTTTCAGGGAACACTGCCCTGGGATCGATGGTGCTAAGTGCACATCAGCCTGTCCTTGTCTGAAAAGGAATACTGCCCCAGGAAACCCCGCCCTGTCCTGTAGTCCATGAAACAGCTCCCATTGACTGCAACGGGAACTGAATGAGACCTTTCAGTCTGTGTGCTCCAGCAAGCCCAGTAATTACATCTCTGGCAGATCCTTACCTTATGCTAATGAAGAAGTCTCTTTCCTATAGAGAACTTTACAGTTTCAGTTAAAAATATAATACTGATATCTTTAGGAGGAAGCAAGGTGAGAGTTAGACAATTTAATGAGGCTTAGAAACTTTCTGGAACATTTCTCCTGAAGTTAATCACTACATTTCTCTCCTGTCATTTCAGCACATACTGATGGTCTTTTAAGGAGTCACTTGGAGAGCAATGTGAAACTTGGGACATAAACAACTGAAAGAACCTATCCTATTACAGAGGACACCTTCCATCAAGTCAACACTTGATCAAGGGAAAAACTTCACTAGGTCTTACCTTTCTCTTCTAACTTCCACTCAGCAGAGCTGACAGTCACCGGGCCCAGGGCAAGGTGGGGGTGGGGCATCTCTGTGCCCCCAGAAGGGGCAGGGCCAAGGGCAGTCAGCCCTTAACACCACCCAGACCACACATCTTCCCCACCCAGCTGTGCAGAGCAGCACTTCCGCAGTACTTCAAAATGGCCTGGAGCTCCGGCCACCCCCACTGCCAGAGCAGCAGTGCCCAGTGCTCCAAACCCCTTTGAAATTCTGGGCCCTGGGGCAACTGCCCCCTCTGCACCCTACACCTCCCCCACTGGCATCATCTTGTGAGAGCTGAGAGACCACTTTAGGCCCAGGCCTCAGGCCTGGCAGCAATCAGGACTTACGTAAAGCGTAGGTAGTAGTAGCAGTAGTAGGCATCCTTCAGTCTGCACAGACTATGGATTGCGCCCTTTATAGTTTCAACTGAGGGCTTCATTTACAGCGTCTACTGTGACTATGAAGACCCACACGAAAGTGACAGTCCTTGCTGCATCTCTTGCAGATGTGGTGGGTGTCTGGCAAGTCCTCAGTGTGCTTTCTCTGCGCTCGCTTCTCCTCTGCTAGCTGTCTGATCCTCATCTCGCCCTTCTGAAGGCCCTTGTGTAACCCCTGCCTCCATCTGCCGCGGTCGTCTGCTAGTTCTTCCCAGTTGTCCAGCTCAATGTCTACCTCTCTGAGGTCTCTCTTGCAGACATCTTTGTAGCGCAACTGGGGGCGTCCGGGAGGTCTTTTGCCAGAGGCTAGCTCACCATACAGGATGTCTTTTGGAATCCTTCCATCATTCATCCTGTGGATGTGGCCAAGCCAGCGCAGCCGACGCTGCCTGAGGAGGGTGTGCATGGTTGGGATTCCAGCTTGCTCGAGGACGGCAGTGTTGGTCACTCTGTCCTTCCATGATATTCCAAGGATGCGCCTGAGGCAGCGCAAGTGGAAGACGTTCAGCCTCTTTTCCTGGCAGGCATACAGGGTCCAAGTCTCACTGCCATAAAGGAGTGTGCTGAGGATGCAGGCTCTGTAGACTTGTATTTTGGTGTGAGTGTACAGCTTGTTGTTATTCCACGCTCTCTTGCTGAGTCTGGACAGAGTTGTGGCTGCTTTTCCAATCCTCCTATTTAGCTCAGTGTCCAACGACAGGGTGTCAGTGATGGTGGACCCAAGGTACACGAACTCGTGGACGACCTCTAACATATAGTTGTCAATGTTGATTGATGGGGATTCAGCAACATCCTGACCGAGTACGTTTGTCTTCTTTAGGCTGATGGTAAGCCCAAAGTCCTTGCACGCTTTGGAGAACTGATCCAGCAGTTTTTGAAGCTGGTCTTCTGTGTGAGACACTACAGCAGCATCATCTGCGAACAGCATGTCTCTGATGAGGACTTCCCGCACCTTACACTTAGCTTTCAGCCTTGCAAGATTAAACAGTTTCCCATCAGATCCTGCATGCAGCAAGATGCCCTCTGTTGAAGATCCAAAGGCATGCTTCAGGAGGAGTGCAAAGAAGATCCCGAACAATGTCGGAGCAAGCACACATCCTTGTTTGACGCCACTCCTGATTCTGAAAGCATCCGATAATGCGCCGTCATATTGGATGGTTCCTCTCATGTCTTCGTGGAACGACAGGATCATCTTGAGTAACCGTGGAGCACAGGCTACTGTGTGGAGCAGTTTGAACAGACCATCCTTGCTGACCAAGTCAAAGGCCTTGGTCAGGTCAATGAAGGCTATGTAGAGTGGCTTCCTCTGCTCCCTGCACTTCTCCTGCAGCTGCCTTAGAGAGAAGACCATGTCAACGGTAGACCTCTCTGCGCGGAATCCACACTGCGATTCGGGGTACACCCTCTCAGCAATCTTCTGGAGTCTGCCAAGGATGGCGCGAGTGAACAGTTTACGAGTGACGCTTAGGAGGCAGATTCCATGGTAGTTGTTGCAGTCGCTTCTGTCTCCTTTGTTCTTATACAACGTTACACTGTTAGCATCGCACATATCCTGTGGAACCTCACCCTCTTTCCAGCACAGGCACAGTAGCTCATGTAGGGATTCCAGGAGTGTGTCCGTGGCACACTTGATTACCTCTGGTGGTATACCATCCTGGCCAGGGGCCTTTCCTGCTGCAATGCTGTCGATGGCTCTCTTCAGTTCATCCACAGTCCATTCCTGATCCAGTTCATCCATTACTGGTAGAAGCTCGACGGCATCAAGGGCTGCGTCAACCACAACGTTCTCGCGTGAGTACAGCTCAGTGTAGTGCTCAACCCAGCGCTCCATCTGTTTGGCTTTGTCAGCGATGACTTCACCAGATTTGGATTTCAAAGGTGCCATCTTGTTCTGGGTGGGTCCTAATGCCTTCTTCATACCCTTGTACATTCCTCTGAGATTACCAAAGTCAGCACAGGTCTGGATGCTGCTGCATAGCTGGAGCCAGTGGTTGTTGGCACAGCGCCTGGCTGTCTGCTGTACTGTTCTTCTGGCCGTTCTAAGTGCTTGCTGGGTACTCTGGCTCGGTGAGCGTTTGTACTCCAGGAGTGCAGCGTGCTTCTTTTCAATGACTGGAATCATCATGATGATTCCAAGTAAAGCACAGCCATTTTTAAATACCTGTATACGCTGTTCACCATAATCTCTCTCTCTCTCTCTGACACACACACACACACACACACCAGAAATATCTAATTAGCTAGAAATTATTTCTATAGCATTAAAGCATTGGCACTCAGATACCACAGTGATTGGAAAAAATAGGCAATAGTGGGCAACCTGTAACCCACAGGCTGTGTATGGCTCACTGGGGTGCCCCATGCAGCCCGTACACCCCTTCGCTACCCCCTTCTCCCACGCCTCTCCCACACTGGGCCCCTGCACTTACCTACCCCTTCCCCTCCTTCCCAGCTCTTTCGGAGCACCATGAATGGGCTGACTCTCTGTGTTCGAGTTCTGGAAGTGAGGGGGAGGAACATGGATGGGGCATGAATTGGCTAATTCATGGTATTCTGAAAGTGCTGGGAAGGAGGGGAAGGAGTAGGTAAGTGCAGAGCCCCATTGCATGAGAGGCGTGGGGGGAAAGAGGGCACAGAGAGGGTACAGAGGCTGCACATCGAACCCCTATGGGTTGCGTGCGGCCTGCAGGTTGCCCACCATTGAATTAAAGCATTTCTACTTGTTTTGTAATACTAACTATGCCGTGTATTAATGTATGAAATCTTATTCTTGGGGTCACTGTTAGAGCACATGATGGAGTTCAATCTTACGGCCCTCTGAGATGAAGGAGGACTACTTACTTGCCTTGGTTGCTCATTGCTACCATACTGTCTAACATGGTTTGGAGTATCCAGGTAAAGGTATATTAAAGCGGCCTTGTTTTATGAAAATGCTCAGCAGCTGCCCCCTGAAAAAATCAGACCCCCTGAACAAGTCTCAAGTTAGGCAGCGATTATTTATTTCCTTGAAACATCAGCATGGCCAATTAACTAAAATTCAAAGGTCCACAAAAGACATATCACTTGTACCAACTTTTATTGAAGATAACAATTACAAATGTCATGAAAAAATAACTAAATTTCCATATTATCTCAGTGACAAGTGGTACAATAAAAGTCTGAGGAGGACCAAGAAGGATTTCAATATAAATGTGCTCATAAATCTCAGCTCCAAAGTTAATATTTTAGGGTTAGTAGTTCCTTATTTTGCAAAACCAGCTACTGTGTTGGCATGATTCAAGTGACATGCAGCTGTAACAGGAATCCAGTATAGAACATAGATGGAAGAATGTTGGCTGACCAAAAACTGTAATTTTGAGGTGGTTAAAAAAAACTGCATAGCAGAAAAATGTATTTAGCTCAGATAAAGAAGTAGATGGACAAACATCTGTTGCTGGGCCAAATGCTGGCAAAAACAACCTCAGCTCAAAACTATTTTGTTTTGTTATTAAAATAAATGCTATGAAAATAACTTGGCAAATCTATAAAAATAAGTCAGCACAACTTCCTTTTGGGGGGGGCGAAGGCAAATTTATATTAAAGTAATATGCAGCAACCACGATTAGGACCTCATTGTGCTAGCCACTGAGCAAATGCTTAAAAGATGTTGTTTATTCAAACTCTTTCAACTAAAATCCAAACACTTAACTCTCACTTGTCACCGTTGTATAACTAATGCTCCACTTGTCTATACAGCATTTTGGCATAACCTCCTTCTATTTAACTCATGGAGATTATCATTAAGATGACACTGCCAATTTACAATGTAAGATTGTAAGTGGAATCACAGAATCCTAGGTCTGGAGGTCATCAAGTCCAGCCCCCTGCCCAAAGCAGGATCAACCCTAACTAAATCATCCCGGCAAGAACTTTGTCCAGCTGGGACTTAAAAACCTCTAAGGATGGAGATTCCACCACCTCTCCATGGTAAGTAAACTGACACTATCATCTTAAAAATATACTGTTACCAAATAGCTTGATTTGCAATATTGATAATGCCTTAAAATTTTTAAACATCAGTGATTGGCCACAGGAAATTTGTTACACACAGGTTGAACCTCTCTAATCCAAACTTCTCTTAGCTGGCAACATCCGTAATTCAGAATGACTTTGTTAGCCAGACAACTATTTATCATGGATGTGGCCAAGCTTCCTGCAGTCCTATAAAATATGTTTACAGCCACCTGTCTTGCCTCTCAGTGTTTTGTGTTATTTAGCTCTAATTTACCCCTAAAAGGTCTTTTAAGACCCCAGTAAGCAGTGTAAGTGTTGGTAATGCTGTTAGATAATACTGACCTCCGGTCATCCTCATTCGGCACCAGTCAGGCCCCAAGGGTGCCAGACTAGAGAGTTTCAATCTGTACTATTTTTGTGCTATTATGTCCTTTCCCCTCCTTCCTGATTTATTGCAGCTCAAACAATACCAAACAATGGGTACATCTACACTCCAGGCTGTTTTTGGCAGCGTGTAGAGCACATACCTGAGAATGACATACCATAGGCATGTAGGCAGTGAGACATGGGTTAGGCAAGTATAATAAAGGTGTGTCTGAATGGTGTGGTATGTACCTGAGTGCCTATCCTAAAAGGTTCTCCACTCACTCAAGCCATGCCTTCCTGTCTACAGTGCTAATACTAATCCCCAATTTTCCCCATTCCCGACATGCTTATGACATCAGTGGCATGTAGGTTAGATGTAGCCTGTGAAACACATTTCATTTGTGCTTACAGAGATGTCACTTTCACTTCCCAGCGTGGCACTGTTTGAGTTTCTAATATTGCTGGGAAATGCTTTTGTTTAAAAAAATTATTTTCACATGAATTTTAAAAATCAATATTGGAAGCATTTAAAAACTGGTTTTCCCCCAATATTTCAAATATTAGGCCACATTTAAATTCACACAGTCCTTTTAATTATTTACTTCCAAATGATATTTAGCACTGTAATGAGACCAAGTTCACTTCTTGCTTACTAGAGTGATTTATTGTTATTAATAGCATTATTAGGAACTTGCTGGAAGAAATTATCTTCCAACTATTCATAATCAGAGAAGCTAAGTGGTATCTCAAAGTAAGTTGGCATTTATCCACCACACATCCTCCTGAGAGCTCGAGAATACCATTCTAATATTATCAAGGGAGGGATTAACATGTTTATTGCTTTACTTCCATGTGCCCCATCAAGTTGTAAAGGTTCAGTTGTAAAGCTTTAATTTTTTTAAAAAAAAGATCATTTAAAGTTATAGCAAAAAGGCATAAATCAAACAAGATTCCCAAAAGACTTTCCCACTTCAGAAACACTCTAAATCCTGCAAAGATGCAATAAGCTTCTCAACTATAGCATGTTCTGCCTTATCAACCTGCCTTCTACTGATTAACCCCACTACCCAGGTGAGGAGACAGGTGAGCCTTACATTGGTCACCTATCACTGCGTATTTTTCCTCCCACCCTTATCCATATAACACTTCTTCCACATCATCACACATATGTTGTGAAACTGGAATCACAGTCTTGTTTTCCACACAGGTGTTGGTAAACCTCAGTCGTATTCTTAGCCTGAAAATGCCCAGATAGAGTTCTCAAATTCTCTATGGCTGCTGTTCTTACCAATTCTAGATTTTCAAGCTTAGAAAAACTCTACACACATATCAGTCAAGGTCTGAGTTTTCAGAATTCTAACTAGCCAAGTTTTTTAGGCTTGGTAGACATAGTTAATACTGCAGGCATTCAATACTATTTGCATTATTTCTTAAGCACTGGTTTTCTTGATACTGTACAAAACAGAAATAAAGACAATACCTTGACATACTATATTCACAACGTAAGGTCAGGTCCACTGCTCCCAGCCGGTGCAAACTTGTGCACACAGAGTACAACTGATTTCAGTGGAATTGTCCACAGGGGTGGCATGTTCCAGCCATGAAAAAGTAACTCAGAAGGGCCTTAAGAAACACTTATTGGATAAAAGAAGATGGCCTGGGAAATCCTTAGAAAACCAAATGAATGGCACACAGATTATAGGTTTGATCTGACAGATTTGGAGCTATGACTGTTGCTTATTTTAAATCTCTTTCTTTTGCCATCCATTTGTTTATTTAATTTTACTGCCATGATTGTTGGGAACAAATTAGTCTTACCCACATACTTATGCCCCCATATTGGTTAAGAAACACAACGATGTGTTTTTAATTCTAATACTCCAAAGATAATTCAAACATCAAACACCTGTTTACAAACCTAATTGACAATTAAATTATTACACACAAGTAACAATCATTTTAACATACCATTATTTACCCTACAAAATTTGATAAATTACTTGATAAGACACACAAATTCAATTACTTTTTACAATACACACACTTTTTAAAGACAAACATGTCCATTATATGGCATTCAAATGGTTTGTCTCCTAAACTGCCTCCTCTTGATTTTTCTTCCCTTCATTCAGTCCTAACATACTTAAACATTGACAAATGTGTTTCATAATGCAGTGTGGCAACCCTTGCTCTCTATAACATTGGTGTAAACTCAGGGTAAGTATGTTGACTTCTGTGGAATTATTACAGGCTGGTGGCAAGAAAGTAGAGAGACTGGGGATGACAGAGTCTGGGAACTGGAACTGTGAGCTGGAGTGGAGGGATTGACCACTGAGACTGGTTGGACAAGGAGATTGAGGGCCAAGCACCAGTGTGGGAAAAAACGGGTGGGGAGAAGACAAACTTGCAATGGAGTTGAGCTGCTCGGGGAGAAGTAGGACTAGTGGGACAGAGACAGTGGGGCAGGGAGGGAAGGAACCAGGGAGGGAAACCAAAACAGGGAGTAGGGGAAGTCTAGAACTGGCTGGGCAAGGAGAATGGGGCTGGTATGAGAAGCCCTGCATAGAATGGAGGACTCTGTAGGCAAGGGAGATGGGGCCAGAACAAGGGGCCAGTGTGGGGGAAGGAACAAGGACAGGTTGGAAGAGACAGGGCAGAAAGGATCATGCTTGGGTGTAATGCACAGAGGAGCCTGTGCATGTTGGAGCACATTCCCCTCCAGAGCCTGCAATGTAACAAGTTTACAGAGGCTCTCCACTTCTCTGGAGTCAGCAACTGTGTCCATAAACACACTGGCAAAGCACGTGTCTCATCCCACTGCAGTTCTGGCCTGCATAGATCAGGGGTCAGCAGCCAAAATAGCAAGAAAAGCCATTTTTTCAAATTCGGTTACAAAAATCAATCCTTCAAAAGCCGCAATGCATGTGACTACAAGGCAGTCCTTAATAAGTAACATCAAACCATACTCTTTGGAACCCCTGTTTTCAGAACAGTGCGCACACAATGATCTGTACCAGTTAGAAATTCTAACTTACTTTCACCCCTGGATTGGAGAGCAAATGAGGACAAGAAAAATGCTGCGTCTGGGGAGAAGTTCTGAAGCAGGAAGCAGCAACGTTCGCATCAATCCCGCACACCAGCGTTTCTCAACTTTTTATATCACGTACACCTTTTTTTAAAAAAATAAGTACCCCCAGCCTCCCCACTTTAACCCAATCCGCCCTCCCCTCCTCCAGAGCCAGGCACCCCATCCCCATCCCCATCCCCAGCTGCAATGCAGTGATGCAACTCACCAGCACCGCTGCTGCCACGCACTTCTCCCTTGAAATGCTGGGGCCGGACATGTGCACACGGTAGCACACAGCGCTCCCGCGGCTCTGAGCATTTTCTTGCTGAAAGAGCCAGGTGCGGCTCAGATGCACATATCCTCCGGACTCCTCTCACGTTCTGGGGTTGGCAACCTGCCAGCCGAGTGGGGAGCCTGCCTGAGGCAGCTCTGTGACCAGGCCTTGCCCAAGGAGCTCTTGTCAAGGGAGAGCAGCAGAGAGCCACAGAGGAGGCAGTGGCGGCAGCATCCAGAGCCACAAATGACTCCTTACACAGCTGCATAGTGGCTACCAGAGCTACCGTTTACCAGCCTCTGACATAGATGATAATCTATTGCCATCAGCTACTCTGCTCACTTAAGTGGCAAGGGTCTGTTCCACAGGTTCTAACCCCAGAATGACCCACGTGGGTGTCAACATGATTCCACATGATTAAATTTGTTTTTTTAGCTTGTTCTTTTCTTTTTTTTTAATAAACTTTGAAATCACACACACAAACTATGTTAAAAGAAGACTAAAGCTGCAACATGAAGAACTGAAAAGAAAATGGCAAATAAGATTGCACGTGCAACCTTAATTCAGTCCCCTTGTGCATATGGCAGCATGAACCAGGCTTTAATTACACAATCATATGCTATTTTTGCCACAGTGTATCTTGGGTTTCATTTCAGGCTTTGGAAGGGAATGTGCTCCTACATGCACAGAATCCTCTGCCTATCCAAGCATGACCCTGTCTGCCCTTTCCCCAGCAAACTGTCCCTGTTCCTTCCCCACGACTGGATCCTTGTTGCAGTCCCATTTTCCTTGCCTGTACATTCACATCTCCAATCAAGTTTCTCCTCCTTGCCTCTGGAGTTTTCTAAGGGTTGTACAGTGAAGGAGCCTGGTGTCTATGGGATCACTGCAGAAGTTGGTAGGTGTGTATTGAATAAGGCAAGGGTTTGCAGGAAGAGAAAGGACAATTTCATGGCTAATATGGTCGAATGCTGTCCTAGAGAACTGGATTCTCTCCCTGCCTCTGTCACAGAGTTCCTGTGTGATGCTAGTCAAGTCACCTCAGTCAAACTCACCGCAAGTGGTCACTAGCTGTGTGCTCCTCATTGTCTGGGTACTCAACATGATAATTGAGGTCTAATTTGCAGAACTGCTGCACACTCAAGCTGTAATAAAAAGTTAATGGAAGCTCTTCTTGAATATATGAAGTGATGTCTCATTCTAGGTACTCTGAAAAATCATGCCCTAAATCATCTCAAATTTAGAAGCCAAACTTCTGTTATGAATCTCTGTGCCTCTGGCTCCACATATGTAATGGGAAAGAGGGGGATACTGCCACCTTCTCACTTCACAGAACTGTTGTAAAGGTAAATTAGTTCATGTCCATGAAGCATTCAGTTATTATAGTGATGAGTACCATGGAAAAGCCCATGAGGAAGCTAGTAATTTTCTCTTCAGAGCAAGGTTTAACTACTGTACAGTAAATAAGGCCTGTGGACACACATTGAACAGAATATTGAACAAATGCTCGTTAAGTGAACAGTCTATCCTGTGCACTGAATGAGGCAGACATCCTGAAGCAATGTAGTGTGATTATGTAATTAAAGACTACCAGAGTTCATTTACACTCATAATTGTCTTCACGCAAGTCCCTTCATGACCCTACCCCATCCCTACCTACCATTTCTCATTCAGTATCAAATGGTCGGCCTCCTTCTTTAATCACCCCCTAATGGCAGACTCCATTGGCCATGTATTACATTTTCACGTGAGCACCTTCTGCTTTCTCCCACACTGCCCCTCATGCCTGGGAGAACCTCTCAAAGCTATCAGCACAACCCTTTCATTACCTTTCAAAACCTTCATTAAAAAACTTTCCCTTGTAATTGAGTACCAAAACTTGCTCTGGGTGAACTAGTCAGACAACATGAATTCAGGCTCCAGCAGCATGCAGTATGGTACACAGCACATCGACATACAGTCACATCACTGCCCCAAAGATGGCCCAGTGCTTAGGTGAGATTGGCTCCTGAATGAGGAGCAGCTGGCAAAAACTGAACCCAAACAAGAGAGAGGAAGCTGGTGGGCAAAGGAAAGTGCTTTGAAGAGCCTGCAGCTACAGTGCAGCCTCCACTATGGTTGAAGAGACATCCAAGTTGGTCAATTCCATCCATTACATAGGACTACTCTTGGACTCCTGTGTGATGCTAAGTCCCCACACACCAGTATTTGTGAGTAGCATTTTCTAACCTATCCACCCAGCTAGCAAACGCCCTACCATTCTGATGGATGAAGACATGGCCTCTGTTATCATGTTTTTGTCACCTCTTGGCTGGATTACAGCAATGCAGTATACTTGGGCATGAAGCACCCAGCAGTTTGGAAATGTCAAATTGTGTAGAACGTAGCAGCAACTCTACTGAGCAACAGAGGCTCTCACGAGCACATCACACCTTCCCTCTGCCATCTGTGCTGGGCCCCCACACAATCTTGAATCAAGTTCAAGAGTTCAGTCCTTGTCTTCAAAGCGCTCCATGGTCAGAGCACAGGATACCTAAAAGATCACCTAAGGCTGTGAGACAAAGACCATAATCAACACCATTACTCCTCTGGAGCAATGGGACTCACTAGCTGTGTCTACACGTGCACGCTACTTCGAAGTAGCGGCACTAACTTCGAAATAGCGCCCATCGCGGCTACACGCGTCGGGCGCTATTTCGAAGTTAACTTCGACGTTAGGCGGCGAGACGTCGAAGTCGCTAACCTCATGAGGGGATCGGAATAGCGCCCTACTTCGACATTCAACATCGAAGTAGGGACCGTGTAGACGATCCGCGTCCCGCAACGTCGAAATTGCTGGGTCCTCCATGGCGGCCATCAGCTGAGGGGTTGAGAGATGCTCTCTCTCCAGCCCCTGCGGGGCTCTATGGTCATTGTGGACAGCAGCCCTTAGCCCAGGGCTTCTGGCTGCTTCTGCGGCAGCTGGGGATCCATGCTGCAGGCACAGGGTCTGCAACCAGTTGTCAGCTCTGTGTATCTTGTGTTGTTTAGTGCAACTGTGTCTGGGAGGGGCCCTTTAAGGGAGCGGCTTGCTGTTGAGTCCGCCCTGTGACCCTGTCTGCAGCTGTGCCTGGCACCCTTATTTCGATGTGTGCTACTTTGGCGTGTAGACGTACCCTCGCAGCGCCTATTTCGATGTGGTGCCGCGCAACGTCGAAGTTGAACATTGACGTTGCCAGCCCTGGAGGACGTGTAGACGTTATTCATCGACATAGCCTATTTCGATGTTGGCTTCACGTGTAGACGTAGCCACTATGAGATGAACAAAGTTTGCCTGGGTGAGAGACTGAACCCTCCACAGGGGCAATCCAAGACTCTGAAATGAACTCCCTTAGGAATAAGGACTACACCAAACTTCAGGTCTTTCTGCTCCAAATGCAAAGCATGTTTCTTTGATCTTGCCTTCTCTAAAACATTTATATTTTAAAAAATAAAACAACTCCCCCAACACCCTACCAATCTAAGATACCTTATTGCACATACTGCTCTCGTTGAGGAAAGGCTGAGAGAACAGTCATGACAAAGCTGTAGACATGCTGCTTAACGCAGTCTTGGAAGGTGCTCTATCATCACTGTGATGGGCATAATGCAGAAATCTATACAGAATACAATCAAACTTTAAGCGGCAGCTCTCTTAAAAACTACCTCCTAAACTTGACGGTACCAATTTTTTAAAAATTAAAGCAGAGGGAAAGTTAAATAATGGGTCAGGGAAGACAGGTATTTCTCTGATGAAAACTGAAACACACGAGCCGCGTCTACACGTGCATGCTACTTCGAAGTCGCGGCACCAACTTCGAAATAGCACCCGTCACGGCTACATGTGTTGGGCGCTATTTTGCAGTTAACATCGACGTTAGGCGGCGAGATGTCGAAGCCGCTAACCCCATGAGGGGATGGGAATAGCGTCCTACTTCGACGTTCAACGTCGAAGTAGGGAACGTGTAGTCGTTGCGCATCCCGCAACATCAAAATTGCGGGGTCCTCCATGGCAGCCATCAGCTGAGGGGTTGAGAGACGCTCTCTCCAGCCCGAGCTCAATGGTGGCCACGTGGAGCGGCCCCTTAAAGCTCCCCGCCCCCTCCCTTCCTGTGCAGGAAGCTGAGAGCGCGTGCAGGCAGCAGCAGTAACACGCAGCTAGCCTGCACGCTCCTCCGCAGCCACCCCCACCCCCACCCAACGCGATGGCCGCCCGGCAGCACCCCCAGCGCCCCCAGGGGACCCCCCCCCCAAGGGGAGCCAGGGCTCACAGCCCAGCAGCCAGGCGGGGAAGCAGCACCAGGGCCCCTCCTGGACAGAAGCCGAGCTTCAGGACTTGCTGGGGCTCTGGAGCGAGGAGGAGGTGCTCCAGGTAATGGGGAGCAAGAGGCGGAACGCGGATGCGTTCGCTCGGCTGGCCGAGGGCCTGGCCGCCCGGGGTCACCCTGCCCGCACTCCGGATCATGTACGCAGTAAAGTGAAGGAGCTGTGGCATGGTTACGCCCGGGCCCGGGATGCGGCCGGCTGATCTGGGGCCGCCCCCGTCACTTGCCCCTTTTACAGGGAGCTCAGGGACATCCTGGGCCCCCGGCACACCTCCTCCCCTCCAGCCACTCTTGATACCTCGGCCGAGGAGCCCCAGCAGGCCCCGGAGGCGGAGTCCGCCCCGGAGGCAAGCCCCGCGCCCCAGGGGCCACCCCAGGAGCCCACCCCCAGGGCACCAGAGGAGGAGGAGGAGGAGGAGGAGAGGGACTCCTCCTCCAGAGACGCCGGCCTGCACATCATACTCCCATCCAGGAGCTCCAGCCGGGCGTCCGCCCCCCAGGTGTCCCCCGACGGTGGGAGTGGACTGTCAGGTATGTACCCCCCGCGTGCACCCCCCCCCAGGGTTGAGGGGTGGGGGTAATAGATATGGCCAGGGCCCTCCACATGCCCAGATGACCATGGCCCCAAGGACAGCAGTGGCATGTCCCTCACAGGAGTGCATCAGCCCCTCCCCCCCCTCAGCACGACAGTGCCATGCCCCATCCCCGGGGCTGCGGGGAGCGGAACCTCTAGGGTCCCCCGGGGGAGGGGGACACCCAGTAGCAGCAGCAGCATGTGATGGAGTGGGGGGAGTGCAAAAGGGAGACTCAGGCTAGATATGAGAAACAAGCTGAATAGCTCCCAGGGGCAAAGGATGATCGTGGGGCTACAGCTGGCAGGTGACACCTCTGCCCTGAACAAAGAGGAGGGAGGAGCCGAGCTGGCTTGGAATTGAGGGGGGAGGGCGGGGGCCACAGGTAGAGGCTAGGGGAAGGGAGAGCTGGAAGGCAGCCAGCCTGAGGAGGGGGAAAGCTACACCCCAGAGGGGCACCCCTTGGGGTCTTCTCCCCAGGACAGGTTGGAAGGACCGTCTCTGACTGCTGTACTGTCGCTTCTGGGAGACACTGCGCATCTGTTGCCTAATAAACCTCCTGTCGTACCTGCTGAGTGAGTGAGACTCACTCCTGCCAGCGGACGGGGTTCAGTGCAGGGGGACCCCTGAACCCCATCACAGCAGCATCTCCTGGGGACGGGGATGGGGAACCTGCAGCAGAGGGGTGGGGGGCACAAGGGCCATGGCTCGGGGCCCACACTAATGACTGTCTCCACTCTTCTTCCCCCACCCGTGTTCTGCAGCTGCGCCATCGGAAGGACCAGAGAGCAATGGCGAGGCGTCAGTGGTCCCGGAAAGCCCTCCAGGGCCATCACTCCAGGCCAGCCCCTCGGCAGAGCAACGACCGGCCCCACGGCAGGGAAGACGGCGGACGCAGCACCACCACCCGCCAGCGACGGACCCCCAGCTGCTGGCACTGGACCGTCAGTAGCTGGACGTCGCCGAGCAGCGGCTGCGGGTGGAGGAACGCCGCCTCCACCTCCAGGAGCGGGCGCTGGCCTGGTGCCAGGAGGCATGGGGGGCTACATGCGGACCCTCAACCGCATTGCGGACTCCCTGGCCCCCCAGGCCGCACCGTCCGCTGCAGTGCCCGCCCTGCCTGCTCCACCCGCTGCGCCGTCCGCCGTCGCACGGCCACCCGCCACCGAGGGCCATTCCGCCGAGGGGGACCTGGGGCCAGCTGACACTCGCCGGCCGTATCTCCCGGTCCGCCCGGCCCCCAGCCAGCCCCGGCCAGGGCTGCGGCCGAGGCGGGCATCCCGGCCTCCCACCCCCAGCGCTGGACTGTAGGGGCGTGAGGCCCAGGGCGTGAGGCCCAGGGCGTGGCCCCCCCTTGCCCCTTTGTATACATTCCCCCCAGTTGATTGTTATTTTGCTGTAAATAGTTTGTATTTGTGACCCGTTTTAAAATGCTGATCCTTACCCCCCCATGTAAATAGTTCTCCCCTTCCTTGTCTTCCCCTTTCATGTTATCCCTGTTTTTATAATATATACATATATAATTTAGATTTTCCCTGTACATAGTTAGTCGTTGAGATAGTAATAATAAGAGTTCAAAAGATGTTTGATTTGACAAACAACTGTCTGCTTTTATTTTTACAAGAAAAGTGCGGGGGGTGCTCTTGGGTGCTCTGTGGTGTGGGCGTAGGGGCAGGGAGTGTTGTGGAGGACGGGGGAGCAGTGGGGGGCCTGCCAGCGTTCACCCCACGGCCTCATCGAAGTGGGCCCACAGGGCCTCCCAGACCCGGGTCCCTTCGGGGAACACCTGGCGACTGGGGGCAGCGGGTGGCTGCACATCAGCCCTGCCGGCCTCCACAGCCCAGCCGTGAAAGAAGGCCTCCCCCTTGCTCTCCACCAGGTTGTGTAGGGCGCTGCACGCACCCACAATCTGGGGGATGTTGGTGGGGCCCGCATCAAGGCGGGTGAGGAGACATCTCCAGCGCCCTTTGAGGTGGCCAGATGTGCGCTCCACCACCTGGTGCGCGTGGTTCAGGCGTTGGTTGAAGCGCTCCTGGCTGGCTGACAGATGGCTCACATACGGGTGCATGAGCCAGGGCCGGAGGGGGTATACCGCATCCGCGATGACGCAGAGGGGCATGGTGGTGTCCCCCACAGGGATCTCCTGCTGGGGGATGTAGGTCCCCGCCTCCAACTGGCGGCACAGGCCCGAGTTCCGGAATACCCAGGCGTCGTGGGTGCTGCCAGGCCAGCCCACATAAATGTCCAGGAAACGGCCCCGGCTGTCCACCAAGGCCTGGAGGACCACTGAGTGGTAGCCCTTCCTCTTTATGTAGCGTCCTCCACTGTGTTCCAGGGCACGGATGGGGATGTGGGTCCCATCCAGAGCCCCGAAGCAACTGGGGAAGCCCAGGGTGGCAAAGCCCATGATGACGGCATCCGGGTCCCCCAGCCTCACGAGCCTGTGGAGGAGCAGGGCATTGATGGCTCGGACGACCTGCAGGGGAAGCACATGGGAGAGCACCAATGAGGGGTGTGTAGGGTGTGTGTGGCCCTCCCCTGCCAGGGCCCCCCTCCCCTCCCCTCCCCTGCCAGGGCTGCCTCCCCCTCCCCCCATGGGTCCTCTTACCTCCATGAGGACAGCCCCGACGGTGGCCTTGCCGACACCAAACTGCTGGCCCACAGATCGGTAGCTGTCTGGAGTGGCCAGCTTCCAGACAGCAATGCCGACCCGTTTCTCGATGCTTAGGGCGCGCCGCATGGGTGTGTCCTGGTGCCTGAGTGCGGGGGTGAGCCACTGGCATAGCTCCAGAAATGTCTGCCGGCTCATCCAAAAGTTCTGGAGCCAGCGGTCATCGTCCCACTCTCCGAGCACCAGCCGCTCCCACCAGTCAGTGCTGGTGTGGTAGCTCCACAGCTGGCAGCATGTGCAGCAGGGGTGGGGGGCAGGGTGCTGCAGGGTTGGGGGTTGAGTCCTCCTCCCCTGTGGGCAGCTCCTCCTCTGTGGCTAGGATGCGATCAGCTGCCTCCTGCATGGCATGGAGGAGGGCGAGCTCTGCTCCTGCAGGGGCGGCTGTGTGGACCTCTGGCTGCTGCTGCTGCTGCTGGGGGTCCATATTGCTTCGATGGGTGTGCGGGCCTGTGGCTCTGCAGACCGCGTGCTGTGCAGGCTGAGTGTGTCTGGGAGGGGCCCTTTAAGGGAGCGGCTAGCTGTTGCCCCGGAAGTGCTAGTCCTCCCTGTGACCCTGTCTGCAGCTGTGCCTGGCATCCCTATTTCGATGTGTGCTACTTTGGCGTGTAGATGTTCCCTCGCAGCGCCTAATTCGATGTGGTGCTGCCCAACGTCGACGTTCAACGTCGACGTTGCCAGCCCTGGAGGACGTGTAGACGTTATTCATCGAAATAGCCTATTTTGATGTCTCTACATCGAAATAAGCTACTTCGATGTCGGGTTTACGTGTAGACGTAGCTACGTTGACTCAAAGAAGTAGAGGACTGCATGAAAACCAGCCCCAATGACAAGAGCTGCAGGGGAGAAGGCTGTCAAAGCAAGAATGATGAGATCACAGGAGGGGTCAGAGAGGAAGTGAACACTAGATATGCCTAGGTCTGGTAACTAAGCTGGAACAACCCCAAGGTTCCTTTGAAACTCTGAAAAAGATTCTAAAGTGAATAAAGAGTTGGAAGAATTATCTTAAGATGGTAGCGACAGAGCCACCCCTAGTGGGATCACCCAGGACACTGCTCCAAAGCCCTGAACCCACTCTACCCATTTTACCAAGCCCCAGCCTGCTCTATCCCTCCTGTGTCCCTGTCCCACCCCACTCCTTTCCAGACCAAAGACAGGAACTGACCCAGGAGCCAGTAGCACTACTGCCAGCCCTTGCGCCCTCAGGGTGGGGCAGATCATGCTGCCACAGGCCCCCATATCTCCCAAGCCCTGTGTCTCCCTGCAGCATGGGGCCCGCCAAATCCCAGGCAAGCACCCCAACCATCTCTGAAAACATCCATGCAGTGTGCAGCAACAGTCAAAAAAGCAAATAGGATGTTAGGAATTATTATAAAAGGGACAGAAAATAAGACAAACAATATCTCGCTGTCGCTCTATAAAACCACGGTGCGCCCACATCTTGAATACTGGGTACAGATGTGATCTCCTCAACTCAAAAAAGATATTTTGGCATTAGAAAAGGTTCAGCAAAGGGCAACTAAAATGATTAGGGGGTTGGAATGGGTCCCATATGAAGTGGGGCTAAAGAGACTGGGACTTTTCAGTTTAGGAAAGAGGAGACTGAGGCGGGATATGATAGAGATATATAAAATCATGAGTGATGTGGAGAGGGTGAATAAAGAAAACGGATATAACTTTTTCCCGTAATATAAGAACTAGGGGACACCAAATTAAATTAATGGGTAGCAGGTTTAAAACTAATAAAAGAAAGTTTGTTTGTTTTTTTCACACAGCACACAGTCATCCTGTGAAACTCCTTGCCAGAGGCAGCTGTGAAGGTTAGGACTATAACAGGGTTTAAAAAAGAGCTAGATAAATTCCTGGACGTTAGGTGCATAAAAGGCTATTAGCCAGGGGATAGGAATGGTGCCCTGGGCCTGTTTGTCAAAGGCTGGAGATGGATGGCAGGAGAAAAGTCCTAAGTCATTGTCTTCGATCCACCCCCTCTGGGGCACCTGGCACTGGCCACTGTCGGCAGACGGGATGCTGGGCTAGATGGACCTTTGGTCTGACCCAGTAATGGCCACTCTTATGTTCCTCCCATAAAGGGGATGGCTCTACGTAGTGATAAAGTCACACTTCTTTGTACAGCTAAGGCGAGAAGTAGCAGCATTCTGTATAGCGTGAAGTCTGGAGAACAGTCTTGGATAAACTAAAGGGAAAGGATTTGGCACAGTTTAGACCAGGGGTTCTCAAACTTTATTGCACTGCCACACCCTTCTGACAATAAAAATGACTACAGGACCCCTCAGGAGAGGGAACCTGCGGGAGCAGGGAAACTGACCAGTGCTGGTGTGCCTGGCTCTGGGCTCCCTGTCGCTTATGGGAGCAGGGAGCCAGGCACAGCCAGGATGGAGGACCCATCCCAACTTATGCAAATTTTGACTTATGGGTTGTTGCTCAGGCACACAACTTACGTGTAACTTGAGGGGTTTACTGTACTGTCTTAGGGTCACCTATGGCAGAACAGTCAAGGGTGAGGTTTCAAAATGTGGTCCAAGAAGTCCTCAGTGGCAAAACACATGGACGATAAGTGCAGGATGGAGGTGAAACTGTTGTGTAATGTTATAACAGCTGTAAAGGCAGATGAGGGCTGCAGCTGATGAAGGATTTCCAGTTGTTGTGGTGTCCATTTCATTGGTTTTAAGCCCTCTACCTGTCAGGGACAGTCTGGAGACTGTTGTGCCTCAGTCTCCCCACTCTCAAAGAAGTCCTGCACAGGCATCTTCTAGGATGGGGAAAACAAGACTTGCACAAGTCAAAAGTGCCGTGGTGATCAGCGAGGGGCAATGGGAACAGGATAGTGAGATCCAGATGTTCCTAGTTACGGACCACCACACAAGCAGTGGATGTACCACTCAGTCTTCTTGCTCGAGGACGGAGGCAGGTTGAGCATTTCAGTGGCTGCTTCCATGTCTGAGTGGTCCTTTTTAGGATACACTCTGCTCACCCCACATAGGGAGGGGCTAGAAAAGGTGCCCTAAAAATAGTCTTGCCTCTGTTCATCTTGATAGCCACATCAAGCAGGATCACCATTCCAGCAGGCAAACATGTAAGAAACTTTTTAATTTTGGAACTTGGAATGTACATATCCTGATGGTCAACTCAAACAGTGACTGACCAGAACAACGTACAGTTATCATTGCTTCCGAACTGAGTCTGTTTAACATTGGCATTGCTGCTTTGTCCAAAACCAGAAGAGCTGATGAACAAGAGATGAGAAAGGAAGATACATCCATGAGCAAAAGGCGTGAGAGGAGGGTGCTGACTGGGGAAGCTAGCACTGGTGGGTGCTCTGCACCCACTAATTTTTCCCTGTGGGTGCTCCAGCCTTGGAGCACCTACAAAGTCATCACCTATGATTCAATATATAATTGAAAGAGGGTAATTTAATTAATGCGAATAAATACAGGTTTATGGAAAAAAGATCCTGTCAAACTAAGATTTTCTTAAAATGAGATTACAAGTTTGGTTCCTAAAGGCAATAGTGTTGACAAAAAGTACTCCTGTAAGAGGTTTACCTTGTTCGATTAAAACACTATAATATAAAATTAATATGGAGAACATTACAACTTAGCTAATGGATGAATGGTTCTCAAAACAATTATAAATGGAGACGTCACTGAATGGGTGCGTTTGCAAGGGGGTTTTAGGAGGACAAAATCTTTAGTCTATGCTATTTAACACATATCAATGACCTTGAAGAAAACAAAGTCTACAAATGACACATAAATTGGGGGATAGGTAAATAATGAAGGGGACAGGTCGCTGATACAATTCTGGGTACAAGCAAACTATGCACTTTAATATGGCTGAAGTTTATACTACAAAATTAAGTTGAATTTATTAATTTCGGCTTTGAGCATCCGATTTAATGAATGCAATTTGCACGTCCCCACCGGGTAGCTACGGTCACACATCCTCACTGCCGGGGTTGCATCAACTCAAGAAGCAATGCACTGTGAGTAGCTATTCCACAGTCCCTGCAGCAGACTGGAATTCTGGGCTAGAGCCCCAGTGCCTCATGGGATGAAAACATTGATGTGAGTGATTATGGGAGGCTCAGAACCAGCCTTGTCCCAGATGAAACTCTTAGTCAAGCGTACCACTCAACTGCCATTACGCACCATGACCCTGGTGATTTTGGCATATACATCAGTGTTTCTTTCACTAGTTCAGAGCTCTGCTTACACAGACTCTTCCCTCCACACATAAATCAGATCCATTGTCTCCTGGAGGCTCCACACTGGAGGTGTTTGTGACTCTGGGCAAGCGTGCTCAGCTGTGTTGATGAGTTTCCTAAGATGCTCCAACAGGAAACAAACACTCAAAAGTCCCCAGAGCTTTTCCTGCTCACCTAACTGAAGAGCATTGGAGTTCAAAGTGCTCCTCAGAGGGTTGGAGCACTCTGGGATCACCACCTGGAGGCCAGTAACACTGAATTACAATACACAGTGTTTACTCTGCGCTTAATTCCTGATACGAATGTTGCCTCAGGTATTACTCCACTCTGTTCAGATAGGGTACAGTGGTCCATTTTAAAAGCCCTTTCGATGGAGGGAGGGACTGGACAGTGAGGACATACATTACACATTCAATCTAATGCTGAATACTAAACTCAGAGCATAGGCCAGTCCCAAGTATAAATATAGATCAAGAACTGTAAGTGATACTCACCAGACATGGGACTCCATCCCAGGAAATAGTGACTCTGAAGAAAGACTGGGGGTGTTAAGGGGTGATGACCAATCAGCTGAACATGAGCTCCCAGTGTGACACAGTGCCAAAAGACCTAGTGCAGTCCTGGGATGCACACACAGGAGACTATCGAGTAAGAGTGCAGAGTTTATTTTACCTCTGTTTTTGGCACTAGTGTGACTGCTGCTGGACTACAGTATCCAGGTTCACAATTCAACAGGAACATTGATAAATTGAAGAGAGACCAGCAAAGAGCCATGGAAATGATTATAGGTTTAGCAAACCTGCCTTGTAACAAAAGACACAAAACCCTATAATCTATTAATCTTAACAAAAAGAACATTAAGGAGTGACTTGATTATAGACTCTAAGTATCTACATGGGGCTTTTCAACCTAGCCAAGAAAGACATATCATGACCCAATTCCTGCAAGCTGACGACTGAATATAAGGCACACAGAGAGGTGGCAAGTTACATGGGCCTGTGGTGCCCAAGCTCCAGGAATATTTGTGGCCTGGGGGCCCTGCTTCAGCAAAGTTCAGGGCTGACTCTCCCCCCATCCCACCTGCTTCCTCCATGTGTTTCCTCCAGTGCATCCCCTAGCTTGCCTGCCCCCTTACCCCCCAACAATTTAAAATAGCCTTAGGCCCCCAGTCTCCCCACCAGTAGCACAATAGGGCTAGCATACATACCTGCCAGCTCACTCCTTGTGGCATCTGACATGTCCCTGTGCCCCAGGTTAGGGGTGTCTCCACACACTGCACCCACCCCCAAGCACACTCCTGTGGCCAATGGGAAGTTGCGGGGGGTGGGGGGGCGCCTGAAGGCAGCAGCACTCTCAAATCCCCAGCCCCAACGTAGAAGTTGCTGCTAGAGGAGGGAACCACAGGTAAATTCTGCACCCCCATCTGCAAGTTCCCTCCCAAAGCCTGCATCCATCCTCCTGTACCCCAACCCCCTACCCCAGTCTACAGCTTGCACCAAAATTCCAACCAAAAGCCTGCACCTCTGACCCTCTCCTCCATCCAAACTCCCTCCCAGAGCCTTAGGCAGAGGAGGGGAGGGGCGTGAGTTTGGGTGGGGAAGGTGTGCGTGCTCTGGGTGTTCTGGGCACCTCTAAGATTTCTACAAACCTGCTGCCCCTGGGCATACAAGCTTAAACGTGAAGGTAATTAACTCTATGAACAGTTTGCAGAGCCTCCATCACTGACAAATTTTACAATAAGACTGCTTGAAAAGATATTCTCTAGGAATTATTTGGGGGAAGTTCTGTGGTCTGCATTTAATTAGATGATGAATTGTACCTTCTGGCCTTAGAATCTATGGAGTGTAAATAAGGGAGATGGGGCGTTCGAAATTTTGTTGTAAGATGTTTATCTAAGCAAGAGCAGCACCTGTATACTGTGAAAATCTTTTTTAAAAATCTTAAAGAAAGTATATACAATTATCTACAACTTCTCATTTGCCTTATAGTTTACCCCGGTGAACCAGCTCTAAATCAAAGTTGGTTTACATATATTTTCCCTTTTCCTCCATTACTCCTTTGAATAGTACCAAGTTCACAACAAAGCATATTGCTGGAGTTATTATCGTACATGGCCAAGTACCCTATAACGCAATCTGTCCATCACAGTTCATTTGTAACGCTATTCATTCCTACAAAGAAAGCTGGGCTGCACCAAAAGGTCCCTTATGTTAAACAAGTCATGGAGATATATGGTTGAAAACCTTTGTGAATCTATTATCTTTTATCCATGATTTTAGCAAATGCATTTCACCCATGCAACTTGATTCTACAAGAACTTTCAATCTTTATTCATGAAAGCTTAGATTCTAACCACACGTTTACATTCAGTCTTCTACTTAACTTTTACACATAGCTTAACCCTGAAGGCAATTGATTCCTTTACTCCCCCCGATAGAAAACAAAACTCTAATTTATAGATTAAGATTCACCTGAGGACATGGGACAATTTTGTGATCCAGGAACATTACAAGGCTGCTGTCAGCCATATAAGTGACTTAAAAGATATTTATTTTATGATTTTATTTTATGTACGAAACTGATTAAAGCTCTCCTCCGTGGTTAACTATACATTCAAAGTTACTTGAGGATATACATTATGGCTTGCCATATAACTGGGTTAGAGCCAGGCTAACTGAAGAATAGTCTAATCTCCTAATACCCTACAGTGGGCTACTGAGGTTAAATCAGAGAGGTCATTTTTTACTTCAAGTGTTAAGAATCAGATTAATTTATAATTTAAAAAGCACCCATCATCTTTCCTTACGATAAGAGTTTGACAAGATTGAGTGTGTCACATGCTTCTTGCTAGCATAACAAAAAATTGCAAGGGATAACAAGAGAACAGAATCCTTTCTCTCAATCTTTCCAAGTAATTTCTATTTCCCAATCATAAAGGTGCTTAAAGAATTCTGATGAGCAACAGAAACAAACACATTAGATGACAGAGACAGTTTACGTAAACCCCCAACACTTATTATTCAGAATGTCTCCTTGGGCAACATGCAATCTGTAGAATAACGGTTTTGAAAAGATAACAAATTTGTTTTAATACTGAGTTACTATATGATATGCTGCGTGAATGTGTAACAAAGGCTTTTGTAATAATACATGTATTATTTGTTTAGGGCTGACATACTTAGCACTATACAATACAGAGAAGTCAAAGTCTTTATCTGAAGGAGGATACACAGTCTAACGTGTTAAGTCAGTAAACAGGTATAATAACCATGCTGAGTTCTATTGACATGGGCCTAAATATTTACACTGGCACTTGTTTGTAGGACAGGAGCACAGATAGAAGAGACTTGCGTATGTGGTCATTTGCAAACTATTAAAGGAGGCAGAAGGCAGAGAGTGGGAAAATCTACAAACATATTTCGGTGGGTCCTTAAAGACCTTGTTTGATGGTAGAGTACACAACAAATTGAAGTTTCTAAATTTAGAACCTAACTGCATCATGTAGGTTTGAATGCACAAAGAGCACGCCACACAGATTGCCCCACGTTACTGTGCAGAGTGGTAGGTGGGGATGATCAGCCATGTCTCCAGCTACAATTCTTGCCATTCTCCAGATCCCAGGAGGAGCTCCATCAGTCCTGGGATACAGACAGGGAGAGGGTCAGGCCCAGGGAGACAAGGTATCTACACCTCAATTCTCTACCAATCCAGCATACAGCAGGATGAAAAAATATTCCCCGGGGTTTTCGTACCCTTCTCTTTCCTCACAGGGGAAAATCTACTTAAAGAACCACGCTTCCTGGGTGGTAGGACTAGAGCATCCAGAGACACAGATGCAGCACTGAGGTACATGATTTCCACAAAGACGTCATTAGCCTTGCATAGAGCCTTTCCACAGCCTCAGCCTATTTACTCAATCCTGAGCCTTGCTTTTCCATCCCCCATTCTACTTTTCTGTTCCTACCACTCTGTTCTGATGTTAACAAAGAAATACCACCTGTGGTAAGCCAAACCTGAGGTGGGGCAGACCAGCAGAAATCCCCTCCTCTAGGAGAGCCATCCTCACTAGCCCTGCCCTGTGCACAACAAACAAGTGGGTAGTTCTCAGGGTTTCATCCCCTCAGTCCCTTCCAAATAAAATAGAGCTCAAGTCCTGAAGTAGGAGGACACTCCCTCATTTGCTCACCTTGATATTTCTTTCTGATTTGTCTACCTTGATTACTGTTTTTGGTTCTCTGTGCCTTAAATATTGAGTCTGTTCTGGTCTGAAGAAGTGGGTCTGTCCCACGAAAGCTCACCTAATAAACTATTCTGCTAGTCTTTAAAGCGCTACTTGACTGCTTTTTTGTTTTGATAGCATATAGACTAGCACGGCTTTCTCTCTGTTACTATTCAGACTTGGGAGCTTATTTTTTTAACTTCTGTGATCTTTCCACCGTTTCTGGCAAGCTGGAGAAAAATGAAAGGGTTTTAAATCCTTGTAGAGGGAACATTCCTGGTCAACGTCACCAACTGGCCCTGCCACAGACACAAAGGCGCTCTCCGGCTGCCTCTCGGGTGTCCCCAACACACCTGGCTGAGCCTGAACTGCCAAATGCGGCAATAATGTCGATGCCAACCGCAGATGCTGCAGTTCAATGAGCTTCTCCCGCTCACAGTAATGCCCCCGCCGGGTCCCTGCCGCGCCTGGTAGCGGATCCACAGGGCGAGCTGCTGCAGCCATCCTCAGAATCCCCTGTCACATAACTTACTCATCATGGAAACTTCCACTCCCTACCGGCCCCGACGCCACAGGCATGTTTACACTGCTTCGGCAGCGGCTCGGTCGCGCTGCGCCGACCCCCCGCAGCGGGAGGCAATAAGCCCCAGGCGGGGCGAACGACCCAGTAACTGCGCGCGGGGGACAGTGGCGCGGCTGCCGCCCTTCCCGCCCACGAGGTAGCGAGACCTGCCCTCCTCCCGCCCCGGAGCTCCCCGAGCTCGGGAGGGACGGACCCGACCGAACCGGCTCCGGGGCTAAAAACACCCGGACCCCCGCGTCGCGCCCGGCTCGCAGCTGTCTGCGGCGGCGCCTCGGCCGAGCCCGCGTCCCCCGGGGCCGGGCGCTCACTTACCGGCGGGCGGGTTCGCTGCCTGCTGCTCTGCGCGCCAGTCTCTTCCACCCCCCTCCGCACGCCCGCTGCTGCTCCGCCCGGTGCCGCGCTCCGGAGCCAGTGGCGCACCCCGAGCCGGCGGCGGCTGGCGCTGACCCGGATTCCCCCCGCGCCCCCGCCGGGAGCCGGAGGCACAGCAGCACCGGGCCAGGCAGGGCGGAGGGGACCCGCTGCGGCTGCCTGCTGGGGTCCGTCCCCCCCTCCCCCGGGCCGGGAGGAGCGGAGCGGCCCCGATCCCGGTTCCGACCTGTCGCGGGGGCGGCGCCTCTCAGCCTCCAGCACCGGCGGCGAAGCACGCGAGCGCTATGGGGTTATGTAACGCGCCTCCCCGGGCCGGGCTCGGCGGTCGCAGGCCGGGTTTGCCTCCCCAGCCCGGCGTGGGGCGGGCCCGGGGCCCCGCCGCCAAACGCCCCGGCCCTACCTGCTGCCGCTCCCCCGAGGGGAGGGGAGGGGCAGCACTGCGCCCCCAGGGGTCAGTGGTAAGGGGCGGACCGTGCCTGCGGCTCCGCTCTCTGCCCCGGAGCCTGGCCCCTGCGCACCGGCACTGGGTTAAAACACCCGCCCCCCGCACAGACCCAGCCCCTGGGGGGGGAGGCTCGAGGGGCTCCGCTCACCCCGGGGCCGCGCCAGTGTCTCTCACAAGCCCCGCCGGGCACTTAAGAGACACAGCGGAGCTGCACCCCTTGGGGGGACTCCCCCGAGCGGGGCCTCCGCGGCGGCGTGCAGAGGCGGGAAGCTGGGCGCGACCTGTTTCCAGGCGGGAGGAAACCCAGGCGGCCACGTGGCCGGGGCTGGCACAGCGGTGCGAGTCGGGCAAGGAACTTTGGGGACCGCGGGCCCGGCTGGGGAGATCCCGCCTGGGGAAGGGGTGTGGGGGCGACCCAAAGGAAAGGGCCCTGCTGCAATCCCCACGCAGCGCCTTCGCCTCCGCCTCGGGCTGCCCTTCCGCCACTCCACTGCCCCAGCCGCGCCACAGGCTGGACACGCCTGAACAGCCAGCGCTTACAGACCGGCTGCTCTAAACCCAACTGCAACTATTGGTAACCCCCGCCCCGCCAACGCGCCTCCGGTACAGCAGGGTAGCGACTGGCCCCGCGCGCTCTCTGTTAGTACAACTGTGCAAGCGCCGGGCCCTGCGTGCACGCGGCGGCACTTCCCTGGCTTCTGACAGTGTTGCCGAAAGATCAATACCTTCCAGCAGCGCAGTCAAGTGCTTAGCAGCTGTGTCATCTCGTGGCAGCCTCGTTAGTGCCAGGCCGCTCGGCGTGGGCAGGGAGGCACAACCTCGCTCCCTGAGTTTGAACGCTGGCCCTTTGTTTTAAGGCAGCCTGAAGTCGCTTCACCTCAAAAAGGTGCCTAAGCCATGTAAGGGAGCGGCTGGGGAGGGAATTCGCCCTTCTGCACTAGTGGCCCCCTGCTGACCAACTGCTGCGGAGGGTTGCGTATGGGGCTTTTCAGCGCAGGAGCTAGCTGAAGGGCGTATTGCTACAGGAAAGGGAGGGTCACTCCTAGTCACTCAATAGTACTGCAAGACTCCAAACCTTGCTGACGTCTCATGCATCTGATGAAGCGGGTCTTTGCCCACGAAAGCTTATGCTCCAAAATGTCTGTTAGTTTATAAGGTGCCACAGGACTTCTTGTTGTTTTTGAAGATACGGACTAGCACAGCTACCTCTCTGATGCTAACTTCTTGTCATCTTCAAGCAGGTGGCTAGGCTGGAGCAAGCCCTGGGCTGGGGGAGAGGTACGTTATCCACCAGCACCATCAGAAACCTGCTAGTTCTGCATCCTACAAATGCTTCATTCCAGCCAACAATCTCCCTTTCATTGTGCTGTTATAATTTTACTGAACCAAAAAGACAATAAAGTTATGCTGACAAGTCCTTTGCGTCTAGTTGCTTTTGATATATAACGGCCAACTGGGCTATAAATAGAGCTCTGAATTTCTTTGACCGGAAGCTGAAAGATACTAGGGCAGCTGGAAATTTTATCTAAGGGAAACTTAAATTGTAGGGTGTCTCAGCATGCAGTTCCTCTGACCAGTTTGTAATGAGGACACTGAGGTAGTAAAATTTCTTGGTAATAACAAATTAGTTTGTTTGAGGAGGCAGGACAGTGGCTCTCAGTTGTGTACAGAAGGAACCACTATAGAGAAAATGAGAATACTGTGTCCATACGGATTCTTTATGTACTGAAAAGAGAGCAGAGGAAGGTAATGGGTAGAAAGGGTCCATCATTCTCTAAATAATAACCCACTTCAAGCACTAAGATGGCATCTAAAGTAACAGACATGAAAGAAACAGCTATTTTAAAAGGTAAGAGTGGTTTGTTTTCCCTGAAGGAACTATAGGAATATTAAACTCTTCTTGTAATTATAAATGATTTAATGCAAATCATTAAATCCAAACAGAAATTTACAGGTTCACAAAGATGTCTCATTTTGCTGTGAATGAGTCATGTACAAATAAAATGAAATCAACCAGGAAAAGAACTCTCATACCCTGCATATGGGGGTGATGCTTTGAGAAACTTGATTTATTTATTTAAATTCTACAGAAGCTAGCAAGGTGGGTTTGTGATGAAGGAGTCAGAGTGAACTCTGGTAACTGGATGGTAACCAAGTAATGTTCACTCTATTTATGCAAGAGAACACCAGTTCCTTTAAACAGATAATGTGGGTGAAATAATATCTTTAATTGGACCAACAATCTTTGCAGCTTACACAGAGCTCTTCTTCTGGTCCAAGAAACAGAAGCTATGTCTACACTAGAGTGATCTAGACAGAAGCCACTGTTGGAAGATATCTTCTGGCAAAACTTCTATAGACAGATTGCAGCCAGCCTGCAAAGCGGATCAGAAGAGCAATCTTCTCTGTCGACAGAGAGAAGCCAGGGTGCCTGGCGGTTCTATCAGCAAAATGTCCAGCTGGAAGCACAGCAGCCAGGGCTGCCTGGTGTCCTGGAAGCCCTCTCTGTCAACAGAAGGCCCCCCCAGGAAAGTACAGAATGGCTTTCTGTTGAGAGATCTGTCAACAGAGGTCTCGCGGGGAAGCGGCAGAACGCTGTGGACAGAAGTGCCACTTTCTGTGGATTTACTGTTGGCAGAACACATTGGGAATATGGACACTCCACAGGTTTTGCCGATAAAATGCCAGTTTTGTCGACAAAACTCTCTGCTGTAGACATGGCCAAAGTGTCACAGCTAAGGTGGAACAGATTGTTTAGCACAAGTAGGAAATGACCCATTAACTCCCATTCAGTCACAGGGGGAAGGGAGAGGAAAGGCAGTGGAGGTGAGTCATTAGTGGGTTATTGAAACGTATAGACTATTATCATAAGCTCTAAATTCAGTGTCTCTAGTCACTCCATGATGTTTTAGCTTTTAGCAAATTTATGAATTTAAGTTCCCAGGCTCATCTTTTGAAAGTATTGTGCAGGTTTCCTTTGAGGATGAAGATGGATATGGTCAGATGTAGTGATCATATTGTGAAGTGTTCCCCCACCAGTGACACATGGACTGTGTCTACACTACAAAAATAACTTTGAAGTTGCTAACTTTGAAGTGAGCAACTTCAAAGTTGAGCATCTACACACACCGTAATTCAAAGTTAAACTTCGAAGTATGGCATTACTCCATTCCCAGGAATGGAGTAAGGACTTCAAAGTTGGGCTCCCTACTTCAAAGTTAACTTCGGAGTAAGGGAAAAATGTGTGTAGACTCTCTGCTGGCTACTTGGATGTAGTGCCTAACATCAAAGTCAGTTCTTAGTGTAGACACACCCAGGGGTTTTATCTTTTATCATTTTCCCCATGAGAGTTTACTTGAGAGCGTAGTAATTGTCTGGTTTCACTCATACAGTTGTGATTACGGCAGAAAGTGCATTGGATTAGATACACCTTGTGATATGCATATGTAGGATCCAGGGATCTTGAAAGTGTTGTTGGGGGGGGGCGTTGATCATTTTAGCAGTGGAGATACAGCTTTATGTTTTGCATATGCTGTTCTGTCAGAGTCTGGTGCTGCTATGAACTTGTGTGTCCTTATCTTTGGGGCACTTCTTTCTGATGATGACCTCGGAGAGGCTGGAGGTGGCTGAAGGCCAGAGAAGGAGGGTTCAGGAAATTTTTCTTTCAGGATGGGATCCTTAAAAAGTATGGGCTATAACTGTTTGATGGGACCCTGAATGGATTCCATTGTGGGGTGGCAGATGACAACTGGATGTATGTGTTTGGAGATGGGGTATTTCTGTGCTCAAGCAGGTTCTCTCAGGTATTTAAGGAGCCTGTTCTACAATGTGATCTAGTTCACTGGTGGTGTCTACTGGAGATAGTTTTGAGTGTAGTAAAGTGTTCATCCCTAACTTTCTCCTTAGAACATATTCTGAATACCTAACAGATTTCTTATGTGTGACAATTACTGGATCTATGAAAGTAACTGTGGTGATCCAGGGACTCCTTGTATGAACAACAGGAAGTTGGTCCAATAAAAAAAAATACTACTACCTCACCCCCCATGTCTCTCTAATATCCTGAGATCAAGAAGGCTGTAACACCACCAACTATGAACTACTTTGTCAATCCAAGAAAAATTACTGTTAAATGAATATCTGATAAAATGTGAGTATCCTCATTACAATTTAAAACAAAACCTTGTGTCATATTAATAAATCAAATGAAATTATATACAAAAGTGCAAAATAACATCATTATTAGTTTGTCCCTTTACTTAAGGTTTAGAGAAAGCCATGAATTAGGGTGAGTTAAGGACAACGCTTTCAGAAGGAAGGAAGGAATTCTGTCCCTCTTAAAGGACTCCAAGAACTGGCCCCAGAGTATTTATGTCTTAATCTGATTCTAAGACAAACCAGCAGATTGGGGAATGTGCAACTGTACTGAACTAGGTTTTTCCTTGGATAATATAAGGTTCCTTTGGGTATAAAAGCTTTTTTCCTGCTCTCACAACCTAAAGAGACTACTTTTGGGTCCACGGTCAGCAACCTCGCTGAGGCGGAATGCCGAAATCTGACCTTTTGAACTTTATATATGGTCCAAGAGTCGATGATACTTTTTAAAGTCACTAATAGTCCTACTTACAAACATATTAATTAATATTAATATATTAATACATAAATGAAGATGCAGAGCTTTACTGTTTAGCTCTGTGGCTGGCAGCATTAGCTGGTCTTTTGTCAACCCCTGGGGACATGGCTTGGAGCAAGCTCCAGGCTCTGTGAAGGAGAAGGGGCAGGGCTAAGCTCCTGCCTCACATGGTGATGAAAATCAGTTCACATGCCACTCTTGGCACCTGTGCTGCAGGTTACTGACCTCTGCCTTAGAGTTTGGGGTTTGTTTTTTATGCCTTCTCACAGTGCTTGTGTGGGTCCCATACCTAGTTCCTTTAGGGTAGGTCAGTCCTTGGGTTTTGAAACAAATGGTTTTGTGTCTTCCTTACAGACATGGGGGGCAGAATTGCTGGGCTCCTGGGAAAGAGGGGGCCTGGGGCAGGAGGCAGCCAGTCCCCAGTGCCACCCAGGGCACACTGCACTGGCCTCCCCATCTTCCCAACCAACCATGAGAGCTGCCCACTGTGCAACTCACAGTGCTCCAGCGTCAATTTAAAGGGCGCAGGGCTCTGACCACCACAACTCCAGTGGTGGGAGTGGCCAGGAACCGTGGGCCTTTTGAATGGCAGGGCCGTGGGGCAACTGCCCCCTTTGTTTACCTCCTTGTTGGTGGACTGGCTTACAGATACTACCCACCTTATGTGTTCTGGTTTTTACCCATTTGCTTCTTGCACACTCCAGGAAAACATGATTCAAGGAAGTAGCCTGGTCATGTGATTGGACCTCTCAGTGCATATTTTCTGAAGGAGAGGGAGTCTTAAACTTAAAAGAGTCTATGGGTTAAAGTCTTGACATTGGATAAACAGTCCTTGGGCAGCACTCAGTAGGTACCTCAGGCGGTAGACCTATGCAGCTATCAACCAGTGAATGTTAGTCTGGGCAAGTTTAGCATTCATCTTTTAGCCTATGTTAAGGTCTTTTTATTTTTAATGAAAGCTGTGGCCAATCTCATCCTAAAACATGTGTAATAAAAGTATTGAGGCTAAAAGCCATACAATATGTTGAAACCCAAATGACGTTATCTGGAGGACCATATCCTATCATTATTACTTAGGCAAAACTTCCATCATACCCAACGGTACTAGCCCTAAATGACATCCTGAATGTTATCTTAGTGCAACTCTTTCCTTCTTCAATTCCCATTGTTCCATACATTGTAATGCATTTTATTTCAGAGGACTGGGCCATCTAAAAATAATTCAATATAACACTGTGGCTACGTCTACACGTGCCCCAAACTTCGAAATGGCCACGCAAATGGCCATTTCGAAGTTTACTAACGAAGCGCTGAAGTGCACATTCAGCGCTTCATTAGAACGCAGGCTGCCACGGTGCTTCAAAATTGACGTGCCTCACCGCGCGTCTCGTCCAGACGGGGCTCCTTTTGGACAGGACTCCGGCTACTTCAAAGTCCCCTTATTCCTATGAGCTCATGGGAATAAGGGGACTTCGAAGTAGCCGGAGTCCTTTCCAAAAGGAGCCCCGTCTGGCCGAGATGCGCGGCGGCAAGCCGCGTCAATTTCGAAGCACCGCTGCCGCCCGCATGCTAATGAAGCGCTGAATATGCATTTCAGCGCTTCATTAGTAAACTTCGAAATGGCCATTTGCGTGGCCATTTCGAAGTTTGGGGCACGTGTAGACACGGCCTAAGAGGGGTAGCCGAGTTAGTCTGTGTCTTCAAAAAAAAAAAAAAACCAAAAAAACCAAAAACCAAGAAGTCCTGTGGCACCTTATAGACTAACAGATATGTTGGAGCATAAGCTTTTTGTAGAGAAATACTACCAAGGCAAAGACTGTTTACCTGATTACTTTATAATGCCTGTTTGAAAACCACAACTTTAATTTGATTGGATCAATAATTTAATGTTAATAATTTAATGCTTTGCTTATGCTCCAAAATATCTGTTAGCCTATAAGGTACCACAGGACTTCTTGTTTTCAATATAATACTGTGATTTTATTTTTGCACAGAGATTCAGTTCTATTCTATCATCAGAAATTTCAGGGAAAACAAGGTGTTCATATGTGAGAGCAATAAAAATGAACAAAAACAAATATTTAAAAAGTTAAGGCAATAGGAAAACAAACCTAGCAGCACAGTCTCACCTCCAATGCACACTACGTATCACCACATATTTCAACAAAAATCAATTTTTGATCTTACATGCAGAGGTACAGCAAAAGATTTTCAAGTTATGCAAGGATGCGCATGGCAAATAGGTAGTGTGTGGTCCTTAGAACTAAAAACAAGAACTGAAAAATATATAGAAGGGAAGCCGAAAGGAAAAGAAACATTAAATTATTGATCCAATCAAATCAAAGTTGTGGTTTTCAAACAAACAGTCATTATAAAATAATCAGGTAGACAGTCTTTGCCTTGCTAGTATTGCTCTACAAAACTGAGTCAGTATTTCATTCCAAGTAATAACTTGAACATTTTCTTGGGCAGTTTCATCCATTTTACAAAAAGAAGATGTGCCCATCAGACGCTCATCCTGTTTCTGAATAGTGTTATTATCAAATTAGGCAATCACAAGTCATGCATTTCTGAAGGGACTTTGATTTATGGGTCTCATCTCCAGGACCTGAGTCTGATCTTACAGCATTGTATAACAAGTCAACTGAAGTCAGTCATCGCAGTTACAGTGTGTAGAATCACTTAAGTGAGACAAATGGGCACATCATCTGTCCATAGATTTGCACCCATTAGCTTCTGAGCCAATAGTGAGAGAGCTCACAACTACAGGGAAGTGGCTAAAACAAATTAGGAAGAAAGGTACTATCAAAAGGGGCTGTTTTGCATTTTGAAAGCAGTACTTTTGATGTATCAAGTGGCTGTCATTATGCAAACGAGGCACTGAATATTCATATCAGTGCCTCATTAGCATTTTCGATCCGCTGAAATTTCATACCCCTTCCGAAAGTCTGGAATGATCCCCAGTGATTTCCTTTATCTGCAGCTATAAAAAGGTAGAAGTTTATCTAATTTTTTCAGAGGTGATCCTTCAATTCAAAGATAGCCTGTACCACAGATTTATGTATGGGCCCTGAAACAACGTGGAATCCAATTCTGGAAGCGCAAATCTGCCCACAGTAAGTACACATGTCATGACAGACCAGCTGCCTGTTCAGACACAGGGTTTTATTTTCTCTTCCTCTTTTCAGTTTTGAGGACAAGATGCTTCCCCTCAAAGCAGGCCACTGCCTTTGATGGAGGATATGGCACCACTGGGGTCACTTGGTGTCTTGTTCCTCCCAGCACCATTTTTCTTAATATGTCTGTTTGCAGAATCTCCTCTTATCATTATGGGATCTCTGACCAGGGATGAGCTGAGAATAGAGGTTGTGTCTTGGGAAGTGAGAGTCTTACATCCGCACACAATGTCCAACCCAACAAAGTTGGTGCATGAGAATCCTTGCTTCAATGTTGGTGACATTAGCTTCAGCAAGGATGCTCGCATTAATGCGGTGATCTTGCCACCCAACACAAAAGGATTTTCTAGTGGTATTGTCGGTGATATATCCCCAGACTCTTGAGGTGTTGTCAATAAGTCACCTGGGTTTTGCATTCACAAGTGCATGTTGGAACAACAGTTATGTTGTGGATCTGGATCTTGGGATCTTGCTGTAGGTCATGGTCCATGAAAACACACTGAAGCAACTTCCCAAAGGAAGCTTTTGTACACTGGACCTGTGTTGTATCTCACTCCCAATGTATGTGGTTTGAAAAAGTTGCTTACCAAGATAGCAAAGTATCATCAGAGAGGTAGCCATGTTAGTCTATATCTTCAAAAACAATTAGTCCTGTGGCACCTTATAGATAAACAGATATTTTGGAACATAAGTTTTCGTGGTCAAAGACCCGCTTCATCAGATGCGTGAAGTGGGTCTTTGCCCACAAAAGCTTATGCTCCAAAATATCCGTTAGTCTATAAGGTGCCACAGGAATTCTTGTTTTTCAAGATAGCAAAAAGGGCTTAATTGTCTCTAAAGTCTGACCGTGGATGGTGATTTGCAGTGGGTCACATGCAAGGCCTGAAGCAGGCTGATGGAGCATTTCTCAATACTGAGTGAAAGTCCTAGGCTTCTGTAAGCTAGTGCAAGGAAATCCAGTATAAACTGAAGGTCATTCTCAGGGTGCATGCGGATGATACAGTCATCAGCATACTGAAGATCAGTAATGGATGTCATGAAGACTATGGACTTTGAGTGGAGACACACTCAATGATCATCTCCCCACTGGAGCCGACATTTTATCATCTGGGAGACCCCGGAGATACCAGACACCACTGGGACCCCAGAACTTTTAGCAGCAGTAGTGGTGGGTTGTGGCCCTCCCCAACACCTCCTGCAGCATGGCTCAGGCTTGGCCCCATTTTGTCACACTTATTTTTAGTACATCTTTCTCTGATAGACTGAAGAGCCCACTATTAAAGATTATAATCAAGTCACCCTTATTTTCTTTGTTAAACGGATTGGGCTCCTTGAGTCTGTCAATATATAGCAGGTTTTCCTCCAATAGCTCTTATGGCTCTTCTGAGACCCCTCTCTAATTTATCAGCATCCTCCTTTAATTGTGGTCACCAGAACAGGACACGGTATTCAAGAAGCAGACACAGTGAACAAATATTATTAGTATTCCCCTGTAATCAGTAATTGCTGATAACTGTCTGAACAGGACAGCAGAGCGCCATGAAATGTACATATTTCTATTTACACCTGTATGCAAACCGCACTGTGAAAAAAACCACAAGTAATTTGATTTTTGCCTAATATAAATCATCTGACTCCACTATTTTACATTTATTTGGTCATCTAAAACTGATACAAACAAAAATTAGGAAAATACAAGTGGCAATGGCAATGACAAGTAAGTCGGTACTAACACCTGAAGAACCACTGTACCCAAACCGAAAAGTATGCATGCCTTTCCTCTGTACCGAGAAATTACAAACTGGAGTCATTGCATCAGGACACAGCTGCACCAGCAAAATATGATTAAAAAATTATGAACGAGACACATAAGCAGCCCTTTCCCTAGGCAATTTGCATTGTTGAGCTAACGTCAATGTGGCAGAGCCTTGTGACTGTGGACTCATCCACTATAATTAGTCAGAAAATTAAAAATCCAGAATAAAATCCAGTTTTTCAGAGTTTTGTGAGGATTTCAGGGCTATGAAAATTGTGAAGGAATACACAACCTTATTTTTAATATCTGAATTTTTCAAAGATATATAGGTGGATGTTGCTAGACCAGAAAGACCTGATAAAAATCACTTTTTATTGCTCTAATTTAGAAAAATATGAATTTTTACCAAAAACATCCTTGCAAAGTAGAATGAAAGTATTCATTCAACCCTGACTACAAAAAAAAAATCACAGTCACAATACAATGATCAGCTGAACGTTATATGGAAAATGTTTCTTGAGAACAAATGGTTTATTTATGGTTAATCAGAGTACCATGCTTCATCGTTCAACATTAAACATGTCCCATTAATAAAAAAAAAAAAGAAAAGCATTCAGCAGTGCTTTTATAACATTTCTACTTCAATATCTTCTTTTACAACTCTAATAGATCCTCCAAATGAGCTTTATTAATCATTGATAGAAAATTGGCAAAACCCTACAGCATGTCTTGACAACCGTTCAAAATGTCCAATTAGGTCAAACCAAGAAAGCTCTAGAAACTAATTACAACGTCAGTTCTAAGCCAGAAAATTCCATTGTACATTGAAGCAAATGCAACTCTGTAGCAAAGGAAAGCAAAAATATGCAAGGTCATAAAAAGTACTGTGGACAAAATATCAATTCTGTGGGCGCTAGTTAACCACTCTTTGAATAACATATCATTTAATCACAGATTTTTATCACTGGGGAAATGTTAACTACTTTATTGTGAGAAAGGCAACTCAAGCAGTTTCTTATTTATCTAAAAAGAAAGCATTGACTCTCACTAATACCTAGAAATTACAAGCCTAGCCCAAAGATTTCGTAGGATCTGCACCTGTTAATGTACAAATGTAGAATAACAACATTGTTGACAATATGATAATCTTGGCTCACACAATATTGACTATGTTTAGCTCATCAATAAAGACTTAGAACTTACACAGAATGTGTATGCAATAAGCACCTAGACAGTACACAAAGGGTGTGATGAAGCAGAGCAACTGCCTTCTAACACAGCAAGGGCTAAAGAGAACCTTTGGACACAGTTGGCCTTACCCTGTTATACCTGCAGCCAATACCAGGCCTGGAGGAAGTAGAAAAAGAGAGAGCCTGGTCCAAATCTGGGTTGGCTGGTGTGAAGGTAGGAATGAGCTACTGCCCTGTCTGATAGGAAGGGCCACCAGCTTGCCAGCCAGCACAGACACCAGAGAGCACATTCTGTTTCCCTACCAAGGGAAGCTGACCTAGGGGCCTCTGGCAATTGGGATAATTAGGTGACAGTAGCGGAGACACCTTGTGGGGCTTGGCTCCCCAAAAATTTATGGCTTACCTGTCCAAGGGAACCTGGCACAGTGTGCCACTAGAGGCAATCCACTCCAGAAAAACAGACTACAGGTGCCATGCCCCACATTGAAGAGACTGTTAAGAAGGAGCCCAGGGCAATAGATTTAGACTCTCAGCTCAAGCTGCTGACTGTTCATGGGCCTAGGCACCATACTCCCAATTCCCGAAAAATACATGCCCCTTCACCAGGGAAACAAAGCACTGGATTACAAGGTGTTAGTGGGTTGTTGGAGAATCCAAGTCTGAACTTGAACATCTACACTGCAGTTTTATAGCTCCATAGCCCCAACTTTGCAAGACTGAATCAGCTGATGTGAGTCAGCTGCAGGTGCTTTATTGAAGTGTAGACATACCCTTACTACCCAAGAAAAGACGATCCTCACGCTTGCTGTAAAGAAGCATTCTACCTGCGAAATAGTAATAAACTGTATAGGTCGCAACAAGTAGCAACTAGAGGGAAACATGGTCTCTCTCACACACAATAGCTGAACATATTATTTTAATGTTAATTAGTTTTGCTGCAGTTAATACATATTCTGTCTCTCCACTCTGTCATTCTGCCCTTAGGTTAGCATTTTGCAAGACTTGTACATTCCTGCAAGCCACTGGATCTCAGCCTTTGCCACAGCTGCTTTACTCTGCTTGGCAATGTCTTCCTTGTACTTCCCTGCCAAGTCTTTATGTTTCCTCCAAATTTCCCCTCTCTGCACTATCTCTTGCTGGAGTTTCAATTTTTTCCTATTTAACATTTTGACCTCAGATTAGAAAAGATCATCCCTCAAATGTGTCTGGATCAGCTATTTTTCCCACAGCTTGCAGCCTTTTTGGACTGCTTGACAACAGCCCAGGGCACCTTCACTCTTGCCTACATCAGGTTGTTTCACTGTTTGTCTGTCACAATTTTCTCTTCCAAATCTTTGCAGGTCCAGAAAACATCATCCAGCTGAACTTGGATAGCCTAGTTATAAATCACCCCAAGAAATCTTTTGAGGTTTGCTTTTGAACCCTAGCTACCACCCATTTAGCAAGGCTGAACTCCATTTCCATATTCCACCTCATCTTTTGCAACCTCAGTACCTCAACACAGGTCCCTTATGTGTCAAGCAAGGTATGCAGGGAATCCATTATAAATTCATCTTTCATCTTGGCTAGGTCCATCTATTCCTTTTTTCTGTGACCGTTATTTACTATATTTATTCTACAAGGTTCCTCTCTTTTTTGCTTTGAGCTGGTTAATCTCCCATTGAGTCCAGATAATTTTAATTTTTTTGTGCTCAAGGAATATCTTGGCCTCTTCAAGGACATATTACAGCTTCATATTGTCAACTTCAGGCTGCTTCCTGAATACTTCTGTCTTGTGAACCCTTCTTCACTGCAACTGATGATGGACAATGAGATCAGAGATATCCTTTTGAAAATGCTTCTCTTACTTGGAGCTCTTCAGATTTTCTTGGAATGCTGAGTAAGAGTTCTGCCCCCTTCTCAAAGACATTTCCTTCGATTTCAGTTCTTTTGCAAAGTTCTTCCTCAAAGACGGTTTTTCAGTTAATCTTTTCCCATGAACTAGACTTCTCTATAATCATGTTCCCATTGTTCCCTTTCAGTAAGCCAGATTTCACTTGAAAGGGGGTGTCCTTCAGAAATCAAGACAATTGTTCTTTGTAACGTTTCCTTAATATGCCCTCATGCCACTTCTAATGTGTTCTTTCACATCTAACTAAAGCTTGTCATTTATCTTGTTCAAAGCTTCATGCCAGTTGTCCCATATCATTTAATAGAGTAATCAGAAGATTTTCATAAGAACAGTGATACTGTATCAACCCTAAGGTCCACCTAGCCCAGTATCCTCTATTCCAAACAGTGGCCAATGCCAGGCACCCCATAGGGAATGAACAGGTAATTGTCAAGCAATCCACCCCATTGCTGATTCCAAGTCCTGAAAAACAGACGTAAGGGTCACCAGCCCTGTACATCCTGGCTAACAGCCATTGACAGACTTAACCTCCATTAATTTATCTAGTTCTTCTTAGAACCTTTTTAGTCTTGGCATTCCCAATATCCTCTGGCAGGGAGTTCCACAAGTTGACTGTGCATTGTGTGAAAAAATACTTAATTTTTTTTTTTAAACCTGCAGTGTATTAATTTTATTTGGTGACCCCTAGTTCTCGTCTTATGGGAAGGAGTAACTTTTCCTTATTTCTTTTCTCTACACCAGTCATGATTTTATAGACCACAGTCATGGACACACCATTCTTTTTTCCAGGCTGAAAAGTCCCAGTGTTATTAACCCCTCCTCATATGGCAGGTGTTCTGCAACCTGGGACCTCTGGAACTTAGTGCATGAGCCTCTACAGTTTGAGTTAAAGACTAGCTGCCTCTCAGCTAAGCCTGTAGAAGAGACTCATTCTTTCTTTCCGTAAGGGTGTGTCTACACAAGTCCCCTCCTTTCGGAAGGGGCATGTTAATGAGGGAGTTCAAAAGACGCTCATGAGGCGCTGCCATGAATGACCCCCCCCGTCTTCAAACCCAAAACAAATGGGAAGAAGGGGCTTTCGAAGTCCTGGGGGTCATTTTGAAAGGCCTCCAGCTACACAGGCAGCACACGATTCGAAAGCAGCACTTTCAAATTGCTACGGCCACCATTATGCTATTGAGGCACTCCGTATTCATGACAGTGCTTCGTTAGCATCTTCCAAACTCCCTCATTAACATGCCCCTTCCAAAAGGAGGGGGCTTGTGTAGACACACCAAAAGTGGTCTGGGTGCCACTACATGGGACAGTGAACCATAACAGCAGATGTGTTGGTTACAGTTCTATACTTCTAATCATTACATGTCCCAGTACCTGGATATCATTTTTGAGATGAGATGACCACATCTGCATGCAATATTCATGGATTTATATTGAGGCAATAAGATATTTTCTTTCTTATTCCCTAACTCTGTTCTGAACCTTTTCCATTTCTAATATATGAGATGAGGCAACAATATCCACACACAGTATTCAAGATGCAGGCATATCTTGAATTTATAAAGAAAGAATAAGGTATTTTCTCTCTTATTATGTATTCCTTTCTTAATGATTTCCAACATTGTTTGATTTTCTGATATCCATTGAGTGGATGTTTTCAGGAGAACTCCCCACAATGACTCCACAATCTCGCTCATGAGTGCTAACAGCTCATTCAGTCCAGATCATTTTATATGGATAGTTGGGATTATGTTTTCTAGTATGCATTATTTTGCATTTATCATCACTGAATTTCATCTGCCATTTTGTTGCCCACTCAACAAGTTTTAAAGCTCTTCCCACTCTGCTGTGGGCTTTGCTATCTTGAGCAATTTTGCTTCATCTGCCAATTTTGCTGCCTCACTGATAACCTATTTCCTAAAACATTTATGAATATGTTGAATAACATTAGTCCCAGTTCAGACCCTTGGAGGACACCACCGTTTACCTCTATCTATTCTGAAAACTGATCATTTATTCCTATCCTTCGTTTCTTGTCTTTTTATCAGTTATCACTCCATGACAGGACTTTCCCGCTTATTCCATCACAGCTTATGGTGTGAGACCTTGTCAAACGCTTTCTGAAAAATCTGTGTATACTATACCACTGGATCCATCTGTCCATATGCTTGCTGACGCCCCTCGAAGAATTCTCACAGACTGGTGAGGCATGATTTTCCTTCATAAAAACGTGTTGGCTCTTTCCCAACAAATTATGTTCACCAATGATTATGACAGTTTTGTTTTTTACCATAGTTTTAAACCAGTTAACCTGATACTGAAGTCAGGCTTACCAGGCTGTAATTACTGCAGTCACCTCTGGAGCCCTTTTTAAAAATTGGCATCACGTTATCTATGCTCAAGTCATTTGGTACAGAAGCTGATTTAAAAGGATAGGTTGCAAACCACAGTTTGCAATTTGCAATTTCACTTTTAAGATCATTCAGAACACTTGGGTGAATTCCATCTGGTCGTGGTGATTTATTACTGCTTAGTTTATTACTTCGTTTCAAAACCCCTTCTAATGACATCTCAGTCTGGTACAACTCTGTCACCAAAAAAGAATGCTCAGGTTTGGAAATCTCCCTCATATCCTCAGCAGTGAGGAGTGATGCAAAAATTCATTTAATTTCTCTGCAATGACTTTATCATCCTTCAGTACTCCTTTAGCAGCTTGATCATCCAGTGGTCTCAATGGTTATTTAGCAGGCTTCCTAATTCTGATGTACTTTTAAACACTGCTAGTGCTTTTCGAGTCTTTGGCCAGCAGCTCTTTAAATATTTTTGATCTTCTTAATTATATTTTACACTTAATTTGCCAGAGTTTATGTTCCTTTCTATTTTCTTCACTAGGATTTAATTTCCACTTTTTAAATGATGCCTTTTTGTCTCTCCTTGATTCTTTTACTTTGTTGTTTAGCCAGGGTGGTACTTTTTTGGTCCTCTTACCATTTTTTTTTTAATTTAGTGTATACATTTAAGTTGAGCCTCTATTATAGTGTCTTTAAAAATTCCATGAACCTAGCAGGATTTCAATTTTGGCACTATGCCTTTTAATTTCTGTTTAATTAACTTCCTCCTTTTGTGTAATCCCTCTTTCTGAAGTTACATGCTACAGTGTTGGGTTATTATAGTGTTTTCCCCACTACAGGGATGTTAAATCTCATTATATTATGGTCACTATTATCAAGCAGCCCAGGTATTTCACCTCTTGGAGAAGATCCTGTGCTCCATTTAGGACTAAGTCAAGAGTTGCCTCTCCTCTTGCATGGTCTAAGACTAGCTGGTCCAAGGAGCAGTCATTTAAGCTGTCAAGAAACTTTATCGCTGCATCTCATCCCAGGGTGACAGGTACACAGTTCACAGGGGGATAGATTAAATCTGCCATTATTAATGAGGTTTTTTAAAATTTTAATAGACTCTTTCATCTCCCTGATCATTTCACAGTCATTTCACCACCCCAGCCAGGCAGTCCGTTTCTGTGGTAACATTTGGCTCATAAGTCTATCTAGCTGCCTCGAGAGAGCTGCAGTCTTCACACTAGACAGGCAAATTACTATATGGTCCTCCCAGTCATCACATACCCAGCTATGTATGTTTCTAATGACTGAATCCCCCTTTAGTAAGGCCTGACTCTCCCTAATAACCAGAGAGGTAGCCTCAGCATGAGAGGATACCATGGCATCATCATCAGGGGAGAGGGTTTCAACTATGGGATCATTTCCCTCCACGCCAGCTGGATGTTTTCCTTCCCTTCCTTCACTTTAAATTCAATGATACAGTGACAGAAATTTTGAACTTTGCAGTCCAGTGCACTTATCTGTTTTAAGTTTTTAGCTATTGGACCAATGAGTCTTATTTCCCTTTCGTAAAGCTTGGCTTTCCCTTTTAAAATTTTCAAAATATCTTCTTTAAGAGGCTTATGAACCACAGAGATGTAGAACCTGAAAGTACTGTTTTTCTCTGCCACTTCTTCAGTCTATCAGGGCTGGTCTTCATGAACAGTGCTGCAGCAGTGCCCCTGCCTTAATGCATATAGACATCTCTTGCCTACTGATACCAGAAGCATACAATATAAAGTGGAGGACATGTGACTGGCCCATATATATCTTCTGGGAGGAACTTCCAACCCCACCTCCCAGGGCCAGGGCAGTCAGTCCCATGGTCTACTGGTGGGACTGAGATCACAGAAATGGGGAACAGGTGCCTTTGGGCCCAGCTGGGATGGCCCAAGCTCCAGCTAGGCGAGGCCATGGGAACAACTCCCTACACTTTCCTCAGAAAGCACCTCCCCACTGGGGTCACCAAAGTTACCTGAAGGGAGTAGGGGCTCTGTCCTTCTGCTCTGGCTCACCAGACACTATCACAGGCAGCGGGGCCTGGGTGAGGAGTGGGACAGAGCGTCTTCTCATGCATCTGAAGGAGGCTATGGGGGTTGCTGCTTGGCTGGGGAGGTGGTGGCCTCCACTCTCTGCCCAGGCGTGGCTGCAAGGGACGGGGGCTCAGTTAGCAGGGAATTTGCCAGGAGAGGGAAGGGGCTCTGGCCTACTTGGCCCATCTCCAACAGCCAGGCCCTTATAGGAAGCGGAAGCCACCACCTCCCCATCTAGTCTCTTGTAGGCAACCGCTGTACTAAACAGAGCAGCAACCCACAGCGGCTGGTGTGGGAAGCAGCTGGTCCCACCCCTTCTGCTGCCAACCTGAGACCAGCTGCCATGGACAGGGGCCAAATGTGCTGGAAGCAAGTACAGCAGGACAGAGTCCCTCTTCCTCCTCCAAACAGCAGGCCAAAAAGAAATCTGGGAAAGCACTTCACACACACACACACACACACACACACACACACCCTATGCCAACAGAAGAGCTTCGCCTATCAGCAAAGCTAATCCACCCATCTGAGATGCAGAAGTTAACTCAACAGGAAGTTCTTCCATCAACATACAACTCTCTACACAAGGAGTTAGGCTGGTATAACTTTTCTTAGCAGTCACTCGATAATGAGTAGGACGTCTTCATGTCACCTTCCTATTTTAGAGTCCATTGATGGCTGATCAGCCTGATTCTGGTTCAGAAGGGGCAGGTGTTGGTAGCCATTAGAGGGCCACAGGGCAGTTTTGGATGCTCTTTTCTTCTTCTCCACCTCTCCTAGATTGCATTGTGTTGGGATCTCTCAAATTGCACCACCCTCTCATGGATTACTGCTCTCCACTGGGGATGATCTTGGGGAAGGTTCTCCCAAGTGTCAACACTGATGCTGCATTTTTTCATGTATGCCTTCAGCATGTCCTTACATCGCTTTCTCTGGCCCACAATGCTCCTTCAGCTCTCCTTCAACACAGAAAACAGAATCGGTTTTAAGGCGCGAATCAGACATCCAAACCAGATGACCAGTCCAATGACGTTATTGCTGAATGATAATGGCTTCAGTGCTGATCACGTTTGACTTTACCAGGACAGTAGTGATGGAGCACCTATCCTCCCAAGAGAAATTAGGATGAGGCAGTATTGATGATATTGTTCACGTCTTCAAATCATGCTTGTATATTATCCAAGTTTCACAGGCATACAGTAGCATTGGAATGACCATTGTGAGGTATCCAAGGAGCTTTGTCTTGGCATAGATGTCCCGGATTTCAAAGATCATTTGCCTCAGTCAGGCTAAAGCAGAGCTTGCACAGCTCAGACCATGCTGGATTTCTGAGTCAGTCACTTTTAGTGGAAAGATGATTTCCAAGGTATGGGAAGTGCTCCACATTTTCCAGCAGTTCTCTGTTGACTTCAGTACATGATCATCCAGGGTTGATGGAGCACCTTTTTTTTTTCTTTTTCTTCTTTGGACATTCAGCATGAGGCTGAGAGTCTGGTATGTTTTGGTGAAGGCATTTAAGACGGTCTGAAGGGCTCCAGAAGAAAGAGCAGCAGCCATGTGTCATCTGCGTATTGGAGCTCCATCATCAAGATTTTGCATGGAGGTCTTGCTTTTAGTCTTCAGTCTCCTGAAATTTAAAAGCTTCCTGTTCATACTATAAAAATTCTTCATGCCATCTGGAAGCTGGCCGCTAATGAGGTGATGGGGCCTTGGCAATGAAGATACAGAAAAATGGAGGGCAATGACGCAGCCTTGTTTGACTCCCATTTTGACTTCAATGGGGTTGCTTTGGGATCTGTTGTTACTCAATACTGTGGCAGTCATGTAGTCAAAAAACAGCCTCACGATGCTAAATAATTTTTTGGGGCAGCCAACCTTTGAGAGGACGGTCCACAGGGACCTATGATTGATCGAGTCAAACACTTTGGTTAGATCAATGAAACTCATGTAAGGCATACAACTTATAATACAACCTTCAGGAAGGGTCACTGATTTTTCACAACCTGAAGGTTTTCCCTAGTTAAAAAAGGGCTTAGTTGTGTGGTGCAGGTAGTCTTCCATCTTGGCAGCATGAGCCACCTATTCAGATATAAAAAAATAGGTCCCTGAATCATCAGAAGGACCTGTTTGGAAAGGGCAGCCTTTCTGATTCCTGTATCATAGACTCATAGGGCTGGAAGGGACCTCAGGAGGTCATCTAGTCCAGTCCGCTGCTTCAAGCAGGATCAACCCCCACTAAGTCATCCCAGTCAGGACCTTGTCAAGCCAGGACTTAAATAAAACCTTTGAGGAATGGAGAATCCACCACAATTCTAGGCAATGCATTCTAATGCTTCACCACCCTCCAGGTGAAATAGTTTTTCCTAATATTCAACCTACACCTCTCCCTCTTCAACTTCAGATTATTACTCCTTGTTCTGCCATCTGACACTACTGAGAACAGTTTCTCACCCTCCTCTTAAGAGCTCCCCTTCAAGAAGTTGAAGGCTGCTACTAAATCACCCCTAAGTCTTCTCTTCTGTAAACTAAACAAGCCCAAATCCCTCAGCCTATCCTCATAGGTCAAGTGCTCCAGCCCCTTAATCATTTTTGTTGCCCTCCGCTGAACCTGCTCCACCACATCCACATCCTTTTTATAGTGGGGGGCCCAAAACTGGACACAATATTCCAGATGTGGCCTCACCAGTGCCAAATAGAGGGAAACAACCACTTCTCTAGATCTGCTCAAAATGCTCCTCCTAATGCACCCTAGTATCCGTTAGCCTTCTTGGCTACAAGGGCACACTGTTTACTCATATCCAGCCTGTCATCCACCATAACCCCTATGCCCCTTTCCACTATACTGCTGCTTAGCCAGTCGATCCCCAGCCTATAATAATGCTTGGGATTCTTCTGCCCCAGGTGCAGGACTCTACACTTCTTGTTGAACCGCATCAGATTTCTTTTGGCCCAGTCCTCCAATTTATCCAGGTCACTCTGGATTCTCTCTCTACCCTCCAACATATCTACCTCTACCCCTATTTTTGTGTCATCTGCAAATTTGCTGAGAGTGCAATCCAGTCCCTCATCCAGGTCATTAATAAAGATGTTGAACAACACCGGCCCCAGAACCGAGCCTTGTGGCACTCTGCTTGAAACAGACCGCCATCCAGATATTGAGCCATTGACCACTACCCGTTGGGCCCGACCATCAAGCCAGCTTCCTATCCGTCTTATAGTTCAAGGATCCAATCCATATTTCCTTAACTTATGGACAAGAATGTTGTGGGAGACCGTAACAAAAGCCTTGCTGAAGTCAAGGTATATCACATCCACTGACTTCCCCATGTCTACAGAGCCTGTTACCCCATCATAGAAGGTAGTCAGATTGGTCAGGCAGGACTTGCCCCTGGTGAACCCATGTTGGCTACTTTTGATCACTTTCCCCTCTTCCAAGTACTCCAAAATGGATTCCTTGAGGATCTCTTCCATTATTTTCCCAGGGACTGAGGTAAGGTTGACTGGTCTATAGTTCCCTAGATTGTCCTTTCCTTTTTTAAAGATGGGCACTATGTTTGCCTTTTTCCACTTATCTGGGATCTCTCCCAATATCCAAGAGTCTTCAAAGATAATGGCCAAAGGTTTCGCAATGACATCTGCCAAGTCCCTCAGTATCCCTGGGTGCATTAAATCCAGACCCATGGATTTGTGTACATCTAGTTTTTCTAGATCTCAGAACTTGTTCTTTCCCCGCAGATGACTGCCCTCCCCATTCACATACTGTATTGTCTAGGACCATAGTGTGGGAGTTGACTTTGTCTGTGAAGACTGAGCCAAAAAAAGCATTGAGTACTTCAGCTTTTCTTACATCATCTAGGTTACTTCTCTCATTCAGTAACAGCCCCACACCTTCTCTGATAACCAGTTTATTGTTAACATGCCTGTAGAAACCCTTCTTGTTACCCTTCACATCCCTTGACAGCTGCAGTTCCAATCGTGCTTTCGCTTTTCCTATCAGACCTTTGTGAATTACTGTAAATCAAGAAGATGCTGAAACAGTGACAGCTAGACAGGAAGACTGGGCAAAAACTGCCTTACACCCCTGGCAGCCCAACAGAATCAACTCAGGGCAATGCTTCCCATCACTGACTCAACAGTACTCGATAAGACCTCTGATCTGGTTCAGAAACAACCAGGAGATGACAGATTTACAGAGGCATACATTAATTAACAGATGCATTATGCTGAAGGTGCAGGTCTCCCACTTCGCACACTGTGCCTCAAAGCATTTGAAAAGTATTATGGCTAGCATGCTTCATCCCCTTGCTGGTCACTTGTGCAAAAACAGAACCTTAGAAATGGTGTGTACACCATCACACTATTACTTTTTAAGTACTCTGTTTGACTTTGTAACAGATTGTGCATCCCTTAAAAGGATGAAGAACAATAATTCACATTACTCAGTGGTAGTTGGCCTGTAAGCCTCTGCTTTTTGTGCATGACATTGGCTGGTTTCATAGCACCAGGATACAAACTTATTTTCTTGGGACAGTGGCCTTATCATGGAGAAGAGAGATCAGACCCCTGGGTCTGTTCAGTGAAGACAGATGTGTGACAGGAACCTTCTGGCCTCTGCTGCCTCCTGATGGCATCAGCACCCTGACACTCTCTGCCCAATGGAAATCCACTCTGACTGCACAACCAATAAGACAGTCCTCACAGGCCTAGAACAGCCAGAGGAAATACTGACCAATCCAGAACCAACTGCAACTCTGGCTTGCTTTGCTCAGCAGCACACCAGGTGAGTCTGGGAGAGAAGAGTAACTCAGGCACAACCGGGGCTTTCCGCCAGGGGCTGTAATGAAGTATTTGCATAGGAAGGGTCTCCCCCAACTCCTTTGTTGAAGCCAACTCCTGAATTGCTACTGACTGTAAGAGACTGATGCCAATCTCGTGGCCTCCTTCCCCAAACAGGGAGCCAAACCCTACAAAGTGCAGCCAGGAGCACCTTGAATACAACATGGGGCCCTGAACTGGGCAATGCCCAGCAGCCCTGCCCCGGGCCCCCTCCCCACTAAATCACTAGGCCACATGTAGGGCCCTCCCCCGCCCTCTCTTTCCCCCCTGCACAGGCCCCTAGCCTGGGCTGAGCAGGAACAGCAGCAGCAGCCCCCAAGGGGAGAGCCCGGTGCCGGCCGGCTCAGCATCACGGCAGTGCCGAGCGGGGCAGCAGGAGGCCCCCAGGCCAGCGGCGCTCGCGGAAGAGCTCCTGCCCGGGCGCCCGCGGGACCTGCAAAGCCCCGGCCGGGGCGCCCCCGACCCGACCCGCTCCAGCCCCGGCGCTGTCGCTGACTCCAGGGGGAGGGGGGCGCCCGGACAGCAGCAGCGCGTAGCGGGGCAGGGGCAGGGGCAGAGCCGCTCCCCCGTCCCCGCGCTGAGATCCGAGCAGGCAACAGGGCAGCCCCTCCCCCACCTTGCCCAGGGGCTTCCGAACCACTTGCGGCAGCGGCCCGCAGCCCCCCTCCAGGTCTGTGGGGCGGGCGGGGGGAGCGCTCACCTGACCTGCACGCGGCAGCGCTGCCGAGCGGGAGGCGGCGGGCGGTGTCCTCAGATAACCCTGGAGCTAGGGGCGGGGCCGAGCGCGCGCAGGCGGGGGCGGGGGGGGGGGGGGGGAGCGCGGTTGCGCCGGCTGCTGCACGGGCTAGAGCGGCCAGACGCGCCGCCCCGCGGGCCTGTGTCCCCTGTCTGCTCCCCGGGCACTGCCCGGCTCCTGCAGAGACCGAGCACGCCCCCCTCCCCCGCACCAAGGGGTGGGGCACAGGGGCCTCAGCTGCTCCCCCAGCAGCGTGCCCGGTGGGGCAGGGGGCATGTCCAGAGGGGGCGAGGGGAAGGCACTGGGCTCAGGAGGCCAGTCCCCGTGGGACCGATCCCTGGACAGCTTCCTTGCTGTTACGTGCCTGCTCTCTTAACCTTATTTCTGCTGCCGCCTGCCCAGGCCTGGCAACAGGCCACGCTCTCTGAGGGCCCGCAAAAGTGCGGAAATCCCCAGGCGCCTACCAGAGACCCGCCTGATCGCTCTCTGGCCTAAGCCACCAGTACCTCCAGCGCATCCGGGTATCCTCGTTGTGTGCAATGGCCTATGGCTAAGGTGCGATGTAGCTGCGTGGCGTTATTATGGTGCAATTACAGGTAGTGACCCGTTTATAGTCAGTGAGCATTGTCCTTGTCATCTGCGAAATAGGGGTCATGATACCAGCTTCCGCTGTGAAGTACTTCAAAATCTATCGCTGGAAATTGCAGAATTAGAGAGAAGCGTTGTTACTGTTTTGCAGACGGCTGGTGAGAGCAGTGATTTGTGACCTGCGTGTAGCTCAACTGCTTGCCCCGGAGAGGGGAGGGCTGTAACTTGGAACAGTAACTAGCACCGAGGGTCAAAGTGCAGACAAGCCTGTGGAACTCGGTTCATGCTGACTCACCCTATCGTCTCCCTGATAAGTGCTGTGTCTGACCTTTCCCCCAGAGGCTGCACCCCTGCTCTCCTCCACTTTCCGTATTGCTGGCTGCCCCATCCCTCTGCCCACACTCCCTGCTTCTCATCACTTTAGCCTTCTTAGCTGCTTCTCACTTTCCTCCTGCTTTGGTGATGGCTTATTCCCTTTTACTTTCCTTTGGCTTCTGGTCCTGTTCCCTCCCCTTCAGTAGCTGTTGCATTCTCTGCCAATTTCATGCTAACTCTGCCAGCTTCCATTTTACTTCCTTCTCTCCTGACTGCTCCTTTGCCTCCTTCCCTCGCTTCTCTGGTGATTGTTAACCCCCCTCCCCTCCCCTATTCCATACACTTTCTTGACAGCTCCTTTAAAGGCCTGGGTTATTGTCAGGAGTAACGGGGAGAATAAAATTAGAAGGCACATTTAAATTGGAAAAATGGAGGAAAACTTGCTAATGGAGATAATCATTAAACTGGGGTGGAGCCTCCATAGGAAGTCCCAACACGCTGAGCACTTTAAGCCAGATAAAGCACTACAAATGTACTATAGGGAAGAGTCCTTCAGTGAGCTCACAGAAAGGATACAAAAACCTGTTGTGTTGTCCAGTTCTAAATCATTCAGGATCCAACACAGCAGCTTGATGTTTCTGCTAAAGTGAACAAACGAATGGTGCCAATCAAATGATCATCATTAGCTTCTGGATGTAACATCCTATTGTGGTATTAATAGAAGCTATTCCAATGTTTCAGGCTGTTTGCAAACTCAGGAAGGTGGCACTGTATTGATTGATATTCCCACTTAGTAGAAAATTGATTGTTTTAGATGAAATCTTAAATTATTCAGAAGGCACTGGGACTGATTGTCAAAACAGCACTGTGGCCTATTGTTACTCACTGTGAGCTCTGTCTGCAAATACTTTTGAATGGGGAAGCTAAGACTACACTTATGTTCATTTTAAGTGTAGTTTGTTTGTTTTTTTTAAACTGGGCATTGAATTCTGTTATTCTCCTCAACTGTAAAGAAAGGATTGACATTTTTCTCACAAGAGTTAAAAAGAAGTCAGTGTTATTTGAGCCTTGGCCAGATGTATGTGTTGATCAATGCAGTAGCCAGTTATGACGACACACACCCACTTGATAAATTGCAGGATTTAACTGACACTGAAGACAGCACCTTGCTTCCATTGTCAGCCTCATCACCGGTGACACTGTTAAGATACTAGAACAAAAATAAGAACGAAGTGGTGCTTTTAGATACCCCAGCAGATAAACTCCTACATTACGCTAACTGACAGATATAATTAATTTGATTAGACATTGTAATAAGATGCCAGCTGAGACCCATGTACAGTTCAGAAGCAGTAAAAGAATTAAAATAACACTACAGTTTTCATGTAAACCTTTAAAAGATGGCACCCTCCTAGTGCAATTCTATTCTGAAAAAAACCTCTATAAGTAGCCTCAAGGGGTTCCATGGGTATTGTGATGATTTCTGTATCAAATGTGCTCAATTTTCAAGTAAAATGTTGGTTTTACTAACTTCCAGCCTTGCAAACTCAATTGGGATTTTAAAATCAATTGAAATCTTTGAAATTTAACTGAAAAAATTGTATAAGCAGAGTCTGAACACATTCTTTCCTGACATCTAGTGGTGAGCTGTGGAGGAGGACTTCAGAAGCTGATCTCATTTGTATGCACAGCATGGTGGGATAACTTGCACATATGGTCACTTTTAGCTGGTGCTGAATTCCCCAATCTCCTTGTTATTGGGGCAAGAGTAATAAAGAGTTGTTATCCTTGTTACAAGAATCCCTGGTAGCAGAAATGTACCTGGCATGGCCTGATGGAGGGACTCATCTGCAACTAATGGCACTCCCTAGGTATGGGACGTGGGTTCCAAAGCCCATTAAGTTGAGAGAGGCAGAGGCAGGCAGGCGGGCAAGTGCCAGTGCCAGTGCCTGAGCTTTATTTCAGGGTTATAGGTACTATCTGATCCTTTCTTTTGCTACCGTATAATAAAAGAGCTAGTTTAGACTCAGCTGAAAGTTGTGTTGTAAACTGCAGAGCTGCCATCACTCATATGTAGGTCTAGTTATTAGACCTACTTTGTGAGAGTGGTTTTGAGGCAAGGAATCTGTGCAGTGTGTACCAGCAGTGAAGATCCCTCAGTAACAGCTGCAATCACTGAGAGCTATCTTAACTTGTGGTTCTGAAGACATCTTGTTGAGTGGCCAGCAGAGTGGCTGATGGAAGAGTGTGACCAGCACAGTGGCCGGTTTTGAGGAGTGGCCAGTGGGGCTGCTGGCAAGGAGAACTAGAGTACAGCCCTGTAGATGGGTTTGCCAGTTGGCTGTGAGTGAGTGCCTGAGTGGTGGTGTGCGTGAGGTACCTCCTTACCCCTACCCCTCACACTCAGAGTGAGTAGTGAACTTTGCAGCTAAACTGAATTCTGGAGCTACAGTAACCAAGAACACCAATGGTGTAGAGTGAAGAGAAGGGATGGACACATTAAAGGGACTTCTGGGTTGGTGGACTCAAGAACCTGAAAGAAAAGGACACTGCCCAACTTACTTGGGTGAGACTTTGGCTCATGGTTTATGGTTATGATGTTATTGGATTTTTAAACTGAATATGGAAGCCACTTATGCACCGAACCTTGTGCCTGGTGGGCCAAATGAGGTGTCTAATGAAAGCTGGTGATGCCCTCAATCTGTCTATGTTATTTGTATGTCTCTGCCATGTTTATATATGAAGATACTGATATTTGCTCTATATCTGTATTAGAAATATTTTAGTGATGAGATTCACAATAGAAGGTGAGCTCTGCTCCCCAGCCAAGATGTTAGACTAAAACAAAGGAACAGATTTGCATACGTCAAATACACATCTCAGGAATTTGGGACTGTCACTTGGAATGCATCTCATGGCAAAGTGCTACAGCAGCCTACCTGAGTCAGAGGACCCTGACTTTCTAGTGCCTGATGGGAAGGACAAAGGACTTTTTCTCTCCACTGGAAAAAAAAAATTATAAGAGAACGGTGTCAGGGTCCACTTTGGTTCTTTCATTCTTCATGAGCTAGGCCTGTCTGGAGTAGGGGCCTATCCCCCAAAAGGATGCTTGCAAAGATTTTCAAGAAATCAGCATATAACATTGCTGGCCTGCATCAACATCTGTAATCGATGTGTGTAAAGTATTACTTTAAGATTTTTTTCTCTCTCACCCTATTCTTTCTTTCTTTGTTAATAAAGCTTTAGATTTTAGATCTGAAGGACTGGCAATCAGAGTACTGTTTTGGGTAAGATCCAAGCATATATTGACCTGGGACCGTGACTGGACCCTTTGGGGCCTGGAAGAATCTGTGTGGAGTTGGTGAAATAAGTTTTAAGAACCTCTTATCTGAGTAGGAGGCTGTTGGACTGGGTATTTTGAAGTAGCTGGGAAATCTGTGGGTTTGTCTGCGTGGCTTCTGGCTGGCCAATGGGGCTGGCAGAGGTACTTTAGGAGCTGGTTGGATTTGCCTTAATGAAAAGGAAATCCCAGCCTGGGGCTGTAAGTGGCCCAGTTTTAGCAAAGATACCCTGGATTGATTTCCTTAGCTGTGCCTAGAAACCCCATCATATGACAGACGGGCGCCAATGGTGTAGAATGAAGAGAATGGATGAGCCCATTTAAAGGACTTCTGGGTTGGTGAACTTAAGAACTGGAAAGAAAAGGACACTTCCCAACTTACTTGGGGGTAAGTCTTCTGCTCATGGTTTATGTTTATGAACCCTAGGTGCAGTCTTCTCCCAAATTACTTCTGAGTTACTTCCCTCCTTTTATTAATGGTTTCTGCTACACTCAGACTGTGTGCTTGTGAGAGGGGAGGTACAGGTGCCCGGAGGTAGTGTGCAGTTTTCCTAGGTCACTGGGTGGGGACTTGAGCCAGTTTTATGTGGCATTGTTGAAAAGGAACCCCTAGATACTAAATCCAGCTCTTGTTGCTGCCATTTATGATTGGCAGAAGGATACACATGTATCCTTGTGTCTTCAAACAATTGTCTTACAGGATTTTTTTCAAAATGATAATTTTGAGTTTAGCAAGCATTAGGATCCTGAATATTTTACTTTTTTTCTGCTTACATACATCTCCCAGAACTGGAAGGGACCTTGGGAGGTCATCTTACATCTACCTCTTCAGCTATTTTCTAGAACTGCAATGGTCTGATGCTCTAAATTTGACCAATTATTTTAGAAATATACTATATATGCAAAGACCACATAATATTTTGTGTTATGTTTTAAAAACAGTTGTTTTAGGAAGGATTTTCCTTTGAATTAGAAAGCTACCTGAAAACCTTTTTATGCACTCCACATTACATCATAAAATAAAACAATCGGACTTCTGTTTATTTAAAAATCCCTGCGAAAATTCAATATTTTAAACAAAGAGATCCAGTTATGTAGGGTATAAAATTATCAGAGACTCAGCAAATGGACCCTGAAGAAGATTTTAGGCACAAGATTTATACTGAATGTTCTTAAAAATGAGCGACTAATAAGTGGCTTGAGCCAGAAATAATGTGGACTGGCATCATGATAGCTTCCTTACTGAGCTCAGCTAATGTGCTTCACTGCTGATTTGCAACATTCTGTACTATTCTAGTGTCAAGCCACGCTGAAAAAAGAAATTGTCAATCATGCTAAATGTGCCTAGCTAATTAGTAACTTACTGGTGTAAACAGTTGTCTAGCAAAGCTGTGAGCGTTGAAAATTTCATCAATTCAGTAACTGACATTATTATTGTAATTTATTATAAATTATTGAATTTGCACCAGAGGCTCCATTGTACTAGGGACTGTAAGCACATGTGAAGAGGTAATTCCTGTCCCAAAGAACAAGATAAATATTATACAAAGGGTAGGGAAAAAGGGTACAATAAAATATATACAATTTTTATAAACATATTTTACAATGTTTTGAATAACAATTGTTAATACAGAAACAGGGGCCAACAATCCCCATGTGTCTTTTGAGCTATCATTGACTGCAAGCTTACGCCAAAGGGTTTTGGGCTGATAAGGGTAAGGAGGAGTATGTGGGAAATCAGCTCCAGAGGTTCTAAAGCATTGGTCCACAAACTGGGGCATCCCCCCTAGGAAGGCAAAGAGGTACATGTGGAAAGGTGCTGCAGGGCCCAGGCCAGGTCTCATGCGGGAGGGGGCAGGAGTGCCAAGAACAACTGTTCTGCCTCTGGGAACAGCCCCCACCTAATTCCACTCCACCCCCTCCACTGCCCCCAGACTAACTCTGCCCTTAGTCTCTCTCCACCCAGAGGAGCTGCACTTTTAGACCAGTTGCTACCCCATCCCCAGTCTGCTCTCAGCTCTGCCTTCAGCTGAGGCTCCTCTATTGAGGAAGCCTTGATTATGCAAAAGAGAGAGGGAGCATCGACAGATTCTGTTAACGATAAGGGAGGATGATTAGGGAGGGATAAGTGAAAGTGAAAATGGGCTCCAGGGTGGGGGGCAGGAGGTGCTGTCTGTCTCCACGCGATTCCCTTATCGTTAACAGAATCTGCCTATACCCCCTGGTCTAGTACCTCGGTCTGAACCAAAGCTTACAAGAGTCCATGGAAAGTTTCCCGTCAACATCAATAGGCTTTGGATCTGTCTCTTAATGTCTTAGGACTGTAAATAAATCAATAAACATCTTCCTGATAGCGCACTGTATGGACGGTAAATCTGAAGATAATTTCAGCAACAACAAACAAATTGCAAGCTTCACAGTACTATAATATTGCTGGTAGGAAGGGAATTAGCTTAGCAAATAGGACGTTATTATTCAAGGATTCTTTAATTAATAGATTCCTCTGGAACTGGAAAGACACAGGGAATGAATGCCTTCCTCTGTTCTTTGCCCCCTTTAAGTACCCTTAAGTATCTAAGTACAGAAATAATGCTTTAGACCAAACAGTAAAGGGAAATGTTACTTATAGATTATAGTGCTGTACCAACCCCCTCATCACATGAGGCACACAGGAAGTGGAGCATCCAGACCCATACATGGTTATGCCAGATCCCGGCATGCATGTCGGGGTTGATGACAGAGACAAGAGTGGTAAGGCTTCTCCCTAACCCACATCACATTGTCATGGGAGCAAGAAATGCCTAGATCTGGGCACACACAGGAGGGGAGAACTTGGGGCTGATACATGCCCATGGCCTTTTTCTACACCAATCTCCCTCCCGTTGTTCTTCCCATTGTCCCATCTCCCTAGCCTATCTTGCAAGCCTTTCTCCCCTACCCTGCTAAGCATTCCCGTTTATCCCCTTCCCATAATCCTCTTCCCTCACTGAAGTCCTACATCTCCCTCCCTGCCTTCTAATTACCCCCACCCCTCAGGAAGCAGTCACAAGTCTAATTTTTCCCTTAAAATTTTAGGCACTGCAAGGAGGGTTGGGGTGCACTTGCAAAGCAGGGGATGCAGGGGGTTGAGAGGCACTGGCAGAGCTGTGGCCTGAATGGATTGTAAAAGAAAGTGATTCTGGCAGTGACAAAGTAAATGTATGTAGGTTATCAGATTAGATTGGAGCGAAGCTGAACAAGGGCAGAATTAAGGTTTCTGGAACAACTATGCCTTAACTGGTTAACATATTACAAAGGCAATTTCCACCCCTTTGATATTGCCATTTCTACATCTCATGCTATGAATGAGAAACTTCCAGCTTAATTTGCTTCATTAACTGCTCCTACTAATGACAGGTAACTTCTAACTAATGGCAGGTCTTTTTGCTCTTATATATACCCTGGATTCTGTAGTTTCCCCTCCAATTCATCTGATGAAGTGGGTTTTACCCACAAAAGCTCATACTCTAATAAATGTGTTGTCTTTGAGGTACCACCGGATGGCTTGTTGTGTGCATTTCCTGTTTTTCAGGACTTTGAGTTTTGCTCAGCTCAGCGTTCTGCAAGGGAACGACTTACTACAAACACCCTCAACCTAGTTTTTTGCCACATGAGCTTGCGATAAACAAAATCTGTGCTCAGTGGAGCACAGTGAGTTTTTTTAATAAGCTATAAAGAAGCCTTCCTACAGTAGGTCATTTCTTAATGTACATGACAACAATTGATACTTAGGGGAGATTTTTAAAGGTATTTCGAAAAGTAAAGTTGCAGGTCTGTGCCTGATGGGATTTTGAAAGCATCTGGTTGCCTAATTCTTTTGAAAATTCCATTAGGCGCCTATCTGCATTTTTAGGCACCTAAACACATTCATACATCTGGCACTTAGCATTGTATAACTATAGATGCCCAAGTGCTTCACCAAAGGGGGCAAGCATCATTACCCTCTGAAATATTATGTAAAACTGCTAACCCCTCCTCAAGGCTCACAGCTGCTGTGAGGTCTACAAGAAATCAGCCAGTTAATGAAGGCTGGGCTGAGCGAGCTGTAATGGTTAAGGTAAGATTCTGTCAGCGATATTAGAAAGCATTTTAAGTATATGAATAAAATAAGCTGATTGGATCCATCATGTTGTGTACAGAATGTTTTGTATATACACCCTCTCTTCCTAATTGTTATAGCCACTTCAGATCTTTTGAATTAGCTTGAAAACTGAAAGCAAGGCCTAGATCTTGTGGTTTGATTTGTACAACATGTGATGCAATTAAATCCTGATTCTTCCTGGGCACAGCGGCAATAAATACAAGTAATATGTCACAGATGGGGAAAAGGGAGCTGACAGAGTTTAGTGACTTGCTAAGATTTTACCAGTCAGTGTCAGAGATGTAAGTAGAGAACCCAAGCCTCCTGGCTTATGTTCTGTGCCCCTGTAGGCTAAACAATGGGGTTTCAACCTGTGGTTACAAACAAGTGCCAAGGGATCACAATGATCTAATCCTTCCCATACTGTTATATTGGACAGTGGTCCTACCTAGATGGGAGGGAAGTATCAGGGGATCCTTGTACTGGAAAGGATGATACCATTTTACTACACTACTTGGCCTCCCTTCAAGCATATAATTTTAATATTCTGATTTCAGGCCATCTATCCTGGTTAATGATGAAGCAGTCATTACATGCTATTTTTGTACCAATACAAATATATGTTCTGGCAAATGTTACCTTTTGTAGTTACTGTTTTCATGGGTAACATGGACATTTAGTAAATGTTTCCATGGCAATGAAGCAATAATTTGTCGCAGATGAAGATTGGTTTTGGTATTCATAGACAAAGACGCTGCATTTTCTTTTTGTTTTTACAACCTTTTTAAATTGAACTGTGTAGGAGTATGGTCTATTAAAATAAAAATGCTAGCACAGGATAATTTTATGTAAACAGTTTTACATTTGGGGGTACTTGTTAAAATATTTTATATTTAAGAAGATTTGTGGAAAACATACTGGGGTGAGGTCCTCAGCTGGTGTAAATCACCATTGCTTCTTTGGGGTGAGACAGGAACCTTGCTCACCATTCAGTCATTGGAGTCCCAGCTGGACTAAGGCCAAGCAAGGAGGGTGAAGTTTGGGAAAAGAATGATGAGAGGAGGACTTTATTCTCTCTTATTCCCTTCTGTGACCAAACACAAAGAGATGAGACAAACTAGCTTACTGAGAATTACACTCACCCAAAAAAATTGGTCTTAAAATCAGAGGACATCTACTGGATACAATTATTTATACCCATGAAGGTAGCAGGGTAAGCGATTGCACAGTTGCCCTGAGAAAAGAATATGGATTGCTGATATTCTTGGGAGCTCCTAAACAAGATCATGAATAATGTCTAGAACCTTCCAAGCGATGTCTTCTTACCCTGACACGATCAGAATTAATGTTCTTCTGAAAAGGGGGCTCCAAAGTAAAAGGCAAAAGGACAAAACAGAAATAAACACTGGAGCTTTGAAGGCGATTAACAAAGTGAACCTTGGCACAGTTGCTTTTAGACTTGGCCAGCTTAATAGTTTAGCCATTTTATGTATTTCATTCACGACAGCCAACACACTGTTGTATGTTACACAGATACACTCAGTTTATCTTTGGAAGTGGACTTAGGCATTCCACAGGAAATGTGTGGGAAATGAAAACTATAAAAAACAAACAAACAAAAGCAGAGTAAAAGGTAAGTATTTTTACAGCTTTTTAACTAAAAGATGCCACTCAGTTTTATGAATCTAAAGAGACTTGTTAAGAAAATAGAGAGACGTTCTGTTCCAATGTCTTTTAAGCAATATTCACTTAAGTTATTTGTAAACAGCTATAAAACAGATGATTAGTCTAAAACTAAATCAACATGTGAATTATTCACAGAACACAGGAGTTTGCTCATGTATTTTAGTTGCTCTACAATATTTAGTTCAATTTGTAATTGTAATTGGCTTTTTCTGTGTATATGTGAGAGTCAAAGAGAAAGGGGGATGTGGTTCATAGAGAAGATGAGTATAATTTATCTAGCAATTGTATCTAATGTCTGTAGCATATCAGTGTGCTATATTGCTCCTTGTTCTAATCTGTGAATTTCTGCATCAAATAACTAACAACTGTATGTCAAAGTTTGTGGTAGGTTTTGATGCAGCTGAACATCAAACTGGGACTCTACTGAAAACAGTAAGAAGTAGCTTAGCTCTAGGCTTAAAAACATCACTCAGTGGAGTACGGAAAAATGAGGTCTTCTGCTGTGTTGTGAAATTAGGGTTACCTATAGCTCTGGGCAGTGGAGGGAGTGAAGAGAACAGTCAGCCCATTAATTACATCCCTTGATAAGCAATTGAGTGGAAAAAGCTGAAAAGTGTGGGAGAAGCCACAGGGGCTACATCTACACTAGCCAAAAACTTCGAAATTGCCAGGCAAATGGCCATTTTGAAGTTTACTAATGAAGTGCTGAAATACATATTCAGCACCTCATTAGCATGCGGGCCGCCATGGCACTTCAAAATTGACACGGCTCACTGCCACATGGCTCATCCAGACGAGGCTCCTTTTCAAAAGGACCCCAGCTACTTCGAAGTTCCCTTATTCCCATCTACTCATAGGAATAAGGGGACTTCGAAGTAGCCGGGGCCCTTTCGAAAAGGAGCCCCATCTGGATGAGCCGCGTGGGGCGAGCCGCGTCAATTTTGATGTGCCGTGGCCGCCCGCATGCTAATGAGGTGCTGAATATGTATTTCAGCACTTCATTAGTAAACTTCGAAATGGCCATTTGCCTGGCCATTTTGAAGTTTTTGACTAGTGTAGACACGGCCAGGATGTGCTGCTGGCCCGTACTCAAGGCTTAACCTAGAAATGCAATCTATTTCTAAGATTACTAGAGATTTAGGACAAGCCTTGATCTCCAGAACTGCAAGCTAAGTGTATTTTAAAACTATTACCTCCTCATCCATTATAATAGTGCTTCTTAACCTAAGGGTATGTCTATTTACTGTGAGTTCAACGCACTATGATCAATCTGTTGGAGTTCAATTTTGCCATGTCAGTGAAGTTGCAACAAAATTGATCTCTCTGGGCTCAGCTGTTGACCCTGGTACTCCACGCTATTGTGTGGAATAAAGCACATCAATGTGAGCCCAACAGGCCCTGATATACACCAGGGTACAAAGTTGATCCTGATACACTGATTCTAGCTAGGCTAATGGCATGGCTAGAGTTGCATATCTGGGGTAGACTTTGATCGCTAGCATAGAGCAGGCCTATGTTCCACGGAACACTGGTGTTCCATGAACAACTCCCGGGTATGCTGCAGCAGTGTACCAACTAGCAACAAAGTGCAGCACATGTATATATTTTCTGTTATTAAAACCAGAGACAATATTACTTCTTCCTTGTATGACACCTGATTAAATTACTTCATTTTGGTTTTGGTGTATGTGTTGCTGTTTGGGGTTTTGTTTTTTTGTTTCTTTTTCTTGGTCTGACAACAACTCATAAAAATATTATTATTTGGTGTTCTGGGATCTCAGAAAGGTTAAGAAACACTGCATTATATCATCTTAATTCTCTTTTCTCACTTCTGAAACAAAATACTTGTAATTAATGGTTCATGTGTTTGTTTTTTTAAAGTCATACTCAGTAGACCACTTTGTTAGAGCTAATCCTTGATGGAAAGCTGCAAGGCTCACTTAATTAATACTTGTAAACACTCTGAAATGCTCAAATGAAGGCATTACTCAAAATACATACAATTATTACCTTGCAGTATATAATTTCCTTAACAGGTTAAAAATAATCATAATATCATAATTTTGTAACTATTATACATAAGCTGCCTTTGTTGGTTACTTCCCACATTCATTGTGTAATCTGAAGAGAAATATGAATCTTTTCTGAACTTACGTTGTAGTCTATTTGCCAGAAGTATTGCATTTTTACAGCCCAGTAAACTCAGCAAAGACCTTCTGGAGATGTTTCTGTGCATCTCAAGACATGTTTGTGTTCTGCTGTTAATTCAGGACCAATTCATGTTGTCTCCATAAGCTTCTAACCACAAAAAAAGCTGGAGAGAGTAAAATATTTCAGAATTGGTGGTGGCATGCCACAAACTGAGCTACTTAATATGTGTTCAGTTCTTCTGTTCCTATAAACAAATAAAACTTGCCACTTTATTAACATTGGTTTTTGTTTCAGGTTTTCATTTTATTTGCTTTTTTGCCTTTAGTAAACTTAAAGTAAGGCTCTAAAATTTTTAAAGGGGCAGGACTGATGCATACGGTTTTATGTAGCAATAAGATCTTATTTGAAGCTCTATGCCGAGGAATTAGAATAGTTTCAGATTTCTTTACCCAAGGCAATTTGGCTTCTTTTCAGACCAATTGCCCTCTTATTTAGTGCCAGCTTTGACTTACTTCCTTTAGTAAAAGAGAAAATGTTGCATCCTCTTTCCAAAGCAGTTTCTCAAAACAAGTGTGTGATAGTACACGTGTTTATAGAAAAAGCCTTTTTTTTTAAAAGGAACTAATTGTCCCATATTTGCCGCCCCCCCCCCCGCCCCCCGGCACTCTAGTCTCAGGGAAGCTGGGGGAGCATGGGCAGCTGCTGCTTTCCCAGGGCTCCCAGGAGCACTGGCAGCTGCCATCCCTCCCCCCCACCATATCTCCCTGTCCTGTATTTGGGGCAGGGAGATATGGTCACCCTACAAATGATGGGATTTAGACATTACATAACAAGAGATTAGGTCTCAGAGAACTTGTATAAATAATGTTACCTCACCAGAGATAAACATAATAACCACTTTAAAAAGTCCTATTCAGCATATTCAAAAAATGATCTGAAGAAAGAGGTTAATGAGTGGCAACATTTGCAAATTATACAAAACTACTCAAGACAGTTAAGTCCAAAGCAGACTGTAAAGAGCTTCTAAAGCAGGGATCAGCAACCTTTCTGATGCAGAGTGCCAACATTTGATCTTTTGACCTCTCTGTACGGTCCGAGTGCCGGTGATACTTTTTAAACTCACTACTAGTCCTGCTTGCAACAGCTTCATTAATAAATAACTGAAGATGCAGAGCTTTACCGTTCAGGTGGTGGTTGGTAGCATTAGCTGGTCCTTTGTTAATCCACAGACAGTGTGGCTTTGAGCAAGCCCCTGGCTACATGGGGAGGAGAGGCCAGGCAGAGCTCTTGCTATGCATGCCCATGAAAATCTACTCGTGTAGATTTGCTGGGGGTTGCTGACCACTGTTCTAAATGATCTCACAAAATTAGGTGACAGAGGAACACAATGGCAGATGAATTTTAATGTTGATAAATGTAAAATAGTGTATATCGGAAAACATAATCTCAGCTATGTATATGAAATGATGGGGATTTAATTAACTGTTACCACTCAAAAGGAAGATCTTGGAGTCATTGTGGATAACATCCACTCAGTAAGCAGCAGCAGTCAAAAAAGAAACAGAATGTTTGGAATCACTAAAAAAGTGATGTAGAGACTAAGACAGAGACTATCTTGTTGCCTCTAGACAAATACATGGAACACCCACATATTGAATGCTGTAGGAAGATGTGGTCAGCTCATCTCAAAAAAGATAAGTAGGCACTGGAAATGTTCAGAAGAGGGCAGTAAAAATGACTAGGAATATGGAATGGCGCCACATGAGAGAGATTAACAAAACTGGACGTTTCGGCTTGTAAAAGAGACCACTGAGAGGGGATATGATAGAGATCTATAAAATTAAGACTAGTGTGGAAAAAGCGAATAAGGAAAAGTTACGTACTTGTTCCCACAACACAAAAACTAGGGGGTCACTAAATGAAGTTAATCGGTAGCAGGTTTATAACAAACTAAAAGAAGTAGTTCTTCACATAGCAGACAGTCAATCTGTGAATAGTAACAGAGAGGTGGCCATGTTAGTCTGTACTCCAATAAAACAAAGCAGCAGAAATGTAGCACTTTGAAGCCTACCAAAATGATTTATTCGGTGATGAACTTTCGTGGGACAGACCCACTTCATCAGATCAGACACTGGGGTGCACAAAAAAAGGGTTTAATAACTGGGAGCCAACTATATACATATAAATAAACGGCACTGGTAAATATGGTGTGGGGTCTTCCTAACTGGGAGCTAAATATGGGGGAGAACTATATACAATGCTGGGGGGGAAGCACCTGTGGCCAGGGCCACAGGTGTGGGCGGGCCTTGTCCCCCATGGGGGTGGGGGCGAGACCCCCAGTGGGTACAGGGACCCCCGGTAGGGCTGGGAGGGGGCTGGCAGGACGGCGGGGTAGGATCGTCCAGGGCTGGGTGAGGTGCGGGGGTGGGCAGGGAAGCCTCCCCCAGGCTCACACTGGTAATAAGCCAGTGGCCCAGGGTGAGCTGGGCGGACGGGTCGAGGGTGGGTGGGATAAGGGCAGCAAGTTCAGGGGCGGTGGGAGTGGGTTCAGGGGCGGCAGGAGCAGGTTCGAGGGTGGTGGGGGCCGGCTGGGGGGCTAGCTGCCTGAGGGCTGTGGCCACCTCGGCCCAGACCTCCCTCCACCAGGCCCTGTTCTCCCGCTCCATCTGCAGCCACTCCTGGAGCACGGAGGTCTGCTCCCGATGGCTGCAGTATGGGCCTCTTCCACCTCCTGAGGGTCATAACAGCGGTGCCATCGGGCCCTCCGGTGGTGTGGGTGTGGTCTGGCCCTCAGAGGATGATACTGTGGAGACACAAGAGGCAGAGAGGCCACCCGTCAGTGCAGTCGCCCAAGCCTGGGAGCTCCACCTGCGCCATCCCCCGACCATCCCCCGAAGTGGCGCCTCCCCTGCCAACCCCCCTTTAGGGCTCCCATGTGCCTGCTGGGACTGCAACTGTGGAGCAACCGCTGGCTACGGCCTGGCCCCCACAGTCTTTCCCAGTCGGGAATGTTGGATAGGCCCCATCCCGGACCGCCCAATCCACCTGTTACCTAGCTGGGGCTCTGGAGAACAGATCCAGGGACACCATCCTCAAGGAGGCCTGGCTGGAGGTACCAGAGCTGATGGCAATCATGAGCAGCCCCCCCTCCTCTGAGTCGCTCCCTGGCTCCGCTCATGTGGTCTGGCTCGATGGTCCCGGCTGGTCGTGCGAGTCCGTCTCCCAGTCGGTGTCAGGCCCACCTGTGTCAACCACTGCTGATGGCTCGGGACATCCTTTGGGCTGAAGAGCTGTTCCAATGCCCAGTAGTGCAGGAACCTCAGGCTGGCCCCTGCCCCCAGTCGCCTGCGGGCATCCCTGGCCACCTATAGGCCTTCCTCAGCTCCTTGACCTTCGATTGGACCTGATCAGCTGTGCGCTGGGGGTGTCCCCGCCTCTGCAGCCCCGGTGACAGCCACTCAAAGGCAGCTGCGTTGCGGGGCTGCCCAGTGCCATGCAGGAGCACCTCCTCCTCCGCCCGGAGGCTGAGGAGGTCTTTTACCTCGGCCTCTGTCCAGAAGGGGCCCGTCCTTTTCTAGCCCCGGCTCTTCCCCGGTTACCCCTCGGGCTGGAAGGTGGGGGCCTCCTGGGGGTCCCTGGAGTGTGGGGGGCCTGCCATCCAGCTGGTGGGCTGTGTGGCACATCTGTCTGGGCTGCTGGAGCGTTTGCCAGGCAGAGCTCGTGCTCCTCGGACCCTCAGCACACTCTCAGCTTCCTGCATGGGGTTTCTGGGGCCGTGAGGCTTTAAGGGGCTGGCCCGGGGACCACAGAGTCCTGCTGGGGGCTTGCTAGTGCATCTCTGCGCTCCCTGAAGTCTCTGCCATGGCAGACCCACAATTTTGAAATTGCAGGCCTGGTGCGTCTACACGTGCTCTATTTTGAAATTTGGTTTCAAAAGAGGCCGCTCTTCCCGATCTCAAATAGGAAGAGTGGTTTAGAAATTTGTGCCCCTTTTTGCCAAAAATAATTTCAAAAGAGGCTGTTGGGTGTGCAGGTGCTCTGCAGCTTTTTTCAAAATTGGACCCCCTTTCAAAATTAATTTCAAAACAAGGGGCTAGTGTAGGCACACCCAGAGAGAATAGATATGGGAGAAACTGAAGAGTAATTTCTAAACACAGTCCTAACTGTGACTGATACAGCACTATGACTGTATTTTTCTATAAAAATCAGGGTTAGCTCTGACATTAAATTACTTTCCTAACATACAAATGATTTTTGGATGTAGTTTGTTGTTGCCCCCGTATCTCAAACATTAGTACCAGTCAGAAACATGGCTGGGATGCCTTGGTGGAGGGGTTGATCCTCCTCAAAGCAGGCGGCTGGACTAAATGATCTCCTGAGGTCCCTTCCAGCCCTATGATTCTATGAGTCTATGAAAACAGCTACCCAACAAGAGGGAAAGTCAGAGAGGAAATGATGTATTTATGTATTGTATGTTTGTGGGGGCATCTTCAGCAGTTGTGTCCAGAGATTGTAAACAAGTAGGTGGTTTTAGTCACTCTCTCCCTGTAACTTAGATTTATTTTTAACATGTTATCTTCAGTATCTCTGTGTTTTTCCTCTCAACTATAAACTAAATTCAGGCCTAGGGTAAGAAGTAGTAGCTGTAGTGACTCCACCAGGATTGGGTTTGTTCCAAATTAGTCTCTTTTGTTTATTTATCCTTGTTAGCAAAATACATACTGCTGGAATTCTAATTATGATTACTCACGTCTTACAAACCCAAGTATAGTTTGGACCTCCCTGGTCTGGCAACCTCAGGACCTGCATGGTCCTGAACAAGGGAATTTGCTGAACCAGGGGATGACCCCTGCCACCAGACCCCCATCCTGCTGCTAACTCAACTTCTGGCACTGGCCAGCCACCATTTTGGGGTCCCATGGCTGGTGTGGCTGCCCTAGCCCCGGCTCCCAGTTTTGCTACAGCTTCCCCAGCCTGGCTCCCAGCCCTATGAGGGCTTCCATGACCCCAGCTTCCAGCCTAACCAGACTCTGAGATGCCAGCCCTCCAGCTGCCTGACTCCTAGGCACTGGGGCTCTCTGGTCTGAGAACATTTGTGGTCCTGCCAGACCACAGATGTTGCTAGACAAGAGAGTCCAAGTTTAGAGAGATGCAACCTGTACTAACAGCGGGTCAAATCTTGACCCCATGGACGTTGGTGGCAAAACTCTTGCTGACATCACTGGGATTGTTATTTGACCCTATATCCATAAAAAGAAAACGTGACTGTATTAAGTATTTTTGCCAATAAGGGAACAGTAATACTAGTTTATTCTGAGTTCAGGGGAAGTGGACACTGTCCAAGTCTTCTAATGTGTTTCCATAGCGTGCCACCACTTGAATAGCAAAATTCACAAAAACCAGGTCTGCTCATGTGTCAGTTCCACATGATTATAATTCCATTGATTTCAGTGGCATTAGTCCTGATTTACATTGGTGTAAAGTGAGAGTGGAATCAGGCCTCTGTGGTCCAGGTCTTCTATTACTGAAGGCTTGGCTCCCTATCTACAGGTCGATCCGTGATCAAAGTCTGTGCCATGTTTCTGGAGAATTTCACACTGTTTGGTGTGGGAGAGCCTGTGTTAACCAGTTTCTCCTCTTTGCACTGAGGAGGAGTGTTTCCTGCCCAGGAGAACTGCAAACCCACCCATTGTGAGCAAGAAGGATTGGAGGTGGGTGGGAAGGGGACTTGCTAGGAGTTGAAGGAAGTTGAGGTGGCTGAAAAGAACTGGGGGCCTTACTGGAGGTTACAGGGAGGTGTTCATCGGGATATATTACTATGGATATGGACTGGACAGGGAAGCAGGAGAAGCTCTTACTAAGGGTGGGGGGTGAAGGGTGTGGAGAAGATTGTTATAAAAGGATACAATTCCACTGATTTCAATGGAGTACTCCTGCTTCCACCAATAATGATTTTACCCATACAGCATCTGTGGGTTTTTTTACTAGTTAATTGTGGGGAGGGTCCGTTCTCTCCTTGCCAAAGAAATGTGAAAACCAGTAATGGTCCTGGGGTTCATAAGTCAGCCCTACCCGAGAAGAGACCCTTAGCAATAAGCACTATTTCAGAAATCCTTTTGGAGAAGGTTCTCCATACAAATCATTTTTAAGTGTTATTGTTTGTAGAATGGGAAATAGAAGACTAGACGGAAACATCAGTTAGTCTAAAGACAAACCAAGTTACTTCCTCCCCATCTCACAAGCACAAAGCTGCACCATGTCCGAAATATACATGCTTGGATGATAGCTGCCTTGAACTCTAGCACAGTGGTTAATTTTTCAACTGTTTTCTTTAATGGATTAGAGAGTTTAATGCAGTGGAATCCACTAGCAGTCCGTTCTCATCATCAATTGCTAATGTTATGATTTAGAGAAATCCCCATCTGTCTCCCAGTGTGTTTCATTTTTAGTAATGAGGTCCCCTCCCCACTGCCCCTGTCAGCTTTTGAATAAATAACAATTCACTTGTTATGTTTTGACAGCAAACAACCAGGGCTCCTTTGACCAGCTCTGAGGGGATTTCATTCACTTCTCTTTTACTAAGGCCTGAATCTGAAAGATACTGACCACTCTCGACATCAAGTAACTGCAGCAGGAATTGAGGGTGCTCAGCATCTTGGCAGATTGATCCCTCATTACATAACTGATGTCTGAAATGCAGTCCTTAGAATAATTTGTTCTTCATTGTTTAATACACTATTATTCTTGAAGAAAAAGAAAGTTAGGAGGGAGACACAAGAAAAAGATAAGGTATTTTTTCCTGAAACTTCTCCCCAGAGCCATGGAAAGGAAAAGTATAAATTAGATATGTTGTGTGAGTCAATGATTCAGAAAACTGGAAATCTTAAGTCCAGCCCAGGGTGGATTCAGCCTATTCACATGTGACTGATAGTTGCTGCTACTTGACAGGTGACACGAGTTAAAGTGAGTGAGCTCAGTCCCGTTCTCTGTGAAAAATTGCCCATGGCATAAATTCATGATTACATTGGTGTTAGCTGGCAAGATCACAAGAAAGATTGAAGAGGTATAAAGGTATCCACATAGTGTAGAGCTTGTGTTTCAAGGCTATATATTAGATCCAGTTTAGTCCATGAACTGTGTGCATGGAGCAGCCTGGACAGTAATTGCATCTGCATTAGGCACAACCTGTCTAGTGCTTTTTGAGGGTGAGCAGCTCCCCATTATGCTACATAGCTCTGTATCAGCACTGTCACAGCCTAGCCCTGCATGAATTCAGAATTATATCTGCTTACTGTCGTATGTAAGAACACAAGAATGGTCAGATTGGGTCAGACGAACGGTCCACCTAGCCCAGTATCCTGTTTTCTGACAGTGGCCAATGCCAAGTGCTTCGAAGGAAGAGAACAGAAACAGGCAATCATCAAGGGATCCAGCACCTGTCATCCACTACCGGCTTCTGGTAAACAGAGGCTAGAGAGACACTCAGAGCATGGTATTCCATCCCTGCCCATCCTGGCTAGCAGCCTTTGATGGACATATTTTTCATACACTTATCTAGTTCTTTTTGCAATGCTGTTATAATCTTCACCTTGAAAACATCCTCTTGCTGTTCCACAGATTGACTGTGTGTTGTGTGAACTAATACTACCTTTTGTTTGTTTTAAACCTGCTGCCTATTAATTTTATTGGGTGACCCCTCGTTCTTCTGTTACGTGAAGGAGTAAATAACACCTCCTTATTCACTTCATCCAAACCAGATAAGATTTTATCCCTCTAGCATAACCCCTTCTTAGTTGTCTCTTTTTCCAAGTTTACAAGGCCCCAGTCTTTTTAATCTTTTCTCAAGCAGAAGTTGTTCCATACTTCTCGTCATCTTAGTTGCCCTTCTCTATACCTTTTCCAATTCCAATGTAACTTTTTTGAGATGGCATGTCCAGATTTGCACAGTGTTCAAGATGTACCATAGATTTATATAGCAGCAATATGTTATTTTCTGTCTTCTCTCTTTCCTAACGATTCCCAGCACTGTGTTTGGTTTTTTTGACTGCTGCTGCACATTGAGTGGATGTTTTCAGAAACATTTCATTTTCATCCATAATGACTTGAAAATCTCCCTCTTAAATACAACTTATTTAGAGTCAGCAATATTGTAAATATTAGTTTAAGAAACGTTTTAAAAAGACGAGTTTTTACTGCTTTTTTCTCCCTGTAGTCTTGCATAATACTACGGCCAAGAGGAAGCAAACTGGATTCTACTTTTTCTTGTACAGCAAAATTATTTATTGAGTTTCAATCCCTTCCATCCATCCAAAACCACCGCAGACAGTAGGAGGGCACTGGTATTACTGAGGGCATAACTTGACCTGTTAGTGATAATGCATGAGAGAGACAGACAAACTCCTAACTGATTTTCAGATCCCAGGTTGAGTTCAGAGAACTATAAATTGGGGAGGGAAGGAAACCTTTCTTTTTACTTGTCGACTCAGCACATATCATCTAGCAATGTTTGGCATGAAATAAAAATATAACTCCCATCATGTTATTTTTACAAAAAAATAAAATAAAATTCGTACTTCAGGGAGATAGGATGTAAGATACTTCACTAGCAAAATGGTGGCTGTTTGTTGCATGGTGAATACAGAAGAACCCAGTAACTTCAGGCTCTAAATGGATGCTGTGGCCTTCCCCATTCCACATGAATGGACAAGTCCATCCTTGTCCTAGCCTGTAGCACTGCTCCTACCCTAAGGAAACAGGTTTTGAAAGACAGCTGGTTAAATCTAAACATATTATTCTGGTAAACAAAGTTTCTTACTACTTTTGGGGGGGAAACAGCCACTGTAATTTTTTTTTCCATACAAATATTTTTACAAGTAGAAAAACCTATCAAAAGCCATCAGTGCTGGAACTGGGAGTGTGAGGGTTGCTGCAGCACCCCCTGGCTTGAAGTGGTTTCATTATATCCAGTGTTTCTAGATGGGTTCAAGAGCTCTCAGCATCCCCACTATAAAAACTGTTCCAGAAAAAAGCCAAATCCCATATGTGTCTTGCAGTTTCACCAGTTGTATGAACTGAGCACTCCTCGGGACACCATATTTCTCAACCTGCCAATAGCTCAAAGAGTAATACAATCACTGGAATGTAGAAGTGACCCAAGAGGAATTTAGTGGTGATTAATAGAAAAGAGGATGAGAAGATGTGGAAATTATTTATTTGGTAAAAATAAAGTTAATTACATTCTCCTACTGAGGTTAATAACATAGGTTTCCAGCAGGAATAAACCAAAATCAGGTTGAATAGAAGATAAACAAAATTCAGGATAAAACATCACAAGGATAGGGTCCTTAAAACAGACTATTCCTTTTACTGAAATTGTTGGAAATCTTTTGGGTCCAATGATTTTAATAGTGAACTTAGATTTACAGTTAAAATCAGGGCCAGACTTGCTAATGGTTTTTAAAATATAACTCCACAAAGCAGACAATGAAAGCATAAATAGTACAATAGCTAGCATGAGAGAACATTTTGTACCAGAAAGTTTATTGCCCATACAAGTACTATATAGAAAATCCATAAAGACAAATCACATTCAGTTATATAAACCCAAATATAATTACATAAACTAAGTCTTATGGCCAAGTTAAATGCCTTTCTTCAAAGTTTCTTCATTTCAAATTTTGAAACACTAACAAAGTATTTTAGTTGAGACATTTGTTCAGTTCCTTTAGAGAATTAAGGGGATTTTTTAAATTTAGGGGCTGTTAGGCTATGTCTACACTAGACAAAACTGACAAGACTCACGGAGTGTTGACAAAAAAACTGTGTGGACTCTCCAGGGGTGGGGCAGGGGGGCAGAGGCAGGGGCTTTTGTTGGCAGAATGGTCCACAGTGGAACTGGCCAGTGGGGATGCACTGTCCACAGCAATCACAGCTCCATGTTGTCTGCCTCTGGACACCTTTAAAGTTTCAGGGAGCCCCAGAAGCTCCTTGGCAGGAAGCTGAGTGCATTCAAGCAGCAGAGCCACACACTGTCTGCACCCATGCCCTCCCAGCCACTCCCAAACAAAGACCACATGGCGGAGGCTGGCAGAGACCCCCGGACTCTCGCAGGACCTGCCTGAAGGGTCTCAGGATCCATCCCTGAGGTTGAAGAAGTGGGCCCTCTCCTTGTCTGGCCCTGAGCTCCAACACCTCCTGGGCCTCTGGGCTGAGGATGCCATTCCAATTGACCCCTCAGCTAAGAGGCAGAACGCCCCACTGTGCACATTCTGGCCACAACCCTGGCAGAGCACAGACACCCCACCCATGCCCTGGAGCAGGTGTGGGTCAAAGTGAAAGAGCTCCACCGGGGTATGTTGGGGCACAGGATGCGCGGTACAGGTCAGGGGTAGGGACAGCCACCTGCCCATTCTGTACATAGCTACACCAACTTCTGGGACCCAAGGATTGCCTGTCAGCTGGGGGCACAATCAACACAGTGGAGGAGACCCCCGCTTCTGCAGCCAGAGCTGCCAGGAGCCCCATGGGGGCAGGGCCCACCGTGCAGAGAGCACAGGCATGCACTCCTGGGGTATCCCTGTCCCATGGCCTGGGATTGGGGGCTGCTGCTCAATTGGGGGTGGGGCAGGGTGATGGAGGCTGTGTTGCAGGAAGGGCTCACCATCTCTCCCACTCTCCTTACAGGTGTACCATCCAAGGGCCAGGCCAGCCCCACCACACCGCCAGGGCCAGCCAGCCCCATTCGGGGCCCAGAGCCGGCCAGTCGAGAAGCAGCACACAAGAAGGTTGGCACCCCACCACTGCCAGGGCAAGCCCATTGCTGGAGGGGATGTCGCAGGGCCAAGGATGATGGCACGCAGGCCAGTGCATCTGCATCCTGGCGGCACGCAGACCTCCTGGAGTGCTGGGTGCAGGAGGACCAAGCATGGCGAACGCAGGCCTGGGAACAATTGATGTCCCACCTAGATGCCATCACCAGCATCTGGCGGGACTATTTGGCCCAGCCAGCTGCGCCTACCACCCCTACTCCCTTTGCTGCTGCCCTACCCCCATTGGGCTTCCCCCCAGCACTGCTGTACCTGGAGCAGTGTCTGCTGGCTGCAGCTGTCCCTTCTGCCCCTCAGGACCCCCCACCATGCCAGCCCCCCCGCCCCCCAGGCTCCCCCTGTGCCCTCTCCCAAGCCTGACCTTACCAAGCCCCCCACCCCCATACCTCCCCATACTCCCAGCCCAATCCCAGCCCGCACAGGGACCCCAAACCCACATCAGGTGGGGATCTTGCGGCCAGCACTGCTCGGAGTCCCACTCCATGGGGTTGCAGCCCCCACCCTCTCCCTCGACTGAGGCACCCACCCCCTGCCCCAAGGCCCCTCCAAGTTTAGATGCCCCCACCCTATTCCAAGGCCCTTCCAAGTTCAGATGCTCCCCACCACCTGTCCCAAGCCACCCATGTATATACATTATATGTTGCACTTTGTAAATACATGTCATTAACAAAAATTGAGTTGCACAAGTTTTTCTAATTTTCAAGGTAAAAGTTTTATTTTTGCACCCACCCCCATGTCTCTGATTATTGGGGAGGGGTTTGGGAGGGGGGAGTGAGTGAAGGGATGGGTCAGAGTGGAGACAGGGTTGGGCTGCAGGCCTGAGGCCCCTGCTGGAGGTGCCCTGGGGAAGGTCATTGGGGGCTGAGGGAGAAGCTGTCCCTCAGGCCTTCCCGGACCCACAGGCCCACCCCTGTGGGCTTGGCAGATGGGAGCTGTGCCCAGCTGTTCATAGCCATGGCTGGAGTCAGTTCGCCTACGCTGGGGGAAAGACCTCCCATTCCCCCCCCACAAGGTTGTGGAGGGCACAACAGATGGCCACAACTTGGGGGACATTGTGCTCCCCCATGCTGAGCCACATCAGGAAGCACCTGAACTGTGCCTTCAGACAGCCAAGGGCACACTTTGCCTGGGTCCATGCCTGGTTGAGGTGAATGTCGAAGAGGTCTTGGTGGCTGGTGTAGGGCCTCAAGTGCCAGGGCATGAAGGGGTAGGCAGCATCCCCCATGGTGCAGAGTGGCACCTGCAAGTCCGCGACTGCCAGCTCCTGGCAGGGGATGTAGGTGCCCACCCTCATCATGCGGCATAGACCAGAGTTGGAGAACGTGGGCACTGTGTGCCTGGCCCGACCACCTGACGTACACTTCCAGGAACCATCCCTGGTGGTTGACCAGGGCCTGCAGCACAATGGAGTAGTGCACTTTGTGGTTTATGTTCTGGGCTGCGCTGCGGTCTGGAGCACAGATGGGGATGTGGGTCCCCTTGATGGCACTGAAGCATTTGGGGAACCCGAGAGTGGTGAAGCTAGCCAGGGACCGCATCCAGGACTGCGAGGCAGATCACCCTCCGGAGCAGGATAGTGTTCATGGACATCACTACATGCATGGGCTGGAGACCAAACACATATGAAGGAGTGAGGGAGGTTGTCTATGGTCCCCAGTGGGCGCCCCTGCCCCCACCCCATCCTCCTTTGCCCCTGGGCTCTCCGGGCACCCCCCTACATGACCCCTCCTGCAGGGACACCACCCCCGACAGCAGGTCTGTGTGGGGGAGGGATGGCACGGTCCTCCAGGGAACTCTGATCTCATGCAGCCCCGACCCTCCTCCCCAATAATTCCCCTCGGGTGGAGTCCCCCCTCCTCTTTTCCCCTTCCCCCCTGTGCAGGGCCTGCAGCCTGAGCATGCCTTACCTGCATGAGGACAGCCCCGATGGTAGACCTCCCTGCCTCTTCAGGAACAGCTTATTCAGGAATAATGCTACTGTGTGGACATAGTCATTCAGTCTCAGTGGGACTATCCATTGAATTAAGTACAACTCAGCCTGTAAAGGTAAAGATATCAGAATCTGGTCGCAAGGCGTAATGTTTAGGTGGGTTTATTTCTTCCGCATTGATTGAAGTAAATGGGACTCTGATGTTCTTAAAGTTACACACTTGCTTAAGACCCTTCCTGGTTTAGATCCTTCCATAGAAATTGAGGACACTCAGTATCTCAACTATTACTCAGCAATTTGCAGGATCAGGCCACTACTATCGGCCTAATTCTTTAAACCATCTGTGTTTGACTGCCAATCAAGTAATAAAAGCTTTGCATGTGCAGAGTGTTTGCAGGGATGGGCTGTATCTCAGAGGAATACTTGTGTAAAATGTGAGTGTGAATTTCTGCTCTTCTTGAAACCTGCTATTAATCTTGTTAATTGAGTTAAGTATTGACACAGTTTTGCTTGTAATACCATTAACGTTTAGCCAGTAATGCCTTTGTATTGTAATCACCAGAGCAGACAAGAGGATGAATAAGTGTAACAAAAACAAAAAAAATCAAGGAAAAAATCCCAATACCATATTTTCCCCACTTTGTTCATTTAAGAGAATAAATCTGTCCTGAGAGCTTCAGCATATCAAACCTGCTAAATCTTTTTAGTGTTTTACCTTTCCTGCTTATGTAGCAAGAATTTTTTGTGACACTGCAGCAATCTTACGTCTGGGGAACACAAAGAAAGAGTTAGAAATCTTGCAGAAAAAGACCTCTTACTGCAAGATCCAGGTCAGCATTAATTATAAATTATTATTGTCATAGAATGACTTTGCAGAGGCTATGATAGTTACTATTTTTGTCAAGTTACACTGTAGCAATTCCCATATCCCCTGTAAAGGATACAGCCAGGAGTGGGGGGAGGGATTCATTTGCCCCTGTCCTAGGGTACACAACCACACATGTGGATATTAGGGGTTAAGATGAACCCTGCCCCACCACAATGTGCAAGAAATGCACAGGGTTTAGGAGGAGTTAAAAAGGGAGAAGAACAACTCACTTGTGGGCAGACCAGGGAAGAGAAAGGACCTGTACCTTTCATCTTCTGAGGGAAGGCAAAATCTCTTTCTCAAAAATTGACTGAAAGTCCGTCCCTGCAGGAGGGGAGACCTAATTCTGTTATACCTGGAAAGGAGGCATTTTCCCCTCTGACTTACTAGCTCAGTTTATGTGTCAGTGGACTACTTCTGAAGGGGAGGGACTAGGAACTGACATGGCTGGAGGGCCAAGGCATTACAGGAGGCAGCTGTTGCCCTGGGAAAGAGCTGCCAAACCTCTCCCAGCTGTCAAGAGGCACCTGGAAGAGACTGACCTCCTTTAAGCCCTCCTGGGATAGGCTGAGAACTTTGGACAATGGGTGGTGGCAATAAGAGGCCTGGGAAGAGCTGCTGTAAGGTGCTCCTGGGTATTAGACTCTTGTGTTGCCTTCAGGTGGATTCTGGTGGAGTGGAAGGGCCTGGGCTCCCCTACCAAAAACCTATTCTGTATGTTGATGGGCCTAAATCCTGACATTAGGAAGTGCTCCCCATGAGCAAATACCATCACAGTCCCTAACAAGAAAGATGTTTATTATATAGTGAATCTATACACTAGAGTATTTTTTTCCACATTCACAGTCTGTGGTCTATAATCCCAATTATGGCTAATTCCTAAGAAACATGATTCATTTGACAGGTCTAATAACTACCAACTGGAAGAATTCATGATACACTAGAAATTTGTGGGATTTGGCAATGAAAGTTGTAGTAATTGAAAATGGACTATGTCAGTTACAGTGCCAGCACATCCAAAATAAAAAGTTAAGAAAATGGAATGCAGATTTAGGCTCCAATCTGGCTAATTCTTGTACACGGGTATGTTTGCAAAGATGGGTACTCCCATGAGACTACTTGTATGCACAGCTCTTCACATTAGAGTTTGCAAGAGGAGGATCTTCATTTCTTCTTCAGTAAAATGGCAAAAAGTCTGTATCTTCCATTAAATAGAAACAATGGATCAAACCCTGAAGTCTGTGGGAATTACGCCTACATAAGGTTCAAGAAAAAGCCGAGTCAAGAGTTCAAGGTTTGAGCCAATAGTACAAGGGTAAAATTACCGATGAAACAAGAAGTACAGCAAACTTTTTCTGGAATTATTAAAGGCTAATCCAATTTCCAAACAACCTTATGTAAAAGCGACTGTTAACTTGTAACCCTGCTGCCGGAAGGAATTGGCAGCAACCAGGGCTGGGTTCAACATCTAGGGGTTCCTTTTCATCCATCTCACAGAGAACGGCTCAAGCCCCCACCTAGTGGCCTAGGAATTCACACACCCCTGGGCGGCTCAGAGAGGCAATGCTTCCCCACTCACAAACACAGAGTCTGAGTGTAGAAAAGGACTTTTAATAAGAGAGGCAGAAAGGTCAATTAGCATAAGCTTGGGAAAATACCCCACCCAGAGTTCCTAACCAGTCCTCAAGTAACTGTCCCAGCTGAAATGCATTGAGCAATATCCTTGGCCTCTCAGGCTCACCAGTCCAATACTGTAAACAGCCAATCCACACACCCAACTTTCTCTGCACCCCTAATTCAAATGCTCCACTTACAACTTGGCCCAGTTCGTGCAGGCACTGACACCTCACATTGACACATTCCTTCATGGACCTGAGACAACAACACCTTTGCACTGGTGCAGCCTTCTACTTGCTCCTACCAGCCATCTGCCAGTCACACAGTTTGTCTGCCATGTGGGTTTGACCTGAGGCAAAAACCCTCTGATTTCAGTTCACAGTATCTACCAAAGCAGAGTCTCATACAAGATACAAACACCACTAACCAGCTCTACCTTTTAACAGATAGGGAGGACTAGTCAAACCAAGCTTACAGCTGTAAGACCAAGACACTCAACTAGCTAGTTCAACCCATATCACTCCCCGTCTGCTTTACAATGTTTTAAAACAGGGTAGCGCTGTGTAATCCATGTCTTATGCAGTTATGATGACCTGCCCTGTCCTCCACAATGACTTGGAGCATTGGTGAGATTTCACAATTCTTATACTGAGTGTTAGCATAAATTGTGATTTTACAATGTGTTTACAATAGACAAAATCTCATTGCTTCCTTGCTACCCGTCAGTCTTTGTTTGCAAGGTAACACATATGCCCACCTTTGTATTCTCATGCAAATGATCTCTGGGAGATATGTTCCTCCCATCCTTCGCAGCATTGAGTTCCTGCTGGCACATTCCTTACAAACTTAAATGGGAGATGAATCATGTTCTTTGGGTCAGGGGACAGACTCTCAGACTAGAGGAAAAAGCTGATGAGAGCTGTGAATATTTTAAGATTTAGGACCACAGAAACCAGTGCACAGAAGTGATTTCTCAGTCATTTTGTAGGAGAGGATGAATTAACTACATCAACAAATCTGGAAAGAGATAGCATGAAGGGATTATTTATGTGTGTGAAGAAATAAATAAGGTGCAATTAAATCATTAAACATCAATAAGTTGAATGAGAATTTCTTGAGCATCACAGCTCATACTTTGATCAGCTGAACTTGGAGAAATAATCAGAATTAAGGACAACAGACAGCTGCATCTCTCTTAACAGCAAATCCTATAGTCCTTACTCAGTCCCTCTCCCATTGACTTCCTTGTGATTTTCCTTACAGTAATGTCTATTGCTGGCCCATCTCAATGCACCAAAGTAAAGTAAAAAAAAAATTACATTAAAGTTCAGGCAATAAGAAGAAAACACATTTTCCTCCAACAATACATTTTCCACCGGTAAGCTTTATAAAGTTAGGCAACAGGGGATCTTCGATATATCTAAAGATGCATTTGAAAAGGTGGAACACTACATTTCAGAATACTAGAAATTAATTTAGTCCAGAAATTTTTGATGGATGTCCATGGGTTTGGAATTTGTAGGCACATTTATAATAGAGAGAACCCGTAGTTTCAGTGTTTACAATTACTCTTAGCCAAGTGGAGTAAACTAATGGTCACAATAAGACATCAAGGCTGCGTCTACACGTGCACGCTACTTCGAAGTAGCGGCAGTAACTTCGAAATAGCGCCCGTCACGTCTACACGTGTTGGGCGCTATTTCGAAGTTGAAATCGACGTTAGGCGGCGAGACGTCGAAGTCGCTAACCCCATGAGGGGATGGGAATAGCGCCCTACTTCGACGTTCAACATCGAAGTAGGGACGTGTAGACGATCCGCGTCCCGCAACATCGAAATAGCGGGGTCCTCCATGGCGGCCATCAGCTGGGGGGTTGAGAGATACTCTCTCTCCAGCCCTTGCGGGGCTCTGTGGTCACCGTGGGCAGCAGCCCTTAGCCCAGGGCTTCTGGCTGCTGCTGCTGCAGCTGGGGGTTGTCAAAGTTTGACTCAGACTCACAATTTATCAGACCACTCTGTTTTATTAGCAAAGCCGCTCTGCTAATACATTTAGAAGTGAGCCCCCCGAGTGGGGTTTGTGTCTCTTAATTTATACAGTTTTTTGGAGAACAAGTTACAGAGAAGTTACAGACAAAAGAAGAAAAAGATTTTAGTCACCACCCTTCGAGATCCCTGAGACCAGTCACATATCTTCAATTACCTGCCACCCTTAACAATCTCCTTTAACAGCTTCCAGTTAACTTAACTAATTGCCCTTCATACCTTCCATTCTGATGCCTGCTTCTTAGACGTGCTGGCTCCATCTTAATTGCTTCTCCATTCAAAAGCTAACTGTTCCTACGTGTGCTCCCTCAGATACTTTGTAACATGTTTTGGCATGCCCTCTCATATACAATGTATCCAGCATGTCCCCTTATACAACGTTATACTTATACAATGTTATTTATACTTCCACAGGGTCCGTGCTGCATATACAGGGTCTGCAACTAGTTGTTGGCTCTGTGTATCTTGCACTGTTTAATGAAAGTGTGTCTGGGAGGGGCCCTTTAAGGGAGCGACTTGCTGTTGAGTCCGCCCCGTGACCCTGTCTGCAGCTGTGCCTGGCTCCCTTATTTCGATGTGTGCTACTTTGGCGTGTAGACGTTCCCTCGCTGTGCCTATTTCGATGTTGGGCTGAGCAACGTCGAAGTTGAACATCGACGTTGCCAGCCCTGGAGGACGTGTAGACGTTATTCATCGAAATAGCCTATTTCGATGTCGCAACATCGAAATAAGCTATTTCGAAGTTGGGTGCACGTGTAGACGTAGCCCAAGATTACTGTCCAAATTTAAAATACAGGTGAGATTCTAGGCCATTTGACGTCAATGGGAGTTTTGCCATTGACTTCAATGGAGCCAGGATTTCACACTGTGTTCTGAAAACTACAGTATCTTAAAAGTCCGGATGATGATCAAGATCTGGATATGGCATGGGAAAATCCCATGAAGACATAGCATTGCCAGGCATATATTGTACAGCCTATGGCTTGACCTAGGTGGATCTGTTGTTCAATCCTGTAGTTACCATCTATTTATGGTTTCCAAACCTGTTGATGGGGGCATGTAGGTGGGTGGGAGGGGGTGGCAAGGGACAATTTTCTTGGGGTCTGGTGATTCAAAGAGGCTGAGGCTTCTGTCTGCCATTACTGCTCTTGTGGCAATGATGGCAGCTGGAGTCCCAGGTCCTTTTAAATTGCCATCAGAGCCCCACACAGCACACTGCAGAGCCCCACCAGCAACAGTCTCAATGGTGCTGAGGAGAGAGCACAGTCCAAATGGTGCCAAGCCTGGCTGCCCAGCCCCAACCTTTCCACTTGAGGCTCCACCCCTTCTGGGAGTATGGAACCAGCCCCCCTCCCTCACCCAGGAGTCAGAAAGGTGGTCAGTTTGCTGATGGTAGATGGTGCCTCTTTTTACTCAGGTTGGCCCTGCTGTTTTTTATTGTTCCTACGAAGCAATCTAATTTTGAAATATCACAAAGAAATGTGGATAATGGCACAATGTGGGTGATGTGATATTTAAAGGACCTTGTCAGCTGCCAGTATGAAAGAGTTTACTTTTATTGGTTGGAGTGGGTAACAGCTGGGATCAGCTTCCTTGCTCAGTATATCTACAACAGGAGGACAATCTTATTAAAGACTCTGTAAAGCAACACTTTCAGGACGCATCAGAAATTCCAGCAATTATTATAGCACAAGTGCTTCCCACTAAAGGCCTGGTCCTGTGCAGTCGTGAGTAGCTCCTCTTCACCATAACCTGAGATGCTTGTTTCTACTCTCTACTTTTGAGGCTCCTCATGAAGGATGGGGAAAGAAAGTTACCCATGCTTCACAGCAATAGGCACTGCTCAGATATATTTCACTCGAATGGCAGGCAAGGGAAGCCACATTTAATTTGATACAATCTAAAGTTGGGGGTGTTGGGGCTTGTCTACACTTGAAATGCTACAGCAGCACTGCAGTAGTACTTCAGCATAGACCAGGCACTAATTTTTGATGGGGGAAGAGGTGTAGGAGGGGGAGTGCAAGGTCTGAGAGTGAGTTGTGGCCTGGGACAGAAGAGAAAGTGGGGGGTGCTGACCTGGGGCAAAGAGTTGGGGTGTGGGAGGGGTTGGGCTGCCAGAGGCAGACTCTGGCCAGAAGGTGTTTACCTAGGTGGTTCCTGGCCAGCAGCACAGTGAGACCCCTCAGGCAGGCTCCGTGCCTGCTGCAGCCCCAAGCTGCTGAGAGTTGCCTGGACTGTCTGGCTCTGTGCTGCATGCTGGGAGTGGTGGAGATATTTTGCTCTGCCTCTGCCCCCAATACAATCCTCCAGCCAGTGGGAGTGTCAAGGATTGTGCTGGGGGTGGGGGCAGCACATGAGGTCTCTTCTCCAATGCCTGAGAGCGACTCGTGGTGTTAGAGGTGCAGGGCCCCTGCAGTGGGCTGCTGTGAGCAGTCTGGCATTGCAGCAGGCAGGGAGCCTGCCTGACAGTCCTAGTGAACCACAGCTGAATCCAAAAGCTTGGCAGGCCCCATCTGGCCTGCAGGGCATATCTTGCCCATCCCTGGCATGGATGCTACCTGTGTCAGTGGGTGGGTTCTCCCATCATGGCAGGTGGTAGCAGGACAACAGAAGAATTCTTCTGCTGAGATAGTTCTTTCTACACAGAGTCGTAGGTCATCCTAACTACGTCACTCAGGGGTGTGGATTTTTCACACTGATGAATGACAGCTGCACTGATCTAATTTTCTAATATAGACCCGTTCACAGATTCCCTCACGTGTGAATAAGGTATCCATTAGATTCAATAGTACAGTAGCATGTAAGTCTCCAGCCCCATTGTGCTAGGTACTAATCACTACCCAGGCTCCGGGAAGCTCACAATTTAAGTCTACAACAAAAGACAACAGGTGAATATAAAAAACAAGAGAGATCATCAAAATTATGAGACTATTATGATCATCACAGAAGGACATCATAGCACGCCAGATGCCTAACCACTGTTGATTTATTCATCACAGTAGTGATGACTTACAGAAGTTGTGAGGGAGTGAAATAAGGAGCACTTGGCGCCCCAGAGCTTAAAGAAAGCCAGATAGTTCCATCCCACCCCCATTTACCTGCAACCAGTACCAGGCCTGGAGGGAATTGAAAACAAGGAGCCTGACTAGCAAGGAAGCAGGAGCCTAGTTCAGCAGTCTCAGGACATGAACTAGCACCTGCCTGGCCAGCTGCTGCAGGAGCAAGTAAGCCCCACTCCTACCTCTCTAGGAAAAAGGGGGAACCAACTGAGATGCCCCAACTACAGGGAATCTGGACTCTTGGGTCACACCCCAAATTTAAGGACTTAACTGGGGTGGGGGAAAGGTTGTAGTTCTAGACCCAGGAGTACAGGGGGATCAGTGCGTCACCTTTTCTGCCCACATACTCTGTGATCTAATGACAAGGCTACCCAGTCACCAAGGACCTGACCAGAAATGGTGGAGAATGTGGGTATGGGCATTGCCCTAGCCGTGATGAAGGGACTTTCCAAAGGAAAATAAACAGAGAGAAGTGGGTGTGAGGTGGAGCCCCTGCTGAAGTGAATGGCTGAGCAAAATGCTCAGCAGCAGCAGCAGCAGCAGCAGCAGCCACAGCTCTTACAGCACGTGGCCCAGCAACAGCAACAGCAACAGCTAGTTCATTAATTAGCCACCCAACAACAGCAGCTGGTGCAACAGGTGGCCTCCATGTTGCAACCCACAACCCTAGTGGAGCTGCCTGTGCCTGCCCCATCAAGCTTGCAAAAATGAGGCCTGACAATGATCCAGAGGCCTTTTTTCTGGAAATGTTTGAGGTAATGGCTGTGGGCTTGAGACCACTGGATGCCTGTGCTAGCCCTGTATCTGACTGGAGTAGCCCAGATCGCATATGGCATGCTGGAACTCACTTTAATCACCAGGAGCTAGTCACACCTCGACACCCTTAGTCTGGCCCTGCCACTTGCCTGTCTGGTGATCCTGGGCAGAGATTGGAGCTATTATGGAGAACTGCTGACTGAACTAGTGGGACCCTCTTCTGGGGAGCACAGACCCCTGCCCTTAGATGCAGATTGACCAAAAGCAGTGACTCCTCCTGGTGAAGGGTGAAAGTTGCAGGTCCTGGAGAGGGGATTGGCCAATGCCCGGCACCAGCCCAGATGAACAAGGCGCTGGCCAACCAGAGGAGGAGCCAGCCCTGTTATCCAAATCAGCAGTCCTGACTTGCGTCTCAGACTTCGTGGGAGAGCAACAAGCAAACACCCTAAGATAACCCTATGGCAGCAATGAATGGAGAGACTCCCATCAAGTAGGACGGTTCTCTCATTCTGAGATTCAGGGGGACCATTTGTACCAGATAGGCTGTGGCTGTACTGCCCCTTCCTTTCAGAAGGGGTATGCAAAGGCGGCCAATTGGAAATGCAAATAAGGCATGTATTTAAATATCTCATACCTCATTTGCATACTTGCACAGGATCTTGATTCCAGATGAGCTGATTTTGAAACCTTAACAGCTGCGTAGATGGCATTCATTCAAAAGGAAACCCCACTTTCAAAAGCACCCTTCTTCCTAATTTTTTTCAGCTCCCAGCCCCTTCCTCAGAAGCTAAGGGAAACCATGAGACAGGAGCATCCAGTCAGTGCTGGCATTGTGGGTAATCAAGGAATCTTTCAGTGACTGGAAAAGCCCGGTGGTCCTCTTCCTCAGGCTCAATGGAAGCATATGCTTTTTCATCTATTTCCACAAGGTGAACATGGTGTCAAAATTCAGCCCTTTTTTGAGCCTGCCTGCTACGTGATCTAGCCAATAGACTGTCCAGCCATCAGGGAACTGGCCACAGAAGTAGTTGAACCAGGATTCATTCAACAGTACAAGTAATAGCTAGGGCATTAAAATATGGTTATTGTTTCTCTGTCTTTGCCCAAAAAATTAGAAGATTGCCAATAAGCTGAAGTGAATTGGCTATGCTGTTTGCCTCGGAGATTCCCTGCCCTTTCCTGCCATTTTGCACTTACACTTTCCATTTTTAGAAACAATATTTTTTCTCTTCCCCATTGCTGTGTGAAAGGCCACACAAACAAAAAGGAAAGGAACTATCTGGGCTAGGCATGGGAGACAGTGAAACTGACTGAAATGGACTGTCAAATGCACAAAGCACACTGGAAAAGAAAGAAATTTAATATTTCTCTAATCCTTTTCAGGGATAGTAATATTCCATACCATCCATAGCAAGACAAGGGAAGTAGATTTTAGAGAGAAGATTTAAAGAATGTTTTAAGTTGACAAAGTCCCTTAAAATGACTAGAAAGTGGGGAAATGGTACAATTTTGCTACAGGTTATTAAATAGACTAAGTTTGTTCTGTGCAAACATTGTGTTTACTAATAGCAACATTTTTCATATGTGTTCACTTAATCAATTGCCTACAGTGCATATGCAGGCTGTCTCCCATGATTAGGTACTCATATATTCAGTTGAAAAAATTGGCCGTATCAGTTATAATGCCAAAGGTTTCTTCCCCTATGGGCAGATTTCATTAGGCCTAATGAATAAAATACAGAAATGCAAAGGAGAATTATCTGAAGCCCAGAATTATATTGAGAGGAAGGGATACAAGAACAGTCTAATTTTACATGTTCCTTTGTCAGCTGGGCTGTATTTATAGTTTTATTGCATCATTTAATGTTTTTGTTGCATGTTTTTATAATTTTATTACCTTTGTTGCAGATTTGGAAAGAAAATGAAAGGTTTGTGTGATTTTAAGTGACATTCATTTAGTACTACTTCATTAGAAGGCTCTTTTTACAGATAGATAAATCCATAATACTATGAAAATCATAGTGCTGGAGGCTATGGACTCAGGAAGGGAACAAATAAATCAAAGTAAGGAGGACTGCCAAACTTGTACGTGACATTGAAATGATCCTGGATGCCCTTCAGGACTTAAATCTATTTTTGTGTTTGCAGAAGCCCAGTGATATTAGAATGGTTCAGACAAATCTCTCTCTCAATGTCAATCAGTTAATACTGAGCAATAATAAACCCTATTTCATTCTATAAAATGCTTCAGACGTGAGCCTGGTAATTTTTTTCCAATGTAATTTCTTTCCCCGCTGTTGCTAAAAACATAGAACAAATCACAAAGGCACTGCACACTACACTGTTGGTAGCAAGATTTCAAACTCAAAACTTGTGAGGAAAAATAGCACCCCAGTCATCTGAAGTTTTATTGCTGTATTTATGAGTCCAGCATGTCTTCCATACGTGGCCCCAGAGCCAGCACAACAACTGAAACCAATATTCACTGCATTTGTGACTTCAACTTTTCAAAAATATGGTCTCATTTAACAGGCAAAATTGCTGCCAAAGACTGTAGCTAAGTTACCTCACCACAAAGTTCCACATTCAGTCTTAGGAACGAGGGGGCTTAGACCTCTTAGAAACGTCAATGACTGTACAGTTAAGATTTATTTTGAGGGTGTTTGACAAAAAGCCTCTTTTCATTGCTGTGTATGCCCTTCTATTTTAACTTCAGGCTTAGCATAAGTGAAGGAGCTGTGTTATAGGGACCAAAGTGACAGCATCAGAATATTCAAAAACTCCTGTGTATCTTGCCCTATATCTCAAGCTACATGAGTGCCATTCCACAGTTACCGCAGAGCTCAGAGTTATGTATATACCTAACTTGCAAGGTATCATCCCTTCAAAAAAGTCAAAACAAAACCCCATTAGAAACTTCCCCAAACACAGCCACGCAAAATATTCATTAATTGAGGGGTGTCTTCTGTTTGTTTAGCTCCAACTTACTTGAAAATAGCTACATTCATAAGCAGAAGGATGATACTACAGTTGTACCTACCCTCCTGGATGCCTAAGGCTCCCCGCCCCTAGGTTGCCTGGAGGAGTGGAGCAGGGCTCCACTCCTGTAGGGCTCCCCTGCTCTGGTCAGTTCCAGGTACTCTCCAGTCCAGCAACATCTGTGGTCCTGCTGGACAAGGGATGTTGCCAGATGAGAGAGTTTCAATCTGTAGCACCCTTTTCTGCACTCCTAAGGCTAGACTGTGACTGGAGGCAGAGACTTCAGCAAAGGGTGGTGTGTAAACTACACTAATCCAGGAGTAGCCCAGGGAGGCACTGGACTTACGACACATCTGGCTGTCACAATTTCTTTCTTGCATCTTGCTGTAGGTGCTCATAGTTTACTAATGACCTATTATGGCACCTCCTACACCAGCGCAGCTGTGCTGGCCAGTGGAACTGAAGTTCTGCTCATTCCTCTCTATGCCTGCCTTCTCTGAGGATGGAGCAATGGGTAAATAAGCAGACACTTAGAATAGGTCCTTATCTAACTCCCACCTCCACTGTCCATGCACAGACTTTTACCCAGCCATGTATGTGGTTTGAATCCAGGCTCTCTTACCCAGCTGGGATACTGGCTAGAGCCTGGATTTCATTTTCACGTTAGCTTTAACCCATGTACTTTGCAGTGTGGATGGAGGTTGTAACCTCCAGAAGTTGGATGCTGATAGTTCTCCAGTGCCTTTCCACAATCCCCCACAGGCTCGTGTGTCTTCCCTTTCTACTGATTCTCTTCTTGGGCTCTGTATGTCACCTACCAATTTACACACACCAGCTCAGCATTTAAACCTCACATTCCACACCTTTTTCTCCATTTCTACACAACACCTGACTGAACAGTGGCCAGCCAGGAGATTCTCATTGCAGAATGCTGCTGGCTGATCAAAGCCTGGATGTAAGGTCAGTAAGGACCAAAATTTGGAGAGATGCTCCTCAAATCAACTCCCCCTCTCCCCGCACAATCTCCCATAGAATAACTTGTCAAAGAGGCAGGCGTTGAGTAGATGGGAAGAGAATAAAAAGCTGAAACCATTATTTCACAAGGCAAAAGATGTCAACAGCAAATATGGAAATGTACAGTCAACTTGCCCTACTACAAGGGGTTTGACCAGGTACTCGGGCACAAGCAGAGCATAGAGCCCAATGGGTATGGACTGTTGACACCAAATGGATTTATTTTTGGAGGGGAGTCACATAGACCCTGCTAATAGGGAGACAGGAGAAATGACCATGGCTAGAAATGGCTGGAAATGACCATGTCCTGTATGTGGAATCCATGCAGTTGTTCAGGGGAAGAACCAGGGGACAGTGCAGAGAGGAAGGGCCGTCAGAGCCAGAGTGTAAGTGAGAGAATTTTGCTGCTTTATGACCATTGTAACTGCTGTTATGAACAGTATCACATGCTGTGGCACGGACTCTGCTTTTTCTGAAGGTGGAAGCTAAGCCACCACTTGTAACCTTTTCCCTTACTTCCCATCAAACACACAAGATCCAGGAGCAACCCAAGGATGTTGCGGGCAGGGGGAGAGTGTAGATTAAGCATGCAGCTACAGATTTATTCTCACATGCATGTTACTTTATTATATGTACTGCTGTATGCCTTGCAAACTGGGATTACAAACTGAGATGGAGGTGTGTTATGGCCCCAGCAGGAATGGAGTTTGTGGACAGAAAGCATGTAGATCTATGAGCTTACTGTGGCAGCAGAAGAAGAATACACTTTCACAGGACATGAGAGGAACAGGCCAGTTCTCCCACAATACATTATGAAATAATTTCATAATTATAATTAATTAAATTCATAATTAAATTAATAATTATATTAATTAATTCATAATTATATGAATTATATTATACCATTCATAATTAAATATGAATTATATAATATAATTTATACTATATTATATAATTATATATAATTATATTAATTAATTCATAATTAAATTAATTAATTCATAATTAAATTCATAATTATAATCATAATTTCATAATTCATGGGCATTGCTCAGAGCAATACTAGGAGCCATGAGATATACTCCCAGAAATCCTAGCATCTAACTTTGGTTATGGGGTTGCCAGCATTAATGTGGCCATGTGGGAATGACCAGTTCATTTAGGTAGAGCAGATGCTTTCACTTGGGCTTGACTAACCTGGGTCACCAGACCTGTGTAAAACTTGATTCTAAAGCAGGGAAGTTACTCCAAAGCACAAGGCAACATTGTCAGAGAGATGTTTAGCTGTCTAAAACTACAGCTAGGTACCTCGTGGCATTTACAAAAGTGCCAAAGTGAGTTAGGTACCTAACCTCCTCAGAAACTTTGGTAAATCTCACTAGGCACCTATATACATTTTTAGACCTCTAAATATCTTTGAAAATCTGGTCTCTGGATCCAAGGTCCAGGTAAATCCACCCAGAGTTGCTTCTACACTTTCTTATTCTGTTAGATGAATATTTTGAGTTACAGTATAGGTTTGTAATGATTTTGTTTTTGCTGTCTAATTTCAGTATACAATGCGGTACGGATTCTGTGAGGGTACTGTCTTCTGCAATTGTTCAAGAGACAGAAAGCTGGAAGGCATTTTCAGTGAGCACCAGAAGGAAGCAGAAATGCACTTAAGGTATGTGTACATAGCAGCCTTATTCCTAAATAAGCTATTCCGAAATCACTTAGTTTGAAATAACACTGCTACTCACAAAAATGCATTTCAAAACAGCACCTAGCTATTTCAAAACACATCAGCTACACACATACAGCCTTTTTCAAAATACAGCCATTGGATGCACTATGGCTTATTTTAAGATAGGCCCTATTCCTTGTCTTAACAGCACCTGTTTCAAAACAGTTATTTCTAAATAAACACTATTCCTCATGAAATGACGTTAACCTCTATCAAAATAAGTCAACTGCCATTTCAAAATTATTTTGAAATAGCGGTTGTATCATGTAGGTACTAGAATAGTTGTTTTGAAATAACAGCTGTTATTTTAAAGTAACTGCGCTGTGTAGACCTACCGTTACTGAGAGATGCAATACCCGTATTCACAGCAGATTAAGGCATGTGCCTAGTACCACCATGATTTCAATGTGCTAGTGCAGAGGTCAGGAACCCCTTGGCACAGGTGCCAAGAGTGGCACATGAGCCAATTTTCATCAGCATGCAAGGTGGGAGCTCAGTCCCACCCCTCCTCCATGCATCTGGGAGCTCGCTCAAACCACGCCACCTGTGCATTAACAAAAGAACAGCTAATGCTACCAACCACTACCTAAATGGTAAATATCTGCATCTTTATTTATTTGTTTATTAAAGAAGCTGTTGTAAATAGGACTATTTGTGACTTTAAAAAGTATCACCAGCCCTTGGCCCATACATAGAAGTCAAAAGGTCAAATTTTTGGCACTCTGCCTTGGAAAGGTTTCTGACCTCAGGCTAGTATCAAGGCACTACCACAACAGTAAAGACAGTTAATAGAGTTGTGCAAATACCCTTAGCTCCAGTTTATATAGTCCATGTCACATTACCATAAGAAGAGGTTCAACTAAAATACAAATATAGCTCCAAGCAGGAGGATTGTGATCTGTTATCTCATTCATAAAACAAACCAAAACTATAGTAAAATATTTGAGAATTAAAACACAGCTTGATTCTTAACAAGTAGCAAATATACTATCTTCTGTTGAACTGCAGATAATAAGTATCTCACTTTTGTTATTTGTACTCCTAGTTCTCACTTATCTTCGATACACCCCCCCAAAGTATATTTCATAAAGGAACTCTGATATGCTCTAAATACGCTTGTGTGTGTGTGCGTGTGCGCGCAGGCACACACTGACCATGTAGTGTAAATGAATCAATTTTATGTTTGTCCACATCATAATGTCTAGTTGATCCTAAATGTTGTGGGTTAAATACAATCATTCAGGAGTTAAAAAAAGAAAAGAAAAGAAACTCAATTCACTAATGAAAGATCATCACGGCAGACTGTTTTCCATCTGTAGAGATGATATACAGTAATATTGCTGTAAAGATGACAGAGGACACATTTGTCCTTTGTTAATGACAAGTTGAATTTTACAAAATTTCTAATTAATCATGCCAAACACTAGCAGTTGTTTCATTTGTCATATCTATTTCATTAAGAATGGCCTAGCTCAATTGTAATGATTTATATTTATTACCATGGTGTTAATATATTTTACTGAAGTAATTATAATAGCATGAAATTTAAAATAGTCTGAATATTGCATAGGAATTAAGCAGAACAGAGAATTCTTAGGGCTTTTAATTAGTGTCTTGGTGTTCAAACACTGCCCTACACTGTCGAGATTTACCTCCAGTTGTTTCCCAATGTACTACATGTTACAAAAAGAAATGATCAAAAATTTTGACATGACCAATCAAAGTCAATTACATGTGAAATAAACTTTCTATTTTCCTAAATTTCATCAACTTACGTAATTAAGTCAGGGGACTAGATGAATGCTCTTCACTGCATAAATTATTTAAGAAATGTCAGCAATACTGGTCAAATAATTTCCTTACTTCTCCCCCTCCCCCCGGTATTCAAGCAACTCTAGAGTTAGATCACTGCATATCCAAAGTCAAATATTATCAGTAAACTGAGGGAAATAGGTTGAGGAAAACCACATTTTCTGGTGGGTAGATGAATTTCTTCTCATTGTAAAGAGCATTTTCCAGGTACTTTTTTGTAAATGGACCTACACTGAAATAGACAACAGATTTCTTAGGATAGCTCATTCCAAGTCTGGCCATCTTTATTTTTGCAGATCTTAGAATCATAGTGTTGGAAGAGACCTCAGGAGGTCATCAGGTCAACCCCCCTGCTCAAAGCAGGACCAATACCGACTAAATTATCCCAGTTAGGGCTTTGCCAAGCTTGGGGCAACCTTGATGGATGGAGATTCCACCACCTCTCTATATGCTTCACCTAGAGCATTCCAGTGCTTCACCACCATCCTAGTGAAATAGTTTTCCCTAATATCTAACCTAGACCTCCCTCCCTGCAACTTGAGACCATTGCTCCTCAATGTGCCATTTGTCACCACTGAAAAAGCCTTGCTCCATCCTCTTTGTAATCCCCATTCAGGTAGCTTAAGGCTGTTATCCAATTCCCCCTCGTTCTTCTCTTCAAACAACTTAAAGTGAAAACAAGCACACGATCATCCCAATGGACATCAGCATGGTTTGGATTAGGTCCACAAATGCTGCAGAATCAAGCACAGTCAAAAAATAATAACATAATATTAGCAATTCATAACAGACTATTCTGATAACTCACGCTCCTGGGCAAGGGGTTCATGGCACATTTGTCACTGGTCCCAAATTATTTTGAACTCCACCATATTCTGCAGGATTGTCAATGTGGTACTCAATGACTACACTTTCTCTTTGCAAGAACGTTCTCCCTGACATAGAGCTATAAATCCATAAGCTTTTCAAATGTATTGCCATTTCAAAAAAGAAAAGTAAAACAAATTAGACAGGTGGAACAGTAAGCCAAAAATTTCTGTGTGGAGCTGCCTTCTTTTATAATTACTATTTTACTCAACAAGGATCAGTATCTATTATCATGACATCAGTAAGTACAGTATAAGACTTTCCTGTCTCTGTATGTCAGCCATAGTTAAATATTAACTACATTAAACATATTAAACAAGAAAAAAATGGAGCTTAGCACATTTGTAATATGCAATTTCTAAGTTATAAACTTGGAAATGCAGTTTTTATGGGTTTGAGTATAGGTATAATTTTCAGAAACCAATGCTGTGTAACTTTTAAAATAGTTTACAATCCAGATTTCAGTGAATGAAGATTAATTTTGAGATAACCTATTATATTTCCCTCTTGTTTTGACTAGCATGTTGATCACTACATGAAAAAAGCAACAAGAGCAGATTACGTTGTGACTTTAATTGAAGTTCCTAGATAAGCAACTAAAAAGGTATCAGGGTATAACTTTATCACAGTTAATACACTTTATCACGCTAGATATGGTTACACTACAGCGCTCTGTCAACAGAAGTCACTGTTGGAAGAGATTTCCTGACAGAACTTGTGTTGACAGAGTGTGGCCACACAAAAGCCAATTGGAAGAGCGCTGGGCTCTTTTGACATAGCGGCCAGACTGCCCGGCCATTCTCTCAACAAAACAGGCACCCAGAAGCACAGCAGACAGGGATGCCCATTGTCCTGGATGGCCTGTTTGCCGAGAGAAGGGTCCCCCAAACCATCCACACAGTGTTTTTGTTGACAGACTCTGTTGACAAAGGCATTCCTCCACATCTTGGAGAGGCAGAAGGTTATAGGCAGAAGTGATGACTTTTGTCAACAGATTGTTGACAAAATGCGTTTTGTGTGTGGACGTTCCACTAGTTTTGCCAACAAAACCAGGGTTTTGCCTGCAAAACTCACTGGTATAACCATAGCCTCTGTGTCTTTAATACAGTTATTTATTGTCTTCTAAACTACTGCTCTTATGTATCACTATAAATCACTTGAAGTATTCTGAAATTAGATGATTTTATGATGCTATTAGTTATGTAGTTTAGCTGGAGGCTAAAGTCCCTCAGCATTTTTGCATAAGCGGCATAAATACAGGGATGTAGGCTGACAGTGAAGCACTGTATTTAATCAAACACAGATTTTTGTGGGGAACTGATGAAATGTTGGCCAGTTCTGTCTTTTACATGTGATTCTCCAAAAAGACTTGACACGTAGGTCCATTTTCAAGCCACCATTTTTGTACAAGCCTCTCAGGCAACAGCAGATATACTATGCATGTCACAAAGCTAGCAGCAATGTCTACCCCATACCTCATTCTGGTACCTGTGTACCTTAAATCCTATTTGCTCTTCCATTAACAATAAGCAATGCAGCAAACAGGTGGGGTTGTAGGGCAGAGAACTTTTCATAGTGTTGCCAACTCATGCCTCACAATGGCTGTGTCTACACTGTCACCCTCCTTTGAAGGAAGGAATGTAATTAGGGTGTTGGGGGTTTACTAATGAAGTGCTACACTGCAAAATTTTGAGGAGAAAAGGGACTTCTAAGTTGCCCCGGAACTTTGAAGTACCAGTGGGTGAGCTGTGGCTAGACGTGAGCTGGTACTTCAAAGTTTAAATCTTTGAAGTTGCTGCAGGGCGAGGGGGTGGGAATTTGTTTCATGAAGTGCTGTGTATGCAATGCAGCACTTCATTAGTGAACTCCCAACACCCTAATTACCATCCTTCCTTTGAAGGAGGGTGGTAGTGTAGACAAGCCCAATGTGTAATGCTCTTCCTAAAGCCCTAGACCCTGGGTCCATGTGATTGTGGGACAATTGCAGCTTCATGAAAATTATGAAGGGCAAGAAAAGCATGAAAATGTGGACTCAGCTACAGTACCAGAGGCAAATAAAAACAACCTTAAAGATTCATGATTCTTAAGCAAGTCTCATGATTGTTGAGACTCAAATCCAGTTTTGACATCTGGTTGTTGGCAATACTATGAGCATGCATACAGACATATTTCATGGCCAAAAGCCTGTGGGTGTTTTTTTTTTTTTGGTGGCAGCCTGGCCTCAACTTGCATTCTGGAAAACTCTTGTGCACAAGGTCCCCCCTAAAACTTGACACACTTTCTCTAGTTCATCATGCTACTTCTAGTAATAATACAGACCAGCTTTGAACCAACCCCCTCTGATGAAATTATTAACTGTGGGACAAATCTTAAAGTCCTTTACTCAGTTTTTCTTATAAGAACTTAAGAACAGCCATAGTGGGTCAGATCAAAGTTCTACCTAGCCCAGTATCCTGTCTTCTGACAGTGGCCAATGCCAGATGCCCCAGAGGGAGTGAACTCTCACCTGTCATCCATTTCCAGCCTTTGACAAGCAGAGGCTAGGGGCACCATTCCTATCCATCATAGCTAATAGCCATTGATGAACCTAACCCTTGTGAATTAATCTCATTCTTTTTTTGAACCCTGTTAAAAGTCCTGGTCTTCAGAACATCCTCTGACAAGAAGTTCCACAGGCCTACCATGTGCTGCAAGAAGAAAAACTTCCTTTTGTTAGTTTTCAGCCTGTTACCCATTATTTTCATTTGGTTATCCCTAGTTTTTGTGTTATTGGGACAAATAAATAACTTTGCCTTATTCAATAGTAACAGAGAGATAGTTGTGTTAGTCTACAGTCTATGAAAACAAAAAGGCAGTCCAGTAGCACTTTAAAGACTGGACTGCCTTTTTTCCACGTTCACTTTTCCATACCTGTCATGACTTTATAGACCTCTATCATATCCCCCACTTAGCCTCCTCTTTTATAGGATGAAAAGTCCCAGTCCTTTTAATCTCCCTTCTTTGGAACCCATTTCAACCCCCTAATCATTTTTGTTGGCCTTTCCTGAACCCGTTTCAAAGCCAATATATCTTTTTTGAGATGAGAGGACCACATCTGTATGCGGTATTCAAGATGTGGGTGTACCAGGGATTTATACAGAAGCAATAAGTTATTTATTCATTTTATTCACTATCCCTTATTCTCAGTCCTGTTAAAACTCCTATGAGTTTTATCTTAATAAGGACTGGTTAACCATCAGGTGCATATCTTCCTTGGACAGTCAACTGGACAGTAAAATTCCATGAAGGTTTCTGGGTGGACTTCCTTCTTTATTGCTCTGTCAAGAGGCAGGGTTTGCCCTCTGCTATGGAATGGGAAGTCTGTTCTACTCACTGAGCTCTGGCAACCTCAGGAGATTTGTCAGAGCCTGGAGCCATCTGCTTCATGGGCCCTAATTCTGGTCTTCTGTTCCACAGAGTGTTTTCCTTTGGAATGAGCCTTTGGAGAATTTCACAGTGGGGAAAGGTTGTACAGCAAAGTAAAATCCTCAAGATTTTGTGAAAGGGCACTGCACACACACATACACCCCTCAGTATCACCCCTTGAATGGATGCTAATCCTCAAACCCCTGGACTGGCTTCCACAAGGATCTGGGAGATGAGAGCAGAGGTGGCATCGATGGAGGTCCAAAAATTTTTTGCCTCCCCAGCCCACAAAGGCAGAAGTGACGACACCTATGTGAACAAGGACTTCAAGTTGCGGCCTTTTTCTGGTGACATAACAGATGAAAGACAAAACCCATTTGCATTATTAACATCTGTCTATGTGTACAGAACTAATTCCACCCTGCTCTCAGGGCAAGGCTCAGTGAGTAGTTCTTAGAATGACCATCACAGAACATGTGATTCTGGGTATTGCAGCCTCTCCGGTCTCTATTGTTACACTGAAGCTCATAAAAACCACCCAGACTACTCAATTGGCAGAGTTCATGGAGCTTCACAGGGTCAGCAAGGGCTGTTCATAGTCAGGATTCCAGTGAAACAGTGGTTCAGGAAGTCCCTGCCAAATATGGTTTGATTTTAAGCTACATACTTAAGTTGCCTTTATGAGTCTATACAGTGTTTCTTTTGAGGGAGGGTGGTAGTTTTCTGTATCTTTTAACACTTACTTGGGAGTATAGAAGCCAAAATGAAAACTGCTTATCCAAGACTGTCAGATGGAGCTCCAGGATTTTGTTGTATGCCTGACATATGTCCATAACATCAGAGACATGTCACATACAAGCTGCTTTTTGGATGTGCTACTGCACTTCTGCTGTGACATGTCAGAAACATGTAATGTCTGGTGCAGTCTGACTGGTCAGACTAAAGAACCCCATTGATCCCTCACAATATTAAGTACCAAACAAATTACACAACACATTTAAAAAAAAAAAGTGCTTCCGCAACACAAAAAATCTCCTTAAGGATGTGGACACTTCAGAGTAGACACAAAATGCCTCTTCTTCACTTTTTTCTTGACTGCCTTTAGATTGCTTGGGGCTTGTTCTCTGTTCAGTTGGTGCACATGTGTACATGTGTGCATGCTGGATTATTATTTTAGGGTTTCTCACGTGTTTTATTTGGCAGTTACTACTAATCTGGTCTTTGCAGCACTGCTTTGTTTGGCTCGCGTAAGCCCTTGCAGGAAGCCCATGCAAACTCGACCTGAATTTTGTGGCATTCACCATTGGAGACTCAGAGGTCTGGGGAAGTCTTATTTAGAAACCTAATTTTTTTTAAAAAAAAGATGACTGAATTAAAGCATGCAGTCAGTGACTGAGAAGATAGATGAGAATTTAGAGTTGGGATGAGCACGTCACTGGATATCTATGCTTAAATTAGCACAGCGATGGAGTTGGCAAGAGGTAGAGCCTATGGAAAATTCCAAAGCTACAGACTACACTGACTCCTCTCATTTATATATGAACAACCCCTGGTTCTCTTGATGCCAAAAGTAAAATTCCCATTGACTTCAATTAGCCTGTGATTTGGCCCATTATGCATGTAAGATTATGTGTAATTTAGATGCTTCTGCAATATTTCTGCAAGTCTGGATTATCCAGGGGATCAGTTTCTGTGCTGAATTTGCGTTTTGGGGCTCTGTCAGTTTAAGCCAAACTCTTACCACTGCTGGGACCTTCCTAATAAAAGTATTAATTTTAAGAGTGTCCAATTACATAGCTCAATATGCAGCACTAAATGTATAAATTAGTGTAACTATATGACAATTGCAATTCTTACGAATCACTAAATAATAATTCCAGTACAAACAATGTTAGTTACTGAAATGGTGCAATGTAACTCCTATTGCTAGTGTAGAGAAAAAAAGGTCAGTGCATCCTAAGTCATGTCTATACTAATGGGGGAAGATCGAATTAAGGTACACAACTCTAGCTATGTCTATTATGTAACTGGAGCTAATGTACTTTAATTTGCATTTCCCTGTGGTCTCCACTGTGGGAGATCAACAGGAGCAAAAGCTCCCATTGACTTCTTTTACTCCTTACAAGGAGCAGGTGTACTGGTGCCAACCAGGAAGCCTTGTGAGTTCAATTTAGTGCATTCCTACCAGACAAACTAAATTGAACTCCAGAAGATCGACTGCTGTAGCATTGATCTTCCACTGAGCATAGGCAAGCCCCTAGACAAGTGAGTTGCCTTCCAAAACGCATGGATTTAGATGTTCATTAAGAGCATGCACAAAGGCTGACATTTGCAAACAATATGATAGGAAATAATATAGATGACAAAAACCGCCAAATTGACATTGAGGATCAAGAAGCAGATCCTAAAGTCTGGGGAGGTACAGATCTTACTTCTAGAAAGAGCGCCTTGCAGTATGCCCCGTTTCATCTGTGGCTTCCTGGATTTCTTCAAGGAAACACAGAAAGAACAAACTTTTTCATACATTGCTTTTTCATGATGGAAAGATTTTCAGACCTTGCCCAAGGGCCTTGAAACTCACTGAGGTTTTCTTGGAACTCAGAACTCAGCAGAGTCATAGAATCATAGAATCATGGGGCTGGAAGGGATCTTGAGAGGTCATTGAGTCCAGCCCCTGGCTTCAAGAACTTGTCTCCAACTTTCAAATCAAGAGACAGGAATAAAGAACAGGCTGAACCTCTCTCACCTGGTACCCTCAGGACATGAGTGTCCCAGACAAGAGAATTTGCCAGATGACAGGAAGTCAATATTGTCTAGTAGCTATACCAACACTTCCACTTCTTACTGGGCTTTTAGACATTTAGGGGTAAAGTACAGCTAACTAACAGCACAGAACACTGTGAACCAGGACTGGAAGCTGTAAACCAACTTTTTAGGACCACAGAAAACTTGGCCACACCCATGAAATGTGGTCATCTGGCTAACTAAAAAATGGAGTTTGCCGGATGAGAGTGTTCAGGACTAGAGAGATTCAGCCTGTGCGTTCTCTTGTTAGCAACAAATACTTGTATTCCTGGCACATACACATATTAGACTGAAAGAGAATGTGAGAGATTAAACAAACTCTGAAGCAGCTGCTCTGTTTTTATCATTTAGCCATCATTTTTTCCTATGATAAGATTAACTTCCTATTGTAACCAATGATTATGAAGCAGCAGTCATCACTCCACAGTGAAGTCTGAAGCAAGCTCTGCATGATAAACTTGTTTTTCAAGTGTCTGCATGCCAACCTTTCCGCAATTCTTTGAAATCTTGCCTGCAATATTTCATCCCCAGGTGGAATTAGAGTTCTAGGGGAAAGCCACAGAGTCTGTCTGGCAAATTTCAGACAGGCAAAGAGACAGAGGTTGATCAGCCAGACTTGGTTCAATGGGACTACATCAGTCTACACTTGCTCAGGATCTCACCCATGCTGTTTTGTACATTAACCTGTAATTAGTTCTTTTTTGGTTTTGATAGGGAAGGGGAGGGCTTTTGGTGGTGGCAGAGCTGTCCCATCCATAGGATGAGACGGCAGAGCCGCTCTAGGCCCTGTGCTTTTGGGGGCCCCGCACAGCTCTGCCAGCCATTCTATGGACAGGACAAAGGAGGATTACCTGGGCCAGGGTGTGGCAGTGGTGGTGAGTGGTGACGGCAGCAAGGGGTCACCTCCCTGCAGCCCCCTCCTGCGTTCATCACAGGGCACCAGCAGCAGCCTGCTGTGCTCTGCCATGCTGTACCCTCCCTGCCCTCTGAATCCCGCTTCTCTGCAGCAGAGAAAAGCAGGACACAGTGGGCCAGGAGAGGTGACAATGTGGAGTGGGGCAGGCTGCCCTTGGCACCGCATGGTGAGTGCAGGAGGAGGAGGTGCTGAGGGGAGCTAACATGCTGCTGCAGCTGCTGCCCACCACTGCCCTGCCCCAGCCCAGTTGGTAGAGAACGGTGTAAGGGGGAAGGGTGGGGTAGAGCAAGGCAGAGAATGGGAGTTGCCAGGGTACCACACCTGCAGTACAGGGGGAGGGTTGCTGTAGGACTTGCCCCACCCCCACTCCCAGGATGGCTCTGGGTGGTGGTTCCAGGATATTAGGGAGAAGGTGGTTGAGGTAATATTTATTGGACTAATAGAACTGTGTCCAATAAATGTTATTACCTCACCCACCTTGTACCCCCCCCACCTTTTTTTCTTCTTTTAAACACACACTTTTTGTCTGTCGACTCATCATAACACCAGGCTGACTTTGGCCAGAATCTCCTACCTGGGCTTGTTCTCTTGGACTTGCTCTGGAGAAGTGTTTCAGTATCTTAGGGGATTGGTGCTCGACTGGCTTTCTTTCAGGGGCTAAGTAGCTGTGTGGCTTTAGCAGTCCTGATAGGAATTTGACTCAAAGCCTTGACTCAAAGCTTAGCTCCACTTTGAACTCACTGGAAGTCCTGCGGTACCTTACAGACAAAAATAACAGATATTTTGGAGTGTGAGCACTTGTGGGCAAAGACCCGCTTCATCAGATGAGATGATTTGAACATTTAAATGATTTGAAATCACCGGAGCAGATTTTCTATTTAGGCCAACTTGTGTTCAGTGCAGCAACAGGGGCACTTTGGCTCCTCTTCTTGGCTCTGCTGAGAACTCCCAGTGCAAGCTAAAGCTGTGCCCAGCTCCTAGCTTACATTCAAGTGCAAGACCATGTTGGCAGCCAAGAACAGCTCAAAGTCAATTTAGTCCAATCACATCTCCCACTCTCTGGCCACATTCCTAGCACATCCCTATGCTATGTCAGGGGATACAAGGACGACTGGCATAAAGCCATTTTGATAGTTTTGCTCCACCTGGGGAACCCCTTATCCCAGGGGATTCCCCAGTTATCCACCATTTCTGCTGCAAAAGTAATATGCAAATTAGATCTCCTTGGCAGAGGCTTAAGTGACTGAACAAGTTGTATTGCAGTGGCAAATAATGCTTATAATCTTTAATTTGCTTGACTGACATTAACTAACCTCCACCCAATATTTATTTACAAGTTGCAGGCTCAAGACAGAGAGCTCAAACAAAGGTAGCAGAATCAAATGACTGATGATTTTAAGAAAATTATCATTCACCTATAAAATTTAGAACAACATATTTCCAGATGATTTATAAAAATTAAAACCAGTAACTAAGTCATCTGACTGCTTATAGTTTCTAAATCATGTTCACTCAGGGATGGCCAAGCTATTGTTTATGCACTGTATTTTTTGAGCATATAAATTTCAAAAACAACTCCTGATAGTCTGACTTTTTAAAAATACACGTGGATTTCAAGCTGCTTCTACATTGTTCAAAAGATGCGTAATATGTGCTGAATGCCAGGGTGAGAGTGGAAAACCCCTCAGATTATTAATATTAATAAAATGGTCAATTAAAACATTTAAAAACCAAGATGTAGTATGTGTTCCAAGTGGCGTTATGCCACTTACAATGGAAGATTTTAAAAATGGGTAAATGCCCAGTATATTGACAGTACAGTGGAATCTGAATTGCTTCTAGTCTGTCTAGTCTGACTGATGCTCCTTATGCTGCAACTTCTGATGTTGTGTACATAGTCCAGTGCCAATGCAAGCTGACAAGCAATGGAGCAGAAAGCCATCTAGATTTCCACATGCCACAATGCAGACAATTAATTTTAATCTTCCCAGGAAAAAGAATGATGTCAGATAAGAACAGTGTGCTGCCAGTTATTGTTTACACTGGTGTCTTGAAGAATTCCCCTAAAAGGCAGAAGATAGGAACAAAACCGTGTCCTCTACTTTTACACTGAAATATTGAATAGGCATAGACAGGAATTCATGCAGTATTAGGGGAAGTGGGCATTTTTCTTTAAATGGCTAAATAAAATAAGCTTGCCGAAGAAAATAAGTTGGCAAGACAAGGCATGCAGATCTGCTGCCAGAGAAACTCCTGGTTGTGTGTAACACAGCAAAAAATTGCTGGAATGTTTGTGTGTGTGTGAAAATGGAACCACCCTAATATTTGCCGCGGAACCTGGCAATTTGCTGCTTTATAACAATGACACAGTGTCAGCAGAGCCAACCTTGCTGGGCCCCACAACAAAGGTGGGGGCAGCTCTGAGCTCTCAGGGCAGGGCTTGGGCAGAAGGGGTAGGGCTGAGGGCAGTCAGCTCTCAATACTACCAGAAGTATAGCTCAGTGGTTTGAGCATTGGCCTGCTAAACCCACGGTTGTGAGCTCAATCCTTGAGGAGTCCCCTTAGGTATTGGGGCAAATAGGTATCAGGGTTGGTGCTTTGCCCTGCCAAGAGGGCAGGGTACTGGACTAGATGACCTCCAGAGGTCCCTTCCAGTTCTAGGAGATGCATGTGTGAGTATGCTGCCCTGGCAGCTGCCTAGAGCACTCTGCTCTGCTGGTGATCTAAAGGGCTCTGGTGGCTGTGGCAAAGCCAGAACACAGGGCCCCAGAGAAACTCCCACCTCCTGTGAGCAGGCTTGGCACATGCAGTGTGTGCTGTCTTTGAAGTGAGGATAGCAAGTCTTGTTACAAATGTTGGGAGGAGGTTATTATATTTGCTCATTTGAGGAAAAGGGGCATATTATGACAGGCTCCTGCATGGGTGAAAGGTGCCTGACTCTCCTCTTCTGTAGCCTGCATAAGGACCTGTTGATCCCCCAACCTCTTTGTGCCCTGTCAGTGCATAGGGTCCTGAAGGAAGCAGGGGAGAGGCAGCCACATGGTCTGCCACAGGCCTTCAGAGCAGACTCCCCGCAATGAGGGAATGTGCCCAGTGAAACTTGGGAGGGATTGGGTCCCTTAGGAAGGACATTCAGCTACATACTCACCTTTGCTTCCGCTGGTGATCACAGGATCGCTCCATGCTATATGACTTGTACTTACAGCCACTTTCAATGTTAGGAATATTGTCTAGAAGTGAACTCCTCCATGAGCCAGATACTGTCCGATACTATCATTTCGCTGCGCCACTCTTGCAGTTCACTGGGTGATCTGCAACTGGCACAGAGACAGCCTGGGGGACAACCAGGGGTAGGCTGAGCCCTAGCCAGCACACACTGTTCTACCGTGACCCTCCTCTGGCATAGCAGCCCTCTGTGGCTGAGGTGATTCTGAGTTCCAGCAAGGATGGCCCTGGCCCCTGGCCACCCACAGGGTCAGGCCACTGCAAAGGAGACTTAGATGCATGGAGTGGAGCCCACTGTGCCTCGCTGCTTTGCAGTGGCAGGAAGCAGAAGGCCCCTCCAGTTCCCATCACCTGTGGGGAAGTGAGGCACAGTGAGCCAGGAGGGCAGCGTGATGCGGCACAGCTGGGGTGGAGCAAGCTGCTGCTACCACCACCCTGTGGTGAGTGGCAGGGGGAAATGGGGAGATGACCCCTGATGGCCCCATGCCTGGCCCTTGTCCCAAGCAATCCCTAGCTTAGTTGCCTGGGCGGAAGTAGTGAGGGGGCAGAATGGGGGTGGAGCAGAGAAGGGACAGGTCCTATGGTGCTGGGGAAGTTCCCCAGATGACCCACACTGCTGGGCTCTGAGAACGGGGCTGCCACCCCATGGGGAAGCTCCCCAGCTGCCCCATGTCTCTGGGCACCAGGAATAGGGCTGCAGACCTGTGAGCAAGGCTCCTGGCTTCTCCCTACACTGCAGGGAGCTGGGAATGGGGCCGTGGGATTGCCCTGGGGGTGGAGGGTTTCCCTGTCTAGAGGGGCAGCTGCCTGGGGCATCAGGTCCCATTAAAATTGTATAAAGGAGTTGGGGGACACACATTACCCCTCTGCCCCAACATACCCTGCCTTACTAACCTATGGAATGGTGCCTGATGGCTTCCTCTCCTACTGCTGCCTGTACACATGACCATTGAGTACACGCTCCATGTGCCCTATGGCTGCATTGACCTGGGGGAGGGGCAGCTCAGCAGGGGGTGTAAATATGGGACAATTAGACCCTTTGTTAAAATAAGTCAGGATGCTTTCCTGGTGCCTGAAATATGGGACTGCCCCAGCCAAAATGGGACAGATGGTCACCTTGTGCTGACTGGAGGCTTACACGTCCATATACTATTACAATATTTGGGTGCACAAACAATGAGCCCTTGATCCTGATTGGACTCTCTGGCCACTATTGTAATAGAAATCATAACAGTAAATAATTTATTTGCGCACACAGGAGGTTATATAAACATCCAAAAGCCTAGTGACAGGTGCCAGTATATGATTTGTGGCCATAGTCGCAGTTATAGAACATGAAAGTATGTGTGAGATTCCGTGTAGCTCTTGGAGTGAACTTTGCATTTAGACCCTTATCTTTGGCATTTACTGATTTACATTAATTTAAGTTTGCAGACAACACTGCATTCAATGCTACATATCTAATACTGAATTCTGAAACTGAAATCAGATACTCATTTATTTATACTATTTTTCCTCTATATGTTTTTCCACTTTACAAAGAGAAGTTAGCCCTCCCTTGACATGCAGATTTTCAGGATTTGAGATACTGTGCTTCTGTTTACAATTTTGCCCTGGTTAAAATCCTAAGAAGTCTGGTCACAAACCTCTTAGTTTTGAGCAATTTAGTCGGGATTAACTTAAACCAAACAAACAACCGTCTATTAAATGAAAGGGCATTATTGGCATTACTGATGTTGAATGGTGAAGGTTAACATTGAAAGATTTATATATGCTCAAGCAATTAATTCCAGTTCATTTCCAGTTCTAAATGGTTTCATTGTATTTTTCATCTGGAACTTTATCACCCTCTGGCAATATACCAGAAACTAAGACATCTGAAAAAGGCTAGCAAAACTTCGTACAATAACCTGAAGCACAATACTACCTACATAGTCTTAGAATGTGTTAGTATTCAAAATTAATTGTTCACACAAACAGTAGATATTGTGGGGGAAGATATTCAAATTATTTGTGCATGCAAAGTGTTTAGTTGCATGTGAAAATACCCACTTAATTTTTGTGCATGAAGGAATTGGTGGCAGATATAACATGCATTGACATTTGAAATGTTAACATGACCACATCAGGGAAAGTCTAAATTAATAGTGATGAGTAGGATGTCACAGTGGATTAATACACTAAAATCTTGTTGGTCATTACATGGGCCACAGTGTTTCACAGATACATTTCCTGAAGCTTCCAGCCTTACCAGCAGGATTGCAACATGCATCTGCTACTGTTGCAGTACTAATGGCACAGATGTTCTCTAGAAGTGCCCATAAATCCTATCCATGCCAGGGATCACTTATTCATGGTTCATAACATTGTTTCTGGAGAGCAAGCGTTTTTTCCTTAGAAATGCAATGATAACATATGCAAAGACACTTGCTCTCCCAGTCCTGTTCCTTACTCACTTTTTCCCTATTCTTCCCCTTTTTTATGCTGCTCCAGCAGTTATATCTGCTTCCTCACTTCCAGCTCACCAAGTTCCATCTCTCCCCTTCTTGAAACAACTGCATCTTATAAGGATACCTGTTCCAAAGCAGTTTTCTGACCAATGCACTCTAGACATACTCCTCTCACCAAAACTGCTTCCAGAACTGCGTTAAACAGCAAACCCTTTGAGGGAATATCTGTGTCTTAGTCTATGTTTGTTTCAGCTCCATCTCATTGTCAATCTGTATCAAAGTAATTAAACTGGTTTCTACAGGATCTCTGCCCAGCCGGCATTTGTTTTGATGAGGACTGAGAGCTGAGCAGAGTTTCTTGAATAACACTGTGCATGACTTCTACTGTGCTAGCCATTCCTCTTCTACAAGCAAAACTGGAGCAGAGGTAAAGGTCAAAAGAGTGAGCTGATTAAGTCTCTGTTGTTTCATAGAGGTTATGGTCACACAGGACCTTTGATCATTTTGTCTGCTTTCCTGCACATCACAGGCCACAAAACACCACTAAGTTTCCCATGCATAAAATCCAGCAAACTGAATGAAAGTATTACAGCAGAGACTATCTTGTTGTGCACCACAGGCAAAGAAGATGAAAGACTGAGTGCATCATTGCCTCAGGCCCATGCAATGGCAGAGAGCTGTTTTGGTGAGATATACCGAGCAAGTGACTGTGCTCCATGCTGTAGAAGAATGCAAAACAAACCTCAATGTCCTTTCCAATTTGACCCCATGAGGGGCGGAAATTGCTATTTTTGTGTTTGAAAGTGATCAGTTTGACCCTGACATATGAGTGAGAGCCACCAGCCAAGCATCTGCAGAAGCAAATTCTCTGTCCCACATCAGGGCACCTAGCCCTCTTTACCCAGTGTCCCTTCTCCAGCCATGGCCATATCTGATTCTTCAGAGGAAGGAGGATATGTTGGGTGTGAGAGGAGAGAACATCCTTTCTGAATTCTGACCCCCTGCAGGGGATTGGCTGCAGCCTTGAAACAGAAGGGTTAGGACATATGATACGGGTTTGGAATGGACACCTAAGCAAATGAGCCCAGCTCCCATTGGCAACTGTGTTACACAAATCCTACTCAAATTTATTAGCTTCATCTGAAAACAAATTAAGTTATTTCTCCCCCTTACTCCCATATGGGAGGCTATTCCAGAAACAAAACAAAAAAAATCACTCCTCTGATTATCAGAAACCTCTGATTTCCAGCTTCAGTTTATTCTTGTCCAGTTTATACCCATTTGCTTTTATGCCAACGTGATCCTGTAACTTAAATAGCCCTTGAACTCCTGGGCATTTACTTCATCCCCCACTATATTTAAAGAAATCAGTCATATCCCCTTCTCAGCCTTCATTTTGCTCAGATAAGCAAGCCAAGGTCTTTTATTCTGCTCTTTTAAAATCGTCTGTACATTCCTCCAGTTATCCTGATAATCTTGTTCTGCATGTGCTCCAGTTTGAATTAACCTTTCTTAAACACGAGTTAACAGAATCGCATACAGCAGCAGTTCTCAACTGGGGATCCATGGCCCTCTGAGGGAGCACCAGCAGGTATCAGGAGGTCCACCAAACAATTGTCATTATCATCAACAACCATGGGCTCAGCACCCATTGGTGTTTGATGCCTGCATCACTGTTTCCTTCCATCTTTCCCTGTCTAGTGTGGAGTGGCTTAGTTTCTGTAGAACAGCTCCACACCAATCTACTATATCATTTACCCATTCTGTGTGGGGTCTGCCTCTCCGTCCATTATGCGGAATATCAGGGTTTTGACTTTTTGCTTGTTGTTCATTCTGCAGATATGCCTGAATAGCTGTAACTTCTGTTGTGTGACCTTCTGCAGTAGGTTCTCTTTCGGCTGTTTTCTTCCTATATAATTCCTCATTGGTGACCTTCTGCAGTCATCCTATTCTCAGGATCTTCCTTTCACAGCTCCTCTCAAATGCCAATATCCTTCTCTTCAAATCTTTCGTTATCACTCGTCTCACATCTGTACAACATGCTTCTGAATGCACGTTTTCAAGATGCTCAGCTTTGTTCCTAAGCTAATCACTTTGCTTTTACAAATCTCATCCATTGCCTTCAAACTCGCTTTTGCTATTCTAGTTGCTATTTTCCACCAAGCAAGGCTAACATTAATCACATTGGCTGTGTCTACATTTGCATGTCTCTTTCAAAAGAGGCATGCAAATGAGGGAAATTGAGAATGCAAATGAGGTGCAGATTTACATATTCTTTCAAAAGAAGAAAAGCAGTGTAGATGCGGCTCTTTCAAAAGTAAACTCCGTCTTCAAAAGAACCCTTGTTCCCATAAAAAAAGGAAGAAGGGTTTTTTCGAAGATGGGGGTTTACTTTTGGAAGAGCTGTCTATTCTGCTTTCCTTCTTTTAAAAGAAGAATATGCAAATGAGGCACTAGATACGTAAATCTGCACCTCATTTGCATTTTCTGTTTCCCTCATTTGCATGCATCTTTTGAAAGAGGAACGCAAGTGTAGACACAGCCACTGGGACCTAAGGCAGAAAGCTGAAACAGAAGCCCCTCTACAGTGGACTGAAGTCTGTCTGAGAAAATTAGTTTTGTGGGTCCATTCTGGTAAGTGGCCACAGGCAATTGCCCTGCTTGCTACCAGTCCTGGTTTTTATGTGCAGAAAAACATTTGTAATATAGATGGAACATGGAGTTTTTAGAATGTTGGGGGACCTCACAAATAAAAGCCTGAGACCAAGTCTTGGTATTTGACATTCCAGGTGAGATCTTACCCGTGCCTTGTAAAATGGCAGTAATACCTCCCTGTCTCCACTGGAAATCCCTCACCTGATATATTCTAAGGTGACATATGCCTTTTCCACTGCCACATCACATTTTCAATCTGCTTGTGGATTTTTCTCTTCCTGTCTTGAACTGCCATGCAGCTTTGCAGCTGGACATTGTCATATTTCACTCAAGGGCTACGTCTACACGTGCCCCAAACTTCAAAATGGCCACGCAAAGGGCCATTTCGAAGTTTACTAATGAAGCACTGAAATGCATATTCAGTGCCTCATTAGCATGCGGGCGGCCGCGGCACTTCGAAATTGACGCGCCTCGCTGCCGCATGTCTCATCCAGACGGGGCTCATGGGAATAAGGGGACTTCGAAGTAGGCGGGGTCCTTTCAAAAAGGAGCCCCATCTGGACAAGACGTGCAGCGGCGAGGCGCGTCAATTTCTAAGTGCTGCGGCCGCCCGCATGCTAATTAAGTGCTGAATATGCATTTCAGCGCTTCATTAGTAAACTTTGAAATGGCCATTTGCATGGCCATTTCGAAGTTTGGGGCACGTGTAGACACGGCCAAGAAGTGATTACTGTTCAGTAGTATAGCATTTTATGTTCCTTCTAAAGAAATACACCATATGTTTGGGTTATTCAAATACTTGCAATGGGAAATTTAATATCATGTTGTTTAAGTGAATTTTCCCCTTAACATTAGACTAATATTGTGCTTTGTGATCTAGCACACTAATATGTTTAATAAGTCAGGTTATTTTAAAATATATTTTGTTAAAATATGAAAGTGATCATATGTAAGTACATTTTCAAAACCTAGATTTCAGTTGACATTGGATTTTCAGGAAAGCCATGGCATGAACCACACACGTAGCATTTCATTAAACCACATCTGGTATGCAGGCAGGCAGGCCATTCTGACCATGTGCCTAATGCTAAATATTTTTCTCTGATTCTTGGCAAACTTTTCAATGATCAGCAGAAACTGTGTGTGCAAAGTGAATACATTAGAGTATACGGTACAGTGACAAAGGACTGCTTTAAATAGACAAACCAGACTTTGTGTTATGGGGACTGAGTACTTATGGAGCTGACCACCTTGTAGGAGGCACTGAGCAACCTCCACTCTCATTGTTTCATTGGGATTTGAAAGCACTGAGCGCCTCACAGCAGACATTTAATGCCATGCAGGATCAGGACCATGGAGCAGGTTGATAATGGGGGAGTGGGGGTGAGGTTAGAAAAAAAGCAGCTGTTCCACCTCCTTGGAATGGGCATCTAAGAGAATCTTGATCAATAAAAGGAAAGAGACTGCCAGAAATGGAAATCAAGTGATAATCTAAATTCACCACTGGTGTGTGCATTCCTCATTTTCTGGGTGCCCAGATTTGATACCCTGGGGTCTGAGTTGCAGAAGTGCTAAGCACTCACAGCTGCAGTAGGAGTCAATGGGAAGTCTGTTAGATTAATGCAAAGTGCGGCATAACATTAAGTATGCTGAAAAATCAGGTATTAAATATTGCCAAATGGGCCCTCAAAATTGGATATCCAATTTCTCTACTTCAGTTCCCCCATTTGTAAAATAAGGATAATATCAACCCACCATCTCATGGGAGTGTTGGAAAAATAAAACCCATGTTTGGGAGTCTGTCATTCAGACTCCAGTGATGAGCGCCACAGAAAAGCCACTGAGGAAATTAATAATTTTGTCATCAACGCAGAGTTTGAGTTGTGTGCAGTAAATGAGGCCTTGGACCATCCAATAAACAGTGAGCACAACAAAATCTTGAGTAACTGCTCACTAACTGAACACTTTCCTCTCTGTGCATTGAAGAAGGCAGAAGGCCTGTGGGAAGAGTGAAGAGGGAAGTCTGTGACCATGTAATTGAAGACTGTATGCACAAAAGGGGTCAAATTAAAGTTACAGAGGTGACCTTAATCTGTCATTTAACTCCTAAATGCTTTCTTTTAACATTGTGTGTGTGTGTCCACACGCGTGTGCATGTGTGGAAAATGAGTTAGTTTTATTTGTAGCCGACTTCTGGATCTTAAAATCTGCCCTGAGCAGTACAAAGCAAATGTCATACAAATTATACAAAGAGCCCCTAGCATCCCAGCTGTCTTCTGTGTTTTGAACTCACTCTCCGTAGGACACCATGGTCCCAATCCTTCTCCTGCGTTAACTGGTGACATTCTCCTTGACTTCAGTGGGAGAAAGATCAGGCTCCAATGCAGCAAGAAAAAAATTCTCCTGCTTATTCACATTCAATTCACCTCTTATAAAGCAGAAAAAGCCTTCATAGACTGGGATTCACAAAATGGCTCCTCAGCTTTGAGGTTGTTGTTGAATCCAGAAACCTTTATTCAACTATAACTGGAGTTTTCAAGCCATCCTTGTTTTTTATCTAAATGTAGAGCCCCACCCTGTTAGCTGAAGAAGATGCATACGTCCAGGTCACAAACTGATTGCTGGAATCGATGAGGGTCTGAGTATCAATCAGAAGGACTTGACTTGTGAGCAAGTGATACAGACAATTCAAGGACTTCCTGGTTGCAATTATTAGTCTTCTAATGCAATTATTAAACATACATGACATCACACTGCCTCCTCTCCTGTGCCAGAGTGATGTGTTCCCATGGTCATTCTGTAACCACAAGCCAAACACACTTCAGGCCTACAGAAGCACAACTCTCAAATTCAGTGGGATTTTCACAGTTGAGTTTGATCCCTAGTCTCCAAGTGCTGTAATACTGCAGGAGACAAATGCTGCTTTTTCATTGTTTTAGTTTTTTCCCCAGTAAGCTCCATATAACTCTCTCTAGCATATTTAAAACTCTAGCCAATATGACCTGAACCTTTTTATAGGGATCGGAAATTGTTTGGAAAAATTAAACCAATTCATTTATAGAGGTTTATTAAAAGTTGAGGCTATGTCGAGACAATTTGCAGGGGAAAATCTCAGTTGGCTTTTTGGAATATTGCAGAACTGCTGCTTCAGTGAGCCCACAGCAGCATACCCAGCTGCATAATGTAACACACACTAATGTAACCAGGCATCATTCCAGAAGTGTGTGGTCTACTGAACACAACAGCTTAAAGAATGGAGACTTGGGGAGCCCACTGCAAATGAACTTCATCTTTACTGAAAGGAAAAAGTTTTTTCACTGATCTTCCTTGAGACATGGATAATGACCTTTGTGAAGGAGGTACCATTAATGTTAACTGCAGAGAAACAAGTTTCTCGCTAGAGAAATAATTAATAATCATGTCCATTTGTCACATCATTGTTTCTTTTACTCCCTCGCCTCCCTTTTTCTTGCCCTCCTTTTGCCACCCCATCTTCATCTTCTTTTTAAACATCTCATCTTTCTCATTTGATCTTCACTCCAGGCTTGCAGAATACATAGGCTCTTGCTGTGATTACATGGCCAGGCAAATGATTCCAGGATTCTAAAATTTCCTCACAACTTCCTGGCTGCATCACATAGCTGGCCATCCAGAAAGCTTGGGGCTTTGTAGAGAGAGGATCAGGAAGCTGCTAAAAAGAACAAAGATGATGCAGGAGGGAAGGGGTGGCTTAGGGAGATGCACACGTTTTAGTCCTTCAGGAGCAGAAGCTGTGCTCCAGTGCCTCAAACTAGCTCTGCCAAAGCAGAGTCAGGACAGCATGATGGCACAGCAGGATGGTCCTCCTTCTAAGCACGATCTGAGCTTCAGAGAGGAGAAAGAAGATGACAAATTTCTTCAGGCACAATAGAATTGGGGTTTTGCTTCTGTGAGGATTACAAAGCATTCCACCGGGCAGAGACACCCTCGACGATCTCCATCTTATTCAGCTTTCGTGTGGCCAGCTCCCCTGTCTGTCCGACCTCCCCGTTTTGAGAGGATTTCCAGAGCAGCCAGAGGAATTACGAATTTTACAAAATTCAGGAATTAGGCTACATATTCATGAATGCCATGTGCTGGCTTGTCACTATTCGCATACTAACAATCAAAGGGTGTTACAGAATTGCCCCTCACTTGAATGACGCCTGGGGACACCCACTTTCTCCTGCATGCTGCTGAACGGCCCCTGGAGGAACAAAGATAGTTAAGCCACAGTCAATTTTGGATCCAGACAATGTTGTAAAATTATGCAGCCTTGTAATTTGATATTCATTTACTCATCTTCTGTAGCCTTGAGCCTTCTGCCTCCCCTGGTCCCTCCAGAAAATACTAATTCAATTAAAAAACAAGGGGAAAATGCCAAACAGTGAGAATGTGGGGAAAAGATGCCCAATTAGATGACACGTGCTATGCCTTCACTGCAGAGGTAATTCAAGTTATCTACATTTGAGTTAACTGCTCCTGACTTAGCCTAGCTTAAATGAGAGAAGCCACATGTGAGCTTCAACGTGATTTAACTGCAGCATGATGGCATGCACAGCATGTGACCGCATTCAAAGCTGACGACTTGGGCTAAAACAAGCCGTCGTCCTTACCCCTCACGCAGCAGCCAGCACAAGTTAAAAGCACCACCCTTCTGAAGGAATTGTGAGAAAGAATGGGACTCACATTAGGGCCATCACTTTGAAGTATAAAGTGAGTTAATCTCCCAGCCAAGATAAGCTCACGGTGTTAAATATGTCTGCGATCCATCAGCAATCGCCTCCATGGAACTGCACGAGGGCAGAAAGCCACTTTTCGTGGTACAGATGCACCTCAAGTTTGAGGCTACGTTTATGAATCACACTGTTGCAGAGAGCACTGTTGCAGGTGAACATGTGAAAATTACATGTTCACCATGTTCATTACATGGGCGCAGGGAGCCCATACACAGTGACTGTGTAAGATGCATAGGGTGTTCCATGCTCACATGCAACTGCTGGGCTTGTGGGTGGCACAGCTTCTTGGAGCAGCAACCAGTCTACGGTACACAGCATGTACTCATGTTCTGTTCATATTTAAGCAAAGAGCAGCTTAGCTGTACATCTTATACTGCTGTCCCTTTCCTCTAGGTTTTCTTTTACGGATCGCAGGAAAGTGGGAGTTGCAGCTGGGGCAGCAGACAGGCTGTCATGGTAACCCTCAACAAAGGAAGTACATTCTTGTGTCACAAGTACACTGTTTAGATTGCTTGCTCATTGGGGCAGGAACAATATCTTCCCATGTAACTCAAACATGTATTGTACAATGCCCCCCCGCACGCACTATGAATCAGGAACTATAGTAGTATAAATACATGAGAAAATGCATGCTTGTATCTCTGGATACACAACCACAAGTGCTACCCTTTGAGTTTGTGTTTTTCAGGTGACTCCAACAGGTGAACAAGTTTTTAGATGAAGTTTACAGTTTTTAGTCTACTTTAAGCTAGTTACACTACAACTTTCTGTTGATAGAAGTCACTGCCAGAACAGATTTCCCAACAAAACTTCTATCAACAGAACACAGCCACACACAAAAGCCAATCAGAAGAGTGCTCCGTGCTGTCGACAGAGAGACGCCAGACTGCCCAGCCCTCTCTCGACAGAAGGGCTGACCAGAAGCTCTGAAAAAAGAGCTGCCCGGTGAACCGGAAGCCGTGTCTGTCAACAAAAGGGCCCCGGAGCATATACACAGCTGTTTTTGTCAACAGAACACTGTCAGGAGAGGTGTTATACCTGAACGCAGAGAGGTATAACTCTTCCAGCACATATGCCAGGCTTTGTTGGTAAACAAAGAGCGTTTTTGCATGTAGACCCTCCATGGTTTTTCCGAAGAAAAGACCAGTTTTGCCAGGAAAAGCCTCACATGTAGCTGTAGCCTGAGGGTTCTCCTTTAGGTCTCTAGGAAAGCTGCACTGGCAAAGAACCAGACAAAGCCAAGAGCAGCTGCTACAGCCTCAGCTGTTCAGCTTGGTCACAAAGCTGGTTAGACACATGAGTAGCCAAGTCCAACTTCTGCATTCTTCAGGCCTGCCCCAATCAGGACACAGAGTACAGCTGAGAGCAACCTAAGTACTGTCAAGCCAGTAAGCAGCCAGAGAAGTGTGATATGACAGACAGCAGGGCCAGCTTGCACAGGAAGGACCAAATGCACAGTTGCCCTTGCTAGTAGTACCTGCTCTCTATACCTGCCCTGTGAAGGTGCAGGACAAGAGCAACCGGATGACAGTGCTTATTTTTACTCAGAGCTAGTGCAACCTCTAATTTTGTTTATGACTTAAAGGTATATTGCTGGGATCCCAGGGGATTGCAATACTAAACATTCTCCACTGTTAGCTGAACCTCATACTAGTGCAAATCCAAAGCAATACCATTGAAGGGGAAGAAGTTAAAACAATGTAAATGAAATAAAAAAACAGACCCCACAGGCTTCAATTCTGCTCACCTGTGCGACTGTGGGCAGAATTACACTGGTGCAGTGTCACTGATTTATAAGTAGGGAAAGCAAGTAGAATTTCAACAACGATTTCACTTTATCTATAAATCCCACATTTTGTCTGAGTATACACTGCTGAATATGCCTGAGGGGCCACATCGATTTCAAGTACTTATTTTTCCCCTCAAAATAATTTCATCAAAAGGAGCAAAATAAATATTCCTAAGGACTAATACTCCTTTAACAAAGAATAATCATGTTTAATGTAAGGCAGTTGCATGTTCTGTCCCCAACAGAGTGATAGAAGGAAAAAATTCACCTGTACTTCAGCCAAAAGTGACACAAATAGGAACAAGTCTGTTTGCTCTGTGCATTCATGGCCCTTTGAAAAGCCTTTTCTTTCTCTCTCTTTCCTGCAGCGCCATCTGGTGGTGCACTGTTAAAATTACAAACAGTGTCTTCTAGGACTGCACGTCTATAAAATCAGTTTAAGTTGTTTTCTAGGGACACAGTGTTGGACGTTTTAATTCTGTTAGTCGCAAGATTATCTTTTCTTAGTATTCAAAGTGTTTTGGCTGCTGTGCTATAGACATCATGGCTGTGTCTACACTACCCCTCCCTTTCAGAAAGGGCATGTAAATGCAGCGGATCAAAAATGCTAATGAGGTGCTGATAGGAATATTCAGCGCCTCATTTGCATAATACACGTCACTCGCCACATTGAAAGTGCTGCTTTTGAAATGTAAAATAGCTGTGTGAGTGGGTTCCTTCACAAGGAAGCCTCACTTTCAGAAGCCCCCTTCTTCCTGAAAAAAGTTAGGAAGAAGGGTGCTTTTGAAAGCGGGGCTGACTTTTCGAGGAACCCCATCTACATGGCTATTTTACATTTTGAAAGCAGCACTTTGATGCTCAGTGATTTGAGCATTGGCCTGCTACACCCGGGGTTGTAAGTTCAATCCTTAAGGAGGCCATTTAGAGATGGGGCAAATAGATGTCTGGGATGGTGCTTGGTCCTGCCAAGAGGGCAGGGGAATGGACTAGATGACCTCCTGAGGTCCCTTCCAGTCCTAGGAGATGTGTGAGTGGCTGCCATTATGCAAATAAAGTGCTAATATTCATATCGATGCCTCATTAGCATTTTCAATCTGCTGCATTTACATGCCCCTTCCGAAAGGGAAGGGTAGTGTAGATGCAGCCAATGTGTTTTATTTCTGCTATTCACAAAGACACTGAAGTCTGATTCACTTGTGGTTAGTTATTACATGTAGGTGATTGTTAAATACCTTTAGATTTAGGATATAAGAAATGTTTTGTTTTTTCCTGGTACGGTAAACTCTTTCATATCCATCATTCTTTTATCCAGCACCCTCAAACACCCAGCATTTTAACTATAAGTAAATTTTATTTACATTTTCCATAAGTGCAGTATAGTGAAAGTAAATACAAATAAATACAGCAAGCACACTATAGCTACGTCTACACGTGAACGCTACATCGAAGTAGCTTATTTCGATGTAGAGACATCGAAATAGGCTATTTCAATGAATAACGTCTATACGTCCTCCAGGGCTGGCAACGTCGACGTTCAACATCGACGTTGCACAGCACCACATCGAAATAGGCGCTGCGAGGGAATGTCTACACGCCAAAGTAGCACACATCGAAATAAGGATGCCAGGAACAGCTGCAGACAGGGTCACAGGGCGGACTAGCGCTTCCGGGGCAACAGCTAGCTGCTCCCTTAAAGGGCCCCTCCCAGACACATGCATCCTGCACAGCATGCGGTCTGCAGAGCCATAGGCACGCACACCTTGAGCGACACAGTCATGGACCCCCAGCAGCAGCAGCAGCAGCAGCAGCAGCCAGAGGTCCACCCAGCCGCCCCTGTAGGAGCAGTGCTCGCCCTGCTAGATGCCATGCAGGAGGCAGCTGAGCACCTCCTTGCCACAGAGGAGGAGCTGCCCGCAGGGGAAGAGGACGCAACCCCCAACCCTGCAGCACCCCCCCACCCCCCCGGCCACACACACCACCGGCTGTGGAGCTACCCCACCAGCACCGACTGGTGGGAGCGGCTGGTGCTCGGAGAGTGGGATGACGACCGCTGGCTCCAGAACTTTCGGATGAGCCGGCAGACATTTCTGGAGCTATGCCAGTGGCTCACCCCCGCACTCAGGCACCAGGACACCACCATGCGGCATGCCCTAAGCATGGAGAAACGGGTCGGCATCACTGTCTGGAAGCTGGCCACTCCAGACAGCTACCGATCCGTGGGCCAGTAGTTTGGCGGTGGCAAGGCCACCGTCGGCGCTGTCCTCATGGAGATAAGAGGACCCACGGTGGGGAGAGAGGCAGCCCTGGCAGGAGAGGGGAGGGAAGGGGAGGGGAGGGGGGCCCTGGCAGGGGAGGGCCACACACACCCTGCACACCCCTCATTGGTGCTCTCCCGTGAGCTTCCCCTGCAGGTCGTCCGCGCCATCAACGCCCTGCTCCTCCACAGGCTCGTGAGGCTGGGGGACCCGGATGCCGCCATCGCGGGCTTTGCCACCCTGGGCTTCCCCAATTGCTTTGGGGCTCTGGATGGGACCCACATCCCCATCCGTGCCCTGGAACACAGTGGAGGACGCTACATAAAGAGGAAGGGCTACCACTCAGTGGTCCTCCAGGCCTTGGTGGACAGCCGGGGCCGTTTCCTGGACACTTATGTGGGCTGGCCTGGCAGCACCCACAACGCCCGGATATTCCGGAACTCGGGCCTGTGCCGCCGGCTGGAGGCGGGGAACTATATGCCCCAGCAGGAGATCCCTGTGGGGGACACCACCATGCCCCTCTGCGTCACCGCAGATGCGGCATACCCCCTCTGGCTCTGGCTCATGCACCCGTACACGGGCCATCTGTCAGCCAGCCAGGAGCACTTCAACCAGCGCCTGAACCACGCGTGCCAGGTGGTGGAGCGCACATTTGGCCGCCTCAAAGGGCGCTGGAGATGTCTCCTCACCCGCCTTGATGCGGGCCCCACCAACATCCCCCAGATTGTGGGTGCGTGCAGCGCCCTACACAACCTGGTGGAGAGCAAGGGGGAGGCCTTCTTTCACGGCTGGGCTGTGGAGGCCGGCAGGGCCGATGTGCAGCCACCCGCTGCCCCCAATCGCCAGGTGGACCCCGAAGGGACCCGGGTCTGGGAGGCCGTGCGGGCCCACTTCGATGAGGCCGCGGGGTGAACGCTGGCAGGCCCTCCACTGCACCCCCCCATCCTCCACAACACTCCCTGCGCCTACGCCCACACCACAGAGCACCCAAGAGCACACCCCCCCTCACTTTTCTTGTAAAAATAAAAGCAGAGTTGGGTTTGTCAACTCAAACATTTTCTTTACTACAACTCTTATACTATTATTATTATTATTATAAATATTCTGAACAAGACAAACTATGTACAGGGGAAATCAAACTGATAAATATATATACATTATAAAAATCGGGATAACATGAAAGGGGAAGACAAGGAAGGGGAGAACTATTTACATGGGGGGGTAAGGATCAGCAAAGTAATGGGTCACAAATACAAACTATTTACAAGAAAAGAACAATAAACTGGGGGGAATATATACAAAGGGGGAGGGGGGACCACGTCCTGGGCCCCACACCTCTACAGTCCAGCGCTGGGGGTGGGCGGCCGGGATCCCGTCTCGGCCACAGCCCTGGCCGGGGCTGGCTGGGGGCTGGGTGGACCGGGAGATATGGCCAGCGAGTGTCAGCTGGCCCCAGGTCCCCCTCAGCGGAATGGCCCTCGGTGGCGGGTGGCGGTGTGACAGCGGACGGCACAGTGGCTGGAGCAGCGGGTGGAGCAGCAGGTGGAGCAGGCAGGGCGGGTGCTGCGGCGGCCGGCGCGGCCTGGGGGGCCAGGGAGTCCGCGATGTGGTTGAGGGTCCGCCTGTAGGCCCCCCATGCCTCCTGGCGCCAGGCCAGCACCCACTCCTGGAGGTGGAGGCGGCGTTCCTCCAACCACAGCTGCTGCTTGGCGACCTCCTGCTACCGATGGTGCAGTGCCAGCAGCTGGGGGTCCGTCGCTGGCGGGTGGTGGTGCTGTGTCCGCCGTCTTTCCCGCCGTGGGGCTGGTCGTTGCTCCGCCGAGGGGCTGGCCTGGAGTGATGGCCCTGGAGGGCTTTCCGGGACCACTGACGCCTCGCCAGCACTCTCCGGTCCTTCTGATGGTGCAGCTGCGGAACACAGGAGGGGGGGAAGAAGAGTGGAGATAGCCATTAGTGTGGGCCCCGAGCCGTGGCGCTTGTCCCCCCACCCCTCTGCTGCAGGTTCCCCGTCCCCGTCCCCGGGAGATGCTGCTGTGGTGGGGTTCAGGGGTCCTCCTGCACTGCACCCCGTCTGCTGGCAGGAGTGACTCTCACTCACTCAGCAGGTACGACAGGAGGTTTATTAGGCAACAGATGCCCAGTTTCTCCCAGAAGCAACAGTACAGCAGTCAGAGACGTCCTTCCAACCTGTCCTGGGGAGAAGACCCCAAGGGGTGCCCCTCTGGGGTGTAGCTTTCCCTCTCCTCAGGCTGGCTGCCTTCCAGCTCTCCCTTCCCCTAGCCTCTAACTGCCGCCCCCGATTCAAACCCAGCTCGGCTCCTCCCTCCTCTTTGTTCAGGGCAGAGGTGTAACCTGCCATTCGTAGCCCCAGGGTCATCCTTAGCCACTGGGAGCTATTCAGCTTCTTTCTCATATGTAGTTTGAGTCTCGCATTTGCACTCCCCCCACTCCATCACATGCTGCTGCTGCTGCTGCTGTCCCCCCAGGGGACCCTAGAGGTTCTGCTCCCCCCAGCCCCGGGGATGGGGCATGGCACTGTCATGCTGGGGGGGGCAGGGGCTGATGCACTCCTGTGAGGGACATGCCACTGCTGTCCCTGGGGCCATGGTCATCTGGGCATGTGGAGGGCCCTGACCATATCTATTACCCCCACCCCTCAACCCCGGGGGTGTGCACCGGGGGGTACATACCTGTAGGTCCACTCCCACGGTCGGGGGACACCCGGGGGGGCGGACGCCCGGCTGGAGCTCCTGGATGGGAATATGATGTGCAGGCCGGCGTCACTGGAGGAGGAGTCCCTCTTCTCCTCCTCCTCCTCCTCCGGTGCCCTGGGGGTGGGCTCCTGGGGGGGCCCCTGGGGTGCGTGGCTTGCCTCCGGGGTGGACTCCGCCTCCAGGGCCTGCTGGGGCTCCTCGGCCGAGGTATCAAGAGTGGCCGGAGGGGAGGAGGTGTGCAGGGGTCCCAGGATGTCTCTGAGCTCCCTGTAAAAGGGGCAAGTGACGGGGGTGGCCCCAGATCGGCTGGCCGCATCCCAGGCCTGGGCATAACCCTGCCGCAGCTCCTTCACTTTACTCCGGACATGATCCAGAGTGCGGGCAGGGTGACCCCGAGCGGCCAGGCCCTCGGCCAGCCAAGCGAACACATCCGCGTTCCGCCTCTTGCTCCCCATTACCTGGAGCACCTCCTCCTCGCTCCAGAGCCCCAGCAGGTCCCGAAGCTCGGCCTCCGTCCAGGAGGGGCCCCGCTGCCGCTTCCCCGCCTGGCTGCTGGGCTGGGAGCCCTGGCTCCCCTTGGGGGGGTCCCCTGGGGGCGCTGGGGGGGCTGCCAGGTGGCCATCACATTGGGTGGGGGTGTGGGTGGCTGCGGAGGAACGTGCAGGCTAACCACGTGTTACTGCTGCTGCCTGCACGCCCTCTCAGCTTCCTGCACAGGAAGGGAGGGGGTTGGGAGCTTTAAGGGGCCGCTCCACACGGCCACCATTGAGCTCAGGGGCTGGAAAGAGCGTCTCTCAACCCCTCAGCTGATGGCCGCCATGGAGGACCCTGCAATTTTGATGTTGCGGGATGCGCAATGACTACACGTTCCCTACTTCAACGTTGAACGTCGAAGTAGGGCGCTATTCCCATCCCCTCATGGGGTTAGCAGCTTCAACGTCTTGCCGCCTAACATCGATGTTAACTTCAAAATAGCGCCCAACACGTGTAGCCGTGACGGGCGCTATTTCGAAGTTGGTGCTGCTATTTCGAAGTAGTGTGCATGTGTAGACGCGGCTTATATGTTTACAGTCTACAATACTATTGTGGTTGGTAAATAAAGAATTCTGCAAACATTTGTTTGTTTCTTCACGGCCGTGTCTACACTAGCCCCAAACTTCGAAATGGCCACGCAAATGGCCATTTTGAAGTTTACTAATGAAGTGCTGAAATGCATATTCAGCGCTTCATTAACATGTGGGCAGCTGCGGCACTTTGAAATTGGTGCGGCTCGCTGCCGCGCGGCTCGTCCCAACAGGGCTCCTTTTCGAAAGGACCCCGCCTACTTCGAAGTCCCCTTATTCCCATGAGCTGAGGCTGGGGCTAGTGTAGACGTAGCCAATATCTAATCTTGTTTTTCCTTTAGTGTTATGCATTGCTAGGTACACCTCTCTATTCTCAAGAATATTTGAATATCTGGCAATCTCCCAGTCCCGGAGCTGCCATTATGAAAGAGTTTACTGTAGTCACTCAGGACCATAACTCTCCTATTTTAAAAAAGTGCAGATTTTTGTCTATCAATTCACCCAGTAAAATCCTGAATTTTAATGTGCCGGGGAGGGGGTGGACAGCGGTACCCATGAAGTTTTCTTTTCTTCCTTCTAATGCATCAGGAGAAAAGGTTTGTCCTTCATGGGCTACGTCTACACGTGAAGCCAACATCGAAATAGCTTATTTCGATGTAGCAGCATCGAAATAGGCTATTTCGATGAATAACGTCTACACGTCCTCCAGGGCTGGCAACGTCGATGTTCAACTTCGACGTTGCGCGGCACCACATCGAAATAGGCGCTGCGAGGGAACGTCTACACGCCAAAGTAGCACACATCGAAATAAGGGTGCCAGGAACAGCTGCAGACAGGGTCGCAGGGTGGACTCAACAGCAAGCCGCTCCCTTAAAGGGCCCCTCCCAGACACAGTTGCACTAAACAACACAAGATACACAGAGCCGACAACTGGTTGCAGACCCTGTGCCTGCAGCATGGATCCCCAGCTGCCGCAGCAGCAGCCAGAAGCCCTGGGCTAAGGGCTGCTGCCCACGGTGACCATAGAGCCCCGCAGGGGCTGGAGAGAGAGCATCTCTCAACCCCACAGCTGATGGCCACCATGGAGGACCCGGCAATTTCGACGTTGCGGGACGCGGATCGTCTACACGGTCCCTACTTCGACATTGAACGTCGAAGTAGGGCGCTATTCCGATCCCCTCATGAGGTTAGCGACTTTGACGTCTCGCCGCCTAACGTCAAAGTTAACTTCGAAATAGCGCCCGACACGTGTAGCCGCGAGGGGCGCTATTTCGAAGTTAGTGCCGCTACTTCGAAGTAGCGTGCACGTGTAGACACAGCTATGCTGTTGAAAGGGCAGGGAAATATAGCTGATGCTAACGGACCCAAGTTGTTGTCAGGAGGGATTGAATCTGCAACCATAGGGGCTAAAGCCCTGTGCTCTTCCACATAAGCTAACAGCCAGCTACACTGCAGCCAAGGATATAGAGCAGAGACTTTACTCTCCCTAGAATGTGGTCTCAGTGCTTCTGAGGATTACATGCTTACCTGGGTTGAGAAAGCATGCCCTGAGCTTCTAAGACCTTCCAGTAATTCACTGCAGACCAGCCCCCCCTCATAACACCAACTGACCTGTGTTGCCAGCAAGAGGGATTGAACCTGTGACCATAGGGGCTGAAGCCTTTATCCCATGTGGTAGAGCACAGGGCTTTAGTCCCTATAGTTGCTGCTTCTATCCCATGTGCTGGGAACCCGGGTCAGTCAGTGTTACATAACTCTCAAACAAACCAACTTCAAGCAGTTTTGGGGGACCTGTACAGGAAAGAAAAGGGTTTGGGCCCTATATTATTCTTCATGATGTGTTAAAAATGCCCACAAATGCAAGGGGAGGTGGTTTCTACTTAGTGCTTTGGAAAGCCAGCTCTCACCTATCCTGCAAGATCCTATGGATGACTGGAGAATTAAAAGCACTATGACGTGGGAAAGTTTTTAACTTACTTGGACGGTTTACAGCTCATTAGATTTTGTCTGCATGTTTGTAGATGCCACTAAATCCCAAGCCTGAGAAATGCTGTCTTTGTTAAGCATTCAATAACACAGTCTCACCCATTAAGAGCAAACGGCCAACCCAAATCTGAATTATCCAAGAAGTCCTCCCACAAAAACAAAATTAAACAAGACTTGACATCCTTGCTAATTAGTGTAATTACCTGTATGGATCTAGGCTTGTCTGTACAGAGTACACAAACCCATACTGAAATAACACTCTATTATTCACACCTCTTACTATTTCAATTCAAATCTGGGTGCTCAGAAGAAGAGCTAGCTATTCTAATTTGTCTTTGAAGGTTCCCTGTACCAAGATCAGCCACCTACTGAGCCCCGGGTCACTACAGGTCCCTGCTACCAATTTCTGGGTTCCGTGATAATCTCACAATTCACAGGTATGAAAGCGTTCCTTCCAGCAGTACCATTTATTACATGCTTACCGACTGGACCCCAAGGGTCCCCAGCCTCAGTTTCATCACTTTCTCCCTTCAGATAGGGAGTGCCTTCTTCACAGAGCTTGGCCTAACTCAAAGTCTTTCAGGCTTTACCTGGGTGGATCTCAGTCCTCTTTTGGGCAGGGTCTCTGGCAGGAGCTTCCTGTTCACAGCAGCTCTTCTTCAGCAACACTTCCTTATTCAGGAGCTTTTCACATCACTTCCAACTTCCCTACCCCTCACTCCTTTGCCTATTTCCTCATTAGCGTTACCTGCTTCTCTTTACAGGGCAATCGTCTGCTCTCTCTCAGGTGGGGCTCAGACTGAAATCAGGGTTGGCTAGCCTCAGACCTGCAGGCGTTACAGGCCAAGCCACTCTATTACAGTCCCTTTGGTCTCAAGTACACTTTCAATGGGAAAGTTAGTTTATGTATCACAGGAGTATGCTGGACTGTACAACCACAGTCTAGCTGAGGCCCCTCCTGTTTCAGGTCCCCAAATCTCACAGAGCTTCTACTTTTACCACTTTTACTTCTTCTACCCAGATCCTCTTATTATAATTTCCTTCCACTTGCTTTGCACTGGATCCATTGTATCATATATTCAGACCAGCAGTTCTGCTACTTTTGGTTGTATTCATCGTGCATTTTCAATTCGTAATTGTTCTGGCCACATCTACACTAGCTCCCTCCTTTCAGAAGGGGCTTCCAAAAATCAAATAGGATGAATATACAGTGCCTCATTAGCATTATGGCAGTTGAGCGTGATTCGAAAGGGTCGCTTTTAAATCGTGCACTGCCTGTGTAGACGGGGGCCTTTCAAAAGAACCCCCTGGACTTTGAAAGCCCCTTATTCCTAAAACCAAAAAGGAAGAAGGGGCTTTCGAATCCCAGGGGGTCCTTTAGAAAGGCCCCTGTCTACACAGGTGGCACGCAATTCAAAAGTGGCGCTTTTGAATTGTGCGGCTGCCATTATGCTGGTGAGGCACTGCATATTCATGGCAGTGTCTCATTAACATATTCCCAACTCGCTCATTACCATGGCCCTTCCAAAAGGAAGGGGCTAGTGTAGATGTAGCCTCTGTGTTTTTACTTTTGCATACTTTGTTTTGCTATAGTTTATATGGCAACAAGCATAAAAGACTACAGTAAATCCTGTTATTTTCACAGGTCTGGTGATAAATATGTGATGGCATCACCAGTTGTGGGAATAACACATTTACTTCTGCATTCCTCACTTCATCATTTACATCTGTTTCTACTGTGGAGGAAGGGTGTGGGATGTCATACTGGGGAGATTCCTTTTACTTCCTAAATAAAGAGACACTGTTGCATCGTTTCTCAAAATCATAGTTAAATTTCCCTGGTATATATTTTCCACTTTCTTTTTCTCAGATGTACTAAAACTTTAATACTTATCTGACCCTCATATAATACTGTTCTGAGGACTTCTCAGACCACAGGAAATAGTTGTTCAAGCGTTGGGCCAAGTCTTGTGTACTGAACTTTAGTTTGTTCATGTGGGATCTCTTCAAAATATTGTATCATCCAAGATTTGAGCCCAATTCTCATATATGTAGACCAGTGTAAAATACCCTTCTTAACAGAAAGAGAGTCAGGCCCTTTATATTTATCTAAGGGAAGGGGAAGGAAAGGGAGATTCAAACTTCCAGAAATTTCAGCTTTTTAATTTCATTTTTCTTCTACATTCATCATATAAACTCTTTGATGGAACACTGACATAGTCATATATTTTGGTATGTAAATGGCAATGGGTCTATTCTTTGTCAAATGTTTGTCTAAAAGAGCTCCACTTTGGCTTCAGTTTCTCAGGCCAGCTTCTCCCCTTCCTCCCCCGCCCCCACCGTTGATTATATTTTCTATGGCTTTTTTACTCTTGATATATTGGACTTTTTTTTAAAAGCAGCATTGCTCATTTGTCAAGTGCAGAACTCCCTCCATTTTGAAATGTTCCAGTGTCATCACATAGATGAATGCTCACAATTTTATTTCCTAACCTCTCTGGAAAACAGTGAATGATGGCATCTTGAATGATGTCAATGTAACATAGTATATCTGACTGTGGACGCCTGGTGTATGACAAGCAGAATGCAAAGTAATAGCTAACAACGTAATTTTTCCCCCAGGAAATCATGCCTTGTGGGTCAACTGTTGTCATCCAGGAAAACTGTCATTCTGGAAGTAAATCTGGGTGCACACCATTACAGCACTAATGTTTCTCCATTAGCAAAACTCCAGCAGTCTGTTCCAGGCTCTGGCAGCTCATGTCACTCTGCATGGGGGGCAGTGTGTGGGTGTCTCTGAATATTGAAAGGACATGATTTCAAAAAGCAGCCCTTGCTCCCATGCCAAAGTGCAGACAGTGCATGCATTGTATGTGTGGGGGGCCTGGAGACAAAACAAGATTTTGGTAGAGTGGTGACTCATGTTGATTGCACAGCAAGCACAAGATAATGTGAGGATATTAACACAAATGACTCTATATTACCATTATTCCTAGCACTCAGTATTAAGTGCTGTCATTTATGATGGTGTTCACTCCTTCTAGTTCATAAAACAAAATCTGAAAATATCCTGGTTGAGATTATTTTCTAAGGATTTCGAATAAGCTTCAGAACTATATGGGCACTGTAATACCATTAGCTGCCTCTACCCACAAGTAGCAAGTGAGTAACCTGATCTGCTAATTACCCACAAAGATGAGGACTGGCAGTTCTGTACTTACTAAGTGAAGAATTGTCACTTTAAGAGGTTTCAGAGTAGTTGCCCTGTAAAGCAAGACAGCCAGAGTACAGCTTAACCTATGGCTACACTACAGCATAAAAACAACATGAAGGCACTTAGCTTGATTTTACAATGAGACTGTCTTCACTGCAAATACCATTAGGTTGATTTTAATGGGCACTAAGGTCAACTTTCTCCCCTTGATGCTCTGATGTGGCAAAATACCAAGTTCTAATTTAAAAGGTTGAATTAATGCTAGTATGGAAACAAAGTTAATTTAAATCGATTTTATTGACCTCCAGAGGTATCCCATAATGCCCAGAATGTGTATGTTCTGTCTGGTTTCACCTCCTCTGCTCTCCAGGAGTGCAGGAAGTAGGACACAGGAAGCCTGACAATTTGAATTAATTTCTTTATGATCAGTGTGGCAATCACATCTAGTCATGAAAGAAAGCCCCAGCATGGAACCAACAGGAGAGCCAGGATCTCATTTCAGCTGGCAGGATAGGCCCTGCCCCACCACACCACATGGGGCTTGGCTGGAGGACCAGACAGTGGCTTGTCTTGTCCTATGTGGGGTAAAGGCTTCTTCCATGCACAGGATGTAGCAGGAGAGGCTGAGAAACTTCTTTTCTGGCTTCATATTTGTATGGGGCAGCCCCCTACCAGGCACCATGCGGTCAGAGGGTTAGCCCCCATCAGACCATATGGCTAGCCCCACCCCCACCCCTCAAACTGTGCAGCTGGCGGGCCAGCTTCCACCTGACCACACCAAGTGGTGGCTGGGCTGTGGGGGTTGTACTTGCAGACGGCAGCACGTCCTAACTTGCACGGCGTGAAGGCTTCTTCCCTGCACAGGATTTAGCAGGAGAGGCCAAGAAACTTTTTTTTCGTGTTTCACATTTGTACCAGGAAGCCCCCTCAGCCCAACAGATGCCATGCAACTGGTGGGCTAATTCCCGCCTCACCACACCACATGGCTAGCTCCCACCCAGCCACACCACGTAGCTACCCTCCACCCCACTCCACCCCGTTGGCGGTGCAGTTTGGACCATGCTTGCAGACAGCAGCTCTCCTGTACTGCACAGGGTGAAGGCTTTTGTGCTTTACATTTTCTAGGGTTCACCAAGCATTGTGGGGGCTGGTTCTCCAAGTGGCAAATATTTTCAGGACCTGGCTGGCCCCTGAGAGAAAACATGTATGGGGGGGATGACTCCCCAAGTGGCAAATATTTTGGGGGGCTCACCCGCCTGTCTAGGTGCCCACAGACTGAACCATATCAGCTGGTCCCTCAGCTGGGCCCCTGCCAGATTGGTGTTTTTGTGGGGCTGGCCCTCAGCCCCTGCTCCAATACTCTCCCTTCCCAGAGCATGTGGCTTGAGGGGGACACAATCTCAGCGGCGGCCTCTTTGCTGTATTTTCACTGGGGGGAATGTAGCTGAGCGACCTGTTGACACGGCGCAGGCAGCTGGGTGCTCCCACAGCTCTTTCCCTAGTCACACGGAGCCAGTTTGTTCCACTTAAGGCACCAAAGGTACATGGTACAGTCAGCTGGGTGCTCCCACTGCTCGTTTGGGTGCCTCGCCTTGTGCTTCTCTCCCTACTTTTCCTTCTTTCCCCAGTTGGATGGGCATCAAGGGATAGAAGAGCTGAGCGACCTGTTGACGTGGCACAGTCAGCTGGATGCTCCCAGGGCACATTTTTGAAGGGTGCCTCAGCTGCTGCAGCCCACCACCTGTTTGGTGTTTTTTCCCCTGGGATTCCCTACTTTCCTTCTTTGTGAATAATATCAAATCTTTCCCTCGTCACGTGGGTCCAGTTTCTTTCACTGTTGGGTGTTTTGGGGGGAAAATTAGTTAAGCAGCCTGTTGACATGGTAGGCAGCTGTTGACAGCTGGTGCTCACTATGGTTCAGTCAGCTGTGTGCTCCCAGAGTGCATTTGCTAAGGGTGCTTCCCCTTCTGAAGCCCATCTGTTTTGTTTTCAACAGGCCTGGCATTTTCTACTTTTCCTTCTTTCCTTCTGAAAAATGGCCATTTGCTTTCAATGGGAGGGGAATGAGGGCGTTGTAGTCTGGGAAGATGACATCACACATCCACAACCATTTGTGAGGAATTTTTCTCCCATAATGTACTGGCAAGAAACCCCAGAATGCTATGCAGCTGAAGGAACTGTGGGATAGGTGACCCCAATGTGCTGCTGGAAGTTGAACTTTGGTGATTTAATGGAGATGCACAGTCGACTTTGTAAGCAGGTGCAAACACTCAACATTGACTTTGTAAAATCTAGTGTTACAAAGTCATCTTTCATAAATTTGACTTAATTTTATAGTGTGGACATAGCCTAATTTACAATAGTTGTCTAAAATGCACTGTGCAGACTTGCTGGTACCCCATGTTAGGTTCAACAAGAATTCCTGTGGCACCTTACAGACTAACAGATATTTTGGAGCATAAGCTTTCGTGGGCAAAACACTTCCACATTACAATCTGACGATGGGCCCCATCCCCCCTGACTGATCTGACTTGTTTTTTCTCCTCCCTTGATGTATACTACTGACAATGGGCCATTTCCATCCTGACTGAATAGACCTTGTCAGCCTGGCCCTCCCTTTTACTGGGAACCCCCTCTTTAAATACTCCTCTGAAACTGCCCCCCCCCATGCATCTGACAAAGCAGGTCTTTGCCCACAAAAGCTTATGCTCCAAAATATCTGTTAGTCTATAAGGTGCCACAGGACTTCTTGTTGTTCTCAAGATACGGACTAACTCGGCTACCTCTGTGATACATGTTAGGTTCCTAGATGCTAATGCAGTAGCTTTCTTTAAAGCAGTGTTTCTCAACCAGTGGTATGAGTACCCTTTGGGGCACACCAAGGTCTTCCAGGTCATCAACTCATCTAGATATTTGCCTAGTTTTACAATGGACTACAGAAGAAACACTAATAAAGTCAGAACAATCTTAAAGTTCCTTCAGACAATGACTTGTTTCTACTTCTTCATATGCCTTATGCCGAAATGTAAGTACCATATTTCTACTCCAGCTCATTTATTTGATAACAAGATGGTAGAAAAGTCAGCAAATTTTCAGCTGTAGTGTTCTGTGCTATTTTTACATGTTTTTGTAAGTAGTTTTTAAGTGAGGTGTAACTTGGGGTTATGCAAAACAAATATGACTCCTGAAAAGGGTACGGGACTCTGGGAAGGTTGAATGGCACTTGTTTCAAGACTTCAGATTACTTTAGGAACATGTTTCTCAACCAGCGGTATGCGAGGGAAGTATGGGGGCACTGATACATTTTTTTTTTTAAAAAGGACACTTTATAAAAAAAGGTTTGGAAACAGTGCTTTAAAGGACATGGGAGAGAGGAGTGCTATTGAAGATTCTGTTTGCTATTTTGCCTCCTGTATGTGTATCCTGGGTGCAAAGGTAGCTGGTAGCTGGGTATAGTGGGAGTCACTGGGTGCTGAGGTGTGCTGGCTGAGGGCCACTGGAGGTCTGTTAGGTACTTCCTTCTCTCCCCTCATCTCACAGCCAGCTCTGGGAAAAGCTACTCTGCAGCATTTTGAAGTGCTGCTTTGGATATAGCTGAGGAGAGTTTGAGGAGAGGGAGCTGCTGCAGAGTTGCATGGGGGAAGGATGAGCAGAGCAATGAAAGCAACCGTGCAGATGGAGAAAAGCTGCTTCTGCCCTCCCTGTAGATTTGAGCACCCATTGTACACAGGTGTGTGTAAGCCCTGCAGTTGTGGCCCCGTGACTTGCTTCTCTGCCATTTGTACAGGCCATTCATTGACGGCTAGCACCAGTGGGTTCAGTCCCTGAAACTGCCATTGGTTTCTCAGATTAGCAGTAACCACAGAAAACTCAGACAAACAAATTCCAAGACAAAGTACGCATGGGGCAGGAGTAAGATGCACAGCAAACAATATAATTGTAGGCTACATCTTTTTGATACACTCTTTTGGATAAGGAATTTTAAAACATCCCTAATTGCCCCTCAACTATGTTAAATCTCACATTGAAGCTTTACCTTCCCCAAATGCCACGTAATTGGAAATTGTACTGCTTTGAAGGATCAGTCAAATGTAAATGAAAGAGGTATTAAAACATCCTGTTTCATAATTGGGTATATCTATTTTGTAGCTTTGGGTGGCTTCTTTCTCCGCAGGGCTGCAGACTTCCTTTAAAATGGAACTCTCCCTCCAGAAACAAAGAGGAAGAATTCTATTCACAATGGATAACCTCCTGCTCAGACACCATGCAAGAAGATTCAGAGAACACTTCATTATATTTCACCAAACACCATCTTACAGAACACTTAACTCCCCTGCATCCTTTTGGAGAATCCCCAGGAGCTACAATGACTGAAAGACTAGTCGTTTTGGCTTTAGCAGTTTTGTTGACAGTGAATATGCAGAGTTACCAATTAGTTATATATTTAAAAATAATCAGTATCATACTTAAAAAAAACTGGCTGATGGAGTACAAAGCCAGCTTTACTGAATGGTGCAGTTCAGTACTGAGTTCTCAAGCTGTATTTTTTCAAAAACAATGTTAAGTATGGCTATTCACCTGGTAGCCCATTATTAGTTCTTCGGAGACAAGTTTAGATTCCATTTCAGAGCAAAGGATGAATTTACAGGCACAGAAGTTATCACAATGCAGTATTCAAGAGCTGCATGAACCAAACAGACTTTGGCAGGTGGTCAGAATTTATATCTTGGAATGTTCCATATAAGTAAAAATGTTCTGATGACACTTCATTAGGGACATTGCCTAGACGGCTATTTTTAAAATAGATTATGGTAGGGCCAGGCCTGGGCCAGGCAGCTGGAGTCCCTTACCGAGCAAAGAAAACCTTCTCAGAGCTTTCAGGTTTATTTACACCCTGTAACCCCCATGCCAGTCTCTGAATTGAAAAATGAAAACTGTGAAGAAAGAACTTGAACTAATGGAAATTTTGATTTAGGGCTCTTAGGCTAATGGATTCATAGAATCATAGGATCATAGAAGAGTAGGACTGGAAGGGACCTCGAGAGGCCATTGAGTCCAGCCCCCTGCCCTCATGGCAGGACCAAGCACTTTCTAGACCATCCCTGAAAGCCATCTATCTAACCTCTTCTTAAATATCTCCTGTGATTACCACCTCCCTTGGCAATTCGTTCCAGTGTTTGATCAACCTGACAGTTAGGAACTTTTTCCTAATGTCCACCTGAACCTCCCCTGCTGCAATTTAAGTCCATTGCCTCTTGTCCTATCCTCAGAGGCAAGGAAGAACAAGCTCCCTCCCTCTGCCTTATGACACCCTTTTAGATACCTGAAAACTGCTATCATGTCCCCCCTCAATCTTCTCTTTTCCAAACTAAACAAGACCAATTCTTTCAGCTTTTCTTCATAGGTCATATTCTCTAGACCTTTGATCATTCTCGTTGCTCTCCTCTGGACCCTCTCCAATTTCTCCACATCCTTCCTGAACTGCGGTGCCCAGAACTGGACACAATACTCCAGCTGAGGCCTAACCAGCGCAGAGTAGAGCGGGAGAATGACTTTTCGTGTCCTGTTCACAACACACCTGTTAATGCATCCTAGAATCATGTTTGCTTTTTTTGCAACAGCATCACACTGTTGACTCATATTTAGCTTGTGGTCCACTATAACCCCTAGATCCCTTTCTGCTGTACTCATTCCTAGGCAGTCCTTTCCCATTCTGTATGTGTGAAACTGATTGTTCCTTCCCAAGTGGAGCACTTTGCATTTGTCCTTATTAAACTTCATCCTGTTTGCGTCAGCCCATTTCTCCAGTTTATCCAGATCCCTTTGAATTATGACCCTATCCTCCAAAGAAGTTGCAACCCCTCCCAGCTTGGTATCATCTGCAAACTTAATAAGTGTACTTTCTATGTCAATATCTAAATTGTTAATGAAGATATTGAACAGAACCGGTCCTAAAACAGACCCCTGCGGAACCCCACTAGTTATACTTTTCCAGCAGGATTGAAAACCATTAATAACTACTCTCTGAGTACAGTTATCCAGCCAGTTGTTCACCCACCTTATAGTAGCCCCATCTAAGTTGTATTTGCATAGTTTATTGATAAGTATATTATGTGAGACCATGTCAAATGCTTTACTGAAGTCTAGGTATACCACATCCACCGCTTCTCCCTTATCCACAAGGCTCGTTATTCTATCAAAGAAAGCTATTAGATTGGTTTGACATGATTTGTTTTTAACAAAACCATGCTGGCTGTTCCCTATCACCTTACCACCTTCCAAATGCTTGCAGATGATTTCTTTTATTACCTGCTCCATTATCTTTCCTGGCACAGAAGTTAAGCTGACTGGCCTGTAGTTTCCCGGGTTATTCTTCTTCCCCTTTTTATAAATGGGTACTATATTTGCCCTTTTCCAGTCTTCTGGAATCTCTCCCGTCTCCCACAATTTTCCAAAAATGATTGCTAAAGGCTCAGATACCTCTTCTATCATCTCCTTGAGGATTCTAGGATGCATTTCATCAGGCCCTGGTGATTTGCAGACATCTAATTTCTCTAAGTAAATTTTAATTTGTTCTTTTCCTATTTCAACTTCTAAACCTACCCCTTTTTCACTAGCATGCTCTATGTCAGGCATTCCTTCAGATTTCTCAGTGAAGACCGAAACAAAGAAATCATTAAACATCTCTGCCATTTCCAAATTCCCTGTTACTGTTTCTCCCTCCTCACTGACCAATGGCTCTACCCTCTCCTTGGTCTTCCTCTTGTTACCAATGTATTTGTAAAAAGCCTTCTTGTTTCCCTTTATGCTTGTAGCTAGTTTGAGCTCATTTTATGCCTTAGCCTTTCTAATCTTGCTCCTGCATGCTCGTGTTGTTTGCCTATATTCGTCCTTTGTAATTTGTCCTAGTTTCCATTTCTTATACGATTCCTTTTTTATTTTGAGATCATGCAAGATCTCCTGGTTAAGCCAAGGCAGTCTTTTGCCATGTTTTCTATCTTTCCTACGCAGTGGGATAGCTTGCTTTTGGGCCCTTAATAATGTCCCTTTGAAAAACTGCCAGCTCTCCTCAGCCGTTTTTCCCCTCAGTTTAGCTTCCCATGGGACCTTACCTACCAGCTGTCTGAGTTTACCAAAATCTGCCTTCCTGAAATCCATTATCTCTATTGTACTGTTTTCCCTTCTACCCTTCCTTAGAATTGTGAAGTCTATGATTTCATGATCACTTTCACCCAAGCATCCTTCCACTTTCAAATTCTCAATAATTTCCTCCCTATTTATTAAAATTAAATCTAGAACAGCTTCCCCCCGGTAGCTTTTTCAACCTTTTGGATTAAAAAGTTGTCTGCAATGCAATCCAAGAATTTATTGGACAGTCTGTCCCCTGCTCTATTAGTTTCCCAACATATACCTGTATAGTTGAAGTCCCCCATCACCATCAAATTCTGGGCCCTGGATGATTTTGTTAGCTGTTTAAAGAAAGCCTCTTCCACCTGGCTAGGGGGCCTGTAGTAGACTCCTAGTAGGACCTCATCCTTGTTTTTTACTCCCCTGAGTCTAACCCAGAGACTTTCAACCCGTCCATCTCCTATGTACATCTCCACCTCTGTCCAAGTGTGTACATTTTTAATATACAAGGCAACACCGCCTCCCTTCTTTCCCTGTCTGTCCTTCCTAAGCAGGCTGTACCCTTCAATACCAACATTCCAATCATGAGTATTATCCCACCAAGTTTCTGTGATGCCAACGATATCATAGCTGTATTCATTTATTAGTACTTCCAATTCTTCTTGTTTATTTTTAAATTATTTGATTGCAGATTTCATAATACAGAAAGTTAGGCAAGAGAAACAGTAATGAATGCATAACGAGGGATAAGTTGTTTATGTCTTTTGGCTCTTTACTGACTACTTTAGATAAAATTTCCTTTGGTATTTAATGTCAATTTTTAAACGCATTTTCTAAATTTTCCAAAGGTCTCTTTATAAAATCATGTGATGTGAAAGACAATATCAAATTTCCCACATACTAAGTTGATAATGAAAATGGTGACCACTCACTGCAAGTAGTTAAGTTCGTATGTGTACCAGTACACTGCAGGAGTGAAAAAGATGGAAAACTGCAGCAATTAGATGTCTGAATAACCAGACAAACAGCCTGAATTGTAGCAGGCTCTGTTTACAAAAATGAAACAATCACAAACAAGTTTGATTCACACGCCTCAGTAAGCGCAAAAACATTTGTAACAAGGAGCCTTACAAACTCAGCAATTAGTGCTATGGAAACAGTCTCTGCCATATGAGATCAACAGGATTACAACTCAGTGAAACGCAATGAGCATTCAGTCTTGCTTGGACACCAAAGCAGGACATGCTTTGAATTCCCAAACAAGCAACAATGGAAAACTCAACAACCAACCATGCCTGCAGCAGCAAAATATGCCAATAAATGCTTGAACAAAACTGTATAAAAGCCAAAGAGACAGGCCCAGACAAGCCTATTATAAAAGCCTTGAGAGTTTTGCAGCAAACTGTTGCAAAAGGTTTACACAAAAATTCTACTTTGTTTTAGAAAGAAAACATATAAAAACAATATCATTAATAGACATCCAGCTACAGGGTTGTATTTTGTGTGTGTGTGTGTGTGTGTGTGTGTGCGTGTAAGTAAGCACATCTTACAATATATAGCATTATGTAAACCTATTTCACTGTGCTCTACTCAGAGGTGTCTTTATATCAATGCAAAGACCACGGTCTAGTGCAGTACTTCTCAACCTTTTCCATACTATTAATAATTTCTGAAGATAAAGAGCTGCTTGAGAGTCCCACTTACATAAGATCTCTGTACCTTCCCTGCAGCATCTATAGGGCTGGATTACATGAAAATGTGAAAAATGCAATATTAAGGCATTTGGATGAAAATAAACTCACTTTCATGTAATAAGAGCAGATGCTAGGTGTTATTTCCGCATCGTGTATTTGTGCTGTTTAATTCTTCTCCCTTGTACTAGAACTTTCTGTTCATTACTCCTGTTCTCTCCTCATTGCCTGTAATCCCAATAACTCCTGTCTCTTCAGGCACTTTGCCTTTTGGTTCTGACCCAGTAATTCTGTGTCAGTCTGATTACCTAATTACAGTTCAAGGTTATATACTTTTTAAAATTACATCATCGGCATAATCCGAAGCAATGTCACTCATTCTGGCTCTCTAAGATGTCTAAAAATCAGTGTCTAGACATCAACCATTGCTGCAAAAATTTCTTCACCAGAAGATGGCACTTGCTATATGTGTTATGCACTGCTGAAACTGAGCTCGTGCAGTCTGCTGTTGGAACACAGGAGTTAAAGTTTAAAAGACCTGTTAAATCACTGATTTCATTCTATTTCCAGTCCAGGATTTAATCCATAGAGAGAGGATGTATAAGCTATTAAACTGATAATACACTGGACTCCCAGGCTATGTCTAGATTGAAGAGATCAGTCAGCAAATGATATGCAGATTACACAATACATTTGAGAATCTCCTGCCGACAGTTCTGCCAGGAGAGTCTTTCCTGACATTTGGCCCATCTATATGTGGCCAAATGTTGGGAAAACCTTCTTTGCCAACACATCCCTTCTTCTTCATGGAATAAGGATGTCGGCAGAAGGCTCCTAGGGCACCAGACTTCTGTCTCCCAACAGAAGCCTGCAATCCAGACATAGCCCTTCTGGTTTCTATGGGATCAGAACCGGACCCTTGATTTTTGGTGAACAGACACGTTGATACACTTTTACATTTGCTACAACCCATAACTTTGTATATGAGAGCATTTTTATTATTCTCTTTCATCTATAGTTAAGGGAGCTATTCAAAAATGTAATTGAAAGCTTTTTTTTCCCAAAGAAAAATGGCCTTTTTTCAAAACTGAAAGTTTTCACAAGTCTTTTAACTTTATTTTAAAAGCACATTTTTCCTTCAAAACCAAAACATCTGATTGTCGATAATTTGATATTTTTGTATTTCTTCCTTTTCCTTTCTGCCAATTATGCTAATAGAATGAAAGATGTTTGTTTATGTATAAGGTTTCCCCACACTTTTAATTTCCCCTTTTCTTTTTCTTTTCAAAACTTCCTCTACTGTGGAGCAGTTAGAGTGGAAAAAGAGGGTGCGGGGGAGAGGGGGCGGCAGAAAAGGGAAGAAAAAAGGAAACTGAAAAAAAATTGATATAATTTATTTTATTGCTAAGGTGGGAAATAGAGAACAAAAGCTCTACGTGATATCTTTCATTTGGTACTTAAATACTATTTAGTCTTAAATAGTTCATTTAGTCTTTTAAATAGTTTGTGTATAATAGTAGGTTCCTAGCAGTGCCCATTCAAACTTGTAAAATAGTTTCCACCTTTTGTTGACAGACAGGGCTTCCAGTTTCCCAGGCAGCCCTTCTTGCAGAGCTGCTGGTCAGCCACTCTGTCAAGGGAGGGCCAGGTAGTCTGGCTGCTCTCTGTCGACAGAGCGGATTTCCATTCTGATCTGCTTTTATGTGTAGACACAATCTATCAACAGAAGTTTTGCCAGGAAATCCCTTCTGAAAGCCACTTGTGTCAACCGAGGCTTCTCATGTAGATGTGGCCTATATCTAGCCCACCCAGCCTCCCAAATGGACAGCACTGACTGAAGGAACCAGCAAAATAGCCTGGGATATATTGACTGAATAGTTTCCTCCACTGACTCCTTTGGAAGCTCTAGCAGAAACTCAGGGTACACCCCAAATGAATCATCTAGGGCTGATGTTTTCCCTCCCACTCTCACAAGATGAATTCCAACCTTCCTGTCACTGGGGCACAGTGGATCAAGCTGACCTAAGAGATGCAATTTACACCTCCCTGTGCCAGTGTGGGTGGACTTTGTCCATAATAGAATTACTGTTGGAAACTTGATTGCAGACATTAAAAGAAAACCAAATCAAATAAGGAAGTATACACAACACTGCATATTGCACTATTTTATATTGCTAAGAATTTATTTGAAAATGGAGCATATACATAACAAAGTGGACCCTATAAAAATAGAAAAGGGCATTTTCAGAAATCAGGGCACCCTTTCGAAGGAGCCCTGGCTACATTGCTATTTTTATTTCACAAATCAGCCGTTTTGAAGGGCCAGGTGGCTGCCATTATGCAAATGAGGCTCTAAATATTTATACCACTATCTTATTTGCACTTTCCAGTGGCCATAATTTACATGTCCCTTCCAAAAGGGAAGGGTAATATATCCACAGCCTACAAGGAATAGCGCCTATTCCAAACTAGATATTTCAGAATAGGGGCTGCATAGACAGGGAACAGGGGCTATTTTGACACAAGCTATAGTGCTTCCAGGGGCCCTAATCTGAAATGGGCTCTATTGTGTGTGGACGCTCTCTTTTCAAAAAGCTGAGCACTATTGCAGATGTGCAATTTGTATGCAGAAGCGCTATTTGATGGGGGAGCTCTAAAGAGGGTGTAGAGAGGCTGTTCTCAGTAGTTAGTGATGGATGGCAGGACAAAGAACAATGGTCTCCAGTTACAGAGGGGGAGGTGTAGGCTGGATATTAGGAAAAACTATTATACTAGGAGAGTGGTGAAGCCCTGGAATGCATTACTTAGAGAGGTGGTGGAATCGCCATCCCTAAAGGTTTTGACAAAGTCCTGGCTGGGATGATGTAGTTGGGGTTGATCCTGCCTTGGAAAAGGGGCTGGACTTAACGACCTCCTGAGGTCCCTTCTAGCCCTAGGATTCTATTAGAGTACTCTAGAAAATCTCTTCCAGAATAGTTTATTAAGAAATAATGCTGCTGTGTAGACATAGCCCTGGACTGCTATCCCAGTAGCATATCCACAGTAAAAACTAACATAAAGATGTTATTTTCACTGATGCAACAATTCATTCTTTTTCACTCAGTACTTTAAAATGTGTTCATTTCTTCAACATTCAAAATCATAACCTCAGGCATCAACTTCTGCAGTGGAAACAATTGCAGTTCCCTTATTTATGTGGGAGGAACTATAATCCAACAGTTACAAGGCTTTTAATTTTAATCAAATTATTGAAAATCTATTAGGCTAAAAGGTTTAGAATACTTAAGTTAGAGGGCAAGAAAAACATCAAGAAAAAATTTAGTGCAAACATTAATTTGATCTGAAAAGCAACTGAACAAGTGAAAATACTGTAGGTTTAAATTTAACAGTATACCGAACATATATAAAGCCAACATTTCATTTAATTATAAATGCATCATATCTGAAAAAACAATATTAAGATTTTCATGATCACTTTAATAGAAGACACAATTAATTCTGAATTCTCAGCTGCAGTATCAGAAAAAGCATATAGAACATTAAACTGCACAAGTTAAGATTGCAAGTTTGAGCAGTGTGGAGCATTCAGAACTCCCACTATAATTGCCCAAGGCCGCGTCTACACGTGCATGCTACTTCAATGTAGCGGCGCCAACTTCGAAATAGCGCCCGTCACGGCTACATGTGTTGGGCGCTATTTTGAAGTTGAAATCAACGTTAGGTGGCGAGACATCGAAGTCGCTAACCCCATGAGGGGATGGGAATAGCGCCCTACTTCGAAGTTGAACGTCGAAGTAGGGCACGTGTAGACGATCCGCGTCCCACAACATCGAAATAGTGGGGTCCGCCATGGCAGCCATCAGCTGAGGGGTTGAGAGACGCTCTCTCTCCAGCCCCTGCGGGGCTCTATGGTCACCGTGTGCATCAGCCCTTAGCCCAGGGCTTCTGGCTGCTGCTGCTGCAGCTGGGGATCCATGCTGCATACACAGGGTCTGCAACCAGTTGTCGGCTCTGTGGATCTTGTGTTGTTTAGTGCAACTGTGTCTGGGAGGGGCCCTTTAAGGGAGCGGCTTGCTGTTGAGTCTGCCCTGTGACCCTGTCTGCAGCTGTTCCTGGCACCCTTATTTCGATGTGTGCTACTTTGGCATGTAGACATTCCCTCGCAGCGCCTATTTCGATATGGTGCTGCCCAACGTCGAAGTTGAACATCGACATTGCCAGCCCTGGAGGACGTGTAGACGTTATTCATCGAAATAGACTATTTTGATGTCGCTACATTGAAATAAGCTATTTCGATGTAGCGTGCACGTGTAGACGTAGCCCATGTCAATTAGTGACAAAGCAAGAAAAAGAAACCAGATCTCCTGACTCCCAAGCCCACAAGTTGGACCACTCCCTACTCACAATTAAAAAAGACATGTTGCATTTGCATCATCCCTCCTTGCCTCTCAAAACATTTTGTCATGATGAATAAGCAATATTGTCAACATTTTACTACGGAGAAACTGAAGCACTTTGCCCTTGTAGTTACCCATCATTGGTAGTTACAAGCACAACACTGGTATCTGACTGGCAGTCCACTAGTTACATGCCTGATCCAAAGCTCACTGAGGACAATGGGAATCTTGTTGTTGATTTCCATGGGCTTTCAATCAAGCAATCATTATGGTATTCTGCCTCTCTGTTTGTATGTGTGCAGACCCAAGGGTACATTCTTTGGGTGCTGACCTCATTTTCCTCCTCCTTAAACACAACTGATTACTGCAGCCCCGATGTAGAGCAATATCTAACTTGTTACCTCATAGCTGTCTTCTAGTTAAATGCTAATTAAAATACTTGTTAATTGATTATTCAAAATGTAATTACACATTTAGTGCTAATGTAATTTTGAGTTTCATTTGATACCAACCACACTTACAATCTACATATTCATGAGCCTCAGAGGGTGCTGTTTTAAAAGGCAGCAGAATTTAATAAACATGACAGAAACTGGCTTATATCCAAATTAAAGCTCAAGGCACATCACTTAAAGTGTTAAGCCTGTTTTATTTTCTCGGGTTACTGTACCAAGGATTATTTTTCTAAATAAATCCACATGAAATACTCTTAAACAAGATCCGAGCATATACTATGGAAATGTGAGAATGAATATTCCATCAAAGCAGTAATCAGTGTCACTTAATATTAATGTTCTATGAAATACTCAGTTGCAAATATAATAGGCCAAATTCTCTCCTCAGATACACTGATGCAACTGCCCATATATGTCTATAAACACAAGGGGTATTGTCTCATTGTAGGAATGCCAGAACCTAACCCATCCCAGGCAAAGTAGAAAAGCTGTATATTGTTTGGCTGTGTGAGTGGATTCATACTGGAAACACGTTTACCAGAAAATGTCACCTGATAACAAAGAAAATCAATGTTTTTATGCTTTTGAAACTTATTCAAAACTATTGGAGATGCCCATAAGTAATGTATGTAATCATGTGCTTCTATTACTATTACACTTGTCTTCACTCATTTCTGTGTTCTCATTGTGTTTCACATTCACTTATTACATCTTGTCTTAAATTAGATGGTAAGATCTCTGGGGCCAGGACAATGGGTTGGTACATTGCAAGTACAATAGAATCCCAGTTCTGCTTGGGGCCTTTGGGTGCTTTCATAATCATAATAAGAAGAAATAAAATAAAAGCAAAACATCACCCTTGTTCGTTTCTAAAGAGTTTTGCCTGGCTAAAGACTCACCAGGGCTTGGTTGCTCTCCAAAGGAAAGTTAAAAATCCCAGGAGACATTTTAAAAGTATGGAGGTAAGTGGGGTGTCTTGGCCTAATTTCCCTCTCTATATATATTTGTTGTCTCAAGGCTTTCTTAGAGTTTGGTGAGCACAAGATGAGTGCTTGTTTGCCTATGTAGCCTTTGAATTACTCATTACTTAGTAAATAGCTTTGGGATACTTTGAGTGTGCAATATACTACATGAAAACAACTTATATTATACTCAGTTTACTTGTTTCTAAGTCACAACCAATGAAATTGGGAAATCTGTAAGTTACAGGAACATAAAATACATCAAGGCCTCCATTCATCAAAATTAAAGCAGCATTTCTCAAGTGTCTGTCAGAGGAACTTTATGTATGGCCTCAGGAAGACTAACATGCCTCTTCATAGAGACACCGTTGAGTGAAACAATATCTTTTATTGGACCAACAACTGCTAGTGAGAGAGGCAAACTTTGAAGCCAAACGGTGCTCTTCTTTAGGTGATGCTCTGAGGGGAAAAGAAAAAAAAAAGAGTTTTGTATGGCTTGGAAGCTTGGCACCCTTATCAACAAAAATGGAGCGAAGAAAAAGATATTACCTCACACACCTTGTCTCATTAATATCCTAGAACCAGTAAGGCTACAAACACACTGCATGCCTTGTCACAGTGATTTTCAGAGAATTGTTTTTATTCTGTATGAAAACTGATATAGAGTATTACTAGAATTTAATTTAATAGAGTATTAAAGTTATATTGTGGTGGACCCAAAAGACAGGACATTCCATAACGGCAACAACACTGGAAGTGGGAGTGGGAAATCATAAGGAAATTCTGTTTCTAAGACTTCAGAAATCTATCAGCTTCCAAAAATTGCAAGTAATATGTATGTATTCGACAGTGCATAACTATATACCTAGGCACTACCTGAGTGCTGACAATCTTGTTCAAAAACTCTGGAATCCAGCTGGGCATGAATTGCTACATAGATGTCCACAGTGTACTGGTACTCACTACCTCCAGGCCTGCTCATTAGTGAGGAAAATCTGCCCCATAAAGGTTACCTGTTTACTGATATAGTATGAGACAGACAGGGATCCAGGGAGCTTCAGGAAAGCTTGCAAAAGAAAGCGCATCAATTGAGCTTCTAAGCCCTGTCTCAGCAAAACCCTAGAGCAAAGAATCAGTCAGGTGCCTTACTCAACTTTAGATTACCTCACGTAAGTTAGCTCAGGGAACCTTTTGCTAACTGGTATGTGACTATGTATTTAGAAATTGAGCTGAGGCTGGTCTGACACGAGTAGTTTCCTGGAGGGAGGCCTCATTTCTTGGAGAATGGAAGGAAGGGCATAAACAGATCATTAGATTAAAAAAGACAGAGTGTCTGGGCCAGCTGCGATAAGCAGTAGAACATGCAGGGAACCATTTACAAACAATAGAAAAGACATATTATGAATATAAAGAGGAAGTTAGGCTTGGACAATGCATGGTCAGAGTGTTCTGCAAAGGGATTTGGTCCTGAAAAGCAACCAAGTCAAGCCAAAAATGAGTGATGCAATGCTTGGTGTAAATGTATATGAAGGTAGAGGGTTTGCATATAACTTTGGATGTGTGGTAAGCCCTATACTCACACCCTATGCCTGAATAAAGGTACCTGAGTGATGAAATCTGGAATTAAACTGAGTTTCCTGGATCTGAGAGAACTGGATAAAGGGAGGTAACTCTACTCTGAATACTTACCAGGCACAGTGGCTTAAACAGTAACTTGGCCTTAAGGAATACCGGAAGAAATGGAGAGGGACCAGTTCTACAGAGATTTGGTCAGGAGAGGCAGCAAGGACTTTATTTATATGTCTCAGCTCCAAATGGTTTCTAATATAAACAGGCCAGACAGACAACAGAAACATGATTAGCCCCATTTTACAAGGGGGTAGCTAACACACAGAAGCTGTGTCTACACGTGCACGCGTCTTCGAAGTAGCGGCACTAACATCGAAATAGCGCCCGTCGCGGCTACATGCGTCGGGCGCTATTTCGAAGTTAACTTCGACGTTAGGCGGCGAGACGTCGAAGTCTCTAACCTCATGAGGGGATCGGAATAGCGCCCTACTTCGACGTTGAACGTCGAAGTAGGGACCGTGTAGACGATCCGCGTCCCGCAACGTCGAAATTGTGGGGTCCTCCATGGCAGCCATCAGCTGGGGGGTTGAGAGACGCTGTCTCTCCAGCCCGTGCGGGGCTCTATGGTCACCATGGGCAGCAGCCCTTAGCCCAGGGCTTCTGGCTGCTGCTGCTGCAGCGGGGGATTCATGCTGCATGCACAGGGTCTGCAACTCGTTGTCGGCTCTGTGTATCTTGTGCTGTTTAGTGCAAGTGTGTCTGGGAGGGGCCCTTTAAGGGAGCGGCTGGCTGTTGAGTCCGCCCTGTGACCCTGTCTGCAGCTGTTCCTGGCACCCTTATTTCGATGTGTGCTACTGTGGCGTGTAGACGTTCCCTCGCTGCGCCTATTTCGATGTGGTGCTGCGCAACGTTGATGTTGAACATCGACTTTGCCAGCCCTGGAGGACGTGTAGACATTATTCATCGAAAAAGCCTATTTCGATGTCGCCACATTGAAATAGGCTACTTCGATGTAGGCTTCACGTGTAGACGTAGCCAGAGAGATTCAACCAACATGAAACTGGACACTTGTGTAACAGCCAAGAATTGAACCTAAAGCTCTTGTGAACCCTCCTGCCCAGGCTTGGTGTACTGACGAGAAGATCATCCTTCCTTTCTCATTTTCTCAGCGACAGGGATTTTTGGTGAGAGATGGAAGGCAATCCTCCCATCACCCCACTGAAGCTGAGTGGGTTGCGTTTACAGTGCTCCTTGCCCTGACTGGCCCAGACAGTATAAGAGCTAAGAACCTATCATGTCTCCTGCACAGAAATATGGAGTGGCATGGCCCCAATTCAAATTTCTTCTGTACTAAAAGTGTGCAGATTAGGCAGAAGTGGACAGGCCTGCTGATGGGGGCGCAAAAGGGGCAGTTGCCCCAGGACCTGGTGTTTTGCCAGCGGCAGTGGCTCTGGGTCCCTTTGAAAGCAGTTTTGCTCCACCATTCTGCATGGCTGTGCAGGGGGAAGGGCCTAGCTTTGTGATCTGAGCAGTGCTAAGGGTTGACTGCCCTTAGCCCTGCCCCTTGCACTCTTAGCCCTGCCTCTTCCAGGGCCGTGGGGTCAGGTCCCAGGGCCAACGATGGCTGTCAATGAATGTGGAATCCCTCTGAAATAAAGCGTTCCCAGGTACAGGCCTGACAACTGCTTCCACATAAGCCACTGGCAAAATTCTTACTGACCTCAGTGGAAACAAGTTTGGGCTTCTTGTATGCAATACAGAAGGGATCTCAGAGGGAAACTGACTCAGTGCAGGCTCCAAAATCCTACAGGCTTTCTTCAGACACGAAGTGCAATATTTTGTACTACAGAGAAGAGGTGTGCCTTTAGTTATTGTTGTGGTCATGTAAGCCAGCACCTCATCGGCCTCAGAAAGTTTGCTCTCCCTTGCAGAGAGCATCATACTCACGGCTGAACTGAATGAGAGTTAAGGTTCCCCTCCCGCCCCGCCCACAATTGCTTGGACCTTGAGCCTCCATTATCTCTCTCACCCTTGCATATGCTATAGCAGGATGGGCTAACGGAACCAAGATTGATGCTGCTATATACAGTCCGTAGGAGGAAATCAGACAGAGATGCTTATAATGCAATAGCATACACCCTCATTTTCTACCTCCAGAAAAAATTCTTGCCTGACACAATAGCTTAGAATTTGAGGCCAGCACACGGCCACTTTGTGTCATGGAGCTGTCAGGATGGTGGGAATGGGGAGGTCTTTTACAGCAAGAGTCCTGAGAGAGTCTGGACTCTGAAACAGTAAAAACGTCCAATTTTCATATTGTCTCTCCTGACTCATTGTAAATCAGGCATTTAAAGGATGCTTTTCATTCTTGCTTCCCTTTAGGTGTCTCTTATTCCTCCCTGGAAAAAGGAAAGATGTGGTTTATAGCTGACTGCGGGACAGAAATGACATATATAATGGCAACAGCAGGCAACAAATGTGTCCCTAAAGTGGCAATATGTGCTTTTCGTTTTGTTTTAAGACAAATGATAAGTATGATGGGCAATTTTTTCTTTTCAAACCCTCATTCGAAGTGAATTTAGAAAATAACATTAGGTGTATTCAGTAATAAGGGCTGCATATTCTGATAATATGAACAATAGGGCAAGAATATCAGGTTAAAATACTACAGGGCAAAAGGAAAAATTTTCTTTGTTATGTAGCATGTTTTATAAAAAATTATTAATGCACCGAAGGTTAATGACTTCTTTCATTCATTTCTTTTCCTGTCATCCTAGCTTTTCAACTAAAAAAATGAACGAAAAAAACCACACTCCCACCAAACCATCAGTTCTGACTGCCAATTTCTTGCTGATTATCTGGACTGTTCACAACTGTCTTAAAATGGACTGACCATGCACCAGAATGATATTGTCTCTGTTACAAGTTCAGACTATGTTCACAAATCTAACCAACCAGCAGGAGAAGTTTTTCAACGGGGAAGAAAATAATTGTTGATAAAACAATACAAGAGTGCAATTTAAAGAATGAATCTTGAAACCTTACCTGTTTGAGTACCTCTGCTGACTTCAGCATATTTTTCAATTTTCAGGGTATCAGGAAGGGAGTTCAGACCTGGAGTGGGGCCACACCCATCCTTTTGAATTCCACCAGCACTCCCTGCCACATGCAGAGGAGTCTCTGCTTTCTCTGCATGGCCTCATGGGAAAGAGGTCTGGGGTTAGAGGCTGAGGGGAAGGGAGCATGACTGAAGTAGTCTAGTAAGCACTGAGGTGCGGTACTTGGGCACACAATTTGAGCAGCCAAACATTAGGCTGGAGTCCATGGGGCTGCCAATAACATCAGGAAGACTTTGAGAAACTACTAATTTTTTTTCCTGCCATTTCCCCCTGCTGGTCTAACTTCTTGGACCCCTCTTTATATAGTGAAAATTGAGTCCTGCTCAGCTATATCTTAATCAATTATTTTGCTTACATTTTACTAATCAGCCCTAACATACTGTCACAGAATTCCCTAACCAATCATACCTTACCACTTTCACTGATTTACATTGATGCTACATCTACACTAGAGGGTTTTGTTGACCAAAACCCAGGGAGCGTGCGGATTATCAAGGCACTCTGTGGAAACTCAAGTGACAGAACACAGCACTTCTGTCAACAGTCTTATTCTGCTCCCCGAGCAGCACAACGCCTTTGCTGACAGAGATCTGTTGAGAGAAATGTGAGGTAATGTACACCACCTCACCAGCAGGGCAGGACAGCCCCACCCCAGCACCAGGGCAGGTCTGCAGCCAAAGGGTCCATCACTGCATCCAGAAGAACCTCTAGAGGGATAATAATTCTGCAATGTGAAATTGCGGAGTTATTAACAGTGGTTTGTAACCTATCCTTTAAATCCACTTTGGTACCAAATGACTGGAAGACGGCCAATATAACACCAATATTTAAAAAAGGCTCTAGAGGAGATCCTGGCAATTATAGACCGATAAGTTTAACATCAGTACCAGGTAAATTAGTAGAAACACTAGTAAAGAGTAAAATTGCAAGGCACATAGAAGAGCACGAATTGTTGGGCAAAAGTCAGCATGGTTTCTGCAGAGGGAAGTCGTGTCTGTCTAATCTATTAGAATTCTTTGAAGGGGTTAATAAACATGCGGACAAGGGGCACCCAGTGGACATAATATACCTAGATTTCCAGAAAGCCTTTGACACGGTCCCACACCAAAGGCTTTTATGTAAATTAGGTGGTCATGGGATAGGAGGAAAGGTCCTTTCATGGATCGGGAATTGGTTAAAAGACAGAAAACAAAGGGTTGGAATAAATGGTAAATTTTCACAATGGAGGGGGGTAACTAGTGGTGTTCCCCAGGGCTCAGTCCTGGGACCGATCCTGTTCAACTTGTTCATCAATGATCTAGAAAATGAGGTAAGCAGTGAGGTGGCAAAGTTTGCAGACGACACCAAGTTGTTCAGGACAGTCAAAAGCAAAAGGGATTGTGAAGAACTACAAAAAGATCTCAGCAAACTGAGTGATTGGGCAGCAAAATGGCAAATGAAATTTAATGTGGGTAAGTGTAAGGTAATGCATGTTGGAAAAAATAACCCAAATTACACGTACTACATGATGGGGTCAAATTTAGCTATGACAGATCAGGAAAGGGATCTTGGAGTTATAGTGGATAGTTCTCTGAAGACATCCACGCAGTGTGCAGCGGCAGTTAGTAAGGCAAATAGGATGTTAGGAATTATTAAAAAAGGGATCGATAATAAGACAAAAGATATCATACTTCCCCTATATAAAACTATGGTACGCCCACATCTCGAGTACTGCGTGCAGATGTGGTCTCCTCACCTCAAAAAAGATATATTGGCATTAGAAAAGGTTCAGAAAAGGGTGACTAAGATGATTAGGGGCTTGGAAAGGGTCCCATATGGGGAGAGGCTAGAGAGACTGGGACTTTTCAGTTTGGAAAAGAGGCGATTGAGGGGCGATATGATAGAGGTATATAAAATCATGAATGGTGTGGAGAAAGTGAATATAGAAAAATTATTTACCTTTTCCCATAATACAAGAACTAGGGGACACCAAATGAAATTGATGGGTAGTAGGTTCAAAACTAATAAAAGGAAATTTTTCTTCACACAGCGCACAGTCAACCTGTGGAACTCCTTGCCCGAGGAGGCTGTGAAGGCCAGGACTCTATTAGGGTTTAAAAAAGAGCTTGATAAATTTTTGCAGGTCAGGTCCATAAATGGCTATTAGCCAGGGATAAAGTATGGTGCCCTAGCCTTCATAACAAGGGCAAGAGATGGATGGCAGGAGATAAATCACTTGTCTTCTGTTCTCCTTCTCTGGGGCACCTGGCATTGGCCACCGTCGGCAGATGGGATGCTGGGCTTGATGGACCTTTGGTCTGACCCAGTATGGCCATTCTTATGTTCTTATGTTCTTATGCCCTCTAGAGGATGACTGACCTCATCGAGCAGCAGCTGTGGGACAACAGGGAGTGGCAGTTCTGGGCCTATGACCAGCTAATGTCCCACTTTGATTCCACCACGGGGGTCTGGTGGGGACATGATGGCCCAGCCGCCGACAGCTACTGACCCTGGCCGTGCCCCTGCCCCTACTGTCTCCACCCCCATTGCCCCCCCACCCCGTGTCCTGCTGCCCTGCCTGCTCCAGCCACCCTGCAGGGTGTTCTAGACCTCCTGCAATGGCTGAGGGCCAAGCCCATCCTCCCTGCTCTGAAGGTCTCCCCATTACCCAGACACCCCCTGGGAGGAGTCAGTCAGTGAAGGGGAGGGTCATGGTGGGGATGGGACAGGGCCTTGGGCCTGGGGCCCCCACTGGGGGGGGTTATTTGGGGCTGTGGGAGATGCATTCCCTTGGGCCTGGGGCCCTGGGGAGGGTTATTTGGGGCTGTGGGAGATGCATTCCCTCAGGGCCTCATGGATCTGCACCCCCATCCCAATGGGCCTGGTGGATGGGAGCTGTGCCCAGCCGCTTGTACCCATGGGTGGCCTCCACCCCACACCCTACAGGCCTGCCCATTCCCCTCTGCTTAGTTGTACAGGGCACAGCTTGAGGCCACAACTTGGTAGATGTTGTGCTACCCCACATTCGGAAGGGTGAGCAGGCACCGAAAGCATGCCTTGTGGCAGCTGAAGGCACACTCAGCCTGTATCCTGGCCCGATTGAGGCAGGCTTTAAAGAGTTTCTGACTTGGGTCCAGCTGGCTGGTGTATGGTTTTATAAGCCACAGCATGGGTGGGTGGGCCACATCCTGCACAATGCACAGTGGCAGGTGCATATCCCGACCACCAGCAAATGGTAGGGGACAAGTGTACCTGCCTCCATCCTCTGGCACAGGCCAGAGTTGCAGAACACCCCGGTGTCATGTTCCCAGCCTGACCACCCAACATAAATGTCTATAAACTGTCCACTGCGGTCAAGCAGAGCCTGCAGCACCATGGAGAACTACACCTAGCCCTCGATTTATCAACATAATCCATTCCATTAAAACTATTTGTGAGATGATAATTCATAAACTGAAAATGAAATTCCTGTTAATTTCAATGTAAAAAATTCCGACTGGTTCCCAGCTCCCAAAAAATCATCCAATATTGCTTTCCGCATGTTACAGTACAGTGGACCCTCAGTTACATGAAGGTTGTGTTCCTGAGCAACCTCATGTAACTCAAATTTGGTGCGAGTCAGAAGGAGCTGGGAATCAGGAAGCAGCCTGGCTCCTAGCTCCCCTGTGCTTGGGGGAATCTGGAAAACTGACTGCTGCCTGATTCCTGGCTCCCTGCTGCTCCTGTGGACCAGCAAACTGTATCCTGTCTCCTCTGAGTGGCGGGCAGCCAAGAGCCTGGCTCTGGGCTGCCCACTGCTTACAGGAGAGGGAAAACTGGCCAGAGTATCTGTGCTGGTCAGTTTCCCTGTTCCTGTGAGGAGTGGCAGCCAAGGGTCAGGCTGCCGTCCCTGACAGGAGTGGGGAAACTGCTCCTGTCAGGGGTGGCCAGAGTCAGGCTGCTGCCCCGACAGGATTGCAGAAACTGACCAGCACAGCAGCTGATCAGTTTCCCTGCTCCTCTGAGTGGCAGGGAGCTGGTGCCTGGCAGCCCTGAGCTGTACACCAGCTCCCCACCACTCAAAGTGGCATTAACCGGAGATACACGCAAGTTGAGTGCATGTATCTTGGGGTTCTTCTATATTATACTATCATAAAAGTAAGAGCAGAGCTACTTTATTGTTTTTTAATGATCTCTATTACTAGTACGGACTTCTTAGATAGGTTTGAAGAAAGTGGTGTTGATGCAAGTTCCATGGGATCACCTGCATCCAGTCCTATGGAATCATCTGCGTCATCATTGGAAACAGCTCTGTAGTGACTTCAATCTCCGTAATTGCGGTTTTATCTTCAGCTTTTGAGTTTCAGGGTGATGAGAGTTTAGGAGGAGGTGATGAGGTTGAGGGTTGAAAAAATGATAGAATTGACGTTTGTACTGCAGCCCTCTTTTTCCTGATAGCTTCAAATGGCTTCATGAATTTGTCGCTGTAAGTTTGGGTCATTGTCGTCGAGACTTTATGTAGCTGCCTACAATGCACTGAAAAATTTTGAGAGTGTTTTAGTGTCCAGCATTTTTTGCAGTTCATCCAATTCTTCCTCCTTCTTTTCTGATAACTTTTCTTCATCCAGCTGAATTAATTTTTCGTTAATCTGTTCTTCACCGTGTAACGATAACAGGTCTTGAACATCATCTGCGTCTACTTCATTGAATGCTGCTTGAGTCGCCAGTTGCATGATAGAACCTGAATGTCTTTCACTTCACCCTCAAAACCACAGAAATCATGAACATATTTCAGCAATAGCTTTTTCCAAACACCATTCAGGGTACTTTGGGTAATTTTATTCCATGCAGTTGTGATATTTTCTATAGCCATCTTGATGTTGTATTTCTTCCACAACTGCTTAATTGTTGGTTTGTCTTCTCCGTCTGATGCTGTTATGAGATACAGCATCACCAATTGCAGATAGTAAGCTTTAAATGTAGCGATGATGCCTCGATCCACTGGCTGAAGGATGGAAATGGTATTTGGGGTCAAAAAAATCACTTGAATGTTATTGCCATAGTCTTCGACACTGATAGAGTAACCGGGAGCATTATTGAGGATCTGCAGACATTTATTTCCCAGATTATTTTCAGCACAACATTTGGAGATGATGAGGAAAGGTAGCTTATTACGAAATCAGCAAAAACCTGCTTTGTCACCCATGCCTTTTGATTAGAATGCCAGATCACAGGAAATGATGCCCTGTTTAAGTCTTTAAAAGCCCTCTGATTTTCTGAATGGGGAACAAGGAGAGGCTTCAATTTCACATTTCCTTCCAAAAGTCCACGAAGAAGTAATGTTAGTCAATCCTTCATGGCCTGGAAATCTCTTGCTTTTGTTTTCTCCCTTGAAATAAAGGTTCAAGATGGCATTCTTTTCCAGAAAAGGCCCATTTCATCAACATCAAAGATTTGTTTTGGAGAATATCCACCTTCAAATTACTCATTGCAGTATGGCTGGGAAAATATTAGCTGACTGAATATCAGCAGAGGCTGCTTCACCTATAACATGCAGACTATAATAATGTGAATGCACTTTAAAGCACTCAAACCAGCTGTGACTTGCTTTGAACGTTATTTCAGCAGCCTCAGCTTACCTCTCTTCCTCGGTTTTCTTCTTTGGGTCCTCAAAGGCAGCACTTTCTCCCTTATGATGAGCAAGCTCAAAGACATGTTGCATTCATTATTGCTGTCGATCCAATATATTAAAAGTTTACCCATTATTGCACCCCTGGCTTTTGCCATTCAATACAACTTTTAGCTCCACCAACATATGTTTCTGCCCATTCTTTTATCTTTTCTTTCTGCACAAAGATTGTACGCACTGTCAATGCCACCAATTTCATTGCCAAACATGTGGGTCTTTCAGTTACTGGCCCTCTTCAATTCTTTTGATAACTTCAAGTTTGGTAGCCACAGATATTGCTTTATTTGGTTTTTGGCCTTAGTGTCAACTCCTGAAGAAGCTTTTTCAAGTCTAGGACCCATGATAATCACAAATAATAAAAATATTTCATGATTAATATCACTCACAGACAAGATGACACAAACACAATGAAGCATGTGGACCAACTGGGAAAAGCTGGGCAGTTGAGGGGCTACTGTGCAAATGATGGTATGTAGAAGTTCCCACTTCTGTAGCTGTAGCCCCAGTATCTATTTTAAAGACCGAGGACCAGGCAAACAGAGCCTTTCAGCATGGGATATAATTTCACCATGGGATATAATAACAACATACTGTTCAATCTTGGCATGCTAATAACAGCATCTGGATCAATAATAAGTAAAAAGAAAGAAAGAAAGAAAAAGAAAAATATCCTTTCTAGTAATCTAGAATCACTCAGTTCAGGAGTCTCCTCATCGGAATTCATTAAATTTCCCAGCGCAATGCCAGTAGTAAGTTTCCATCTCTGATCTAATACGACTTGTTTTTTGTTTTTGGACTTGCAGTAGTACAGCAATGTCAAATCTTTGATTGAAAAATCCCATTTTAATTACTGTAGACCCTCGATTTATGCAAGAATTACATTCCTGGAAAAACAGGCGTAAGTGGAAATTTGCGCAAGTCAAGGGGGCGGGGCCAACAGCTCAGCACCAGCAGCCACTGCTGCAGCCAGGAGCAGGGGATCCCCCTGTGAAGGGGAAGAGAGCTGGTGGAGCACTTTGCTCCACCAGCTCTGCCCTGGGGTGCCACCGCTTGGGGGTGGGGACAGGGGGGCCAGGATCCCCGTGTTAACAGGGATTCCCGTCTTAAAAGGCTGCTGGCTGGCTGGCTGTGAGCCAGCTCACCCGCAGCAGCTGCTGCCACCACCACAAGGGATTCCCTTGGCCCTCCAATGCCTCCCGGTGACAGCACTCGGGGAAGAGCTGGCTGTGCCAGCTCTGTTCCCATTTGACAAGAGAATCTCCTCCCCCCTTGCCTGTGCAGCTGCAGCTGCTGCCTCTGGCTGGAGCTTCCAGGGTTCCCCTCCGATTGCACTAATGTGAGAAAAACGCATGTGGATTTGTGTGTATCTCGAGGGTTTACTGTAAATTAATTGCCTATGCCAAGATTCAGCAGCTGTGGCTAGATCAGAGACCATGTGAATTTAATGGTTTTCCTAAAATATTTCCAGTTTCTGTGAGACTTTGGTGACTACCCCTCCTTGTCCGCTCAGCCCACAATTAAAGTCATATTGGCTATTTCTATGGCAGCAACCCCAACCCTTTGGGATCTGTGCCTAAAAATTCTTACATAAAAATAAGGAGCTATTGGTGTTATTTTATTATCTAAGACAATCTGATGCTGTGGATGCCTGACAGAGATCTGTGAGAACAACAAGGATTTTGTTGTTGCTGTCTGTTTAAATTTCAGCTCAGAGGTTGCAATTGTGCACTAGGAACTGCTCTACAGCAAAGAATAGCCAGAAAACAGCATTTTCCAGCCACTCCCAGCACACCTGCATGCCCTCTACAAAAGGGACTACGTGGAAAGCCAGAACAGAGCGGTTTCTCTGTCTCCACATTGTCCAAGGAAAGGCCTTACATTGGCGGTATTGCCAGAGGCCAGTTGTGCCCCATTATTCTCCTGCAGCAGCCTAAAGGGACCAAAATAGAACACAGTCCAACCCAAGACAAAAACCAACAAAGCACTGGATGGCAGATTTTTTCAAGGAATAAATGGTGGTTGGTCCCCCAACTCCTACTGACTTACAGTGGAAACTGGGCACTTCTCTGCCTTTGAAAATCTCTTCAATAAAATGCTGAGAGAGGAGCATTACACTGCTGGAGCAAATTCGCACTGACTGACTTATGCTAAAGATAAAACTTTCTCAGAGCTTGTGGGCACATTTTTATAGATGAACCATTTAGTAATCATCATGTACTGTGTCATTTAACACTGCATATGACTGAAAGGAGAAGAACCAATATACAAGACAAATATTCTGACCAGTAATTAAAAGTATTTTTGTGTCACGTAAAGCTCAGTTTAAAGATGTATTGCATGAACAGACTGCAGGTTCCTTCCTATTCTGGTGTGAGCCCTTTCACATTTTCCCAATCTCAGCATTTCAATTTATTGTACACTAATTAGATAGAATTGTTGGCTGAAGTAAAGGAATCAACACCCAGTAATTACTTCATGGTAAAATGTAATGAGTTTTGAATACTCACTTACTGTAAAATTGCAGCATAATAAATAGAATGCAGTTTTCTAACAATAACCTAGCAGGGAATTCTGTTAGCATATTTCTTCATGAAACACATTTATGTGATAGTCTTCCAATTTTATGGCTGAAGTTTATCACCGTAAGGTGCATTTCATGACAGCTGAATAACTATATTCAGTTAGACTTGTCACCCTGTGTCTTCAGTATCAAGACACATGCTGATTGTATCAAATACTGTTGACTGTCTTCGTGCTGGAAATAGAAAAGATGATTACATTGTTCTTCTTAGATGTGATGTAATATTATTCACATTGCAAGGAACTGAAGGTCAAGGTTGTTTAAGCACATGGGGAACACCGTCTGTTGAAAGCTTCATAATGTGATGATAACATGCTAATAGGCACAAAACTAGTTTTACAGTAACATTTCTATGATTTCTTATACAGAGACAGTACACAGGTATTCTGAAAACTGATTAAGTCACTCATTACTGCATTTAAATAGAAAACAGAACAATGCCGTGTGATAGTCTGCACTCATTTATTTGTATCACAAAAGGAAATACGAAAAAAGTATTCATCAGTGAAATTGTAGTAAAATGTTGATATGCTTTCAATATGTTTACAAGGAGAATCCCACAAAAATTACCTTAGTTTGTGATTGGGCTTATGGAATCTGTTGATTTGATTTTGAATAACAAAAGCTTGCTCATAAACCTAATCACAGCAACCAAAATCACTTGGCAAAACAATTTGCCCGACATGCCTATAGTTGAAATGTTTGTAGGTTGTCCCTGAAAAAAGACAGTGAGTACATGGATACTTTGGCACGGTATTAAATCAGTGTGTTCTGAAAGAGGGTATAAAGAAAGACCTCATAGATGTTTCGGGGGGTAGCATTCCCCAGCATGTTGTTAGTTTTGTTTTAAAGACCTGTTACATTGCAAATTTTGCTGCATTACTTGATGTAAACCTGCTGGTCTTTGTTAGGTGAGGGGGACAAGGGGGTGTCTCAGAATGTAGCACAATCTGCCAGGATCTAAGTGGCAAAGATCCAGAATGAGGGCGACAACAAACTTATTCGTGCAGGAGACAAGATGAAGCGGGGCTCACCTTTGTAGGGTAGATTGGCTCTTCTGTAACCTCAGCCTCGTGATTCTTTATTTCCGGTGCAAATACTTTTTCAATAATAAACATGGAGGGGCTACCAAACCTCTGTGGACCTCAGGTAACTTTGGAACTGAGTGATGTCCTTCAAAATGAAGACTAGGTGAAAGGTGCAGCAGGACCATGTTGTTGATCACAGAAAGATGCTTCTACCTGCTTAGGGGCGGCATGGCACCCTAGCATGGAGACAACCATTATTGATTGCCAAATTGCCATGGAATCCATAAGAAGTGGTGAAAGGTGCAGGGGGGTGGCCTCTTTTCTTTAACTTGTTACTGCCTAGCATGCTTCCTTCCCTGTGCTACAGTGCCTACAGCTCTACGCTATGTACAGCCAAGAGGCAGTCATCAGTCAGGTCAGTGGTCAGCAATCTGCAGCTCTGGAGCCACATGCAGCTCTTCAAGGAGCCACTTGTGGCTCCGAGTGCTGCCACTGCTGATTCCTCTTGTGGCTCAGGAGGCTGTTGCCTCTTAAACAACACTTGCAGTTAAAATGGAATTTAGGAATTTTTTGTTTAAGGTGCAGCACCTCCAGAGCCTCAAGTGGAGTTGACAGCAGCAGGGAACCCTGTAAGGGAAAGCCAGCATCCACCCACGCTGCTTGTGAGGGAAGGAGAGCTGGGGGAGGGGTGGCCGAGCCTTCCCTGCCAGATCCATGCTGGGGTAGAGGAGGAAGAGGCTGGGCAGCTGCTGGCTAGCAGAGGGAGGGCGAGAGGGCTCTGCCTTCCAGTCACATGGCAGCTGCTGTCCAATGCAAAAGGCTGCTCCAGCCACCCGCCACACTCAAACCAGCACAAGCAGGGCAGGACCGCACAGTTTGGTGCAGTTGTGTCAAGCCCAGGGTGTGCACCTGGCACAGTGACTCCCTCCCACCTCAGGGCACTGCAGGGTGTCTGCCCCCAACCCTGGGTTTTCATTTCTCCCAGCTGAACTCAGTCACTGTCCTTCAAACAGCTCTTAAAATAAACACCCAGGTAGCAGCGGGTGGGGTGGTCATCTCAGGCAAGTAAATCCTGGGTGTGCAGGGGAGGAGGGATTGTGGCTGATGGGAGTTAAACCTGGGGGTGGGGGTGGCTTGGGGGCAATGGGGGTTAAGCCTGAGGGTGGGAGGGTAGTTTGTAGGATGGGGGGTAAAGCTCGGGGAGAGGAGGGTGGATTTGGGGGCTGAAGCAGGTAAAGCCTAGAGACGAAGGTAACAACTTTCTAACTGGTACAAATCCCCATTGTGTATAAGCTGTTCTTGAACTAGGCATGACAAAAAGTATAGTTTGATGTTATTTATTAAGGACTGTCTCATATTCACATGCACTGTGGCTCTTGAAGTACTGATTTTGTAACTGAAGTTGAAAAAATGGCTCTTCTTGCTAATTTGGTTGCAGACCCCTGAGTCAGGCTCTGTCTATATGGCACCCGAACCCCAAAATAAGCTGTATGATTTGCACTACACAAATTGTATACAGCAGCATCTGATGAAGTGAGTCTTTGCTCATGAAAGCTCTTGCTCAAAACTTTTCTGTTAGCCTATAAGGTGCCACAGGACCCTTTGTTGCTGTTACAGATCCAGACTAACACGGCTACCCCTCCAATACTTGACACAAATTGTATAGAGTATTTCAAGTGGATTTCCAAATAAAGTGCTATTTAGAGGCACCCTGGTGCTCCTCCTGTGATGAGGTGTGCTGAGGTGGAGGAACAGTAGGCCCATTATCTCAAAAACTGTTTCGAGACAACAAGCACATTGCATATAGACAGGCAGCTATTTCAGATTACCACAGTGTCCCGAAATAGCTTCTCTGCGGGTAGACATAGCCTTGAAGAGCAGCTGATTTCTAACAGCATATAGTAAGCTTCTGTCTGAGGCACAGGCAAGTAGGCAGATGGAGAAGGCGACTGCTGATGCTGTGGTACTAGTGCCATCAGGAAGAAAAGAAGAAAATCTAATATCTCTTTTAAATGTCACTTTAATGTAATCTGGGGTCACGAACATGAAAGTGCCTTGATCATAACCATATGGTATTTCATTGCATAGAGTCTGTGCAAATCAGTGTCTCCCACAGGGCAGAAGTGTTGTAGTTTTGTTGCTCTAACTGAATTTTCATCCTGCAAAATGTTTGTTTGTTTGTTTGTTAAGTTTTGAGAACAACAAGAAGTCCTGTGGCACCTTATAGACTAACAGATATTTTGGAGCATAAGCTTTCGTGGGCAAAGACCCACTTCGTCAGATGCATGAGTGGGAGTGTGGTTGCAGAGAGGTATTTAAAGAGTGGGGTCCCACTAAGAGGGAGGAGCAGAGCTGGCAAGGTCTATTCAGCAAGGTGGAAATGGCCCAGCATCAACAGCACTTATCAAAAGAGGAAAAAACAAGTCAGATCAGACAGGGGGATGTGAGCCTTTGTCAGAGTCTAATGGGGAGATATTAGCACCCAGAGCAGAGAAACTGCCTTTGTAAGCTGCAAACCAGGTTAATGGAGTCAAATTTGCAAATAAATTGCAGCTCAGAGTTTTCTCTCTCCATTTGATTTTTGATTTTTTTTTTGTTTCAGAACTGTCACCTTCAAATCTGCCACTGAGTGTCCAGGGAGATTGAAGTGTTCCCCCACAGGCTCCTGTACATTACCGTTCCTGATGTCTGATTTATGTCCATTTATTCTTTTACAGAGAGACTGTCCAGTTTGGCTAACGTAAATTGCAGTGGGGCATTGCTGGCACATGATGGCATATATTATATTAGTAGATGTGCAGGTAAAGGAGCCCCTGATGGTATAGTTGGTGTTAGGTCCTGTGATGATGTCCCTGCTGTGCATATGTGAGCAGAGTTGGCAGTGAGGACTGTTGCAGGGCAGACTAACACGGCTGCCTCTCTGATATTTAACATTCTACTCTGAATTTCCCAGATTTAACACATTTGTATTTGAAATCATTGCAACAGTCACTAATTTATTTTACCTTGTGTTACTGATGTGTACTGTCAACCTTAACTCCGTCCAAATGTAACTTTTGTCTGGCGATAGGTATGTGAAAAGCACACAGCCCTGAGCACAACGAATTGCAGTGCGGTGGTATGGACGGCGCTATGAGCTTTGTTCCCAGCATTGCTGGCCACTCTCCTCATGGTGGCAGTTTACCGAGAGTGCTGGGAGAGCTCTCTCCAGGACTCTTGACATGAACACACTGCTGCATTGAAGTGCTGCCACAGCAGTACCTTAAACTGTAAAGTATAGACAAAGCCTCAGTTTTTTTCTAAATTGGAGTTTTCTTTTCACTTTCACTGTCATTTCATTACCGTTAATGGCCTACCATTGTTTTTCGCTCAGAGGCACAATGGTAGGTGCCTGCCGTTGATTTTTGTTAAATCGATTAGCCGAGCAGGTGACCCTGCCTACCTGATTACTTCATCCTTTGGCTGTGAAATGCTGCTGTAGTTGCATCTCAGGCTGTGCAGAGTGGGACAAGCAAAAGCAGTTTCCTTACTGCAGTGGCTGCACATCATCTTAACTTAGGGGATGTCTGCCCTGGCAAGTTTTATCACCAAAACCCTCCTTTTGTGACAACACTCAAAATAGCATTTAACTGCAGTGTGACCAAAGTCATGAAAAATGCCAGTTTTAGTGACAAAAACTTCCATACCCACAAGGGACTTTTCTCTTTCCCCCTCCCTTTCCCATTGACAATCGTTTAGTGTGTACTAAGGGAGGGTGGGGTTTTTCCCCCCCTTTATTTGATCTCCAGGATCTTGCCCACAGTGCCCAAGTAGGCACTCTGGTCTGTGCTTTGAACTCTGCTGCCCTGCAGCCAGGTAAACAGCAGTCTGTCTCTCCCACCCCTCACTTACCAACCCTGGGAAATTTAAATTCCATTTCCTACTGGGTGATTCAGCATGGAGTGCTCTCATGACATCTTCCCAGCCGAGTATGGCTGGCCATTGCTCCAAATGCCCTTCTGCAGAGTGAGCAGAACAGGCCTCAGCCTTTCCTGCAACAGATACAGAATTCCTTGTCCGACAATCCACCCTCTACACCCACCCGTTCATTTTCAGTCTGGGAATGCTCACTTTCACTGCACTCCACTTCCTGTCACAACAGCTAGACCTACACAACGTTGTGAGGCTGTACCCTAACCAAAGCCCTCCCTTACCAGCGAACATTGATCCCTACATATGTGACCATGATTTGCAGTGATCAATAAAGGCAAACATCTCTAGTGGCACTATGATTTTATTGTCTGTTCTACAATCCATAGCAATTGCTCAGATCTCAGTGTTAGGATACGGCCTTTTCCTGTAGCCATATTGAGAGACCTAAGGCCTTCATCAGCAGCCAGACTGAAAGAACAACAACAATTAGCTGTAAAGCAGAGTCACAATCTCACATTCCATCTACCTGGCATTAAAACAATGTGTAAGGAATGTGCCAGCAGGAACTCAATGCTGCTGAAGGCTGGGAGGAATGTGTCTCCCAGAGATCATTTGCATGAGAATGCAAAGCTGTGCATATGTGATACTTTGCAAACAAAGACTGATGGGTAGCAAGGAAGCAATGAGTTTTTGTCTATTGTAAACACATTATTGTAAAATCACAATTTATTCTAACATTCAGTATATGAATTATGAAATCTCACCAGTGCTCCAAGTCATTGTGGGGGACAGGGCAGTCACTATAACTGCATAAGACATGGATTACACAGGGCTCCCTGGTTTACAGCATTGTAAAGCAGAGGGAAAGGGATAGGAGTTGAGTAAGTGGTCTAAGTACTTTGGTCCTGTTGCTATAATTGTGGTTTGATTAGTCCTCCCCCACCTGTTAAAAGGTAGAGTTGGATACTAGTGTTTTTTCTATAAGACTCTACTTTGGTAGATATCAAGAACTGAAATTCCAGGGTTTTGACTTAGGTCAGACCAACAGCAGTAGCTGGATGTTGTGACTGGGGGTTGACCAGTAGGAGAAGCAGCAGACTATTACTTGGGGATTGATATGAACTCTGGAGTTATGTCTACACTAGCCAAAAACTTTGAAATAGCCGTGCAAATGACCATTTTGAAGTTTACTAATGAAGTGCTGAAATACATATTCAGTGCCTCATTAGCATGCGGGCAGCCGCGGCACTTTGAAATTGACACAGCTCGCCGCCATGCGCCTTGTCCACATGGGGCTCCTTTTCGAAAGGACCCTGGCTACTTCGAAGTCCACTTATTCCCATCTGCACACAGGAATAAGGGGACTTTGAAGTAGCGGGGGTCCTTTTGAAAAGGAGCCCCATCTAGACGAGCTGTGCGGCGGTGAGCCGTGTCAATTTTGAAGTGCCGCAGCTGCCCACATGCTAATGAGGTGCTGAATATGTATTTCAGTGCTTCATTAGTAAACTTTGAAATGGCCATTTCGAAGTTTTTGGCTAGTGTAGACACGGCCTAGGTGTGATAATTTTCCCAAGCTTATGCTAATTGATTTTTCTGCCTCTTTATTAAAACTCCTTTACTGCACTCAACAGGAGGGAGTTTTGAGAGGGGATCTCCTGGGGAAGGAGGGGGCAAACTACAGCACCTTTGGATAAGTGGCTCTCTGGAGTGTGTGGGTGCCTGGGTTTGGGGGTTCTGGGCCTGGGTTTGTCTGTTTATTTGGTGTTTGGAGTGCTGAGCTGTGTGTGTGTTTGTTTGAAAGGCCATGTGCTCAGCCTGGCCATGTGCTCAGGCTGCATGCCGATTGGCTGAACAGTCATCAGAGGGAGGGGCTCTCTCAGGTAGGCCAGAGCTCTAAAGTCCTGCTGGCAAGCGACCAGGGAGCTTGCAAACAGGAGGGAGTTTTGAGAGGGGAGTTTAGAGAGGGAGCTAAGGGACCCACTGCAGCATGAGGAGCGGGGGGGGGAGGCGAGATCAAGGGATGTCCTTGGTGGGCAAGTGGTTTGGAGGCATCTGGTACAGCTGTGAGGATGGCAGCATCCACAGAGGCTGCTTGCGGTGCGCTGGCTCAGATTGCATGGCTTCCAGGCCCAGTCCTGCGCTCCCTGTATGTATGCACCACACCAGATCTGTGGGGCTCCGGGGACAGCCGTAGCCAGATGAAGAGTTAGTAGCTTTGGGTGGGGCTCACGGTGCAGCTGAGCAGCGAACAGGGGGCAGCAACTAACAGGGAAGGGAGTTTGCCTCTGGGCAAATCGTCCAAGAGGAGCTTGGATGAGTGTGGGATTTGGGGGGCTGTGTGGTGAGCTGGTGGGTGAATGTCTGTCTGTCTGGGCAGCTATGTTACTTTGCAGAGAAGGGCAGTTTGATCAGCTGCCTGTGTGCCTGAGTTTGTGTGGTGCAGAGAGGAGCAGTTTGCAAGGTGTGAATTGGGGGAGTTTCCTGCCAGGTGAGCCTTCAAGGGCTGATTAGACTGGAGGCAAGGCTTTGAGCCAGGCCTAACCAACTAGCAGCTCTCCCTATAAGAAGGGAGCCCTCAGCGAACACTGTGAGCAGTGAACAGGGGGCAGCAGTTAACAGGGAAGGGAGTTTGCCTATGGGAGTTCGCCGAGGGAGGAGCCCCGTGTTTGTTGTCCTGTTCACGTATGGTGTTCCACCTCTGCCCTGCAAGGCAGCACTACCAGGAAAAGGAGTCTCTGAAGAGAAGAGCCTGAAGAGCAATGGGGGAAGGTGGGCCTGGGGGCACTGAGAGCAGCTGCGGGGAGAGGGGCCAGTGCAGTGAGGAGGGCGGACATGGGAGCAGAGGGGAGGTAGTGGGTTGGGGAGGGTCCTATGGTGATGGTAGCTGGTGGGGGGCAAAAGGTGGGGAGGAGGGTCCCGGGGATATGAGGTCATTGCTCCACAGGGAGCTATGGTGACTCGTGGTGACAGGGAGGTATGAAGTAGTGGGATCCTTAACCACATTCTCCACACCCCACTGCCTTGTGGGTTATCCTGGGAAGGAGCAAGGCTAAGGGAATAAACCCTGACAGAAAATCCAGAGTGGAGTCCGCAGGCAGTTCGGTGTCAACTTCTGGCACTGTCCCGGCAACTCCTGCAGCTGAGCTGGTACCAGACGTGGAGGTTATCCTCTCCTTTGGACTATATCAGTAAAGCCGAGAGGGGGACACTGGTGTCTGGGCAGCCCAGAGTCTCCATAATAAGTGCCCAGGCTTGCGCCCGGAGAGGTACTCCGGCATCGCTGAACAGCGTTGCATCAACACGGGAGGCAACAGATACCAGTTATAAGCTCTTGCTCGATTGGCGTAGAGAACGAGCGCCAGGGGTTGCCTTCGACGGTGGGAGAGATCCTCGCATCTCACTGGACATCACCTCCCTCCTCAAGCTGGGCAGCCCCCAGCCAATAGGTACGAAAAGATCTCAGCAAACTGAGTGATTGGGCAGCAAAATGCCAAATGAAATTTAATGTGGGTAAGTGTAAGGTAATGCACATTCGAAAAAATAACCCAAATTACACGTACAACATGATGGGGTCAAATTTAGCTACGACAGATCAGGAAAGGGATCTTGGAGTTATAGTGGATAGTTCTCTGAAGACATCCACACAGTGTGTAGCGGCAGTTAGTAAAGCAAATAGGATGTTAGGAATTATTAAAAAAGGGATAGATGATAAGACAAAAGATATCATACTTCCCCTATATAAAACTATGGTACGCCCACATCTTGAGTTCTGCGTGCAGATGTGGTCTCCTCACCTCAAAAAAGATATATTGGCATTAGAAAAGGTTCAGAAAAGGGCGACTAAGGTGATTAGGGGTTTGGAACGGGTCCCATATGGGGAGAGGCTAGAGAGACTGGGATTTTTCAGTCTGGAAAAGAGGCAATTGAGGGGCGATATGATAGAGGTATATAAAATCATGAATGGTGTGGAGAATGTGAATATAGAAAAATTATTTACCTTTTCCCATAATACAAGAACTAGGGGACACCAAATGAAATTGATGGGTAGTAGGTTCAAAACTAATAAAAGGAAATTTTTCTTCACACAGCGCACAGTCAACCTGTGGAACTCCTTGCCGGAGGAGGCTGTGAAGGCCAGGACTCTATTAGGGTTTAAAAAAAGAGCTCGATAAATTTTTGCAGGTTAGGTCCATAAATGGCTATTAGCCAGGGGTAAAGTATGGTGCCCTAGCCTTCAGTACAAGGGCAGGAGATGGATGGCAGGAGATAAATCACTTGATCATTGTTTTCTGTTCTCCTTCTCTGGGGCACCTGGCATTGGCCACTGTCGGCAGACGGGATAGTGGGCTGGATGGACCTTTGGTCTGACCCAGTATGGCCATTCTTATGTTCTTATGTTCTTATGTTCTTATGTACTGTCCCGCCACAGTTCACCTGCCTCGCTGGGTGAGTGAGGCTTAAGGTTCCTGAACCTGACAAGTGACTGAAATTTGGGCACCAGGCAAACCAATAAGAAAATCAACAAGAAATGAGAAACATCAACAATTTAAGCTTGCTTGCTGGAATGTGCGGACCATGCTGACCGGCTTGACTGAAGAGCTTCAGGCCATCAGTGTCACCCGAAAGACCACTGTCATCAATGAGGAACTGAAGAGGCTCCGAGTTGATATCACTGCACTGCAAGAGACGCGACTCGCAGATTCGGGATCTCTAAAGGAAAAGAACTACACCTTTTTCTGGCAGGGTAAAGCCCAAGAAGAACCCAGAGAGCATGGTGTTGGCTTTGCTGTCAGAAACACCCTTCTACAAATGGTGGAATTAGTCATGGGCGGATCAGAAAGACTTCTTCGGATCATGCTTCAAACTTGCGCCGGTCCCATCCACCTGATCAGTGCTTATGCCCCAACCCTGTACACCACACCAGAAGTAAAAGACAAGTTCTATGACGTGCTTAGTGCTGCTGTAGCGCAAATACCTGCTCGTGAACAACTGTACATCTTGGGTGACTTCAATGCAAGAGTTGGAGCTGATTGGGCCTCATGGCCTTCCTGCTTAGGACACTTCGGTGTGGGAAAAATGAATGACAATGGACAGCGTCTCCTTGAACTGTGCACGTACCACAATCTGTGCATCACAAACACATTCTTCCAAACGAAGCCACAGCACAGAGTGTTGTGGAGACACCCACGCTCGAAGCATTGGCATCAACTAGACGTGGTCATCACTAGGCGTAATAACCTCAAAAATGGCCTTCTGACACGCAGCTATCATAGTGCTGACTGCGATACAGATCGCTCGCTAGTTTGCTCCAAGCTCAAGCTGAGACCCAAGAAGCTGTACCGCTCTAAACCTGCTGGAAGGCTCCGCATTGACGCCAGAAAGATGGCAAACTTGGAGAAAGCTGAAAAGTTCAGAGAGACCCTCCAGGAAAATCTGCGCAGCGGCCCTGGGGGCGCCGATGTGACATCCAAATGGCAACATCTGAGGGATACAGTTTACAACACGGCCTTGTCGGTGTTTGGAAGAAGAGCTAGAAACACGAACGACTGGTTCAAAGCTAACTCCGATGAGATGATTCCAGTAATTGAAAAGAAGCACGCTGCACTCCTGGAGTACAAACGCTCACCGAGCCAGAGTACCCAGCAAGCACTTAGAGCGGCCAGAAGAACAGTACAGCAGACAGCCAGGCGCTGTGCCAACAACCACTGGCTCCAGCTATGCAGCAGCATCCAGACCTGTGCTGACTTTGGTAATCTCAGAGGAATGTACGAGGGTATGAAGAAGGCATTAGGACCCACCCAGAACAAGATGGCACCTCTGAAATCCAAATCTGGTGAAGTCATCGCTGACAAAGCCAAACAGATGGAGCGCTGGGTTGAGCACTACTCCGAGCTGTACTCATGCGAGAATGTTGTGGTTGATGCAGCCCTCAATGCCGTTGAGCTCCTACCAGTAGTGGATGAAATGGATCAGGAATGGACTGTGGATGAACTGAAGAGAGCCATCGACAGCATTGCAGCAGGAAAGGCCCCTGGCCAGGATGGTATACCACCAGAGGTAATCAAGTGTGCTGCAGACACACTCCTGGAACCCCTACATGAGCTACTGTGCCTGTGCTGGAAAGAGGGTGAGGTTCCACAGGATATGCACGATGCTAACATTGTAACATTGTATAAGAACAAAGGAGACAGAAGCGACTGCAACAACTACCGTGGAATCTCCCTCCTAAGCATCACTGGTAAACTGCTCTCTCGCGTCATCCTTGGCAGTCTCCAGAAGATTGCTGAGAGGGTGTACCTCGAATCGCAGTGTGGATTCCGCGCAGAGGTCTACCGTTGACATGGTCTTCTCTCTAAGACAGCTGCAGGAGAAATGCAGGGAGCAGAGGAAGCCACTCTACATAGCCTTCATTGACCTGACCAAGGCCTTTGACTTGGTCAGCAGGGATGGTCTGGTCAGACTGCTCCACAAGATAGGCTGTTCTCCATGGTTACTCAAGATGATCCAGTCGTTCCACGAAGACATGAGAGGACCCATCTAATATGACGGCGCTATATCGGATGCTTTCAGAATCAGGAACGGCATCAAACAAGGATGCGTGCTTGCTCCGACGTTGTTCGAGATCTTCTTTGCACTCCTCCTGAAGCATGCCTTTGGATCTTCAACAGAGGGCATCTTGCTGCACACAAGATCTGATGGGAAACTGTTTAATCTTTCAAGGCTGAAAGCTAAGTCTAAGGTGCAGGAAGTCCTCGTCAGAGACATGCTGTTTGCAGATGACGCTGCTGTAGTGTCCCACACAGAAGACCAGCTTCAAAAACTGCTGGATCAGTTCTCCAAAGCGTGCAAGGACTTTGGGCTTACCATCAGCCTAAAGAAGACAAACTTACTCAGTTAGGATGTTGCTGAATCCCCATCAATCAGCATTGACAACTATACGTTAGAGGTCGTCCACGAGTTCGTTTACCTCGGGTCCACCATCACTGACACCCTGTCATTGGACACTGAGCTAAATAGGAGGATTGGAAAAGCGGCCACAACTCTGTCCAGACTCAGCAAGAAAGTGTGGAATAACAACAAGCTGTACACTCACACCAAAATGCAAGTCTACAGAGCCTGCATCCTCAGCACCCTTCTTTATGACAGTGAGACTTGGATCCTGTATGCCCGCCAGGAAAAGAGGCTGAACGTCTTCCACTTGCACTGCCTCAGGCGCATCCTTGGAATATCATGGAAGGACAGAGTGACCAACACCGCCATCCTCGAGCAAGCTGGAATCCCAACCATGCACACCCTCCTCAGGCAGCATTGGCTCCGCTGGCTTGGCCACGTCCACAGGATGAATGATGGAAGGATTCCAAAAGACATCCTGTATGGTGAGCTAGCCTCTGGCAAAAGACCTCCCGGACGCCCCCAGTTGCGCTACAAAGATGTCTGCAAGAGAGACCTCAGAGAGGTAGACATCGAGTTGGACAACTGGGAAGAACTAGCAGACGACCATGGCAGATGGAGGCAGGAGTTACACAAGGGCCTTCAGAAGGGCGAGATGAGGATCAGACAGCTAGCAGAGAAGAAGCGAGTGCACAGAAAGCACACTAAGGACTTGCCAGACACCCACCACATCTGCAAGAGATGCAGCAAGGACTGTGACTCTCGTGTGGGTCTTCATAGTCACAGTAGATGCTGTAAATGAAGCCCTCAATTGAAACTATAAAGGGCGCGATCCATAGTCTATGCAGACTGAAGGATGCCTACTTTACTACACTCAGACTCTGTGCTTGCGAGTGGGGAAGCATTGCCTCTCCGAGCCGCCCAGGGGTGTGTGATGTTCCCAGGCTACTGGGTGGGACCTGAGCTGGTTCTGCGTGAGATGGATGAATAGAAAGGCCTAGATGTTGAACCCAGCCCTGGCTGCTGCCAATTCCTTCCGGCAGAAGGGTTACAAATGTAACAGCAGGCTGTTAAGAAGGAGGCCATGTCCTAAAACTGCTCCACTACCACCAGAAAAAGAAACAGATTTCAAGATGGTTAAGGAACAGTTAGTTTCACAGCATTTTGTCTAGCAAGAAACTCCCTCATCAATAGCTGGGATTGTGGAATCATCATTGTATTTATTTATTGTATTGTATTTATTGTTTTTATGATCTCCGTCTGGCTTGTAATTGTTTCTGCCTGCTGTAGAAATAATTGAGCTCAGGCTATGTCTAGATTAGAGTGATCTGTCAACAGAAGTTTTTGTTGGCAGATGGCCCCCAATAACCCTCCCCAAGGCTCCCCCACTGAGGGCTTCAGGCTCAGAGCCCCACCCCTTCCCCACTATGACCCCTCCATTTGCCCCCTCACTCCTCCCTGACCCCTGGCCAGTAAGGAGGGACATGGGTGAGGAGCACCAAGAGCTAATTTACTGAACCAAATAAAAACGTGTAGAAAGGAAACAGTGCAATAACAAACTCTTTGCACTAAAGTGAAGTGCACAACCATTGAAATATGTGCAATGGGGGGGGCTTGGGATGGGGGGGGGCATCAGAACTTGGATAGTGAGAGCTTGGCACAGGGGGTGGGGAGCCTCAGTCCATGGAGGGCTGCGGGTGTGCAAACCCAAGGGACATCAGCCTCAGGATCCCACTCCACATGGGTTTGGGGCCCCCATTGGGACTGGGTTGGGGCCCAGACCAGGGGGAGGTATGGAGGAGGTGGGGCTGCAGCATGGTCTGGGGGAGGCAGGAGGAGTGGGGGTGCTTGGGGAGCCGGGGAGGTGGGGCAGGCATGGCCCTCAGCCACTGCAGGAGGTCCAGAACACCCAGCAGGATGGCCTGCAGGGGCAGGGCAGTGGGGGTGGGGCGGCAGCTGAGCCATCATGTCCCACCAGATGCTGGAGGCAGTATCAAAGTGGGACATGAATTGGTCACGGGCCCACAACCATCACTGCCTGTCATTCCTCACCTGCTGCTCCAGGAGTTCAGGCATCCTCCAGGGGAGGGCATTGTGGTCCCTCTGGAGGTCCTTCTGGATGTGGCAATGGTTCCTCCAGTTGCAGGCTTGCCCTGGTGCTGGGGGGTGGGGCTCGCTCGCCCTGGCAGTGAGGTGTGGCTGGCCTGGCTGCAGGTGTAGGTCCGGCTGTAAGGAAGACAAGGAGTGGGGATGGTGAGTCATCCACGCAACACAGCCCCTAAGACGCTGCCTCCCACCGTGAGCAGCCACAACACCCCCTGGGCCAAGGGGCAGGACTGTCTCAGGAAGAAAGTCATGTGTGGCCTGCACAGTGGGCCCTGCTGCACAGGGACTCTGTGATGCCTCAGGGTCAGTGCCAACCTCTGTTCTCCCCGTCCCAGGGAACAGACTAGCAGCCAAGGGGTTGTCCAGCCACAGAAGAGCCCCCTCATGATCAGCACATGAGCTGGGAGCAGCCTGGCCCTCCCTGCGCCCCCACCGCCACACAACTGCAGCTCACAGAACTGTCGGTGGGAGTGGGTGCTGCCTCTCACCTGTGGGCATGCCCGTGTGCCGGGAGCCACACTCCTCGGTGTGTCAGGAGTCAAGCTGGTGGCCTTGTGCTCAGCCTGCTTCCAGCCATGAAAGGTGCTGGCAGGTCCCTTCCCACCAGGGCCTGGGGTTTGCCCAGCCTCCCGTGAGGCTAGCGGCGGCTGGTGCCCATGCTTGGGGGCCGTCTGCTGGGTCCAGTTATTGCAACTGCCTTGCACATGGTTCCACACCCTGGGCCCCACAGAGAAAGCTGCAAGTGTTGAGAGACAGATTCAGCCTCACCAGCTGACAGACCAGGCCTGCTGGTCCAGCATGGCTCCTGCTGCACCCTGCAAATCCACTCAGCGAGTAAGCGGAATTCAGGGCTGGGCTGGCCTTTGCAGGGAAGGGCAAGGCCAGGTCCCGCCTCCTTGAGTTCCTGGGGTGCGCTGCCTCTCTCTAGGGTAATGGGGGAAGTTTCTCCCTGAAGACTGAAAGATGGGGGGGTGGGCAGCTGGGTAACTCAAAAGTTAATTGGCAGAGCAAGACATTCCCTGAAAGAAGCTGGGATCTAGGGTTAGGTGTGGGGGAAAGAGCAGCAGCACTTGGAGGCAGTGATGAATGGAGGCAGGAGGCCTAGTAGCTTGGGAAGGGGGTAGGAAATACTGGGAGCCTTGTCTCTCACCCTCCTGCATGAGCCAGGAGCAGTGCTCTGAAGAGGGACGTGGGCTTGTGCCAGAACCTTCACTTCTTCCCCAGCCTTGGGGCATGGGGGCAAGAAAAGCCAAAGACAGGCTAAGAAGTGCGAAGAGGGAGTGCTGCTTAGCCCTTTACTCAGGCAGCTGGCAGGCAGGGTCTTCTCCTGGTGCTGAGGGTCTGGGCTGTCCTGCAGAATAGGGAAAAGGCCTTGGCTGGGGAATAGGGAAGGACACACAGGCTGTGGCCACACTTGGCCAAAACTTTGAAATGCCATGCAAATGGCCATTTCGAAGATTACTAATGAGGTGCTGAATTGAATATTCAGCACCTCATTAGCATTAGGATGCTTCCGGCCGCGGCACTTCTAAAGTGTCTCTTTCAAAAGCGAGCGGCTCGGTGCAGCTGCACGGGCGTCCTTTTCTATAGGACCCCCACACCTTTCAAAATCCCCTTATGCCCCTCCGCTGAGCGGAATAAAGGGATTTCGAAAGGAGTGGGGTCCTTTCGAAAAGGACCCCCGTGTAGCCGCGCCGAGCCGCACGCTTTCGAAAGCGGCGCTTTAGAAGTGCCGCAGCCGAAAGCGTCCTAATGCTAATTAGGTGCTGAATATTCAGTTCAGTGCCTCAGTAGTAATCTTCGAAATGGCCAGCAAGTGTGGCCACAGCCTCAGTCAGGTGGGGAAGTGCTACTTGACTGCTTTTTGTTTTGATAGTGTATAGACTAGCACGGCTTCCTCTCTGTTACTAGTCAGGTGGGGATTTTGTGTAGACTGCTCAGTGGTGAGAACCTGTGGAGTTCGTGGACTAGTATTCACACGCGTAATCTCTTTAAGCCCATAGGATCACTGGTGTGAATAAATGATTATCAGTGTAAACAAGGTGTCAAAATTGGGCCCAAAGGGAAAAGGTGCCAGTAACGCTGGCCCTCCACCGAGGCATGACACTGGCTATGGAAAGTCTGCACCCAGAACTGAGAGCAGCTCTTCACTCCCACAGCGAGACAGGTGGCCTCCCAGATAACGGGGTCCCAGATCCATTTAACATTAAACAATGATATTTTTGTTCGAATAGAAAAAACAGATTGTTGGGCTTTGAGGGAGAAAAGAACAATGGCCCTCAAGAACTACTGGAGTGAATTAGAGATGTCATGTCTATTCTGTGTCACTGTTTATGTTGCTGCATTTCAAAGTCTGAAAAAGGTTTCAAGTGCCACTTTGTTGAAAATAAATTTCACATAAGCACCACGTAGGGACAAGCGATCAGTGTTACGAGGGAGAGGGGAAAAGTGTTTCTTCAATATCACTCTTTGATTTCTTTGACACAGCTTAAACTGCACCAAGATGTCAAAAGCATGAAAATACCTTCTGTTCACTACTCTGAAAGGATTTGTGGCAAAAATCAAGAAATGCCTGTGTAAGTCATTTTATTTTTTATGATTCGTGCCCCAAAAGGTCTTGAACTGCCAGATTTATTGTCTATCCAATTTTATGACTTTTAGTTATATTTATTTCTTGATATTTACCATCAGCTCATGTCTATGTGAGCTCTAGTGTGTAGCCTTTCATATTGTTAAATCATTTGTTAAGATTTAGCTGTAGCTTCAATTCAGCATCAATCCCCTGAGACGTGCCATTAACATGAATCACTTTTGAAAGTACATGGTGCAATATGAACTTCTTGTTGAGTCAATCACTCATTGTGATGGAAAGAAGTGATGACCTTCACAGAAGTGCAGTATCACAGCTAAATATCCCAGGACAGAGATCTGTACTGCTGACAATGGTGTCTGCTTCTGGAGACACACCAACTTAATCATAGCATTAAAAAAAAATAGACTGAAGATTTTTTTCAGAGTTTTCACACTTTTTCAGAGTGGTGAGCAGGGAGGAACAATTTCAACCCACGATATTTACATCACTAATTCCAATCATTATTTAAATCAGTGAGCAGGAAACTTTGACTTAAATAACTGATTTAAATCATGTTTTCTGTTTGTATATTTTAGTTATTTTCCCTGAAGATGGGTTGGTTCTTACTGGTTGACAATCACTAACCATACAGGTTTGAATCTAAATATAACCTTCATACTAAATTTTGTTGCCTGTATAAGAGCTGTGTTTTTTATACATGAGGGGAGGAGAGTAGTAGTAAAGCACTTAGGAATGGTTAGAAAAAAGATTTTGGGTTTCCCAACCAACAGGTTTTCAAAACGGAATGCAAAAGCAAAAGCACTGGATCTTTGGAGGCTTAGGTCTGGATTTAGACCTCCTGGCAAAGAAGATCCTCAAATCAATAATTTTGTCTCAAAAGCCCAAGCCCCAGCCTGGGGCACAAAGGGTGGGTCCCTCCTGGACTGGGCAAAAGGTGCAGACCCTCCTGGACCTGTGGGGTGAGGAGGATCTACTCTAAGACCCCAAGGTGAAGCACCATAATTCCCAAGCCTATGCCAGACGGCCACCATTGTGACAGAATGAGCCCCCTCCCCCACTTCAACATGGAGGAAGTCCAGCTGAAGGTGAAGGAAGTCCAGCAGTGTTATATCCATGCCCAGGATGCTGGCTGACACTCTGGGGCAGGACCCACCAACTGCATCTGGATTTAGACCTCTTGGCAAAGAAGAACCATTTGTTTAAGTAGACACGAGTGCTACACTGAAACTGCAATGAATCATTGAAACAGTTATGGCTTGGGGAAGCTAAAAGACCCCTGACTACAGCCAGCACCCAAAAAGCATGACCAACCAGGGAGACCAGACACTTGCCTCTATTACCAGTGTGCCCAAGTTTGGATCAAGGTTTGGACCAGGCAAAGAAGACCTTCAAGACAAGAACATTCATCGCTGCAAGCCTTACTTTGAGAACTGTGGTAATTGTAGACAACTATAACCAGCCCCCGGCCTCAGAGCAGGACCCACATCCTACATCTGGATTTAGACCTCTTGCCACAGAAGACCCATTTGTTTAAGTAAACACCGGTGCACTACACTGAAACTGCAATGAAACATTGAAATGGTTACATCTTGGGGTAGTCAAAAGACCCTAGACTATAGCCAGTACCCAAAAATTGTGACCACCCAGGTAGATTTTCCCTGGGTGGCTAAAAGACCCCTGACTACAGCCAGACCCCTGGCTTCAGGGCAGGATCCACCACCTGCATCTGGATTTAGATGTCCTGGAAAAGAAGACCCATTCATTTAAGTAGACACGGGTGCTATGCTGAAGCTGTAATGAATCATTGAAATGGTTACGGCTCGAAGCAGCTAGAAGAGCCCTGGCTCCAGCCAACCCTGAAAATCTTGACCACTGAGGGAGACTTCCTCTGGGTGGCTAAAAGACCCCTTACTACAGCCATCCCCAAAAATCATGACTGCCAAGGGAGACTTCCCCCAGGCATCTAAAAGACCCCTGACTATGTCCAGCCCCTTGGCCATTTGATAAAGCCCATACAAGAACTTCCTCTGAGAGGACAGCCACAGAGTATTTTCTTCTGTTGCCCAAAAATTGTGACTGACAGGAAGACTTACCCTGGCTGGCTACAGGACCCTCACTGCATGCAAGCTGCCTGGCACCTTGTGAAGAATGTCCTTGTATTGGGTCAGGGTCAAGCCATGTGATGCAGCTGGGTATGGGAAAGTTCCATACTGTGTAGCGCCTCCAGGCGGGGGCGGGGGCCGGGGAGGAAGGGAGGGAATGTGGAGGTCTGGACAAAATTTAAGTGGCTGAAAAGAAGTTTCTCATCCAAGCACGACCCGCAGTCACAGACTAGCTGCCACGTGATGCAGTGAGGGAAAGTTCCAGAATGCATGGCGCCTCTTGGGGAGGGAAGGGTGGAGATGTGGGGGGCAGGACAACATGTAAATGGCTGAAAAGAAGTTTGTCGTCTTATCATACAAGCATCACATGGCATGGGCGGGCAGCGGCTGGTGCCAGGAAAAGCAGAAAAAAACGGTAGCTAGCAGAGGTAGACACAGAACCACAACCCCACAGCTGCACTAATAGCAACGGAAAAGAAAGAAGATTTTTCAGCCTCTCATGACCTTACAGCCCTGGGCTTCCAGGTGCCAAATTGAAATGGTATTCCTGTTGCCTAATTCCTCCGCATCTGAGAGCAGTGGAGATGGAGGAGACCAGAGCGAAGGATGGTGGGACATTGTGGGGCACATGCAGGACATCTCTGGAACCTAATGAATTTGATTTAAAGACATGGTGCTTCCTCACTACCCTTCATTTGGAACTTTAAGTTTGAATTGAACTCTACACCTGTCAGGTTGCTGTGATATTATGATATCAATATTATGTCAATTTCAGTGCACCAAAAATTGAGCTAATTGAACTTACAGTGAAGACAGACACTTGGGAAAATCAGGCTAAATGACTTAAAATCGATATCTTTTAGTGTAGACATAGCCTTTGTTTCGTGAGATCTTTTTGAAGCTCTTCACAGTCTGCTTTGTTCTTAACTACATTAAGCAATTTAATATCATCTGCAAATTTTGCCACCTCACTATTTACCCCTTTCTCCAGATCATTTTTGCATAGGTTGAATAGGCTTGGACTCAGTATGAACCCTTGGGGGACATCATTAATGACCACTCTCCATTCTGAAAACACACCATTTATTCCTACCTTTTGTTTCCTGTCTTTTAACCATTTATCAATCAATGTGAGGACCTTCACTCTTTTCCCATGACAGCTTGCTTTACTTAAGAGCCTTTGGTGAGGGTCTTTTATCAAATTAACAAAAATGGCATTTTTAAATGGTTACTAATTCACTAAAACTACCTTGACTGTGCTGGATGTATAACAAAAAGTATTAAAAAGTTTTTCAGAATGTATTTTGTACTTAAAAACCAAGTGATTGCAGGATGTATTATCTGTAATTAGTGAAATGAATGGATGGTTTCTGATCACTGTGTACTTTTGAAATCTTAGAACTAGTAGATCTTATCCTTTCACATCCAGTTATTATTTATAGTTAGGAAGAAGAAAAAACTTTCTTTTTTTTTAAATTATCAATTAATTTCCTAACTTTGAATGAACTAGTCATTGAACTGAATTAATTAAAAAAACTGAAATTAAGAAAATAGTCTCTCTTCACCTGCAAAAGAGTCTACTTCTGTCAAAAGATTTACATCAGCAAACTCTGGTTTCAAATGATTAGCCACTGATTTCTACCTTTTCAGTGTGTTGCCATTCTTTAAAGTGTCAGCAGCATTGACGTACTGGTTAATATTATTTTGAAAAAGCAATTTACATTATTTTAATATATTGTAGTACATACAAACAATAACATGGATGAAAAAGCAGTTTTATAGTTAAGGGACTCTGGTCTTAGAACCAAGAGTTTTGGGTTTTGTTCACCATTCTGTTATGGCTTTCTTGTGGCATCTTGTGCACGTCACTTAACTTTTCTGTACCCCAACTTCTCCTTGTGAAAAAATAAACATAAATCTGTGTGTCTGCTTCAAAAGGATGATGAGTGGCTTCCTGATTTTTTGTAGAATCTGTGGTTGAAAGAGGTATAAAAATGTATAATGGATTGTTAAACATGAGACTTCTTCTAAATGAAGGTCAGTAAAAGCAGTGCCACTGTACGTTTTACACCATAATAAGGAGTTTCTTCTTTTCTGGTAAATTTCCCTCCTAATGCACTACAAAGTGCACTCTGCAAATGAAACAAGAGAATAGATATAACTCCGCTGAGATACCTTATAAGTGTTCAATTTTGCATTAGGTTGCAGGCCAAACAGCTTGCCAAGTTTGTAGCAATTTCTCTCCATATGTTGAACAGAAAAAAAAAAGACTTATTTCCTGGCAACAATAATAATAATTCCCTCTCTGCCTCCTGAATTTCTACTCTCCTGTACAGTTGAATCAATGTAAAATTTATCCAAACATTTCCATACCTGTAAATTAAAGGGCACATTTCAATAAGCTGGTCATAAGAACAGTAGTTCATTCATACTGTCTGTAGGTTCTTAAGATCTTATTATTGCAAAAGCTCTTGGTCATTATCTTTACAAAGATTGTTTTCTGGATCAAAAGAGAGGTTCATGGTTCAACATTTTCACAAGTCTTAGCAACATCTTATAGTGGGTCAAGAAATGGTCACGAACATGAATTTGAAAACCTTTTTATTTATGTAAGACAGTTTTTGTGTTGGTAAACAGGTGCAGCCATGCTCTACCACCAGGTCTTTCGAATATAATGCGTCTGTATATTACCAAAGCTTTCACTTGTAATGAAAACTGTTGTTCGGGCTACAAAAGTTTCCATTAGGAATTCCATTGCTAGTTCATAGCTAGAGTTGATTGAGAATTTTTTATTGAAATGATTCTTTGACAGCAAACCTGGCTTCCAATAGATTCAAGGTTTTCTGTTGAAAAATATAGATTTTTGCTGATTTTTTCCAATAGGAAAATAAAAATGCAACATTTGATTTCAGCTGGGGTTAACCTGAATCAAATTATTTATTTTAGAGCTTGCTCAACATTTTATCTGCTTCCATGTGAGTCACTGCATTGCCTCATAGGACTTGTAGTTTAGGTGCCTTGTATGTCTGTTCTCCCTAGGGAAAAGTTTTCCTATCCAGATTGCATATCTCGAGATATAATGCAGTTCACTCTCTGGCTGAGCCACACTTATATTACAGCTAGTGTCAACATGAGTGAATTGTACGGAATTAAGGTCTTAAATTTAAGTTGACACTACATGATAACTGTAAGGGACTTCACAATGTCCCCTCTAATCTTTTCTATCCATAGCTATGTCTATACTACAGAGATCTGTTAAAAGAAGCCCTTCCAAAAGATCTCTTCTGAAAGAACTTCTTTGGAAACAGTGCATCCACACACAAAAAGGCGGATCAAAGGAGTGATCCACTCTTTCAAAAGAGAGAGTTCGCACATACCCCACACATTTGAAAGAACGGGTCAGGGACTGAAAAATGAAGCTCCATGAGGACAGCTCTTTGGAAAAAAAAAAAAAAGGGCCTGCGGAGCATCTACACTTTTTCTTTTGAAACAAGCTTTCAAAAGGGGGTGCTCTTCCTGAAACAGGAAAGGAAGAGCAATTTCGAAAGAAGCACCACATTCTTATGATTTACTTTCGAAAGAACACTTTTTGTGTGTAGACACTCTGTGGGATCTTTCAAAAAAGCCCCCTTCTTTCGAAAATCTTTCATAAGAACTTGCTAGTGTAGATACAGCCCATGTGTGGGTTTTTTTATGTGCACCATGGCATCTCTGGATGTGCACCACCAGTAGAAACAAAAAACATAGCTATGAGTGCTCTGCTAATCAGCTCGGCAGCATTTGAATCTCTGCTGAGCAGCAGCCCAAGTGCACAGCTTACAGGGAACACTGGTCTTCAGCTACAATAACGTTCTTTTGAGCTTTGTGTCTTGGGAGGAAGATATCACCACATTGGGACAAGACAAGGATGCCATGGCTATGACTACACTACAGAGATCTTTCAAAAAAAGCTCTTCTGTAAGATGTCTTTCAAAAAAAACTTCTTTTGAGAGTGCATCCACACACAAAAAAGCAGATAAAAAGAGTGATCTACTTTTTCAAAAGAAAGCATCCACACAGCCCCAGCTCTTTTGAAAGAATGGCCCAGGGATCAAAAACAAAGACTTTTCTTTTGAAAGAAGGGCCCTACGGAGTGTCTACACATATTTTCTTTTGAAAAAAGCTTTCAAAAGGGGGCACTCTTCCTGAAACATGAAAGGAAGAGTGATTTCAAAAGGAGTACCACATTCTTTTGATTTACTTTCAAAAGAATGCTTTTTGCGTGTAGACGCTCCATCAGTTCTTTCAAAAGAGGCTCTTTCTTTCGAAAAATCTTTTAAAAGTCCTTATGTATGTGAGTGCTACCAGCTGAATGAGGAACATACAACCTATTGCATCTGATTAATGGTCTACCAAGCTCACTATCCTGTCTCTGACAGTTGACAGTATCAGATAGTTCAGAGGAAGATTCAAAAAACAAAAAAAATGCAGTAAGCAATTATGAAGTAATTTGCCTATATAGGAAATTCTGTCTTAGCCCCTTCCGTTGATTTCTGCCCTGAAGCATGAAACGTTATTCCCTTTCTTATTTTTTTCCTAAAAATCTTTATTCACTTGACTTTGGAATTTCTTCATATCCACAAATTAGATAAATGGACACAGGCAAAATCATGCCACTCTCAACTAGACAAATACTGCAAAATGTTGCAACTATGGTTGGAAGCACCTTAAGTCTGATGAATTGGAGAAAAGATGACAAATTGGCAATTAAGAAAAATCAACACCACAAGGTTTTAAAAACATAAGTAACATGAGCGTTAATTCCAACAGGCAATAGAAAACCTAAATGTAATGAAAACAAAAAGCAGTCAAGCAGCACTTTAAAGACTAGCAAAATAGTTTATTAGGTGAGCTTTCGTGGGACAGACCCACTTTTTCAGACCATCGCCAGACCAGAACAGACTCAATATTTTTTTGAGTCTGTTCTGGTCTGGCTGTGGTCTGAAGAAGTGGGTCTGTCCCACGAAAGCTCACCTAATAAACTATTTTGCTAGTCATTAAAGTGCTGCTTGACTGCTTTTTGTTTTGATAGTGTATAGACTAGCACGGCTTCCTCTCTGTTACTAAAGGTAATGATTTAGAATTCATTTTGCAATGCTCTTCAGAAGTGATTTAGTAGAGTACCTCAAAACCATGTTATGGATATAACCAGTATCAGACATACTACTTATACCCAAAGGCATTTTGATTTCTTCATGGCAGATATTGAAATGAAGGACATTCTTTCTGCATTATCATTTGGGACTATGGCATTTAAAGGTCATCAGAGTATGTCTCTTCCTGAGAACTAGCATCAACAGCCAGCTCTTGGAGTATTGACTGAGATTGATTACATATTGTTAAAAGCATTTTGTATCAAACAGAAATGAAAGCATTTCTCATCGTTTTTTGGCTCTTGTATATATAAAGGTAGCTATATAAAAGATAGATTTTTCAGTATTTATTCTACTGTCTGTTCATGTATGCGAAAAGCCCTATCAGAGTTTAATCTTTATAGCACTGTCTTCTTTATAGATACGACAACCTGGACGTGAGATTTTAACGACAAATACAGTAAATTTTAAGTGCTCGCAGCTGACTATAGTGATAATAACAAAGGATCCCAAAAGCACTGTGATAACAAAGAAAAGTGCAGAAGATAAGAAAATATAGCACGTTATCATAGACAATTATTTCTTTATACCGCTTGAATCACTGTCATTATATTTATCAGATTATCCACTGAGACTAACAGGAGTCACATTATGAATATTGATAGACAGCAGTCACTTTCAGATGAAAAGAGCACTGCTGACAGCACACTGAATGAGAGCAGGCAATGCTGGTCCCAGAATATCAGACATACAATGAGACTGGGTAATATCTTTTACTGGACCAATTTCTGTTGGTGAGAGATTCAAACTTACATGGGGGCCACATCCTGAAAGAACTCTTTCCTGAAACCTCTCTTCTGACCTTCAAACAACTCTGCCTCCCCGCCACCACCAGCCCTGCTTCTCCTGGGAGCTTAAATTCATAATTCTGAGATGCTAATAATTATGGACAGAACAGAGACACTGAATTTGCAGATTATTATTGTAACCCACTTAACTCTCCCCAGCTTCTCCCAACACAATTCCGGAGGTGTCAATGGGCTGCTTAAGGGACCATTAAGACGGGTTCAACCTTGTATTTAGCTGTGACACTCTGAAGTTATAGCTACACTAGCACTTATGTTGGCAAAATGTTTGTTGCTCAGGGGTGTGAAAAAACATACACTGAGTAATGTAAGTTTTGCCAGCATAAGTATTCATCACTGTGTTGGTGGGGGAGGCTGTCCTGATGACATAGCTACTGCTGCTCATTGAGCTGGTTTTATTATGTCAAAGGGAGAGCACTCTCACATTGACAATAATACTGGCCACAGAACCAATCTTGCATACAGAAAAGGCAGCAGAAAAGCCAAGGACACAGCAAGAGAAGCACTGGTTGCTTGACGCTGAGGGAAAGAGAGCTTTTTTTTTGCAGAGTGCTGGCTGGAAAAAGGCTTGGATTTCTGATCAAGGAAACTGCTGCCTGTTCTTTGAGTCCTTTTCTGTGTATACCTTCTTGGTAAATAGAGAGGATGGCACCAAAAATAACATTAATTTCTCCTCCCCATGGAAATAAGCACCAAGACCCTGAATATTGATTCATGCCTGGACCAAAAAGGGGCAACATTATTATATGCAGCAGAAGTGACTCAGAAAGTCTGGCAGGGGTTAGCAACCAAAATAGCAAGGAGAGCCTTTTTCCCCAATTCGGTAAAAAAAAATGAGTAACTCAAGAGCCGCAATACATGTGAATACAAGACAGTCCTTAATAAAAAATGACAAACCATACTTTTTTGTAACACCTATTCTAAGAACAACGCACACACAATGATTTGTAATGCAATATATGTTTATAGCAGGATGTTCACAAACGTTTTACATATTCTATTTCCTCACACTTTAGGCGTGTATTTGTACCACTGTCTTCCTGACTTTCACTCCTGAACCTTCTCTCTCTCTCTCTCTCTCTCTCTCTATCTGTCTATCTGGAGGACATAGACTCTGAACAATTTCGTTTTGGTTTTGGAACTCACTCCCTTTGATAAAGCACTTTTTTATATATTTGCCATCTGTGAATGGCTTTCCTTGTTTCACGGTCTCTTGAGTTGCCACAAAACTAGACACAGTTATGCTACTTGGTGATTTCACCCATTTAGTGAACATATTTTTACTTTGCTTTGCTTTGAGTAGCAGCTCCTCCATGGCTTTTTTTTTCTCCACCATCTCCAGCTGGATACTGTTTGGCAAAAGCAGTGTGTTTTTTGAGGAAATGCCTCTCCAAGCTACATTTCTTGTTGTTGGCAAATGAGACATACAGGGAACCCAGGAGAACTGATTATAAATGCAAGGGATTGGGTCTACTGAGTTTGAAATTCTCTGTTTTGATCTTCCATTTTCCTCTTCTTTGAAGCCATTCCAGCTCCACTTAATTATGTCAATTTTACTTCACACTTAATTTCAGATTTCTCTCTTAAAATGTGCATTGCCCTTCACAGCAGGAATGCCAGAAGCTTCCCTTTCCTTTTCAAAATCAAGACTTTATTAGCATCCTGATCAAAACACAACTACTGTATCATAGCCCGCTGTACACAGCACGTATTAAAGGGGAAGTTATCCAACGTTTCGAGATCACATATTGTTTACTATTTAGATATGAGTTGCTCACTGTTGGGCTTTTAGACGTTCACAGCTTATTGAAAATAATCAGGAGGTTTTTTTTTTTACTTTGCAATTAGAGCATTGGAAGCCACAAAGAAGTCTTTAAAAGCCACATGAAGCTCCAGAGCCACAGGTTGCAGACACCTGGCCTATGGTTGGTTTGGTCTTTTGCGCTCAGGATTGACAGTGTGTTGGGCACTATACAAACAAAAGGTCATTGTGTGAAGAACCTGATCCAGATCAGCTGCGTCTCCTGTCTCATAGGCTATAGTTACACTACCAAGTTTTGGCAGCAAAACCCCGGTTTGTCAATAAAACTCGTGGAGCATACACACACCAATTGCATTTTTTGTTGACAGCATCTGGTCAAAACACAGCACTTTTGCCAGCAGTGATCTGCCTCAAAGCTTTAAGGCATAACGCTCCTGTCGACACTTTCTGTTGACAAAAAAAGCTGTGTGGCCACTGTGTGTGGGGTGGGGGGGGCCTTCTCTCGACAGCCAGAGCATCCACAACCACAGGCAGCACTATCTGCTGTGCTTCCTGGTGTCTGTTGTGTAGGGAGAGTAGCCGGGCAGTCCAGCTGCTTTGTCAACAGAGCTGACTGCTCTCCTGATTGGCTTTTCTGTGTGGGGCCACACTTTGCCTGCGGAAGTTTTGACAGGAAAACTCTCCCAGTAGTGACCTCTGTTGACAGAATGCTGTAGTGTAACTGTAGCCATAATAATCTGAGTGGAAGCTGAATATGCTCAACCAGGCCATGTCTACACAGCAGCGTTATTTCGAAATAAGCTAGGTTCTGGGGCCGATGTTCAACCTGGAGGAGGGACTGGATTGCACCCTCAGCTAGTTTGCAGATGACACTAAGCTAAGGGGAGACAAAGATATGTTGGAGATTAGAGATAGGACCCAGAGTGACCTGGATAAATTGGAGGATTGGGCCAAAAGAAATCTGATGCAGTTCAACCAGGAGAAGTGTAGAGTCCTGCACTTGGGATGGAAGAATCCCAAGCATTGTTATAGGCTGGGGACTGACTGGCTCAGCAGTAATACAGCAGAAAGGAACCTAGGGGTTATGGTGAGTGAAAGGCTGCATATGAGTAAACAGTGTGCCCTTGTAGCCAAGAAGGCTAATGGCATATTAGGGTGCATTAGGAGGAGCATTGCAACCAGATCTAGAGAAGTGGTTATTCCCCTCTATTCGGTACTGGTGAGATCACATCAGGAAAATTGTGTCCAGTTTTGGGCCTCCCAGTATAAAAAGGATGTGGATTTGCTTCAGCAGGTTCAGCGGAGGGCAACAAAAATGATTACGGGGCTGGAGAACATGACCTATAAGGAGAGGCTGAGGGAGTTGGGCTTATTTAGTTTGCAGAAGAGAAGACTGAGGGGTGATTTAATAGCAGCCTTCAACATCCTGAAGGGGAGCTCTAAAGAGGATGGAGAGAAATTGTTCTCAGTGGTGACAGGTGGCAGAACAAGGAGCAATGGTCTGAAGTTACAGGAGAAGAGGAGTAGGTTGGATATTAGGAAAAACTACTTCACCAGGAGGGTGGTGAAGCACTGGCATGCGTTGCCTGGAGAGGTGTTGGATTGTCCATCCCGAGAGGTTTTTAAGTCCTGGCTTGACAACGTTCTGGCTGAGATGACTTTGCTGGGGGTTGATCCTGCTTGAAGCAGGGGGCTGTACTAGATGACCTCCTGAGGTCCCTTCCAGCCCTATGATTCTATGCCAGAAGAGATTTTCTAGAACAGCTTATTTCAAAATAGCCTGTCTACACACTAAGGCTGCATCTACACTAGAACACTATTTCAAAAGAGCACCATTCGAAAGAGAGTAGCCAAAAGATGCCCTTTCAAAGGGGAGCATCCACACATGGGCTGGGGCAGGTGGCGTCAATCCATGCCATTGAAAGGGCCATCCTCTCTTTCAAAAAGGGACAGCGAGCCCTTCAAAAGAGAACGTCTACATGTGCCCATGCCCTCTTTCGAAAGAGGGGGCCATGAAATGCTGCAACTGGGGCATCATGGCAGACAAGCCCTTCCAGGGCCACAGCCAGCCTTCCCTTTAAAGGGCCCATCCCCAACTGCCCTGCTGGCCACAGCAGTGGTGGCTGCCCTTAAGCTCCTTCTGGGGGAGCCCTCCCCCCACAGGGGCACCCAGAGATGCTCCAGACTCTTAGCTCCTTCAGCACCACCCTCTCTGTGGGTGCTCTGCCGGCTCTGGAGCTACCCCACCAGCTCAGACTGGTGGGAGCACCTAATCATGGCGGAGTGGGACAATGACTGGTGGCTCTGGAATTTGGAATGGCCTGTGCTGAGACATGAGGACACCCAGAAGCAGCACACCCTCCCCATGGAGAAGAGGGTCGTGATTGCTGGTTGGAAGCCGGCCACTCCAGACAGCTACCACTCTGTGGGACACCAATTTGGTGGTCAAAGACACAGTCGGGGCCATTGTGATGGAGGTAAGGAGGGCCAGGCCACACAGCCACTGAGAGGCCAGAGGGCCCAGGACTGGGGGCCGGGGGAGGGGCATGAGAGGGGCCTGACACACCCCACACACCCTCATGGATGCACATGCCCCCCCCCCTTGCAGGTGGTGTATGACCTCAGTGCAATGCAATGCTCCTCCAGAGGGTGGTCCACATTAGGGATCTAGATGCAGCCATCATGAGCTGTGCTGCCCTTGGTTTTTCAGACTGCTTTGGGGCCCTCTACGGGACTCCTATACCCCTCTGTGCCTTGGAGCATAGTGGAGGACAGTATATAAACAGGAAAGGCTACCACGCCTTGGTGGACAGCTGGGGATGGTTCCAGGACATCTACGTGGGCTGGCCCAGCTGTGCCCATGACGTGTGTGTTCCACAATTCAAGCCTGTGCCACTGGCAGGAGGCAGGGACCTACAGCCCCTAGAGGGAGATCCTACTGGGGGACACCACCACAATGTCCTCTGCCTGGTGGCTGATGCAGCGTACCCGCTCCAGCCCTGGATCATGCAACCCTGTGCAGGCCACCCCACCCACCCAGCCAGGAGTGGTTCAATACCCAGCTCATCCATGCCTGCAACAGGGTTGAGCGCACCTTCGGCCATCTCAAGGGCTGATGGTGGGCTTCCTCAATTTCCCCCAGGTCTTAGGCACCTGCTGCATGTTCCATAATATTGTGGAGAGCAAGGGGGAGGCTTTTACACAGAGGTGGGTGGCTGAGGCTGGAATGGGCTACCCCCAGCTGGTTGCCACCTCCAGCCGCCAGGCCCACCAGGACAGGATCCAGGTCCAGGAGCCCTGCGTCAATACTTTGACCAGGGTCCCCAGTGAGCGCTGCCATGGCCACCCCTAGCAGGTCCTCCCTGGATGATCCCCCACCCCATGCACCCCCTCCCATCACCACCTCCTGCACATAGCCCTCCCCCCACCCCGTACAACACCTCCAACCTCCCGCTTACCACCCTCCTCAAAGGGCACACTGCACACAGAGATATGGTTGAAATAAACTGTTATTGTTCAACACAATGGGCAAATTCACTCAGACTATGCCAAATATTATCATACACCTATATACAGGTGGGAGGGGGACATGGGGAGCCTGCATCGGGGGCCCTTACTGAGGGGCAGGGGTGGAGGGCCTTGACCCACGCTGGCCCCAGGACCCGTGCTTCCCCGCACCCCCGTTCTGGGTCCCTGACAGGGTGGGGAGGGTGAAGAGAGGACAGGGAGGTAGGAGTGAGGGGTCTATCCCAGGTGGGTGATCGGCCCCATGAGGGGCCTCTCCAGGTTGGCTGGCATGTGGGGTTCCAGGAGGAGGATCTGCTGGGGGGGACAGCAGGGAGGAGTTGTGGTGGGGTATGGCAGGAGGGGTTATGGCGGGGGACGGCAGGAGGAGTATCCAGGACAGGAGCTACCTGAAGGTGCCCTCCGCATCCCTCAGGGTGCCCATCAGTTCGGCCCAGGCCACCCAGCACCAGGTGGCCCCACCCTCCTCACGACAGAGGAGGCGCTCTGCCACCTCCACCTGCCAGTGGATGGAGGCAGCAAGGCGGTGGTCCTCTGCCACCTGGCTGTAGCCCCTCCAGGAGCGGGGTCACACTGGTTCAGCAGGTGGCGCCATGTGGTCCTTGTCCCTTGCCTCCGGCGGGGCTGTCGGGCACGATGGAGGGTGTGAGGCTCTCCCAGCTGTCGGATGTCGCCGCTGCAGAGATAAGAGGGAAGAGAGGGACAGGTCATGAGTATTGACCCCTGCCCTGTGGCCCACACACCCCCATCTCCCAGTGGGTGACAGGTCCCTGTCTGCTGTCCGACAGCGGGGCAGCCCTGGAGGCCCATGGTGGTGGTGGGGGTCCCTGTTCCACTGGGGGCGGCTCCCTTGTGTGGTCTGGCCCCGGCCATTCCCTCCCCGCCTTGGAACGGGCCACTGCATTGTCCATGGGAGTTGGTGCTGAAGGCCACTGGTGGCTGTGCTGCCATCCTGAGGGCCACAGTCAGGCTATGCTGTGGCCAGCCAGGGTCCACTGGGGAGCGGGGGCGGACCTTCAGCAGGCATGTGGCCCCCACCCTGTGGTTCGGGGTGTGCCCTGTCAGGTATGTACCTGACAGTCCACCGCCAAGGCCAGGGGATGCCGACTGGTTGACGCATGGCTGGAGGTGTGGGAGGGGAGATCTATCACGAGGTCCCCCTCATCACTGGACACTCCGCCACATGCTCTGGCTCTAGCTCTGGCCCTGCTGGGGTTGGGCTGGCTGATGGTCCTGATGTATCAGGCTCCTCCCGCAGGGGCTCCTCCGCAGAGGTGTCAAGTATGGAGGGTGGTGAGGCAGTGTCCCTGAAAGAACACGAGGATTTAGAGGTCCTGGTAAAATGGGCACAAAGGGGGGTCAGCCCCTGACCAGCTGGCTGAGTCCTGAGCCCAGGCATACCCCTGCCACGACTCCTTGACCTTGCTGTGTACCTGCTCTGGAGTAAGGGCAGGGTGGCCACGGGTTGTCAGGCCCTCAGCCAGCCAGGTGAAAGCAGCTGCATTCCACCAGTTCATGCCCACCTCATGCAGGACCTCCTTCTCCTGCCATAGGCCCAGCAGGTCCCGCAGATCAAACGTCATCAGGGAAGGTGCTCTCTCCCACTCCCCCCGGCTGGATCCCTGGGAGCCCTGGCTGTGCTCGGAGGAGGGGCCTGGGGCTCCTTATGTCCCTGGTTGATGGCCACACTGCTCTGGTAGCTGCTAGGGGCACCGCGTGCGATGGCTGCTGCCTGCACGCTCTCAGTTTCCTGCAATGCGGTTTCTGGGTGCGTGCAGCTTTAAAGGCTGCTGCACACGAAGACCATAGAGCCCCACAGGTGCTGGATGGCAGGTCTTCGCCTAACAGCTGATCGCCACCATGGCGGACCCCACTGTTTTGAAAGAGTGGGTTGTAGAACGTCTACACACACCTTCTTTCAAAATAAGCTTTCGAAAGTGGCGGCTTTTCCTATTTCACGTGTGGAAGAGCAATTTGGGATGCTGGGGCGCGTTCCTTTGATTCCGTTTTCAAAAGAGCATGTGGCATGTGTAAACATGCCACACACTCTCTCGAAAGAGGGCCCAGGTGTTTTGAAATACTGCCCAATGTACGCACAGCTAAAATGTATATTGATATAGCACTCAGTTATTTTGAAATAGATCATCCAGACACAAAAGAGCCTATTTCAGATTAGAGACCTTAGATGTTTTACAGCTTATTTTGAAATAGCCCCTATTCTCTGTCTACACAGCCCCTATTCCAACATATCTATTTTAGAATAGACACTATTCCTCATGGAATAAGACTTGCCAAATTTGAAATAAGCTATCTGCCATTTCAAAATTATTTTGAAATAGTGGTTGCGCATGTAGAATCTCACAAAGTTATTTTGGAATAGCAGGTGTTATTCCGAAATAACTTTGCTGTGTAGACATGCCACCAGGGGCCATAAGGAGAAATCCAAACAACTCTGGCAGAAACAGCTTAGTTCCTGTTCAGAACCTTACCTAAAAGAAAACATCCTAATCTCTTGTCGCTTTGCAGCTCTCTGTCAGGGCTCTAGAAGAACAAGTAAGTTGTGTTAGTGTAATGAATAATGGTCTTCTAATACATATGTACGAGCTCTTGTAATTCTATTTTCTAACTTTTGAGTATGTAATTTTGCAAGCTCTTTTTAAATGTATCAGAGGGGTAGCCCTGTTAGTCTGTATTGGCAAAAACAACAAGAGGTCTTGTGGAGCCTTATAGACTAACAGATGTTTAGGAGCATAAGTTTCATGGGCAAAGACATGCTTCGTCAGATGCAATGTAGTGGAGATTCCAGAGGTCTCAGATCTTCATTGCATCTGACGAAGCAGGTCTTTGCCCACAAAAGCTTATGCTCCAAAATATCTGCTAGTCTATAACGTGCCACAAGACTTCTCGTTTTTTAAAAGTAAGCATTTTATAGTTTTATTTTTAAATGAATACTTTGGATGGATGCATTGAGAAAACAGGACTTTTCAGGCATCCTCAAGGAAGCTGTTGAAAGGCAGCAGGTGTAATGAGCATTGCAGGGTATCCCCAGCCACGTTCTGCCTATATCTGCCCTGCAAGAATACCTCAGAATCCCTCAACTCCACTATGTCCATAGCCACTTTCTGGACAGGCTCCTCTACGATGGGCAGTGGTCTCAGGGCAGCTTTCCCCTTGTCCCAGGTCTTCCCCACCCTCTGGCAGAGATCACAGGACCAACAATATTGGCGGACAGCTGCAAAGATCCCTGGCCAGAAAAAGTTCTGTAGCAGCCTTCTCCTGGTGCAGTGGATCCCCTGGCGTTCTGCGAGCGGGACATCATGAGCTAGGTACAGCAGCCTGCGCTGGTACTTTTGGGGAACCACCAGCTGCCTCTGGACCTCCCATGGCTCCGCTTTGTGTCTGGGAACCCATTCTCCGTACAGAAATCCCTTCTCCCACAGGAATCTCTCCCTGCAACCCTCCCCCAGCTGTAGAGCTGGGCTGAGACTGGCCAGTTCCCTCATCTTCTGCAAGAAGGGGTCTCTCTGCTGCTCTGCCTGGAACTCTTCAGCCGGGGCAGGGGCAGAAGCCACTTCCCTTTTTTTCTTCCTGGCTCCAGAACCACCGGCCTGTGAGACCTGGTTTTTGGGGGCCCCCTTTCTCTCAAGGTCAGCCCCTGAGGCTTCCGTGGCTTTGGCTGGGTATCTACCCCCGAACCTGGGGAGAGCACCCCTTGTTTTCTTTGGCTGAGGGTCAAGACCAGGGCATGAGGGCATTCACCCGGCCTGTGTTCCAGATCACGCCCCCATTAGTACATCAGCAGGCAAATGGCTGTGCACACTCACCTCCTCGGGGCCTTCCTTGTCCCCCCTTGAAAGGGGTCCTGTCAATTCCTGTTACAGTCAGGTGGGAATTGGGCATCATCCGGCCTGGTGCCACCACCCCGGGCCGGGCCAGCAACACATCAGCACCTGTGTCCCAAAACCCAGTGACCTTTCTCCCATCTACCTCGAGGGGTGTGAGACCCTCACTCCACAGAGGCAGTGCCGCCCCCACTCTGTAAACTGAACTCTGTGCATTTGGGCCCCCTGAGGAGCTGGTCTGTGGGGCGGGCTCGGCCCAAGCTGAGGACACACTGTTGGTACCACCTGTCTTGGCCGCCGGCTCCTCTGGCTTCTGGGACTTCACCCAGTTGACTCCATGATCCCCCAGCCTGCTCAAACTGTCTGGGAATTTGGGGCACTGGGCTGATCAAAGCCCCTTGTGCCCACAGTGGTAACAGCCTGGGTCTTGCTGTGCCCCTCAGGCCGGCTGCTCTGTCTAGGCTCTGGCTGGCCCTCTGGGGGGTGGGTGGCCAGCTCCTCTTTCCTGGGCTCGCCCAAGAGGTGGTCCCCTTTGTCGTACAGCCAAGAACTGGTCTCCCTGAGACTCCCGGTCTCTCCAGGACTCCCTCTCTTTCTGGGGTTCACTTTCAACCTGGCCTGGCTGTTTGTGAAGTCATCCGCCAGCTTCCCTACACTGTGTGGATCCCCGGGCATCCGGTCCTCGAGCCACACCCTCAGGTCAGGTGAGCACATCTCATAGAATTGTTCCAGGACCGTCAGCTTGACCAGGTCCTTTATGGACTGGACTCCCATCCCTAACACCCACTTTTGGTAGTATTGCATCAGGCGGGAGGCCACGTCTACAAAGGCTTCCTCTGGCCTCTTCTGTGCCTCCTGGAACTTCTTGTACGTCTCTGGAGTCAGCCCGAACTCATGCAACAGGGCCTGTTTGACCCTTTCATAGCCCCCGGGCTGCAGCCCCTCCAGCTGGTTGAGCACAGCTGCAGCCTTCTGGTCCATCAAGGGGGGTAAGTGTCGGAGCCATTCGGCTGGGGGAACCTCATGCAACTTGCAGGCTCACTTTAAGGCAGTAAGGAACCCGTCCATGTCCCCTGGGTCCTGAGACTGGGTCAACACATGCATCTCCAAGTGACTGTCCACCCTGAGCCGCCTGGCCCTCTCCCCGTTTACTGCAGCTGGGGCCTCTTGGCGTCTCGCCTCCATGATGGCCCGCTCGTGCTCCCGCTCTCACTCTCTCTCCTCCTGCTCTCGCTCTCTCTCCTCCCACTGTCTCTCTTGTAGCTGGCGCTCGTGTTCACGCTCTCTTTCCCGCTTCTGGCACTCCCGTTCTCTCTCCCATTCCTGGGCTTCCAGTTCCTTTAATCGCATCTCGAACTCCAGCCGTCGCAGCTCTGCAGTAGGGGACTCCGCCCATGAGTGCAACAACTTCATGAAACCCTTGCGCTCTACAGAGAATCAAGGCCCAATATTTTCATTGACTCTACTATCTGGCATCATCCTATTCACCTTCACTGTCACCAAATTAAAGATAAAAGAAACGTCAGTACTGCTTTTTCTGAAAGGCCGATAAGATAAGCTAAATGCAGACTAGATTCTTCTCTCTGAATTCCACACAATGGGGGAATTTCAAAAAGTGTAATTCTGCCTATCTCACCAAAGATTTGTAACCCACAATTACATTGATACATGTGCCATGTCAGCAAGTGCAATGAAATTCACAGTATTTTTATGTGAAATGTACTGTTTTATTGCATTAATTCACATTTAATGTGTACACAGTAATAATCATAAAGTTTGGTAGCCAAAGTTATATATTTTTGTCAGAACCTTCATTTAGAGAGCTTTCAAAAGAGTCCAAAGAAATTAAAATATCAGTTGGTTTACCTGCAGGATATAGAGCAAAAGCAGAAAGCAGTATAATGTTTTTCACAAGCAGCCCACTTTTCTGTACATAATGTCCCTACCTCCGACTGATAAAATACAGTAGTCATAACATTGTACATACTATTAAACTGCTGTACACTGTGCGCAAAACAAAGATCTCGGAACTGAAGAAAAATGCCTCTCCGATAAGATGCTAGTTGTGAGATGCCAGGCATCGGGGTTGAGGAGAAGATAGCCACAATGAAGATATGAAATTCCAGTGCTTCTTCCCCATGCTGAACAGGAGGGTGACATTTACATCGATAAGGCTGGAGTGCCACACTTACCCTGAAACATTATTTCTGAGGATGAGTAGCACATGCAAATGAATAAACACTAAAAATAGCCAAAGTATTTGAAGCCCTTAGAAGAGGAACAACAGTAAGTTAACAAAGACATATCATGTGATCTATTAAAAAAGAATACTGAAGCTATGGTGTTCCTGTGTTTCTCTGAAGTACCTGGTCCAGTCCACTGTCAGAGACATGTTTCTGGGTTGAGTGGGCAGCTTTAGGATTAAATATGCAGTTAATCTGGGGGAAAACTTCGGTATGTCACAGGCCTCCTCACACTTGCATGCTACAGCTTCCATTTTTCTTTTATTAAAACTAGTCCTTGGGGCTTCGACCTGGATTGAAATGTGTCATAATGCTGTGCATTGTTCAAAACTCCCTTTTGTGCCTTAATCTGTGGCACTGTGTTGCAGACCATGAAGGGATGAAATACTTCGTACAGTGTGCAAGTGAAGATTTATGTGCACTGGTGCAAAAGATCAGAAGAGGCCACTTAGTGCATGGCTGCAGGACAATGCCGTTGATAAACTCCAGAGCGGAGTGCTAACATCTCTTCTGCTTCCAGAGTACATTTTGAATGCTCTTTGGAGTTTATTAGTCACCCTTGTGTTCAGCCTATTAAATTTGTAGGCGTCCTGAAGATTATATTGACAGATACTCATGCTTACATGTTAAATGGTAAGAAGTTGAAGCGCATGAGTCAACATGATATGACAAATGGAAAAATTAAATGGACCACTGTGCTTTTATTCACTGTCCCCACTCTCTTCAGCATTTTTGTGTGGGCTTGAGACTGGAAGTCAGACTAATGGGATGACATTTAGTTTTGCTAAGATAGCTGTGTTATCTATGACTTATAGCTGCATTCCCTTGTAAATACACAAATTAGCAGGGAAGTTGAACGTTAGCTAGTAAGAAGATTTGTAGAACGGCTAATTCTCAGTGGTAACTTCACTGTGAAGTGAATCACAGAAGTCATACATTTAAAGTAACTATGAAGAAGGAAAGCAGCTGCAATAATATGCTGACTGCAGAAGACCACGTAACAGGTCTGTCTGTGTTGGAATGAAATGCAGTGACTCTTTAGATATTTCTGCAGATTTAGGGCCTGATTCTGATCTCATTTACACCACTGCATAACTACATAAGTAAGAAGTAACTACAGTGAAATGAAAAGAGTCACACTGCTGTAAAAGAAGCAGAATCATAGAACTGTAGGACTGGAAGGGAGGGCCTTCTGGAGGCCTTCTAAAGCAGACTCCTGTACTCAAGGCAGGGCTAGGAATTATATAGATCAGCCTTGACATGTGTCCATCTAATCCAGGAGTCAGCAAACTGTGAGCCATATGTGGCTCTTTATGGAGTCATTTGTGGCTCTGGACACTGCCATCACTGACTCCTCTTGCAGCTCCCTGCCCAGCCACAGCTGAAATAATGGAACTAAATTTAATTGGTTTAATGGCCAGCAGGGTGATGGAAGGAATCCGGCTGTTAAACCAATTAAATTTAGTTCCATTATTTCAGCAACAGCAAGGCAAAGAGCCCCGCACTTGCCCCGCTACTCTTTCCTTGCATGGCTGCTGAGCACAGAACTGTCATAGCTTCTGCTCCCCAATCATGGCAGCTCCATACTGGGCTAGCTCCATCTCTCCTTGGACCCAGCACAGGGCTGGATTCAAAGAGGGGCTTTGGGGCTGCAGACCCAGGCTGCGGGCACTCTGGGCTGCAGCTGGTACAGCCCCTGTGTTCTGGGCCAGCCCTTCAGTGGGAAGGGCAGGCAGCTTGGCATATTGCCATTCCCCCACTTCAGAGGAGCTGTGTCCCCGAGGATGGAAGCCCTGCTACCTGAGTGGCCACATCCCTTCGGTGGGCGCAGCTCTGCCCACTGCCACCATCGGAATACCTTCACTCCAGCCTTCCTTCTGCTGGGCACACGTGGCCACCCAGCATAGGATCCCAATCCAGCACCATGGATGGGTTAGCCCTAGGGGCTGGTTTGGGGCAGAGGTGGGTTAAGCCTGGAGATGGGTGGTGGGTTTGCAGGATGGGGGACTTAAACTTTCTAACTGGTACAAATCATTGTGTGCGCACTGTTCTCAAACTAGGGGTACTGAAATTATGGTTTGACATTATTTATTAAGGACTCTCTCGCATTCACGTGCATCGCAGTTCTTGAAGTATTGATTTTATAACTGATTTTGCAAACAAGGCGCTCCTCGCTATTTTGGTTGCAGACCCCTAGTATAACCAGATCTTAAAATATCCCAATGATGGCAATTCCACAGCCTCCCTAGGCAATTTATTCCAGTGCTTAACTACCTAGAGATAGTAAGATTTTTCCTCACGTCCAGCCTAAACCTCCCTTGCTGCAACATGAGCCCATTGCTCCTTGTCCTAGCCTAAAAAGTTAATGAGAACATTTTTTTCTCCCTATTCCTTGTAACAAACTTTTATGTATTTGCAAGCTGTTATCATGTCCCTTCTCAGTCTTCTCTTTTCTGGATGAAAAAGACACATTTTTTTTTTTTGCAATCTTCCCTTATAAGTCACGTTTTCTAGACTTTTATCATTTGTGTTGCTCCTGTCTGGGCTCTCTTCATTTACTTCATATCTTTCCAAAAATGCAGCGACCAGAACTGTGCATAATACTCCAGCTGAGGCCTAACCAGCTCTGAGTAAAACTGAAGAATTACTTCATGTGTCTTGCTTGCAACATTCCTGCTAATACCTCCCAGAATCATGTTTGCTTTCTTCGTAACAGTGTCACACGGCTGACTCATATTTAGCTTGTGGTCCACTATGATCTCCAGAATCCTTTCTGCAGTACTCCTTCTTAGGCAGTCATGTCCCAATTTTTATGTGTGCAACTGATCATTTCTTCCTTAGCGGAGTACTTTGCATTTGCTCATATTGAATTTCATCCTATTTTCTTCACCATTTCTATATTTTGTCCAGATCACTTTGAAATTTGAATGATATCTTCAAAAGCACTTGCAGCTTCTCCTAGCTTATCTTCTCTATTCTGTATACACGTTCTATCTGTAGCATTATCTAAGTCAGGGTGAGCAAACTTTTTACAACAGGCCCCACTTTTCATCCCTGCAATTAGCAGGGCCCCTCAAACTGTCGAATGTAATACAAATGGATAGAAAGTTTAGTTATGCTCTTATGAAAAAATGCCCTTTTTGGCATATGAAAGAAAATAAGTATGTAGAATCTAAACACTTTATTAATGGGTCTATAAATTTGAATACACATACATAAAAACAGTCATATATTTCAACATTTTTACTGAGATAGATGAGCCTGAGGCCCAGCAGTCGACTGTGCTGTGCCCACCCCTTATGAAATGCCACACATACTTAGGGGGCCTGCTCCACCCCCCACTTTGCACACCCCTGATTTAAACCACCAATGACACTATAAAGTATAGATCAGTTGAACTGATCGCTTTCCCGGATAATTAGACCAACACTGCTGGCCAGGTGTGCTATGCTCACAAACAAGTGAACTGTAAGCACTCCCCAGTTGGGGTTGCATATATTTATTAGAATAAGAATATATTTATTAGACTAAGATGCCCTCATCATAGTCAAGGCCAATACCATAGCTCCATGGGTTTACAGTGTTGGTTGTGGGAAAGGAGTATATCTGGGAAAGCGCTCAGTTTAACTGATCTCATATACTCCTTTCCCACAACCAAAGCTATGGAGATATGGTATTGTCGACTATGAGGAGGGCGTCCTGGGTTTGAATCATGCTATAGACAGCAGTTTATGCACATCTGATGAGGTCCAATAAGAGCAAAACTGGTCATGTGCTAATGTGGTTTCAGTGGAATCTTATTCTAACAAAAGAAAGTGGCCAGAAAGCACGTATGTTCAACAGCTTCTGTAGAAACTCTATCTATTATTCCTCCAAAGACAATTCAATGCAAACTTGTCACTCCCACAGGAGGCAGGGCAGAAAGAGGAACACAGCTTACCGCCTTATGGGTTAATTTCTTGTTTGGGAACATCAAGTTTCAGCTAGTACACCATGTGGAGGAGCTTTGCAATTACCTACCTTCTTAAACCTGGCCAGGTTTGTGAATTCCTAGACCGGGGTCAGCCACCTTTCCAACGCAGAGTGCCAAAATTTGACCTGTTGACCTCTATGTACAGTCCGAGTGCCGATGATACTCTTTAAAGTCACTAACAGTCCTATTTACAACAACTTCATTCATAAAGAAATTACGATACAGAACTTTACGATTTTGGTGGTGGTTGGAAGCAGTATCTGGTCTTCTGTTAATCCACAGGGGGCATGGCAAGCTCCTGGAAGCATGGGGGAGGAGAGGGAGAGCTGAGCTCCTGCCTCATGTGCTGATCAGAATCAGCCCACGTGCCACACTTGGCACCCATGCTCGAGGTTGCTGACCCCTGTTCTAGACCTTTGTTGTAAAGTCCAGTTTAGTGTGCATGTGGGTAAAAGTGAGGGTGGATGCTGAAGCAGGATTTGCAAATATATTATGCAAGTAGTGCCACTGAAGTTAATGGCACGTCTTGAGTGATACATGAATAGGATTGGACCATTGTGGATAATCTGTTCACTCTTAAAATAAAAATATTAACCAACTATAGTGAAGAATCAACAGTTTATAATAAAATATTTAAATATAAAACACTGATTTAAAAATGCAAGAAACTGGGGAGAGCTAATGAGATAAAAGGCCCCAAAAATAAACATGGGCCCAGGCTGACACTCTATTCCAAATGCTATTGATAACAGTGAGTGAACTCTTCCAGTCTTGTTCACTGTCTGTTTGCCCAATGGGAATTATGCACGTGTATCTGACTGTACAACTGATATATACATAGTATTTCACTCTATAATCTGCTTCACAAGAAAGCTTTTTGAAAGCTAAATATATTTAAAGAATGAGAAATTAGCCTATAATTAACTATGACATGGGCTTAGGCATCAGTAGACGTTCTACAGAACCACCATGCAAGAGCAAGAATGGCAGCTACAACTTGTATTACAGGTTGCACCTCCAGACACCAGCATCCTCTCTTCCGGTAACATCCCTCCTCTAGCAGGAGGAGGGATGCTCCAGGACCAGAGAGCCAGGGCAGGAGGGCACCCAAGCTGGCCTCCCAGCAGCCCCACAGGGGGCAGCAGGTCTATGCCAGAGGCAGCATCCCCCAGCAGCCCCACATGGAGCCGTGGTTGGGGAGCCAGTATCCCCTGGTGAAAAACTGGGGTCGGGAAGCCAGCAGCCCTTGGCAAGCCTGTGTGGAATCAGGGTTGGGGAGCCAGCATCCCTCAGCAGCCAGGCACAAAGCTGGGACTAGAGAACCAGCATCCCCCAGCAGCCCAGTGCAGAGCTGGCAGCTCCTGGCAGCTCCACATGGATCCAGGGTCAGGGAACCAGCATCCCCCCACACCCCATATGGAGCCAGGCCCCAAGAGCCAACTGCAGCAAGCAAGTGGGGGTGGCCAGGGACCCCGAGGCATTCAGCTGTCTTGGTCAGGAAAATTCCTCATCTGTGACCACTGAGGTCCCAAGGTTGCCAGACCAGGGAGGTGCAACCTGTAGTTTATATTACAATTAGCACAAACTTCAATACTACATGCACACTAAACCATTACATTGCAATGCCAATAAATTAATTGAAAATGAGTGTAGTGCACTTAAATTTAAAAAATAAAGAGCATACATGATACTGTATCATAAATATGGCACATTCTGTAAGACTTGTGCTTTAAATATTGTGTACCTAACAGACTTTGTTCATTCTTAATTGCTATTGATACCCAAGTATGTTTTCTGAATGTATTTTGGTCTCATAAAAGCATAGTTTGACAGTCATGCAATGTTCCATATGCAGCTAGTTAAAAGATTATATCCCAGGCCACCACCATTGTACAAGTCAAAAGTGATTTACTGCTGATACATTTGCCTCTTCACGAGTATTTCCAAGATCATACAGCTGTTGTTTATCAAATTGCATTTATAAAGCATTACATGACAGTAAGCTATAAAGAATGCACACACAAGCTTCAAAATGAAACATAATGCTTGGTAATTTCAAAAAACATTCATTGTAGATTTAATTGTTGAATAGCTATCTTGATTTATATCACACAAGTGGTTCTTTATGGTTTACACTGACTTTGGACACACCAAAGTTCAGTATGTTGCTGAAATTGTTTTATGGGCTCAAGTTGCAAATTTTCTTCTTGATGTTCACACGTGAGCACAAGTCCAGCATTCTTTGCATCACTGACTACAGTTGTTCAAATAGCCTACATCACTGGACTGGCTCTAGCGCATCCTAGCTGTGGCCAAGAATTTATATGAAGGGTATTCACTGGCTTCTGTGAAATGGTTTTGTGGTCTTGATTCCATTGCTAGTAGACTGGTCGCCATGATTTCTTCAGATTTGTTGTTGTTGTTGTTGTTAAGCAAAATCTTTCTGCTGGATATGCCACTGTGCTGCTCTGTAGAAACTGTAGTTAGATCACCTTGGCTATGTCTACACTAAAAGCATCTGTCAACAGGAGTTACTGTTGACAGGGTAATCTCCACAGAACCTCTGTCAACCGATTGCATCTACACACAACTTGCTCTGTCGACTGAGAACTGCCAGGCTGCATTGCCCTCTGGTGCCAAAAAGTGGAATGGCAGCTCTGCAAAGAGAGCTGTCTGGCAAATGGAAGCCCTCTCTGTCAACAGAAGTGTCTACACTGCACTTTTGTGGACAGCACTCTGTCCAGTGATTGTTATGCCTCAAATTTTTGAGGGATAATACTCTCGAGGAAAATGCAGAGTTCTGTCGAGATTTTGTTGACAGAATGCTCTGTGTGTAGATGCTCCCTGAGTTATGTCGACACACGGCCCCTTCTGTTGACAAAACTCTGTAGTGCAGACTCAGCCCTTATGTCATCACTATACTGTATAAATGGGCTCCCCAGACAGACTACATTTTTTAAACAAAAAAGCAGTCCAGTAGCACTTTAAAGACTAACAAAATAATTTATTAGGGGAGCTTTCGTGGGACAGACCCATTTCTTCAGACCATAGCCAGACCAGAACAGACTCAATATTTGCCCGTTATCAACTTTGTCCACATATCTATTCTGCAGATACCATCACTGGACCTAACCAGGTTACTCACAGAATCAAGGGCACATTCTCATGTTCTTCAGCTAACATCATATATGCCATCATGTGCCAACAATGCCCAGATGCTTTGTATATTGGACAGACTTCAAACTCTCTTAGACAAAGAATTAATGAGCAAAAAGCAGACATAAAAACATACCTAATTCACAAACCTGTCAGTCAACACTTTAATGGAGTGGACCATTCTTTTAATGACCTGAAAGTTTGCGTCTTACTGAAGAGGAATTTTCACAACAGTTTGGAAAGAGAGGCTGCCGAACTCTCTTTTATATTCAAATTTGACACGTTAGCACATGGTTTGAACTGGGATGGGAATTTTCTAGGTTATTATAGGGGTTCATTTGCATACTTGGCTTTATCTAATTCTTGACTCCCCCCCCCCGCCCAGTTCTGCCCCTCTACTCTGATTTGCTCATCTTGATAATTTTTTTCTGATTTGTCCACCTTGACTACTATTTTTGGTTCTCTGTGCCTTAAATATTGAGTCTGTTCTGGTATGGCTATGGACTGAAAAAGTGGGTCTGTCCCACAAAAGCTCATCACCTAATAAATTATTTTGTTAGTCTTTATAGTACTACTGGACTGTTTTTTTGTTTTGATAGTATATAGACTAGCAAGGCTATCTCTCTGTTACTAAACATACATTTTTGAAGACCACCTACCTCATCAACAGGCTAGAGAGTCTATCATATAGAGGGGGATGAGAGCATGAATAACCCAAACTACAGTGGCATTTCCAAATAAAACTATTTTGCTTCTCAGGCAAAATATTTTGGTCTTTGATTTTTATTTATTTATTTATTTATTTATTTTTATTGCTGAGAAATCTAAACTTTCTCTGTGGAGGAATCTTTTTTTCTGATCAGCTCTGACTGGCACTTTTGCCCATCACAGCTGAGAGGCCAGAGGTTGTATATTGCTGTCCCTAAAAGACTTCCCTCCAAAGGTCTATTTAGGGGCACTACCACAGTTTATTCTGTACTTGAACTGCTGATACTCATATAGGACCTTGTTGAGGCTGGTATCTGCCATACAAAATCACTAAATTGAAATTATGTTAAAAGAATATTTGTTTACAAAGAAGTTTAAGGAGGAGCTGTTAAGACTAGTATGCCTAAAATACGTCCTGGTGCACTTGTGTTTTGAATTGCAGGTGTGCTGATAAATGAAAGCTAGCCTCTGTCCTGCCTGTCTTTTTTCTTGTTGAAAGTCATTAAAAGGAAATTTACCAGAATTCTGACTCAGTGAGCATTATCCTTGTAAAGTTCATGAATCTGCCTGCATACACTTTAGAGTAAACATACACAGCCAGGAAAAATATTCTGGCATAAGCTTTCAGCATGAAATAATGTTATTGTAGGGGGGGCAGGAAATACACTGCTGTGTTATTCTATTTTCAAAGCCAGTCCACAGGTTGTTTGTTTATCAAATAAATTCACAATGCAACCTTAATCTAAAATTCCACCCTAAAACGATGGAGTCGTTTTCAGCAAGATATTTGGATCAGATGACTGGCGCTCTTACAATGGGTCAGAGGCTTTTGAGTTTTCCTTTAAGACATGATAAAACCCTGACATGAAGCCTGTGTAAATGACACATCATATTAAATGTTTCCTTTGTCCCTTTATTTATTTTGAAGGCTGAGGTGATTATTTCTGCTCAGACATTTGGTATCTGTAGATTAATATACTATGTTCATATTCTTCAATCAGAATAATGCAATATGTATTTCCTATAAGCATAGTACTTGATAGATACCTTGGCCATGATCTTACAGGAAGAGTTTATAAGGAAAAATCAGAAATACTGCAAATCCATTATTATGATAGTACAATTGACCTCTGTGAAATAGATGTAGAAATTATACCTAATGATACATGTAGTTGACTTGAGACATTGGCTTTTGCTCACTGAAGACTATCTGAGATCACCAAATTCCTTTCACTTGGGACTTTTGCTCTCATAGGTGAGAAGCATAGTAAGTGATTTCACTATTAAACATCCCCATGGCACTATAATCTTCCTAAAAGTCTGTTTTATTCTCACTTCTATCCTAAGAAATTTAATGTGATACCCCAAGTGATGCAACAGGAATTCAAAGCAGAAGGTCACAGACAAAAATGCCCTTTTGACCATGGATTTTACAGCTAAAAGGGTAGCCTGCTCTGGTTCCAGAGGTTCAGACATTAACATAGTCATTCACACCCCCAATTTAATTGAACCTTTATTTTGGTGGCTAACAAGAGTTGTCAATTGTACGGGAATTGAGTAAAATATTCTATTGGGGGTCAACTACACCCAGGTTCAGACAGCTAGAGCGGTTGTATTCTGAGTGTGTAACTGGAACAAAGTGCTTGTGGTGGCTCTGAAAAGTGGTGCATTTCATTAAGCACAAAACACATATTTCTTTAGTATTCAGCAAGTTTTCAGTCATTTCATTTTTCCAGAAACATACATGACAGAGGATTATTTTCCAGTGAATATAACAGTGATGATTCCCCCAGTTTTTTTCGTAGCGTGGATGTCATCCAGAGTTGACTGGAACATTTCCACTGTATTTGTGATCACACATATTTCCTCTTCTGCCCTCTTCACAGAAGGGGAGCAGTTAAGGAAACTCTCTTGTAGAAAGAAAGGCACTTGCATGCATTCAATACTGAAAAAAGTAATGTCTTCATAGCTTCATTCGATACTTTTTAATAGCTAGTAAAGAGAAAAAAAGTATCAAATGATCAGGTCATTCTCTGTGGGTAACTGAGAATTACTGATACCATATTGGTTTGGTTTTCCTGAAAATTTATCCATTAGAAAACTAACAATTTGTTAGTTGCCATTTGCTTGATAGCAGAGTTGTTCCATTACTGTTAACAAGGAGAAATATTCTCATGTTGTACATAAACTATAGTTTATGTACTATGCAACTCACACTGAATTCTCTTGTTATCTACACACAATTACACTTATTAACACTGTAAAAGTCATTTTTAAGTTTTTCTGTGAAAGCTTGGTTCTTTCATTTTGTTTTCTACAGACCAGATATTTCATGAGGTCTTTAATGTCCAGTGTCATCAAGATATGTTTTCCAAAAAAAGTAAGATAGCAAGTCACACATACCTCCATTTGGAAATTTAAGATTTAAGCATCAAGTGCCAGATTTTCCATTCCCAGGCACGTAGCATGGGTTTTTCTAATGCCCTGAACCTTTTGTAGACAGTTAAAAATGTGTAAAGGGGGGAAAGTGGGCTACTGCATCAAAATGATTGTATTGCACATTTTACATTCACATTGGCCAAACATAATTAGCTGTCTTGGTTTCTAAAAGTAAAAGTGCTTAAGTAACATACTTTGTCTTTGCAAGGCTTTGCACTTGGTACTGTACAGAATGAACCTCCGTCATCCAGCACCCTCAGGACGTGACTGGTGCTGGACAAGAGAATTTGCTGGAGGTCAATATTTTCTAGCACATTACCAACACTCCCACTGCTTACTGAGCTCTTGGAAGACAGTTAGGAGTAAATTACAGCTAAATAACAGCACAGAACAGCACAGAGCCAGGACTGATGGCAGTAGACAAACTTTATGGGATCACGGGAAACTTGGCCACACCCGTGATAAGTGGTCATCTGGCTAACTAAAATCATGCTGAATAGTAACAGAGAGTAAGCCGTGCTAGTCTATACACTATCAAAACAAAAAGCAGTCAAGTAGCACTTTAAAGACTAGCAAAATAGTTTATTAGGTGAGCTTTCGTAGGACAGACCCACTTCTTCAGACCATATCCAGACCAGAACAGACTCAATATTTAAGACACAGAGAACCAAAAACAGTAAGCAAGGAGGACAAATCAGAAAAAGATAATCAAGGTGAGCAAATCAGAGAGTGGAGGGGTGGGGGGGAAGATCAAGAATTAGATTGAGTTAAGTATGCAGACGAGCCCCTATAGTGACTCAGAAAGTTCACATCACGATTTAAACCATGTGTTAATGTTCCAAATTTGAATTTGAATTTGAATTTGAATTTGAATTCGGCACATTAACACATGGTTTAAATCGTGATGTGAACTTTCTGAGTCACTATAGGGGCTCGTCTGCATACTTAACTCAATCTAATTCTTGATCTTCCCCCCCACCCCTCCACTCTCTGATATGCTCACCTTGATTATCTTTTTCTGATTTGTCCTCCTTGCTTACTGTTTTTGGTTCTCTGTGCCTTAAATATTGAGTCTGTTCTGGTCTGGATATGGTCTGAAGAAGTGGGTCTGTCCTACGAAAGCTCACCTAATAAACTATTTTGCTAGTCTTTAAAATGCTACTTGACTGCTTTTTGTTTTGATAAAATCATGCTGGTTTACAGAGTTAGCTGGATGAGAGCATGCTGAATTAGAGAGGGTTAACCTATACAACATTTTAGCTTTTGCTCATTATAGCCTGGAGGTATAGTCTATTTTGATGTCTCAGGAACTACTGGGACCAGACACATATAAAAATACTCAAATGCTTCCCTAGGACTTGATAGACAGAATTATCTCATTTAGAGATGGGAGGGATGTGTGAAAAGGTTAGACCACGAATATTTGTTGGCTTAAGAATGTCTAACCTAGGCCATGTCTACACTACACCATAATTACGAAGGACCTTATTTTGAAGTTGAACTTCAAAGTAATGAACTTCAAAAATGTGCGTCCATACACACAAAGCACATTGAATTCACTAACCGCTATTTCGAAGTAGCAGCCCAGCACTTTGAAAGGGAGCGTGCACACATCCATGAGTGTTTCAGAACTCGTGGCTCAGCTGCTGAATGCAGGAGGGCACCTACTTCCCCCTGCGAGAGCTCCCGGTAGGAGACATCACTTTGCCCCCCTGCATCATGGCTGATGCCATGTACCCCCTGCACCCATAGCTCATGATGCCCTGCATGGGATGCACTGACCCACCCCAGGACACGTTCAATGCACGCCTGAACCAGGCCAGGAACACTGTTGATTGGGCATTCAGGTGGCTGAAGGGGTGATTTAGATGCCTCCTCGTGAGGCTGGAGCTTAGCCTCCCAAACGCACCCACAGTGGTCATGGCCTGCTGTGCTCTCCACAATATTGTGGAGAGTAAAGGGGAGCCCTTTGGCCAGGGCTGGGCTTTCAAGCAGGTACAAGCAGCCACCGACAGCCCCATGCCGCCAGGCATAAAGAGACGGGGTGCATGTCAGGGAGGCCCTGCAGGAAGCCTTCACCCGGGGCCTGTAGAGACCCTCCCCCAGCCAAGTCCCGACCACACCCCCCACGCCCCCTTCCCACCACACAATAAGGGTGCGGGATTAGGGGTGGAACTTGAATTTTACTATTGTAAATAAAACTTGCATGTTTATAAACCTCTAAAGAAAATGAGTGCCTACAACTATGTGCGGGGGAGGGGCAGAAATATGTACAAGAGGGATGGGGCAGGGGCACTGGGGAGGGAACCAACTTGGAGGAGGAAGCGGAGGTGGGTGAGTCCTCATACATACGTCCACCAGGGTGGAGGGCCAGGAGCTGCAGTGGCCGCGGAACTCCCTACTGCCCTGGGTGCGGGGACCCCGTTGGGGCTGGGTTGGGGCCGGAATAATGGGAAGGTAAGGGCATTGGAGGGGTACAGTGTCCTTGGGGTCAGTGAGAGTCATGAGGGGGATGGGAGAGCTGGTGAGGAGGGAGGGGGCTGCTCGCTCTGAGTTGCACTGGCCACCAGCCACTGGCCGAGTGCCAGGTGGGTAGCAGGTGGGAAGGCAGGCAGGAGCAGGGCCCCAAGGTCAGCAGCCACTCTGGGAGCAACAGTGGGGGGCTGCGGGAGGTGCTTCAGGGGGTGCTGCAGTGCGGGCTGGTGAGGTAGTAGGAGGTTGAGTGACAGGGGTGGCCACAGCCTGGGTCAGAGTTTCTAGGCTGTCTGTCACCTGCACCCACACCTCCTGCTCCATCACCAGCCAGTCCCAGAGCACTGTGGTCATCTCCTGCAGAATGGCCCTGTTGGTGGCCACCTCCTCATCCCCGCATTGGTGGTGGTGCCCAGCCCGTTGGCGACCATGTGGGGACATGGAATCAGGTGGGGTGGGGGGCTGACTCCTGGCGCTCCGCAGCTTCAGGCTGGTCCCAGACAGCATTGGGGCAGACTTGTAGAGACAGAAGGGGACAGAGAGACGGCCCATGAGTCCTGTGTCCTGACTCCAGGGCCTGGGGCCCCCACTCCACTGACCCTCACCCACCCTACCTCCCTGCTGTTGGATGTCCTGGGGGGGCCTCCTGAGATCCTGGGTGCAGAGAGGTTCCCTCATGATGAGTGTCAGGCCACGTTCGGTGCCCCACCCCTTCCCCAGGTGTGTGGACCCATGGTGCCCGTGCAGGGGTAGGCACCATGTGTCACGTGGGTGTGTGGCTCCACACTGCCTGTGGCAGAGGGGCAGTCCCTCTCCCCAGGCCCTGAGGGATCCCGAATGCCCCATACCTACCAGCTGGTACCTGCATGAACTCTGGTGACGCCCGGCTGGAGGTGTCCCGCCTTGATGTCCCGGAGAGGATGGCAATGATGAGGGTCCCATTTCTGGAACCCTTGTCCTCGCTCCCGGACTCTGTCTCCCGGTCCGCTGGGTGGGTGCTGGTGGCGCCTGTGGGTCTCGGCTTCTCCTCTGTGGCTATGTCCAGCTCCTCCTCAGTTTCCTCGCATGGGGGCAGTGTCCAGGAAGTGCTCTGGGGTTGCACCTCCTTCAGCCCCAGGAGGCCATGGAGCTTGTCATAATGGGGGCACTGTGTGGGCCATGCCCTGACCAACTGGCATCATCCCGGGCTCAGCAGCAGACCTGCTGGAGCTCCTTCACCTTTGCTCTTACGTGCTCCCTGCTCCTGGTGAGGTGTCCCCATCTGGTGAGGCCCCTGGCCAGCCGGTTGCATGCATATGCTTTTTGTCACCATGTCCCAGTTTGGAGCAGGACCTCCTCCTCCCCCATAGCATGAGGCGGTCCTTCACATCATCCTTCATCCAGGAGGGCCCCCTTTTGTGCTGGTGCTGGCTGCTCTGCTAGGACCCCTGGCTGGGCTCACCAGTGGACTCCAGAGGGGCACGGGGCTCCTGGCTGGCCGACATGGCTGGCTGGGTGTGGCTGTTGCCATGGTCGTACTGCAGGGAGTTCACGCTTCCCCTGCTTGCAGCACACTCTCAGCTTCCCGCCTGGGGTTGCTGGGTAGCTTCATCTTTATGGGCAGCCAGCAGTGACCATACAGCCCCATCCAGGCTGGCCAGAGTGTCTCCGGGCTCCTGTAGGCCACTGCCATGGTGGACCTGCTACTTTGAAGTAATGGGATGTGGACCATATACACATGTTTATTTCAAAGTTACACTTCAACATAGGGTGCTATTCCCATCCCGGGCATGGAATATGGACTTCGAAATTTGGCTCCCTTACTTCTACCACTATTTCAAAGTAATGTATAATGTGTTTAGATACTCCGTGCTTAATTTCAAAGTAAACCCTAACTTCTAAATTGATTTCAAAATTCATTGCTAGTATAGACACAACCCTAGTTGAAATGTCTGCTTTGACTTAAGGATATCAAAGAGAGAATTTAGCAATGCATAAAATGTTAGGAGCCCATAAGCTAGGAGAGTTTCAAGATGTGGCTGATAAGGATCCTTGAAAAGGTCCTTAAACTCATCCCACCAATGAGGAATTGGACGCTTCTGAGGATAAGGATTCAGGAGTAAACTTTGAATGCCATCTCAAATGATGGCAAGATTACCCCAGAATCACATGAATTTGTGGTATAATTTCCTCATTGCATGGGACAAAGATAAATGGAATATGGGCACTAATAGAAAATACATTACTTGAAGCCAGAGAACAAGAATCAGACCCTCAGATGTTAGATAATGCAGGGATGTCATAGGTATTTAATTTATGGAGATACACATTTTACAGAATTGGAAGGGATCTCAGGAGGTTAGCACATCTGGTCCCTCATCTTCTCAGCAGGACCATGCACCATCCCTGATAGATTTTTTCTTTCAAGAGATATATTTGTCCTAGAACCCTCCCTCAAGGGTTGCGCTCCTAACCCTGGGTTTAACAGGCCAATACTCATACCACTGAGCTATCCCAACTTGCATCAACTACCAGATTTACTGCAAAGGGGATGTCAAAGCATCTGGTGCAAACAAGACAAACCAAGGTTAGGGGGCCTGAATATATAGCAAAATGCAAAATGATGAGATAACAGATGCTAAAGCATCCCAAAGCCAGTGATGAAAATAACCCTGATACTGTGTGACTGTCCAAAGCTGTTCTGGTGTCATTTAATAATGGTTTAGGCAAATTCACGAATTCACCATCACAGGACCTAACCAGGTCTGTCACACCATCACAGGTTCATTCAGCTGCACATCTACCAATGTAATATATGCCATCATGCGCCAGCAGTGCCCCTCTGCTATATACATTGGACAAACTGGACAGTCCCTACAGAAAAGAATGAAGGCACACAAGTTGGATATCAGAAATGGCAATGTACAAAAGCCTGTAGGAGAGCACTTCCATCTCCCAGGACACACAGTAACAGATTTAAAAGTAGCTATCCTACAGCAAAAAAATTTTAAAACCAGACTCCAAAGAGAAACTGCTAAGCTGCATTTCATCTGCAAATTTGACACCCTCAGATCAGGATTAAACAAAGACTGTGAATGGCTAGCTAAATACAAAAGCAGTTTCTCCTCTCTTGGGCCGCGTCTACACGTGCACGCTACTTCGAAGTAGAGGCGCCAACTTCGAAATAGCGCCTGTCACAGCTACACGTGTTGGGCGCTATTTCAAAGTTGAAATCGACGTTAGGTGGCGAGACGTCGAAGTCGCTAACCCCATGAGGGGATGGGAATAGTGCCCTACTCCAAAGTTGAACGTCGAAGTAGGGCACGTGTAGACAATCTGCGTCCCGCAACATCGAAATAGCAGGGTCCGCCATGGCGGCCATCAGCTGAGGGGTTGAGAGACACTTTCTCTCCAGCCCCTGCGGGGCTCTATGGTCATCGTGTGCAGCAGCCCTTAGCCCAGGGCTTCTGGCTGCTGCTGCCGCAGCTGGGGATCCATGCTGCATGCACAGGGTCTGCAACCAGTTGTCGGCTCTGTGGATCTTGTGTTGTTTAGTGCAACTGTGTCTGGGAGGGGCCCTTTAAGGGAGCGGCTTGCTGTTGAGTCCGCCCTGTGACCGTCTGCAGCTGTTCCTGGCACCCTTATTTCGATGTGTGCTACTTTGGCGTGTAGATGTTCCCTCGCAGCGCCTATTTTGATGTGGTGCTGCCCAACGTCGAAGTTGAACGTCGACGTTGCCAGCCCTGGAGGATGTGTAGACTTTCGATTTCGCTACATCGAAATAAGCTATTTCGATGTAGCGTGCACGTGTAGACGTAGCCTTGGTGTTCACACCCCCAGATCAACTGCTGGTAGTAGGCCTCACCTTCCCTGACTGAGTTAACCTTGTTATCTCCAGCCTTGCTCTGGCCTGCCTATTTATACCTGCCTCTGCAAACTTCCACTACCTACATCTGACAAAGTGGGTCTTTGCCCACAAAAGCTTATGCTCATACATTTGTGTCAGGCTATAAGGTGCCACAGGACCTCTCATTGCTTTTGCAGATCCAGACTAACATGGCTACCCCTCTGATACTTCACAGAACTTGTGGCTCCATTTCTTTTTTCTTCTTCCTTAGGTGTAAACAAGAGTCACAGTGCTGGAAAAAAGAGTCACTTGAACACAGGAAATGGTTATAAGAGGCAAGAGGGGGAAATGTCTTCCCTGGCTCTTAGTGCTCAATGGCTCTCCTCTTCCAATCCCTATTCCAGCCTTTCCTGAAGGCTCCCACATCAGGCTGTTGTAGCTTACAAACTGGCGATTCTTCCCCCAAGTGGACTTATTAACTTAAAAGTGAAAAGCTTTCCAGCTTGCCAGACCTGTTAGCATCACACTGCACCTGTGAAAGACCCCATTAAGTGGTAATGAAAGCAATTAAAGGTCATGTGCCAAACTTGAATTTATTAACCAAAACAGTTGAACATTAATATTCCTACAGGACCTTAGTTTAAAATGTGTTTTAAAAAGTTCATTAGATTGTTTCTGAAGATTCCCATCTCTAAAAATCCTTGCATAGATAATTAGAGGCACAGTGTGAGTATTCACTCGAGCCTTAAGTGCTTGGATCTTCAGACACAATTTTTAAATACATTCTTCAGAAGACCACCCTTATCTAAAACACACAATTTAATTTCAATTACTATAGTACAAAAACTCGCTTCTAAAATCTTCTGTCCTTTCTGGCCATCCATACGCTGCTTCCACTCTCCCTGTTGAAGAGAGGCCTTAAAAGGACAACATTCCTCTTCTTCCAGATAGCTGGATAAACGATTTTCTGTTTTACTTCTGAATATTTGATGAAGTAGTTTTAAAGGAACCCTCCATCAAAATCAGTACCTCACTAAAATATTAAATCTTTTGTTATGCCCTAAAGTCTTTGGAAACATATTTTTAATATAAACATATAATGAAATTGCATAAACGTCTTGTTTTATGAAAGTCACACAAACTGAATTAGTGTTCCCATTTTCTAAAACCAAAGAAATTTGTTATGAACACACTAAACCACTTCTGACTGATAAATTTGAAATAATGTCTTTATTTCAGTGAGTTTAAATGAATATGTAATTTAATAAATTAAATATGTAGTAATCTAGAATGATTACATTATGAAGGCTTAAGAGTATATCTAAAATATAAAATAATCTTGGAAACACTGATAAAGGAAATACAGAACAGAGAAGGGCTGAATTATATAGTCCGTAATATTTAACGTTGTATTCAGCAGGACAGCTTATTGCCCTTACTACAAAGCTTTTGCATATAAATCTGACAAACTTCAGAACCTGGACAAAAAAACCTGGGACTGACATTTTTATTCTCCAAGGTACCTTCTGCATGTTCAGTCTTCACAATCTGGCATGCTCCATTTTCTTTAAAATGAAATTTTAGAAGAATGTTTTTTCCAAATGTCATTTGCTACATTTGGGTTCAGGGAACTGGGTAGAATGGATGAGCAGAGAGACAATGGCAACAGTGCAGAGCAGGAGGGTCCTGGGCAGAGCCGGGATGGAGTATGGGCAGGCCCAGAGGCTGCAGAGCTTGCCTTCTTGAGCAGCACTTCAACCACAGCCCATTCTCTTGAAGATCCCTTACACATGCTTTGTGAGTTCAACAGCAAAACCTATATAATGCTTGATGGTAGAAATGTCCCCTTCTACCCTTTGCATATGCATTTAGGAGAGAGAAGAGCGATCTAAGATTGAGGAGCCTGGTTTTGGTGGCTTGACCATCTCTACAGGAGGCTGCATTTGCAGACATGGGACCTTCCTTAGGGATGAAAGTCAGATGACTACCAGTATGGGAATCAATAAAATTTGTCAAAAATTGTCTAGCCTTTCTAGCACTAGTAAAACAAACAATTTTTTCCTACAACAGGATATTGACAGGGTAGGGATGAGTTTATGTTCACTGTCTGCATGTTGAACTCAAAAGGAAACGAATGAGTGGCCCTTTGGGGTGGTTCCTCTTATTTATGGCTGTGAGAGGCTATGGAGAGAGAAAAGCAGCCTCAAATGACACTGTGATCTGATGAGAGCATGCAAACTGTATGGAGAAGGGTTCTAGCCAGGGAATATGCAAAAACATATATTTTAAGTTTATTTTAGTATTTCACTGACATCTAGCAGTATTTAAATATCAATTTAACATTAGGCTTGTTTCACTCTAAAAACATTTGCCTTTAAAATAGTCAGTTTTTACAAAAATGTAAAATGAACCACTGTTTCTGAGACCTTTTATTTCCCAGCTTCAATATTCTTAGTCTCTCCAAGTTAAAAGCCTTGCAGTCCTTCTGAATTTAAAAAAAAAGAAAAAAGAAGAAAAAGAAAAGTTAGAACGCACAGCGAAGGACTTGTTGAGAAAGGTTTGATTATGATGTATTTTCATAAAGATCTTTGCTTCGATCATAGTACAAACTTTAGATAATTCATGTTTGTTCAGACAGAGGGAGAAAGATTACTTGTCCAGATCTGCAGTATCACATTTTTTTTAGAAATTGCAGTAAAAAGGACATTACCAAGAGAATATGGTTGAATGAATGACCAAATTTTATTTTATTTATTATCGCTATTACAGCCAGATGTTACCTCAGGAAGTTGAAACATGAAGTCAGGAACTGACAGCTTAATAATTAAATTGGGAAAGTTGGCAGGCCTCCTGCTACTTCCTCCAATACACGACATCTATGAAGGAAAGTGTACAGTACCCAACACACAACATCTATGAAGGAAAGTGTACAGTATCCCAGTGGCACTCCTTCAGAACTAGCTCATCTATTAGTGGATAATGATTTTCTGTCAAAGCAACAGAGAAGCACAAGGCCTCTTACACAGCTATATGAAGTTAAGAAGACACCATGAATAAAACGTTCACTGTGGCTTTTATCAACATTTCTACACAAGAATGTCTAATGCTGATGTGTTTATTACACTTAATAATGTTTACATAATACTTCCTTGAGCACATTAAAGCTGTCAAAAATTGGAATGGAATATTCTTCCCCATGTTTATCTCTGAAGACTTTGCATTCACTAAACCAAGACAAATGGCAGTTGTTGAGAAGACAAAGGATTCCTAGTGCAGAGCTGTTAGGACAGAAAGTCAGCCATAGCTTTTGTACCGTGCTCTAAGGAACTCAGGAATGGTTTGAACAGCATTATCCCTGTTACACAACCATCCTAGAGGACAGGAAGAATTTGTTGTCTAGCAGAAATTTGCTTTATCTAAGGCCTCCATCTACAGCGCTGAAAACTGGGGGCCCTATTGCAATACAGCCATTTTATGGTAGCGGCAAAAGGAGTGTTAAATGCAGCATATTTTCATACTGAGATTTGCCCCTGCTAGGGGATCCACTACATGCTACAGCTGGCATAAACGTCTCTATATCACCTTATGGGGGCATGCTGGGGAGAATGGCAGTTCCCAGAGCTCTCAAGCATCCCAGCATAAATTAAACTAGCTTTGAGGCTGCTATAATTCACATCAGCAGCAGGACCCAAAGTAGGAGTATTCCCCTCCCAACCTCTGCCCTTCTCTCTTAGTCAGAATGGAGTGTCAGGCCCTGTGGCTGGACAAACTGAGATCACACACTTATTCCTGCTGAAGTTTAACCTGTGGGGTTAAAATCTGCCTTTTTACTTGTAGATATATATTGGAGGAGAGCAGAGAAACATGACACATCTGCATTTCCCAATGCTATCCTAGCTAGCTCAATCACAACTCCTCTCTCCAGGCACTTCACAAGGGCTATGTCGACACTACAGCAGCCTTTTGAAAGAACTTTTTCTGGAAGACCTTCTGAAAGAGTGCGTCTACAGACAAAAAAGCTGATTGAAAAAATAGCTAGGCTCTTTCAACAGAGAGCCTCCAAACAGCCGCTGCCCTTTCAACAGAATGGGCAGGGGATCGAAAAATCTGGTGCCCTGAGGACTGCTCTTTCGAAAAAAAGGGCCCCCAGGGCATCTACACACGATTTTTCCAAAAGAATCTTTCAGAACAAGGTGCTCTTCTTCATTTTTGGAGAGGAAGAGGGTCATCAGAAAAAGTGCTGCGTTCTTTTAATTTCAGATGGAATGAGCACATTTTGTGTGTAGTCGCTCCACAGGTGCTTTCACAAAAGGTACATTTTTTTCCAAAGCTCTTATAGCTAGTATAAATCTAGCTAGTATAGACACAGTCAAGGAGAGCAGAACACATAGGTGCTTAAAGACAACTACTGTGAGGGCCCCTTCAAAAAAGAGGAAAAAGGAGCTACCTCTACAGCTTTAACAGAGCTACAACTGGCTCTTAGCTGGGATTATAGAAGCTCCTGCACTAGGGTCCCAGGTTCAGGTCTACCTATGGGCAGTTACATCGCTGCCTGCAATCAGCAGGTAAGTAAGGATTTCAGCCTTCACTCTTTAAGAAAAGTTTCTAGCCCTGGTGGCTGTGGAGATGGCTTCCAACCAGCAGGTCCCCCACTTTACAGACACAACAAGCAAGCAGCCAATAAAAACACCAATGCTATTATTTGTACAGCACCACGTGGTTAAAAAAAGAACAATTTTTCGGTGAGTCTGACTCCTGGGTTTTGAGCATCTGGCCTTGGCAATGTGGCCACCCTTACATGGGGCCAGAAGGGGGACAAAGAAGGACAGCTGTGTCTTTCCTTTGTGTAGAAGCTACCCGCACTGTGCCCTGAGGGTTTGGCCAGCCCTATGGACAAGCAGGTTGGTTGGGGGGCTGGGTTGTGTGTCTTTGGCCCTACCTAAATCCGGGGGGACTGGTGCAGGGAGACCACCCACAGGAACAGGGGGAGATAAGGGAGAACCCCACTGTGCAATTAGCATTTTAGCGGGGCACCTCTTGAACGCTACCAGGGCCACCTGTGAGCACGTAGTGCCGAGGGGCGGGTCCGAACCCTGGCTGCTCCGCCGGGCTCCGGCTTGCCCTTGAAGGGAGCTACGGGCCCGATCCTTCTCCCTCGCAGCAGCATCGCGCCCGCCTGCCCCCTCCCCCCTAGAGGCGCGCGGCCGGCTCCGCCACAGGGGCGGGGCGAAGGCGGGAGAAGCGGGCCGGGGGGACCTGGGGCTGCTGCCGCTGCGCGCTCTCAGCCCGGGGAGGCGCGGCGCGGCGCGGAGCTGCGGGGAGCAGGCGGCTGCAGGAGCCGACGCTGAGGTAAAGGGGGCCGGGCCGGGCCGGGCCGGGCGCTGTCGGTGGGCAGTGCGTGCATGGCCGCTGCTCCGAGCTAGTGGGGGACCAGCCCCTGCTGCGGCACGGGCGGGTAGTACCCCCGCTCCCCTCAGGGCAGGTGAGCCCTGGGCTGTGCCGCCTAGGAGCGCGGCGGGCACCCGGGCCCGATCCTGCAGCCCTGGTCGCCTAGGAGCCTGCGCGGCGCGGGCGCTGAGCGGCCGCTGCGCGCTGGGAGCCCGCGTGCGTCCCGGGGTAATTCCCCGGGAGAGAACGGGCGGTGTGCGGCTGCGGCTGCCTTTCCTGCCCGTCGCTGCTCGGCTCCGGGCGCTTGGCAAGAGTTGCGGCGGGGCTTCGTCAGACCCGGGCGAGGAGCGAAGTTTGCAGCGCAGCCCGCCGCCCGCTGGGGGGCGGGGGTCAGAGGCCCGAGGAGGGCGCGGGGCAGCGTTTGTTTCATTGGCTCGCGTTCTGCTGGGGATGAGGAGAGCTCGGGAGCCGAGTTGCAGAGCTGCTTCTGGGCGGAGGTCCCCCGCGGCTCTGAGGTATCAGACCTAGTGGGCCAAGGTGCTCAGTCTGCAGCGCCTCGCGTCCCAGGTGGGGCGGCGGGAACGGGAGGGGGAGAACGGCTTCTTAGGGGTGCACCAATGAACCTGGGCTCCCCCGAGTTCCCTTCAGCCCCGTTCGTCTGCGTCAGCCGAAACGACTAGGAGTCCTGTGGCCCCTTTAAGACTAACACATTTATGTGGGCTGGAGCTCGCTGCCCCGTGCGGCTGATGAACACTTATGCCTGGAGTCTGCGGTACCTGCTCCTGTCGTGCTTCCGTGCACGGGAAGAGAAGCTGGCAGTGGGCCAGTGAGAGAAGCGCTCTTCGGCTTATGGGCAATGTGCAGGTGGCTTCTCGGGACAGCAGGGAGTTGCAACTCGGCAGTGCGCTGCGCCTGAGTGCAGCTTTGCTGCATGGGGAGGGATCCGTGCGGTTGTTAAGCCGTGCGAGCGTGTGCCGTGCCTGATAGGTGGGAGGGCAGCTGGAGTGGCAGCAGGCTCGATCGCGAGGATGAAAGAAAGCAGCAGAAATGTAGCATTTTAAAGACTAACAAAATGATTTATTCGGTGATGAGCTTTCGTGGGACAGACCCACTTCATCAGGTCTGAAGTGGTTTTGTCCCAGGAAAGGTCATCACCGAATAAATCATTTTGTTAGTCTTCAAAGTGCTACATTTCTGCTGCTTTGCTTTGCTGGAGTACAGACTAACAGGGCGACCTCTCTGTTACTATTCAAGGATGAGAGAGTTAACCAGCCAGAAGAAGGTCACAGATTCGGGAGCAGTGTAGCAATCGTACTTTTTAACCATCAGCAGCAACACTGAGCTTGTGTGAGAGTTGCAGTGTGTGCTATGTAGACAGAGAGGAGGTCCCAAAACTCATCGTGCTTGGCTAGCTACTGTAATGAGCATTGAAACTTGGAGAATACTTAAGAAACGCTGCAGTAGCAATTAGTATGATTGTTTTGCAGAACTATTGTATTTGGGAGGGTGGTAGATCAGATTTATAAACCTTCTGTTGTTTTATTGCTTCTGGATTTAGATAGCCCATTTGACAAGTGTTGCACCTACTTTTGTGCTACTTTTGACTCAGGACTGAAGAAAAAGCGGTTTCTGCACAAATAAGTAGTAGGTAAAGTGGAGCTTTAAATAGGATTAAATGGGATGTGTAACTGCTGAATGATACTAAAGTACTGTTAAGGCTATAAAATAGCCAGAAAAAAACCAAAGAAAAATAATTGTAACAAGAAAATGAAGGGTTTAGAAGAACTTCAGTAATGAGCACATAACAATTGATGGTATGATGCAGTAATTATTTTGGTATTTACCCCATTAACTATTGTAATTTAATGTTAATGCCTTGGTATTTTATTCCTTCTCATTTGCAGACAAAAGCACATCTGAGACATCATCAGGGAGTAATTTGATAATAAAGTCACAAATAGAAAACACTAAACTATGTTCAGAAGTCTGACAACAAAGCATGGGGCAAACTAACCTCATTTGCTGTTTATTTGTCTTTTTTATACTCTGTTTACTATCGTTTACATAAATGAATAATTTTATGGTATACTACATTGCTTTTCAGTGAGCAAATACTTGATGTGTGTTTGTTCAAAAATTAAAAGTTATCTATAAAAATTGAGCCAAAATATAATTTTAGAGATTGCACACACATTTCAGTCTACAAAATGTGCATCTAACAAGTGACAAATTTCCTTTGACATACTTATTTTAGTCTCACTAATTCTGAACAATTAAGTGTTTTAAATTTAAATAAAAATAATAAATTGACATCATATTAATTTTTCTGTGCAAGAGATGCAGTCTATAAATTTTGCAAAGAAAAATGCAGTTTTGCAGTTAGTACTTAATTTTCTGTGGTATGGGTACCACTCACAGCTGCTATTCATGGCAAATTTCCTTGATCCAGTACTCCTCTTTCTGTGGAATCAATTGTTTGAAATAAGGCCTGTTCCCACAAGGGTCTGTAGGATCAAGTCTTCTGTCTGTAATAATGAAATATATTTAGCAAGTGTTTATATAAAAGGCTCAGCAGTAGTGTTCCTTGTAAGCTGCACACTTTTGTGGCTACTCAGGGGAGAGAGAGGTTTTATTTCTACAGCTAGTGCACATTCTCATATGTCTTGGTGCATGTAAAATGTATTCTGTACATGGATGGAAAAGATTAGAGGGAGTATTGCTCAGCAGTACAATATTTGTAATTTCTGATTTCAAGGCACTATTCTAGGAAATGAAAATCTTACAATTACTTGTACATCTAAATATTAATTTCTTAATTATAAGTTTTTATTTTGATTGGGGTGAAATTCTGCCCTTCGTAGTCAATGCTAAAACTTCCATTGGCTTCAGCAGGGTAGGAATTTCACCCTTTGTTGAAACACGCTTTATAGGAACTGTTTTATAAGAATTTATAGGCAACAGTAAGCAGTCCTGTGGCACCTTAGAGGTTAACAAATTCATAAGGTCATAGCTTTCTTGGGTAGACCCAACTTCATCAGATTTTATCCAGAAATGCTCATGACCCAATACATTTGTTAGTCTCTAAGGTGCCACAGGACTGCTTGTTTCTGAAGTTACAGACTAACATGGTTACCTCTTTCAGACCGAAGGGGAAAGTTATACCAGTATAGGTTAGGGTGTTGATGTAAACCAGTGCAGTTATACTAGTATAGCCCCCTGTGTGGACACTCTCATTGGAGTGTAAGAGAGCCTTCAATTAAGTTGCTGAAAAAAGCAACTTTTATAGTGGAATAAGAATGCCCACAATGCGGGGATGGGGGAGTGTGCCTAAAACAGGTACAGGACTTTTTCCTGGAGGAACACATGAGAACAGTGTTCTGGCAATGTTTTTGGAAGCTCTGAGCTGCATGTGTTGGGGTCAGCAACCTGCGGCTTCGAGCACTGCTGCTGCTGAATCCACTTATGGCTCTGGAAGCTGCCAACACTTAAAGCCCACCATTACAACTAAATTGTAGGGTTTTTTTTTTTTTTTTTTGTTTAAGTGGGTGCAGCCTCTGGAGCTGCTGAGCAGTCAGTTGTGGCAGGGAGCCTCAGAAGGAGAAGATAGCAAGGCAGGGAGCCTCTCCCCGTGCATTCCACATGGGGATGAATCTAAGCCTGCAGGAGAGCTGGTGGGGAGGGGCAGCCAAGCCTGCCCTGCCGGAGCTGTGTTGAGAGGAAGGAGGCAAGGGGGAGCAGCAGGGAGGAGGTAGAGGCCATGGAGGAGCAGTGCAGTAACCCCGCTCAGCCCCCGCCCTAGCTGTGGGTGCCCCCTGACCAGGCCAGGGAAATGGGGGAAGAAAGCCGTCAGCTCACCCCGCATGGCCAGCAGCCCTTCCTCCACTCCCAACCTGTGGAGCTTCATCCTTCTCTAGCTGCTGCCCTGCCCCACCTGCTTGGCTGGTGCTGCCTGGCTGCTGCAGTCCACTCCAGGTACTGTGCTCAGTGACAGCAGCTGGAGGGAGAGAGAGCAGCTCCACTCCAGCCATGGTGGGGAGCCGCAGCCAAAGGGGGAAGAGGGGTGGCTACTCTTCCACCAGCTGTTTGCTCCCCCTTCCCTGTTACTGCTGCTTCTGACAGCTCGGAAGCAACCATCTGCAGCACCCTGCACTAGCACCACCACTGCTCGGACTGTACCATCTACTTGCGTTGCGAGGGGGGCAGGGAAGGCACTGGTTCCAGGTCACTACCTCATACCTCAGCAGCCAGGGGAAGTGGGCAGTGCGCAGACCTGGTCTCTGAGGCAGGTAAATCCTGGGGATGGGGGGGCAGGTTTGGGGCTGCGAGGGGTTAAGACTGGGATTGGGCAAGGGGCTGTGAGGGGTTACGCCTAGGGATAGGAGGTGGGGCAATTTGGGGTTGCAAGGGATTAAGCCTAGGGGTTGTGGAGGCAGTATGGGGCTGAGTTCCGGTACCCTTTTTACTCGGGGGGTGGGGTGGGGAGCACTGAACAGGTATATCTATGTTGGTTAGCTACGTACTGGTTTGTTCTCTTACAATTATGGCAGTGTACTTGGTAAAACTTTCCTGTGTAGATAGACCCTAAGAATATATGCATCAGACCCAATATGTACTGATTTGACAGCCAAAAAGGCTCATTTCATTCCTTGAGAACTTATGCAAGCAAAACTACTAGTGAAGTAAATTTTGCCTGATAAAGAACTGCCAGATTATACCTATGGCCGACAAAACGTGCTGGCATTAGTGGGCTAGGCATGATAATCAGTTTCTCTTTTAAACTAATCTGCTTTTATCCCACCCTGGCTGTGTGTTCAGATTCTCACACTGCCTTTGTGTTGCCCTTTTAATGTAAAGTTGCTTGAAAGTGGGAGTGAATTATACACTTAAAGGACCAGTTTACACTGCAAGAGTAGTGTAAAGCTGCCTTCATATAAATGAGAATCACATCTTGTCAGTTTAGAAGAAACCAGAAAATCATGGGCCTTGCTCATCATTGTCCTGCTCCAGTTTCTTCCTGCTGGTGGGTGACAGTCTATTTTAGTGGACCAAATTCTGGTGGTGATAGAGACAAGCCTTTGAGCTTTATAGAATTCTTCAGATTTAGGAAACATATTCAACGTCACAGGTTAGCAAAATGTGGAACAGATAGTTTAGCGTAAGTAGTTAACACATGTTTCAGGAGCCCACTCAAGGGCAGCATCTACAGTAGAATTTTATTAACAAAACTCATGGAGCATTCACGTTACAAATGCATTCTGTTGACAGTAAATTGACAGAATGCAGCACTTCTGTTGGCAGCATTCTGACGCTCCTCCAAGAGGCAGAATGCCTTTTTTGACGGAATGTGTCAACAGAAAGCCAGTGTGGATGCTCCTGGAGCATCTCTGCTGAAAGACAGGGCTTCCAGGACATCAAGCCGCCCTGTCTGCTGTACTTCCAGTTGGCTGCTCTTCTGAGAGTGGCCAGGCAGCCTGGCTGTTCTCTGTTGACAGAGCGGATCAACAGAGTGATCTGTTTTTGTATGTGGCCACAATCTGTCAACAGAAGCTTTGTCCGACGGCATCTTTCTAAAGTAATTTCTGTTGATGGATGATTGTAGTGTAGACGTAGCCAAGGTGAAATGGCCTGCTAGCATCTCTCTGGTCTTGTGTCAGGAGCTGGTGAAATGGGTTCTAGATTATTGTAATGAATGTTTGAGGATGAGGTCTGAGAGGTTAGTGATTGTTTTGTGAGATGTGTTCCCTACAGATGATATGGTGTTTGTTGTCTTTGATCATGTTTCTGTGGGAGTTCGAGACACTGGTGATTGTCTCATTTCGCCCACTGTTGATATTGGGACTTTTAGTGTATTGGAAGTGGCATGTCACATGGGCATGTGCAGGACCAATGGATCTTGAAAAATACGTTGTTTGGAGTGCTCATCGTTCGTCATCTTTCTAATATCTGGCTGCTAGCTGCAACAACAATCCTCTTGCTGGTGTCCCTCTTGACTTTTTTTTTTCCCATGGATTTTTCTGTAGTATAAAACTGGAATAACACAGTAATGAATTAGGCCCATGGTAGTAGTTGAATTTCTTTTTCTGTGAAATATTAACATTTTCTAGATTATAAGAGTCTAATTCACCAGTATATTGCACCCCATTTACACCTGGAAAATCATACCATAAAGAATTAAAATGTGGCCAATTTCATATATTATTCAGGAATATCAGAAATGCATTAGTGAATCAGAGTAGGTGGTTAATTTAATTTTATACCCTTTCTGTCACAGGATGGTGTGCTGTAGTGACAGTTATGGAATCATTTGAGCATTGGAGAAGGTTCTTTGTAGCCTGTCAATTGGTAGCTAGCTTATGCTTTGCAGCATAAAGGGTTATATAGCTTATCAAAGAATTTTTGTTCATGTTAGCTCTACAGATGTCTCCTCCTTTTCTGAATCTCAGGAAGTTCTCAGTCTCTTGGGACAGTGAATGGCATCATTTACTTATCTGTGTTGAATTTCTTGCTTTTCAGTTCTATTGAATGTCCCCTTGCTTTTATATTAAGAGACAGAATACATTTGAATGGCTTAATTCTATCACAAAGTAACTGAATTCTTTTAGTGAAATACATACATGTGCCTTGTGTAAAACAAGCAATATTGTTTAATCCTGTAGTTTAGACTTGGAAAAGGTCACAGTTTAATTTCGGTTGCTTGTTTTTTCTGTGTTAAGTGTTTTAATTACACATTCTCTAATTTGGAAAGCAATACTTAGGAGTCCCAAGGTGCTAGCAAAGTGTCAATGAAATTATCTCTTTTCTTCAAAGCAGTGTGCAATGTTCAGTTGATTACTGTATTTGGAACACTTTAGAGATTGAAGACATTTAGATTTTTATTCGTTACCACTGATACTTAACTTAATATTCAAGATAGATAGTCAAACTGCAATTGGACAGTATTAGCAGACAGAGAAATAAAAAGAGAGAATGAGACATACTGGAAACAAGCCAAATGGTTGTGAAATACAGGAAGGACTAAAGAGTTTGTAGACTAGATAAAAACAGGGTGCTATTTATTGTTTTGAAAAAACAAATTAATGAAAACAAAAGTAACTTTACCTCTGATAATGTTGGTGGTTGAACTATGAGTTCTATCTCTTAGTTATCAGTTTGTTTTCTAAATTAAGTAAATTCTGTATACCAACAACACCTTCTTTGAATAGTGTTGTAGTGAGTTTATTGACCCATGCTTCTGTAGTCATGCATAAATGAGTATGGCTTTAATGTTCATTAATTCTTTATTTCAGTGCCTAGCTCACATTGGGTTTGTCTACACTTGCCCCCAACTTCGAAGGGGGCATGTTAATCAGGGTGATGCGAGATTACTAATGAAGTGCTGTGGTGAATATGCAGCACTTAATTAGGCTAATATTCCACCTCAGCAACTTCAAGGCCTCAAACTTCGAAGTGCCAGCATGCGTGTAGCCGTGGGCACTTCGAAGTGCCCGCGCTACTTCAAAGTCCTCTAAATTTTGAGGAGCAAAAGGACTTGGAAGTGCCTGAGGCTACACACATGCTGGCACTTCCAAGTCCTTTTGCTCCTCAAAATTTAGAGGACTTTGAAGTAGCGCGGGCACTTTGAAGTGCCCACGGCTACACGCATACTGGCACTTTGAAGTTTGAAGCCTCGAAGTTGCCATGGGGCAGAATTAGCCTAATTACACTGAAGTGTTGCATATTCACCACAGCACTTCATTAGTAATCTCCCGTCTCCCTGATTAACATGCCCCCTTCAAAGTTGGGGGCAAGTGTAGATCCAGCCATTGTGTATTTTCCAAGTAGACTATCCAGAGTTGCATTTTCCAGTGTTCGTAGGGCCTAGAAAAATTATGTGAAGAAAATACATGTATTTAAAAGTTCATTTCTGTTATAGTACATTTCTGGTTTGATCAGCTCAGGCCTCTCTCTTGCAAAGCTATGAGCAGTGTCTTACATTACGTGTCTTTTGAAGACAATGGTAAAACGTGTTTGTAGCTTTTGCACAATAGGGACCAAAATCTGTTTGGCTCCACAGGCTTATTTAAATGAAAGTTTCCTTTACAGGTATATTGGTATGAGCTAATTTACTAAGGGTGTGTACATCAATGGAAGTAGAGTTTATAAATTAGGCTAGGCTACTGACAATCTCCAAACAAAAAAAGAATTATACATAATTCGTAATTCCAATACTTCCTTCAATGTCAAACCCTAGCACAAAGTTTTGTGGCGACACCCAAGATCAAAACCTTGGCACCAGCTTGACCTTGTCCTCACCACATTCAGCCATTTAGGTAATGTCAGGGTGACACGTAGCTACCATAGCAAAGACTGTGACACTGACCACTTGCTCGTGTGTAGTAAGGTGCACATCCAGCCGTGAAGATTCTTTCGCTCCAAAAAGGAAGGGAGGCCACAGATTGACACTGGCAAGACTTGTGACCCTTCAAAAGTATGCGAGTTTGTCCAAGCTCTTGAAGAGGCCTTGACCCACCTGAACAACACTGATATCAGCAAGAGATGGGAACTACTACGGGACGCTATCTATAATACTGCGATATCTACCTTTGGGAAGAAGACAGTCAAGTCTGCTGATTGGTTTGAAGTCCACACTGAAGTGCTGTCGCCCCTGATTGAGAAGAGGAGACAGGCACTGGCTACATAGAGGTCCTCTCCCGGTGAGGTGAACCTGCAGGTGCTCCGGTCTGCTCGGAGTCAAGTGCAGCAGGTTGCTCAGCAGTGTGCCAACGATTACTGGCTCCAACTCTGCTACAAGATTCAGCAGGCCGTGGACACTGGTAACATGCAAGGAATGTATGATGGGATCAAGCAGTCCATTGGTCCATCACAAAGAAAGACTGCCCCACTTAAGTCAGCCACAGGCAAGGTCTTGAAGGACAGAACCAAGCAGATGGAACGCTGGGTGGAACACTACTCACAGTTGTACGCCAGAGAGACTGTAGTTACAGAGAGAGCCCTGAATGCTATCGAGCCTCTGCCCACCATGACTGAACTTGGTGCTGGACCTACCTTGGAGGAACTCAGTGACGCGCTAAAAGTACTCTCTTCTGGAAAAGCCTCAGGGAAAGACAGTATTCCCTCAGAAATCCTCAAATGCACCAACGGTACCCTAGTTTCAGAGCTGCATGGAATACTTTGCCAATACTGGAAAGAAGGCAGCATACCGCAAGATATGAGGGATGCTAACATCGTTACTGTCTATAGGAACAAGGGTGACAAAAGCGATTGTAACAACTGTCATGGCATCTCCCTTCTCAGTACCATGGGGAAGCTATTTGCACGTGTTGTTCTGAAGAGGCTCAGTGTTCTTGCGGAGAGAGTCTACCCTGAGTCTCAGTGTGGGTTCAGAGCTGAACGGTCCACCATAGACATGGTTTTCTCTGTTAGGCAACTACAAGAAAAGTGCAGGGAGCAGAACAAACCTCTGTATATTGCCTTCATCGACCTGACCAAGGCATTTGACCTCGTCAGCAGACAAGGTCTGTTTGCGATTCTGGCTAAGATCAGCTGTCCCCCAACTCTGCTCAGCATTATTAGGGCCTTCCATGAAGGCATGAAGGGGACCATCGTATATGACGGATCCACATCCGAACCCTTTGAGATTCTCGGCGGAGTGAAGCAGGGGTGTGTACTGGCTCCAACACGGTTCGGCATCTTCTTTGCAGTTTTGCTCAAATATGCCTTTGGAACTCCTACAGAGGGCATCTCTCTGCACGAGAATGGACGGCAACCTCTTCAAACTGTGAAGGCTTAGAGCGAAGACCAGGGCGCTTATGAAGCGTCTAAGGGAGTTCCTTTTTGTTGATGATGCAGCTATTGCTGCTCACACTCAGCAGGAACTGCTGTCACTCACTCAACTCGCTTTGCGGATGCATGCATGGAATTTGGCCTCACAGTCAGCTTAAAGAAGACCCAGGTGATGGGCCAAAACGTGGGTAACGAGCCATCTATCAACGTGCTAGACTACGAACTGGAAGTCATCCATGAGTTCGTGTACCTAGGCTTGACGATCTCGGACAACTTGTCACTTGATAGTGAGATCAACAAGCGCATTGGAAAAGCCGCCACAACGTTCTCCAGGCTGACGAAGAGAGTATAGGCTAACAATAAGCTCACTGTACACACCAAGGTGCAGGTCTACACAGCCTGTGTTTTGAGCACACTGCTAGACGCCAGTGAAACATGGACTTTGCACTCAAAACAAGAGCAGCGGCTCAACACATTCCACATGTGCTACCTTAGGCGCATACTTGATATCTCATGGCAGGGCAAGGTCCCCAGTAGTGCAGTGCTTGAGAGGGCAGGCACCTTCTCCATGTTCACCCTTCTCAAACAGAGGCATATGCACTGGCTGGGACATGTCTCACGCATGACGGATGGCCGAATACTGAAGGACCTCCTCTTCGGCGAGCTGGCTTCTGGAAAGAGGCCGAAAGGGCGACCAAAATTGCGCTACAAGGACATGTGCAAGCGTAACCTCAGCGCTCTCTCTATCAGTGTGAACACCTGGCATTTGCTTGCCTCAGACAGGCATGCCTGGAAACAGGGAGTGAAGGAAGCTCTTGCTATGTATGAAGCTACCCTAGTGAAGGAAGCGGAAGACAGGAGAGCTCTTAGGAAGATCCGTGCCCGTGATACCAGAGCGACATCTGCCTACTGCTGCTCACAGTGTGGAAAGGACTGCCACTCCTGAATTGGATTGCACAGCCACAGAAGATGCTGCTTGAATCAGTCCAACTGGAGTGCAAACCCATGATCCCTCGGGATCGAAGGATGCCTACTACTAATTTCACATATGAAATGGACATGTTAATTCAGTATCTTGAATTTTTTTTTCACTTGCCATTTTGGCTATTTCAGTTGTGTATGTAATGTCAATATAAAGGCCTGGTTACTATTCCATGAATTAAAGGAGCCTGTTAGAGGTAGCCTTTGATACTGAATGGCAAAAAACAACAAAAAAGTGGAATGGATAAAGAAAACAAAACAGGAAAAGACATGAAGTAAAAATGTCAGGTTGGAACAGAAAATCTTGAGCTTTCATTATCATTGTGGCTATGTCTACACTAGCACACTATATTGAAGTAGCCTATTTCGACGTGAGAGTATTGAAATTGACTATTTTGACATGTATTGTCTACATGTCCTCCAGGGCTGGTGCCATCGACGTTCCCCGTCCCTACTTCGACGTTGAACATCAAAAGGAGCTGCCCTGGAAGGAAATGTGGAGTGTCCACACACACAAGCGATCCCTGTAGAAATAAGGGACCAGGAAAGCCTGCCTACTGGGTCACAGGCTGGACTAGCCCTTCCGGGTCAACAGCAAGCCGCTCCTTTAAAGGGCCCCTCCCAGACACACCCGGCCTGCACAGCACGAGGTCCGCAGGGTACTCTCCACACTCTCACAGACTGACACACAGCAGATATGGATCCCCAGCAGCAGCAGCAGGAAGAGGAGGCCCTCCAGGTAATCAACCAGGGGGCAAGCACCCTGCTAGGTGCTGCCCGGGAGGCCACCCAGTGGTTCCTGCCAGAGGAGCCCTCCCTGGGGGCAGACAGGGACACCTCTGACCACCGGGCTCCCCTCTTCCTCCCCCGCCGGCTGCTCCCCTGCCTCTGGAGCTACCCCAGCAGCTCCGAGTGGTGGGAGCAGCTGGTCATGCGGGATTGGGATGACAACATGTGGCTGTGGAACTTCCGCATGCGCTGGCAGAACTTCCTGGAGCTCTGCCAGTGGCTCACCCCCACACTGAGACACCAGGACATCCGGATGCAGTGCGCCCTCCCTGTTGAGAGGAGGGTCGCAATAGCCGTTTGGAAGCTGGCCACTCCAGACAGCTACCACTCCGTGGGACACCAGTTTGGAGTGGGAAAGGCCACGGTTGGGGCCGTCGTCAGGGAGGTGAGGAGGCCCAGGCATGCACCCATTCGGTTGGGGGGGGTGCGAGGGTGGGGCTTGGGAGGGAGGGGCCAGGTATGGGGCTGGGGAGGGAGGGGCACCGGGGAGTGAGGGGCTGGGTGCAGGGGTACCCGGGGAGGTACCTGGAAGGGGGGAATGGGGGGAGGACCCTGGTGCACCCTGCACACCCTCATGGATGCCAGTGTTCCCTCCCCACAGGTGGTCTGTGCGCTCAATGCCATGCTGCTCCAGAGGGTTGTCCAACTCGGGGACCTGGACGCAGCTGTCGCTGCATTCACTGCCATGGGGTTCCCAAACTTCTTCGGGGCCCTGGATGGGACCCACATCCCTATCTGTGCCCCAGACCACAGTGGAGGAAGATACATAAATCACAGGGGCTACCTCTCTGTGGTCCTGCAGGCCATGGTGGACAGTCGGGGCTGCTTCCAGGACGTGTACGTGGGCTGGCCCAGCTGCACACACGATGCCCGTGTGTTTAGGAACTCGGGCCTGTGCCACTGACTGGAGGTAAGGACCTACATCCCCCAGAGGGAGATCCCCCTGGGGGACACCACTGTGCCCCTCTGTCTTGTGGCGGACGTGGCCTAGCCCCTCCAGCCTTGGTTCATGCGCCCGTACACAGGCCACCTCAACGCCAGCCAGGAGCGGTTCAATGCCTGCCTCAACCATGCGCACTAGGTGGTGGAGAGGACCTTCGGCCATCTGAAGGGCCGCTGGTGGTGCCTCCTTGCCTACCTGGACATCAGCCTCCAGAACATCCCCCAGGTTGTGGGCACGTGCTGCATGCTCCACAACATTGTCGAGAACAAGGGGGAGACTTTCATCCAGGGGTGGGTGGTCGACTCCGGCACGGGCTTCCCCCAGCTGACCACTGCACCCACCTGCCAGGCCCACCGTGAGGGGGTATGGGTCTGCAAGGCCCTGCGGGCCCACTTCGATCAGGGAGACCCCTGAGCACCTCCCTGGCCTTCCCTGTAGGACCACCCCCCACATACAGCCCACACTGCCTGCACGCCGCCCCCAACACCCGCACGTCAGCCCCGCAACAAGCACACGCCTCCAGTTATTTAGAAAATAAAACCTTTTTTTGAAAACTGCTAACTTTTGTTTTGTGCACAACAGAAACTGCAACCAATATACAAAGGGGGACAACTATATACATGGGGGCCCGGCGGACGGCTCAGCCGTTGGCCCATCAGTCCAGGGTGGGGTAGAGGGGCGCGACCTCCGCCCCGTGTCCATGGTCCCTGGCGTGGCCGGCTGGGGGTTGGGAGGACCGGCAAGTACAGCTGGGATGCCTCCACTGGCCGGTCTTCAGCCCCAGTGGGCTCTGGTCCTGGGAAACTTGCAGGTGGGTAGCAGGCGGTGAGGTGGGTGGGGTGGCTGTTGGGGCATCAGCTGGCGTGGCGGGGAGGGCATCGGGTGGAGCAGCAGGGAGGGCGGCCTGGGGGGCAGTGGGGCACGGGAGCCAGGCGACGGCCTCCCAGATCGACCCGGCTATGTCCCAGGAGACCCTCATGAAATCCTCCCATGCCGCCCACCGCCGGGTGGACGCCTCCCTGTCGCAGCAGAGTCTCTCCTCTGCCACTTCTGTCTGCCACCGGAGAGTTGCCAGGAGCTGGGGATCCACAGGGGCCATTCCCAGGGTCCAGCAGTGGCGGGACCGTCCCGCTGACCTTGGGGGTGTCTCTAGGCGCTGGTGGTGGCTGACCTCTGGTGGGCTGTCGAGGATGATGGAGGGTGCCTGGCTGCCAGGGGCATTGGATGGTGCAGCTGCAGAGAGGGAGGGGGAGGCTGTTAGTACCGTGACCTGGCCCGTGGCCCGTTCACCCCGCCGCCCGTTGGGTGCTGGGTCTCCGTCCCTGTCAGTGGGTGTGTTGTCCCTGGTGGCTTTCACCATTGCATTGTCCCCCCGCCCCCGGGGTTAGGGCACAATGCTGTCCATGGGTGCAGGTGCTGACGGGCACTGATGGCTGTGCTGCTGTCCTGGGACTTTGCTGTGCCTGGGCGGTTGGGGTCCGCTGGTGGTGTGTGAGGCTCCCGGTTGTATCTGGTGCCCCCGCCCCCTGGCCTGTGGGTGTGTGCCCTGAGGGGTATGTACCTGACCATCCATTGCTGTGGTCGGGGGAAGCCTGGTGGGTGGACACCTGGCTGGTGTTCCGGGAGGGGAGGTCTCTGAGGACCCTCCCCTCCTTGCTGCTGGACCCCTCCTCCGCTGTCCCAGGGGGGTGCTCCTTGGGTGGGCCCCGGGATGCGAGTCTGTCTTCCGGGCTGGATTCTGGCTTTGAGGCCTGCTGGGGCTCATTGGCCGTGGTGTCAAGTGTGGCTGGTGGGGAGGAGGTGTCCTGGGGGCCCAGGATGGCCCTGAGCTCCCTGTAATAGGGGCAAGTGGCGGGGGCGGTCCCAGACCGGCTGGCCGAGTGCCAGGCCCAGGCGTACCCCTGCCACAACTCCTTCATCTTACTCCAGACATGGTCATGAGTGCGGGCAGGCTGACCCTGGGTGGCCAGGCCCTCGGCCAGTTGGGCGAACACTTCTGCGTTCCGCCACTTGCTCCCCATGACGTGGAGCACTTCCTCCTCACCCCAGAGCCCCAGCAGGTCTCGGAGCTCGGCCTCCGATTAGGAGGGGCCTCACCTCTTTTTGGCCCCCTGCTTGGCTGCTGGGGGTGCCTGGGTCCCCTCAGGAAGGGAGCCCTGGGGTACTCGGGGGGGCTGGCTCGATGCCATGGGTGGTGCGTAGATGGGTCGGGGTCTGTAGAGGGTGTGCAGGGCTAGCACATGCCTGTGCTGCTGCCTGCATACTCTCAGCTTCCTGTCACAGGAAATTTGGGTCTGTGGTGCTTTAAAGGCTGCTGCATGCGGGGACCATAAAGCCCTGCAGGGGCTGGACATAGTGTCTCAACCCCTCAGCTGATGGCACCATGGTGGACCCCGCTATTTCGAAGTAGTGGGATGCGGATTGTCTACACACACCCTACTTCAACGGTCAGTGTCTTCAGATGGGAATAGCGATTTCAACATCTCACCGTCTAACGTCGATTTCAACATCGAAATAGCACCCATCGCGTCTACATGCGCCATGTGCTATTTCGACGTTGTGCTGGCTACTTCAAAGTAGCTGGCTAATGTAGACGCAGCCTGTAAGAGTTATATGCAACCAGTGAATTCTGTTTTCTGTAATTTCATTCAATGTAAAACATAATTGGCATCTAAATATTTTGTTATATTGCTAAAGCTTTCTTTAAAGTTGTATGTGTCTATCATTCACAGAGATTTTATCTGTATCTGTCATATTGCATATCTTTGTGTACTATAGATGTAGACTTACAGATCTATATTACCTTCTCCATTATTATGTGCAATTCTACATCTGCTATAGGGAGGCATGTTGAACCTATATAAAAAAATCACCGCCTTCAGTCCCTGGAGAAGCCCCTGTGTGCAAACTCCATGCAGTCATGACTCTATGGGAGCAGGAGGGTGAGGAAAGGGGGCTGTTGCCCTGGGGCTGGCATTAAAAGGATCCTGGAACTCTGGCTGCTGCTGCTACTGCTACTTCAGCATTGGCAGGGGCCAGAGGTCCAGGCCCCTTTGAAACACTGTGGCAGTGCAGCTCTGCTGCCCTGCATGGCTTTGAGGAAGGAGGAAGCCGGTGTCGGAGTCTGAGCAGTGCTGAGCAGTTCTGTCCTTCTGCCCTTGGCCTCACAGCATCCAGGGGCATGGTGGCTCTCAGCCCAGTTGTTTGGGGTCCTTGGCTGGGCAGATGTGACAGAACTGCTCCCTTCAGTAGAAATCCCTGGGAAAGTAGTGGAAAAGAGGTTATAAATAAATGCATGATTAGATCAGTGCTCTCCTGGCAATGACTGCTACAACAGGGCACATCATCCTTTGATAATATATGTGCAAACCATGCAAAAGAACTTTCTCTTAGAAAGAAAAGCGCTCAGACGAAAGAGTTCAGAAATAGACTGACATGGTTATTTCAGTTGACTCTGCAAATCCAATATTGGACTGATAAGCCATGAGAGAAGCTGCAGACTCCAACACTGCCCATAGATCTTCACCACCGCTGCAGACCACTGTCTCTTGAGACGAAAAGGGGCCATTGATAGACGCATGGTCTGTGGCTATACTAGCAGTCCCCTTTTGAAAAGGGGGTGTTAATGAGCCACTTCAGCAGATGCTAATGAGGCACTTCTGTGCATATGCAGTTCCCCATTAGCATAATGGCGGCCACACGCATTTCAAAAATACTGCTTTTGAAACGCACGCTGCCAGTGTAGACGGGGTGGCCTTTCGAAAGGACACCCTACCCCCGGATTGTGAAAGCTGTTTTAGGAGGAAGTGGCTTTCTAAATCCAGGGGTCATTTCGAAAAGCCCTCATCTACACCAGTGGCGTGCATTTTGAAAGCGGCATTTTTGAAATGCACGTGGCTTTCATTATGCTAATGAGGTGCTGCATATGCATGGTAGTGCCTCATTAGCATCTGCCAAAATGGCTCATTAGCATCCCCCTTTCGAAAGGGGGCTGCTAGTGTAGCCGCGGCCATGGATAAGTGCCTTGTAAAGCTTTGTTTCCCAATTCCTCTGGATCTCAGGGACAGAGGCTGTGGCTGCACTAGCCCAAATCTTTGAAATGGCCATGCAAATGCCATTTTGAAGATTACTAATGAGGCTCTGAAATATATATTCAACGTCTCATTAGTATGCTGGCAGGTGCGGCTCTTTGAAATTGCTGCATCTCGCTGTCACGCGGCTTGTCCAGACGGGGCTCCTTTTCGAAAGGACCCTGGGAACTTCGAAATCCCCTTATTCCTAACAGCAGAATTCCCATCAGCAGATAGGAATAAGGCGATTTTGAAGTTCCCGGGGTTCTTTCTCAAAGGAGCCCCATCTGGATGAGCAGCATGGCAGCGAGATGCGGCAATTTCAAAGAACTGTGGCCGCTGGCATGCTAATGAGGCGCTGAATATGTATTTCAGCGCCACATAAGTAATCTTCAAAATAGCCATGCTTTCCCAGGGATTCCTACTGAAGGGAGCAGTGGGCTAGTGTAGACATAGCCAGAGTGATGTTACTTTGTGCTTTGTATTGCTAGGTATAAGGCTCTGCAACTTTTCTTTCCCCATTTCTGATCCTCCTCCTCCTTTTGTTCTCCATCCATCCCTCCCATTGGATGCACGAGTGTGCCTTGTCTGTAGATTCTCTAAAGTTTTCTATCTGTTCAGTAGACACGTAGAGACCACTCCATCAGAATATAATTCAGCTCATGCCTTGAAATTAGTACCTTAAACTTCTGTTTGTTTTCCTGCAGGAGAGTATGGTTGATCCCATAATATCCGCGTACATATAGCTGTTAACAACGTTAGATATTATTTGTGAATAAACAAACAAGGAAGCAAAACAGCCGAACAGCAGCTAGTAAGACAGTCTGCTTTTTAAGTTTTCCATCCAGAGATCAAAGAAAAGTCAGAGGATGTTACAGATCATATGTCTTTTATTCTTCACAAGCTCAAACAAAGGAAGTTGTGTGGCAGTGTTCAAAACCACATTTTTTTGTCTGTATGTTTTCCATTTCTTCGCTTCACTTTTAAAAATACTGTCCCTGAGAGATCTGTGCTTATTTAAAAAATTTCCTGCCTGGGATGTTTGCATGGGGCTCTCATTCATTTCACTGGGAGCTAAATACCCTAAAATATCATCATGAATTAGAGATAACCAAATAGCTGATAAGCAGTGAGAATAATGAACATTATTATATTAATACAAAAAGTATCTGGGTTATTGAAGGCATATGTACTGTATGCGTAGTCTGTTTTTGAAAGATGCTGCAATACAAGATAATAGGTAATGCTCCTGGGCAATGATCATAATTTTCTTCTAGTCTTATTTAGTTCAGTGCAATATATGTGTAGATGGGGAGGCGAGGGTGGGGAAGTGCTTCCACAAACAAGGAAGTTCCTGTACAGAATTAGCAAAACATAAGTGGGGATTCCAGCTCAGCTTCTCAAGACTAAGTGATGAAGGAAGTTGTCACTCTAGGGCTGTGTCTACACTAGCTCCCAACTTCAAAGGGAGCATGGTAAGTAAGGTGTCAGGAGATTATATTAATAAAGTGCTGCAGTGCATATGCAGCACTTCATTGAGTTAATTCTGAGAAGTAAAGGGACTTTGAGGTAACCTGGGCACTTCGAAGTACCTGCGGGTGAGCTGCGGCTACACGCAAGCCGGTACTTCGAAGTTTAACACTTCGAAGTTGCTGCGGGGGAAAATTAGCTTAATGAAGTGCTGTATATGCACCAGAGCACTTCGTTAATAATCTCCCGACACCCTACTTACCATGCTCCCTTTGAAGTTGGGTGCTAGTGTGGACACAGCATAGGTGTTTCTGAAAAGCTGAGCTGGAAGTTGATGCTCTCTCCTGATTACATTGTAACGTGTGCATGGGAAGCTGTCATTTTAGCTTAGGCCTTGTCTACACTTACCTAAAAATCAGCATGAGGGGGGTGTTGATTTTAGTGGGGCTAGTAAAGACATGTTAAGTTAATGGTTGGTTGTGCTCTCATGGACTCTGGTACTCCATTAGATCGAGTCGTGTAAGGGGAAATGACAGAGTTTCTCCCTCAGTGGAGACACTGCAGTAGCTGGAGCTAAATAAGGCTTGTTGACTCCAGCTGTGCTACTTACGTAGCTGCAGTTGCGTACCTTAGTTTGACATTGCCCTTCAGTGCAGACCCGACTTTAGGAAATTTTCTATGCCAAGTACTTCATTATCAATAGACTGAAGGCTGGATTCTTTTTTGAGGATGTACACTATTCCTACTCTTATGTGGCCTTCATAAGGATTAGGGTAAATTGCAGTCTTTACTGGGGGGCATGCAGAACCTTCAGCTTCTCTAAAACAAAAAAAAAAGAAGTCCTGTGGCACCTTATAGACTAGCAGATTTTTTGGAGCATAAGCTTTTGTGGGACAAGACTCACTTTGTCAGATGCATGTCACAATGCATCTGATGAAGTGGGTCTTTGCCTACGAGTGCTTATGCTCCAAAAAATCTATTAGTCTATAAGGTGCTACAAGACTTCTTGATTTTTGCGGATACAGAGTAACACGGCTGCCCCTCTGTTACACATTCAGCTTCTCTGCTTCCCCTAGCTGCCTGCCTGCATTGGCTCATTGAATGAGCCTGGCACATAAAGGGGAGCTGAGTGGAGCTGAGAGAGTGTTGTGAATGCTCTTCCTACCTGCATGGGAATTTCCAGAGGAAACTGACTCTTGCTGCTCCCTCTGGTTGGGGGGAAGGGGCTGAAGCTCTACAGTGCCCCTCACAGGGAGTTGTGCTTCTTGAAATAGTTATCCTTACACATATGTTCTAGCATTGCTGACTCCAGGTATTCAAATCTGAGTCAGTCACCACCCTCTCCCATTATGAGACTGACTTCATAATCATGACGCTGGAGAATCTTGAAGTTCTTTTGAGTTACTTTCTGGCTTTTGAGCTTTGAGGCTACTTTCCAGTCAAGTTTCAAGTTTTTCTGCAACTATGGGGCTAGAAATGTACTTTTCTTTTTAAATGAAAGCTGAAATTTTCTTGTAACAACAGAATTCAAGGAACCGGGACCTGAAGAGATCAACCAAATATTGCTAGACTTAAAAAGAAAATAATAGGGGGTGACAATACTAAGTCAAATCAAGTTCTGGTTTATGAAAATCCTTCTGGGTTACAGGTTTCTTTGTTTGGTGGTATTGAACCTGGTGGCTTGTTGATATTAGTAAATAGAATATCAGTGAGTTGACATGTTCTCTGGTCTGTCAGCTGAGAAATGTTATCAAAGCAATCTTGTGCGTTTCAAGAGGTGGGTTAGTGGAGCACTTTGTTCAACACTCAGCTTAGTTTCTCAGACAAACTTCTTTAAAGATAAAAGATACAGAGTTTGCAGATATAGTTGCTGACTGCCTAGTAAAGTCTGACTGAGGTAAAGCAGTGAAGATGCACATGGGCAGGAGTTGGAGATGAAAGGGGGAAATGTACAGTTAAATTTGTTTTTAGCCAGTTGACCTGTCTGTTGGGTGAGTCAATAAAACAGCAGGGCACCCACTTTCGTTGTTTAATGTCAGTTTTTTTAAGGTGAAATTCTTTTGTTTCCTTGATTCTGCTGACTGGTACCTTGAAACCTTCCTTCAGCTGTTGGGAAACCAGCATGTGTTAATTTGCATTTTGATAATCTTTAATATATACTATGATTTCTTGTGAGGTTCTCAGGGGATGATACCACATACAGCAGCTATTCCTTTAATCTGCTCCCTTCAAAACTGTGACGTTGGAATTGCCTAAGACACCTGTTAGAGTATACTGGGGTCAGGAAGGGCAGGAGAGCAAAAGGGTAACACTGAGTTCTTTCATGTATGGTAGGTATGTTGGAAGTTATTAAAAAATCTCTGCCATATGCTGGAGATTTATTTTAACAACCCTTTCATTTTCCAGAATTAACTCCCAAGTACAAGAAATCAGCTCCAGAGTCAACTTCCCAGCGACTTGCTTACAGGTCCCAGGAGTGAAGGTACAGTTAAAAGGTAAGTTAGGATTTATTTTCAAAATCTGCTGGAAATAATTACAGTTTTAATTGGTTCTATGCCCTTTGCAAGGCAGCCCTTGGTATATTTCATCTTGTAAAGCCATTTTATCCATAACAGTAGGCTGTGATTCGGAAAGACTTGGAAATTTGAAGGGGTGGATTTGTATTGAAAGGTAGCAAAAAGTTAGGGAAAAAAGAAAAAGAGGGCTGCATAAGGAAATTGCCGATTGTAGATTACTTCAGCTGTGGTCTCTAAAAGCAAGAAGTGCCTTGCTGTTGGTTTGTATCCCCTTTAAATGTTTATATTTTGAAAATCAGTGGGAAATAGTTGCACTATATGTTGATATGAACATATGTTATCCCTACAAATAAAAGTCAGCTTAAAATAGCTACACCTTTAGCAACAGGTAATGTAATTTCACTAGAAATATGAGACGCATTTCTAAATGTGGGAATTAACAAATATCAGTAAGAACAGCTTCTGTTTCCTGTTATGCCCTAAAGGCAACTTTCCATTGTCTGTGCAGAATACAGGTGACCTGCAGAATAAGTGGGGTGGACAGAATATTCCTTTCAGCCCAAATCCCACCTAGTGCATTGAACAGCCTGCTGCTCTATAGCTGTTTTCTGCAGCCTCTGCGCTGTAGCAGTGGCTGTAGTTCTCTTTAATGCTTCTACTCATGGGCTTTACCTAGTGAAGCAGTGTAGTTTGTAGGTCACTGGACACCATTTTTGCCACTTTGATTCCCCAGCCATGAATCTTTATAGTAGGCAGGGACCCAGGAGGGCTCTTTTTTTATGGTCATATGCAAGGGAACTATTGCAGTTCTGCTTCCTTTGAGACTCACCTGACAGTGCAGTGGTGGTCAGGGGGCAGAATATCATTTGCCCTAAATATCTCTGTCCTGCATTGGTGTTCTGATGTTTGGTGGGAAGAATAGGGCAGGGACTTCCTCTTTAGTGCAATAGAAGGCAGGCAAATTTTCTTGGATTTGGGAGTTGGGCTTGTTCGATATGTTACCTCAGGGAACACATCCCTGTGGGAGCATGGTCTAGAGGGTTAAGATGTACATCCGGTCCTCCAGGCTGCCTAGTGAATATTGTTCATTTGGCAATGCTGCAAAGTCTTCCTAAAACATTTCTGTTGATGTTTCCGCAATGGAAAATAGGGGATACGGTAAAGGTGTGTGTGTGTGTGTGTGTGTGTGTGTGTGTGTTAAGCATTTATTAAATTAAATCTGAAACTGAATAATACCGTCAGTGAGAGAGCCTGAGAGTCATTCTTGATGTTAAATTATTTTTATTTTACACTGTGCAGATAATTTCAGTTTTCAGTGTCCCATAAAATCCTTTGTGAAGAATGCCTTCCTGCACTGTAGCAGGTGTCCAGTGGAGGAGGATGTCGAGTTTTGTCAGGGGTGGGGCGTTGTATCTGGGAAAATAACATGTAGTTAAATAGTTAACTGCACTAACTAATGTTGTTACTGTCATGTCAGTTTCTAGGATTTGACAGAGAGAAGGCGGGGGAGCGGATAGGTTTTGTTGGACTGACTTCTGATGGTGAAAACAAGATTTTGAGCTACTCAGAGTTTTTTAGGTCTGGGAAATTTTGTCCAGACCTGAGGAAAAACTGTATCTCCAAAGCTTCCCTTTTCCATCAACAGATGTTGGTCCAGTAAAAGAAATTACCTCCCCGACCTTAATATTTAAAGGCCATCTTGAGGGTCCTACATCTCTTTGTAATGAAGGGGGCAAGTCATGCCTGTGAGTTACTGTTTTAGGTTTCCTGCAAACTGAGGAAGACAATGCTACATCCGTCTATTCTCTGTTCTTATTTTCAAGGCTATTTTCACAACTCTAAGGGCTAGAATCACAAAACTTTCTGATGTTCATAATCAAAATATGATCTTATGCTCAGTGCCCAGGAATGAATTTCACCACCATAGAATCATGGCATGTATCAGCTGTTAATTATTAGAAAATCTTAAAAATGAAGCATATGAACATTAGTTATAGAAGGTCAGTATTAAAAGCACCCTTCTAGTTATGAGATGAAAGCCAAAAGAGATTTGTTTTTAAGGTTTGTGGGGTTCTGCATAGATTTTTTTTTTTTTTTTTCCTCCCCCAGGGAAAACTGGAAGAGTTTTTATTGAACCCTAAAATATCAATATCTTAAGCTCACTTTAGTGGTTTATAATAGTACTCGCATGATTCATCTGCTAATTTGAACTTTGAGTGTGGTCTGCAATCATCCCTCTTCAGTTCCCTATTTTCTCACAAACTGTTGAAATGCTTGGCCTTCATGGAAAGCTAACATAAAATCAATGCTGCATTCATTGAAGAGACATTTACTTATCTTATATGGTCACCTTGCCATTTAGACTCAAATATTACAAATAAGCTTAGCTGGATCCTCAGAAATGTTCAGTGAGCTGTAACACATTGGATTCAAATTCTCAAGACTCTTAACTAATCAGAACCTAATGTGGATTTTTTTAGCTAACATCAGTAAAATATACATAGGCTAAGGGAAATTTCCACCATTAGGATGATAATCACATACTTTTTGAGTTCAAGTGACGCTGGGCACTTAAGCCCCGTTGAAGTCAGTGGGCTTTAGGTGCCCAAATATTTTTCGGGGTAGCTATTGTCACTAACACAGATGTACATAGTTCAGTGTAGCTATATTAAATATAAAGGAAGATAGTAGAGACTCCTGTACTTAGGTTGTCTGACTCTCTCTATTATAAAGGATTTTCATGGCCTTTTTTTTTTCTCTCCTGTTGATGAGGTTTCCCTTCACAGTTTCATAGTAGTTCTGTTATATTTGTATATTATAGTAAATTGTCAGAGAGGTAGCTGTATTACTTTGTATTTTACAAAAACAACAGTCAGGTAGCACCTTAAAGACTAACTCTTTTTTATTATGGCATAAGCTTTAATGAGTTGCAGCTCATATTGTCATATTTGTGACGTGAAAGAAAAATAAATTTACATTAGGGATACAGAGATGAGAATGTTACATCAGAGTTAATTCAATCAGGGCGGATATGGACAAGAAGGTGAGAATACCCAAAGGGGAAAATTAGTTGTTGTAATGGGAGAGCCATTCCCAGTCCCTATTCAGACTCATTCTTATGGTGTCAAATTTGCATATGATTTCCAGCTCAGCAGTTTCACATTACAGTCTGCGTTTGAAATTTTTTTTGCTTGAAAATGGTAACTTTCAAGTCCTGTAACTGTCTAGTGTCCCACATAAGGCTTGGAATGATTCTTATACAACTGCAATGAGTTATATTGCTTGGTCTACATAATTACAATGCTCTATTACCGTGCTATATAACGTAATGATATTTTAAGGCTATTGGTATACTTAAGTGGGGCTGGATGTGCATCATGTTGACGGGACTCTCTGGATGGTCAGGTAAATAATATTTAAATGAGTCCCTGAATAAGGGAGCAAACTCCCTGTGTGTTCGATGCCGGGACCCAGACCAAATCCCCGCTACGAAACCCAGCCAGGATAATGCCCGCCCAGGTAAGTTTCTGGACTCCGCCCTGAGCCTCCTGGAAAGGAGTAGCTAGCAGGAACAATGAGACAAGGACAAGGGTGAAAGGAAAAAAAAAAAAAACAAAGTAAGATTTTTATTAAGGAACACAATGAGGTCAGGATGCAACAAGTAACAGTTTAAAGTACAACCTTATTTAAACTCTATTAATACCTACACTTATGTTTGACACTGTATCCATTTTGAGTCTTGCTCCTTAATTCTTGAAATTGATTTTATTATTCCTCAAGGCAAAAGCTTTGGTTACTGGAGCAAGGGAGGAAGGATAGAGGGATTTAGGAATGAGGGTTGTTGGGAGTTTAGAAATCCCCGCTGTCTCCTTCCAAAGCCAGAGTGGGGGTGCCAGTCGGGACTGTCCCTTTATTTTGTGGGGGTCCCTGGTACCCTCTAGTGGACCCAACTAAGTGAACCTGGGAGGCGGTGTATGCTCTTCCTCAGGTCACTGGGGTAGGATTGACAGCTAAGGGAGGCAATGCCTTGTCCTGCAGTTTATTTGAAGGAGGTAAGTAAGGGTAAAGGGAGAAAGAGTCGAAGGTAAAGGGTTAGTTATAATTTAAGAGCAACACATTATAACAACCTACACTTACTACGAACATCAATTATTAATTAAACGTGCCGAAGTTTGGCTAATACGGTGAACCCTGCCTGGGATGTCCAGGCCTGACCTCAGGGGGTTAGGCTCCTGGGCACTTCCACCCCCTCGTCAGAGGAAGGAACAACGGGGAAGCAACCCCCCATTCCCTCGTAGAGGGTCCCGATTACCCAGGTGGGAGTGAATGTAGAATAGGTATATAGCTATATTAAGGTAATTTTTACATGTCCAGTCCGGTTAGGTAAGGTCCAGTCCAGTAAGAGTCCAGTCCGGTAGTGGTGAAGTGTTGACAAGATGGCAGGCTGCGAGAACGAAGGTGCCGCTGTGATGGCAGGCTCTGGGTTTCAACAGGCGAGCATATTTTTATGCTTTTAAATTTTGATCAATTGTTCCCATCCTATTAAGCTACAGTTTGAGTAGTTCAATATATAGTAGTGGTGAGGCCAGGTCGCCGCTCGCCTGATTCACCTCAGAGCTGCTAGTTGTGTAGATGGCTGGCGGCGGGATCGAAGATGCCGCTGTGATGGCAGGCCCTGGGCTTCAGCAGGCGAGCACGCAGTACCTCACCCTAATCCGCCCGCCCAATCCACCTCAGGGCTGCTTGTTGCTCCTTGAGGCTAGAGAGCGGTGAGGCGTGATGGCGCGAAGACGCCGCTTCAGGCTGCAAGGTGGCTCAGGGCCCTGTCAGTGATGGCTGAGGTGGCTAGGTGTAATTAGCCAGGCAGTGATTTTGCTCTGTTCAGCACCGCTCAAGGGCAAGTGCTGAGGTGATTTGGTACCATCTTGTGTGATGTGAATGCCCCATGTCACTCCATTTTTTTTCCCCAAGAAATTCAAATACTGTACTGTAGAAACCCTGATGGCATTACATTTTGGTTCTCTTTGGTGTTAATTTTCTTCACCTAATATTGGCTCAGATTTAAAGCCATTGCCATTAAATTGTAATCCCAAATATGGATTTGCAGTCCTACTGTCTGAGCAGAACATGTAGATTTAAGTAGCAGCAACTCATGTCAAAGCCTTCTTATACAATTAAATATTTAAGTATCTAATCCCCAGTACTATATATTGAACTATTCAAACTGTAGCTTAACAGGATGGGAACAATTGATCAAAATTTAAAATTTGATATTTAAATTTAAAAGGATAAAAATGGCCCTACTGGGTCAGACCAAAGATCGATCTAGCCCAGTATCCTGTCTTCTGATAGTGGCCAATGCCCCAGAGGGAGTGAGCAGAATAGATAATCAAGTGATCCCTCCCCTGTCACCCATTTCCAGTCTCTCTGACAAACAGAGGCTGACTAGGGACACCATTTCAACCCCCTCCTGTGTAATAAGTATTGATGGATCACTCTTCCATTAATTTATCTCGTTCTCTTTTGAGCACTGTTCAAGTCCTGAGCAAAGACTCACTTTGTCAGATGCAAGATTACATCTGACAAAGCAGGTCTTTGCTCACAAAAGCTTATGCTCAATAGTATCTTTTAGTCTATAAGGTGTCATAGGACTTCTTGTTGTTTTTGCAGATACGGACTAGCACTGCTACCCCTCTGATACTTGTTAAGGTCTTGATCTTTACATCTTCTCGCAAGGAGTTCCATAAGTTGACTGTGTGCTGTGTGAAGAAATACTTCCTTCTGTTTGTCTGTAACTTGCTACCTTTTCATTTCATTCTCCTAGTTCTTCTGTTATGGGAACAAGTAAATAACTTTTCCTTATTCACTTTCTCCATACCTGTAATGATTTTATAGACTTCTGTCATATTCCCTCTGAAACTCCTCTTTTCTAAGCTGAAAAGTCTGTCTTTTTAATTGCTCTTCATATGGTGCCTGTTCCAAATGCCAGTCATTTTTGTTGCTTTTTTTCTGAACCATTTCCAATGCCAAGATATCTTTGTTGAGATGAGGCAACCACATCTGTATGCAAATTAAATACATTTTGGCTGTGTCTACACTACAAAAACAACTTCGGAGTAAGCAGGTTCAAAGTTGAGTGTCTACACAAACCCTACTTTGAAGTTAAACTTTGAAGTATTTTGGTCAATTAAATTTTTTGTATTGTTTGTTGTCTCTCTGATACTTGTTCTCTCTCTTTTTTTTTTTTTTTTTTTTTTTTTTTTAATTCCTAGTGTGCTAGCTCTTGAGCTATGAGCCACGACTTTATTTGTATATAATAAAAATAGAACACCATTCAAGTAAGGGCACCAGTGTCAGCCCATAGCTCCTGCTCTCAGCCTGGGTGTCCAAGAGCAGAGAATCAAACAAATGTAATAATGGACTTCATTACTGCAAATAATTTCCATTATGACTTTTTTGCAATTACCCATGGCTTGTCCACAAATCTGTGGCAGTTTTTGGACAGTCATCCTATGATTCAAATCGCACCTTAACTACAATCCATAAAACTTTAAATTAAATATTAGCTGCTGCTGAAGTTTTAAAGAGAGTCAAATAATTGAGCTAATGGAAATCACAGAGTCTGGTGAAATGCTAAGCCAGCTTTGGAAATCAGTAGCCTCTCTTGTGGAGATGCAGAGAGACTGTTCTCTGTATGAGTGTATTCAACTAGTTCACTCAGTATTAGGAAATTGATTGATTGGCTGGGATTTGAAAAAGCAGGGAAAAAGCTTGTTTTCCTCTTGGGATCTGTGACTAAAAATGAGACGTGGGATAGTGAAAGGCTATGGTGATCAGAAGCAGTTCACTTCATTATTTATAGATAATAAATGCTTCCTGTGTTTAATACTTGGTTACATTTAAATGTAAAACATGTTTTTATAAACCTTTTTCATATAAAATGTATTTAAGGTAATTTTATCTAACTAATAAAAATAAAATGCTCCATTTGCTATATTTTAATTGAATTCTAGTTTTTATTCAAATACCACTGACACAGTAAATAAAGTGCCGTTTGCTATTTAGTAGTGTAAACATGTACAATTAAGAATCTGAAAAAAATGTATGCCAATATATGTAATTGTTTAAATAGCTGTTTACATATAACACATCCTCCTGGGTAGCAAAAATAAGTCCCAAATTTAGTGGGGAATAATGTACAAGTTGAACCTCTCTAATCTAGAACTCTCTTGTTCACCGACATTTGTAATCTGGCATGATTTTAGTTAGCTGGATGACCAGTTATCATGGGTGTGGCTAAGTTTCTGTAGTCCATAAAGTTTATTTACAGCCACCAGTCCTGGCTTTCACTGATCTGTGCTGTAATTTACCCTTAAATGTCTTCTAAGAGCCCAGTAAGCAGTGGAAGTGCTGATAATGCTGCTACATGATATTGAACTATGGTGGTCTGGCAAACTCTTTTGTCTGGCACTGGACAGGTTCCAAGGATGCTGGAATAAAGAGGTTCAACCTGTACTTAGTTGCAAAACAACATTGTTAGTGATGTACAAGCACTGATAAAATGTACAAATGCAGAACTAGATTAAATCAAAGCTTCCTGCTTGTTGGTTGTTAAAATTGGTGATTTAAATTGTCCACTCTGTTCCAATCAGCCTGTGGGATAATCTTTAGTTCTCATCTCTTTAGGGAATTCTATGTCTGCTACTCCTACAATATTTATGGTCAATGAAATTTTTTGCCTTGTTTGTTGTCTCTCTGATCCCTGTTCTCTGTCTGTTTTTTTTTTTTTCTTCCTGGTGTGCAAGCTCTTGAGCTATGACCCATGACTTTATTTGTGTATAACAGAAATAGAACACCCTTCAAGTAAACCTTGTAAATGCAGGAGTTGACTCAGTAAATACTTAGCAAAGGAGTTACTTTTCCCTCTGAATTAATAATCAATTCAACATTATACTTTTATTGATATCACTGTCTATAGTTATAGTGTATCTGGACACCCATGCAAGGCTTGGAACAGTAAATGACTTTAATGAGAGAAATGAACACAATGTTCTTTTACTGCTTTAGAGTTTCAATTTGATCAGTTAGCTAGGGGTTAAATTGTACGGGAAAGCCTAGGCAAAGCGTCTTTGCACTCTTTCCTAGAGATGACTGGTTTTCTCCTCACGTATGTTCTCATAGGCCTAGGTGTGAATTCTAGAGGCAAAGACTTGTCTCCAGCAACCTAAAGACTTCAGTCCTGAAGCCCTGAATTCCTTTATTCTGTATGGTGAGGTGAAGATAATGACTTCTCTGTTTCAGGCTTGGATGATGTAATGGGTATCTTTAAATTTCACCTAGCAATTGATTGGCCATCTCAAATGGAAATAGAGCACACGTGTGTTATGATCTCATGCAGATGGCTGCATTCTGAACCAATCAGTGCTTCTGAGGGATTTCACACATGAAGTCCCAGTTAGAGCTTTGTGCAGTTGGTCATTTGAAGATTATACACAGGTATGTAGGATCAAAGTGTCTTTTGCGTTTGTTAGGAGAATGTATGGATTCCTTTCTCGCTGTAAGTGAAAGAATGGTTTTGTGGAGACTCGTAACTTGTGTACAGTAGTGAGCATCTGAGTAAGACTCTGAGATGCATATTGCTTTTGCTGACTGTGAAAAGCAGTTCCTGATTAGAGAAATCAACATGTAAAATTTAGTCATCAACTGTAAAGATGGAAATAACCTCGAGAAAGTTATCTTGACAGGTGGCTTGCCACAGTAGCAATAGTCATTGAGGAGATGGATAGCTGGCATGTGATAGATCACGGGGAGGTCAGCCGCTGAGTGCTTGAAGTTAGTGATGAATCAGGAAGGCTTCTGAAAATGCTGCAATGATGTCACCCATATTCAGACATGAATAAATGCATTTTACTTACTGGCTTAGCAATATTGGCTTTTACCTGTCCCTTAAATCAGCTCCCAGTGTTGAAGCATGAATACATTGGCAGCCTCTGCCAACAGTTGCTGAATTCGTATCCTTGCAGTTGTTTGTTCATAAAACAGCTATAATGGCGGCAGGCTTCCTTTGGCTGACTTGGAGCGAACACTTTTAGGGAACTAATCTTTTGCCCTATCTGCTTAGTCTTTTGCAGCTCTGTTGGGACTACAGATAAGGGTGTTGTAGCCTGGTGCAATGACCTTTTAGCCACGGAAAGAATTTTTCCTTGCCCCTCTCAGGAGCCAAATTTCATCTTGTGGCAGTGTGTAGTCTCTGTTAGACTGTTCAATGAAAATGGTGAATGCATTTTCTGAGCAGACGTCCTGTTACCTCAGATGGCGTATCCCAACTATTAATTAAATATTCTATATGCAGTGGGAGAGTGCATTTACTAGTTACATTTTTGTCCAATAATTTCTAGTTAAATGTGAAATGGTTCAACAGATGGTACTGTGTTTATAAAATAATTTTAAAAATAACTGGCAAACTTTCTCACTTCTTTTGAGCTCAAACCTTCAACTTCAGAAATGTTATACTCTGTGCATGAACATTCTTTTTCTGAACCTGAAATGCAATGTCTCTGAATTGTTGTGCATTAAGGGAGAAATTTTCAAAGACATGAAGTGCAATTAGGCATCCAAATCCATTTTAAGTCAATGAGAGATTAGCACTGAACTCCCATTTCTACTTTTGAATATCTTCTCATTCATTTTTAGTTACTGAAAATGGTGTATCTTGGAGGGAGGTGGCTAAGAAACTTTCAGTTGTTTTGGATCTTTAGTTGTAAATACAGTGGCTCTTGGGTGAGCAGCATCAAACAGTAAGATGTTTCAGTTAATTCACTTTTAGAAGTTCAATAATTCATCTAAGAAGTGTCAGCAGGTAGCCAGTGTAAATGGTGAGCCTTTCATTTCTGTTAAATCAATTGCGAATAATAGAACCCTTCAGAGAAAAATGATGAAGTAAGCATTGATTTCCAAATTGGGTGTCTGATCTGAAGCATTAATAAAACAGAGTGCAAGAAGGCAACAAGTACCTTATGCTTTCAGATCATTTAAGCAATAATCAGAAAAAAATCAATAACTTTTGTGTTTTGTGCTAAATCTTAACATTTCACCTGTCTCCATTCATCATTGTCTGTAATTTAATTTTTAGAATTATTTTGATTTTTTTGCTTTTTGTTTAAATAATTTGCACTGAAGTAAGCGATTTCTTGTTGAGCTTTTGGGAAACCGACAGGATTCAGGGACTAATGGGCTGGTCAGTAGTACTGTGAAAAAGAATCTGGGGTTTACTGTGCATCACAGTTGAATGTGAGCCCATAATATGATGCTGTTGAAAGAGAGAATATCATTTTGAGGATGCACTAACAGGACTGTCATATGTAAGACATGCATGGCATTTGTTCTGATCTGCTTGGTACTGGTAAGTGCCTCATATGGAGTATTGTGTGCAGTTGTGCGTACAATTCTTAGGAAAGATGTGGACAAATTTTGAGAATGTCTGGAGATCAAGAAAAATGTTAAAAGGTTTAGAAGACCTGGCTGAAGAGGAAGAGTCAAGAATACTGAACCTGTTTAGTTTTCAGAAAAGAAGACTGATGGGGAACCGATAACAATCTTTAAATATGTTAAGGGATGTTACGGAAGGGATGGTGATCAGCTCTCCTCCATGTCCACGGAAAGGTCGGACAAGAAATAAGGATTTTATTCTGCAGCCAGGGAGATTTAGGTTACAATTAGGAAAAGCTCTCTAACTATAAGGGTAGTTATGTTCTAGAGTAGACTTCCAATGGAGGTTGTAGAATTCCCATTACTGAAGGTTTTTAAGAATAGGTTAGGCAAGGACCTGTCAGGGATGGTCTACATGCCCTTGGTCTTGCCTTAGTGCAAGAGGCTGGATTAGATAACCTCTGTAGGAAAGTTACTTAGCTCTGGGATTCTTTTTATAATTTTAACAGGTAGTATCAGTTTCTTTCTAAACATTTCAATTTGTTTAACCTGTTTACATTTTCAGAGTTGCACAAAAATAAGACTTGTAAGTATTTTTTTTATTTTATAAATTCAAATTTTCGCTGTTGTGCAAAATTATGGTATGGGGTCAGGGTCAGACCGTAATCATTTAATAACAGTAGGTCCTAAGATTCAAAAATTTAATTTTGTTTTAAGAGAGGGCTTCATCGCTCCTCAAAACATCTGAAGTAAAGAACCTAAAACCCAACTCTAAAATGTTTAAGTGGCATTTTTCTTACTTTGCCTACCTGGAAGTATTTTCTCATAGGTTTGCGTGTGTCTGTTGAAATCTGTCTTTACTGCCATTCACTAATAAAAATTTAATCTTTCAAACTTTGAATACAATGTAAAGTGTTAAACACTTTAGGGATTTCTGTCTTGGGTATCAGCATAATATTTAAGTACTTCAAAGTTAAATTAAATCTTTAGAGAAGTCCTAGTGGACATGACAGAGTCATCTAGACCTGTGTTTCTTAAACTTTTTGAGACCACAGAACACCAAATGATGATATTTTTTTTTATGTGGAACAGCTATGAATATTTTCTTTAAAAAATTGTTGTCAGACCAATAGAAACCAAAAAACAAACACCCCAAACAGCAATATATGCAACAAAAAACAAAAGGAAGTAATTTAATCAGGTACCATAGAAATGAAATAGTAACAGTGTATCTGGTTTTAATAACAGAAAATATGTGTATGATGTCCAAGTGTTAGATGCTCACAGCACACCTACTAGGTGTTCGCGGAACACCAGTGTTCCGTGGAACGTAGTTCAAGAAACGCTCATCTAGACTGCTCTTTTTCCTGCTTAGAGGAAGCTCTGTTGCTTTTGTAGACATTTATGTATGTGTGTTTACTTCTAAAAAAAACATTTAAATCCTTCTGGTTATGCTGAGAGGAGCTCACAGGAAAGGCTCTTTCAGGGTACTCTTAAAGTGATTAGACTTGCAGTTCCTGTAATCTCTGTTCTGAGATTCTTCTACAACTGATGGCCCTTTACTGTGAGTGCTTTCACATACCTAGCTCTACACTGCACTGCATTGTTGCAGAGGAATGTAGCTCTCTTGGGCTACGTCTACACGTGAATGCTACATCGAAGTAGCTTATTTCGATGTAGCGACATCGAAATAGCCTGTTTCGATGAATAACGTCTACACGTCCTCCAGGGCTGGCAACGTTGACGTTCAACGTCGACATTGTGCAGCACCACATCGAAATAGGCGCTGCAAGGGAACATCTACACGCCAAAGTAGCACACATCGAAATAAGGGTGCCAGGAACAGCTGCAGACAGGGTCACAGGGCAGACTAGCGCTTCGGGGGCAACAACTAGCTGCTCCCTTAAAGGGCCCCTCCCAGACACAAGCAGCCCGCACAGCATGGGGTCTGCAGAGCCATAGGCACGCACACCTCGAGCGACGCAGTCATGGACCCGCAGCAGCAGCAGCAGCCAGAGGTCCACACAGCCGCCCCTGCAGGAGCAGTGCTCGCCCTGCTCCATGCCATGCAGGAGGCAGCTGAGCACCTCCTTGCCACAGAGGAGGAGCTGCCCGCAGGGGAAGAGGACGCAACCCCCAACCCTGCAGCACCCCGCCCCCACCCCCCGGCTGCACAGGCCGCCGGCTGTGGAGCTACCCCACCAGCACTGACTGGTGGGAGCGGCTGGTGCTCGGAGAGTGGGACGACGACCGCTGGCTCCAGAATTTTCGCATGAGCCGGCAGACATTTCTGGAGCTCTGCCAGTGGCTCACCCCCGCACTCAGGCACCAGGATACTGCCATGCGGCATGCCCTCAGCATGGAGAAGCGGGTCGGCATCGCTGTCTGGAAGCTGGCCACTCCAGACAGCTACTTGATCCGTGGGCCAGCAGTTTGGCGTCGGCAAGGCCACTGTCGGGGCTGTCCTCATGGAGGTAAGAGGACCCACGGGAGGGGGGGGGGAGGCAGCCCTGGCAGGGGAGGGGAGGGGAGGGAGGCCCTGGCAGGGGAGGGCCACACACACCATGCACACCCCTTATTGGTGCTCTCCCATGTGCTTCCCCTGCAGGTCGTCCGCGCCATCAACGCCCTGCTCCTCCACAGGCTCGTGAGGCTTGGGGACCCGGATGCTGCCATCGCGGGCTTTGCCACCCTGGGCTTCCCCAATTGCTTCAGGGCTCTGGATGGGACTCACATCCCCATCCGCGCCCCGGAACACAGTGGAGGACGCTACTTAAACAGGAAGGGCTACCACTCAGTGGTCCTCCAGGCTTTGATGGACAGCCGGGGCCGTTTCCTGGACATTTATGTGGGCTGGCCTGGCAGCACCCATGACGCCCGGGTATTCCGGAACTCGGGCCTGTGCCGCCGGCTGGAGGCGGGGACCTACATCCCCCAGCGGGAGATCCCTGTGGGGGACACCACCATGCCCCTCTGCGTCATCGCAGATGCGGCATACCCCCTCCGGCCCTGGCTCATGCACCCGTACACGGGCCATCTGTCTGCCAGCCAGGAGCGCTTCAACCAGCGCCTGAACCACGCGCGCCAGGTGGTGGAGCGCACATTTGGGCTCCTCAAAGGGCACTGGAGGTGTCTCCTCACCCGCCTTGATGCGGGCCCCACCAACATCCCCCAGATTGTGGGCGCATGCAGCGCCCTCCACAACCTCGTGGAGAGCAAGAGGGAGGCCTTCTTTCAGGGCTGGGCTGTGGAGGCCGGCAGGGCCAATGTGCAGCCACCCGCTGCCCCCAGTCGCCAGGTGGACCCCGAAGGGAGCCGGGTCCGGAAGGCCCTGCGGGCCCAGTTTGATGAGGCCACGGGGTGAACGCTGGCAGGCCCCCCACTGCCCCCCGCCCATCCTCCACAACACTCCCTGCCCCTACGCCCACACCACAGAGCAGCCAAGAGCACACCCCCCCTACTTTTCTTGTCAAAATAAAAGCAGACAGTTGTTCTTCAACTCAAATATCTTTAGAACTCTTTTATTATTATTATCAACCAGACTAACTATTTACAGGGAAAATCTAACCTATGTAATATATATTATAAAAATAGAGACAACATGAAAGGGAAAGACAAGGAAGGGGAGAACTATTTACATGGGGGTGTAAGGATCAGCATTGTAACGGGTCAAATATACAAACTATTTACAGCAAAGTAACTTAAAACTGGGGGGAATATATACAAAGGGGGGGGCACGTCCTGGGCCCCACGCCCCTAAAGTCCAGTGCTGGGAGTGAGCGGCCGGGATCCCCGCCTCGGCCTCAGCCCTGGTTGGGGCCGGGTGAACCGGGAGATACGGCCAGCGAGTGTCAGCTGGCCCCAGGTCCCCCTTGGCGGAAGGGCCCTCACTGGCAGGTGGCGGTGCAACGGCGGACGGCGCAGCGGGTGGAGCAGCAGGTAGAGCAGGAAGGGCGGGCGCTGCAGCGGCCGGCGCGGCATGGGGGGCCAGGTAGTCCGCGATACGGTTGAAGGTCCGTATGAAGGCCCCCCATGCCTCCTGGCGCCAGGCCAGCGCCCGCTCCTGCAGCTGGAGGCGGCGTTCCTCCACCCGCAGCCACTGCTCGGCGACCTCCAGCTGCCGACGGTGGAGGGCCAGCAGCTGGGGGTCCGTCGCTGTCGGCTGGTGGGGGTGAGTCCGCTGTCTTCCCCGCCGTGGGGCCGGTCGGTCTTCTGCCAAGGGGCCGGCCTGGAGTGATGGCCCCGGAGGGCTGTCCGGGACCACTAATGCCTCGCCGGTGCTCTCCGGTCCTTCCGATTGGTGCAGCTGTGGAACACAGGAGGGGGGGAAGAAGAGTGGAGACAACCGTTAGTGTGGGCCCCGAGCCATGGCCCTTGTCCCCCCACCCCTCTGCTGCAGGTTCCCCGTCCCCAGGAGATGGTGCTGTGATGGGGTTCAGGGGTCCCCCTGCACTGCACCCCGTCCGCTGGCAGGAGTGATTCTCACTCAGCAGGTACAACAGGAGGTTTATTAGGCAACAGATGCCCAGTTTCTCATGGAAGCGACAGTACAGCAGTCAGAGACGGTCCTTCCAACCCGTCCTGGGGAGAAGACCCTGAGGGGTGCCCCTCTGGGGTGTAGCTTTCCCCCTCCTCAGGCTGGCTGCCTTCTAGCTCTCCCTTCCCCTAGCCTCTAACTGCGGCCCCCTATTCAAACCCAGCTCGGCTCCTCCCTCCTCTTTGTTCAGGGCAGAGGTGTAACCTGCCAGTTGTAGCCCCAGGGTCATCCTTAGCCACTGGGAGCTATTCAGCTTGTTTCTCATATGTAGCCTGAGTCTCGCATTTGCACTCCCCCCACTCCATCACATGCTGCTGCTGCTGCTGCTGGGTGTCCCACCCCCTCCCCCCGGGGAACCCTAGAGGTTCCGCTCCCCCCAGCCCTGGGGATGGGGCATGGCACTGTCGTGCTGGGGGCGGGGGCAGGGGCTGATGCACTCCTGTGAGGGACATGCCACTGCTGTCCTTGGGGCCATGGTCATCTGGGCATGTGGAGGGCCCTGGTCATATCTGTTAACCCTGCCCCTCAACCCTGGGGGTGTGCACCGGGGGGGGTTACATACCTGACAGTCTACTCCCATGGTCGGGGGACACCCGGGGGGCAGACGCCCGGCTAGAGCTCCTGGATGGGAGGATGATCTGGAGGCCGGTGTCGCTGGAGGAGGACTCCCCCTCCTCTGGTGCCCCGGAGGTGGGCTCCTGGGGGGGCCCCTGGGGCGCGGGGCTTGCCTCCGGGCCGGACTCTGCCTCCGGGGCCTGCTGGGGCTCCTTGGCCGAGGTATCAAGAGTGGCTGGAGGGGAGGAGGTGTGCCGGGGGCCCAGGATGTCCCTGAGCTCCCTGTAAAAGGGGCAAGTGACGGGGGCAGCCCCAGATCGGCTGGCCGCATCCCGGGCCTGGGCGTAACCCTGCTGCAGCTCCTTCACTTTACTCCGGACATGATCCGGAGTGCAGGCAGGGCGACCTCGGGCGGCAGGCCCTCGGCCAGCCAAGTGAACGCATCCGCGTTCCGCCTCTTGCTCCCCATTACCTGGAGCACCTCCTCCTCGCTCCAGAGCCCCAGCAGGTCCCGAAGCTCGGTGTCCGTCCAGGAGGGGCCCCGCTGCTGCTTCCCCGCCTGGCTGCTGGGCTGAGAGCCCTGGTTCCCCTTGGGGGGGGTTCCCTGGGGGCGCTTAGGGGGCTGGCGTGCGGCCATCGCAGCTGGGGGGGGGGGTGTCTGTGGCAGCTGAGGGACGTGCAGGCTGGCCGCGTGTCTGGGCTGCCGCCTGCATGTTCTCTCAGCTTCCTGCACAGAAAGGGAGGGGATGGGGAGCTTTAAAGGGCCGCTCCACGCGGCCACCATCGAGCTCGGGGGCTGGAGAGAGCGTCTCTCAACCCCTCAGCTGATGGCCGCCATGGAGGACCCCGCAATTTCGCTGTTGCGGGACGCGCAACGACTACACGTTCCCTACTTCGACGTTGAACATCGAAGTAGGGCGCTATTCCCATCCCCTCATGGGGTAGCGACTTCGACGTCTCGCTGCCTAACGTCGATGTTAACTTTGAAATAGCGCCCAACATGTGTAGCCGTGACGGGCGCTATTTCGAAGTTGGCGCCTCTACTTCAAAGTAGCGTGCACGTGTAGACGCGGCTTTGGTGTGTCAGAATTGGAGAGGTAGGTGCTGATCCATGGATGCCTGTAGAAATCAGGATCAAGACTTGAACTTGTGACCAAAACATCCATGAGGCAGCTGAGCACAAGAGTAGTGTGCTCATTGTAGCACGTCCCATTGAGGAGGTGGATTGCTGTGTTTTCCACAGTCTAAGACCTCTGTTTTCATTTTGTTGTTGTGTTAATTTAGTTGGGAGGTGACACAAGCTTTGATAACTATGTTCAGATCCCATTCTAGGAAAAGGTGGGGGGCAAGGTTTTCTGTCTTGCTAAAGCAAGGAGAAGGCATTTGTCAGCATCTGCTCATTTTTACCAGCGGCCCCCCAAACTGTGGGGGAGGAACATGTATACATGGGCACGCAGCAGGGCCAGGGCCAGCTCTCATGGGATGTAGGGAGTGAATACCATGCTTCTAGTTCCGTTCTACCCCTTACACTTTCACCCCTAGACCAGCTCCATCCCAACCCTGTTCAGTCCCCAGTCTTGCTCTGCAACCAGTTGTGCTTTACCCTCATTCCTTCTCTGCCTCAGGACCAGCTCTGTCTTTAGCCGCAGCTTCTACTGCATTCTCAGTTCTGCCCCAGTGTCACCCTATGGCCCAAGCTCCTGTGCTGAGGAAGTCCGAGCTGTGTAATAATGGAGGGTGGGGAACTCTGATAAATGCCATTACTGATAAGGGGAAAAGGGACACAACTGGAAAAACTTGATTGCTGCTGACGAGTTGGAGTTTACACTCTTTAAAATGGTGCAAGCCTAGATGTCTTTGGCTGTGGCCACACTAGCAAGGGACGACAAAAGGGGTAATCCCGATCTGTTACTTCAAGGAGAATTGTTTCAATACGAAGTAACTACACACAAAATGCTGATCAATTGTTGTGATCTGCAACATCGAAGAAGCTCCCGTCCTTTTGAAAGGGAGTGGCTACAGAGCACAGAGCCTCCTTTCGAAATAATGAGGTCCACCACACAGCCAAGGATAGTACATTAATCGGAAGGGCTACCATTCGGTTGTCCTCCAGGCCCTTGTGGATGTTAGTGGATGATTTATGGACATTTGTGTGGGCTGGGTGGGCAGAGCCCACGGCTCGGGCACAGGATGGCAGAGGGCACCTACGTCCCCTCCCCCCCCCCAGGAGCTCCTAGTGGGGGACACAGCTATGCCCCCATGCATAGTTGCCAGTGCAGTCTGCCCCCTCCAGGCCTGCCTAATGCGTCCCTACATGGGCCACACCAATGAGAGCAAGGACCGACACAACGCCCGGCTCAATCAGGCCAGGAACACAGTGGAGTGAGCATTCGGGCATCTGATGCTCCTGGAAGAGGGCTTCCCCAGCATGCCCATGGTCATGGGCTTGTGCTATACTCTCCACAATCTTATGGAGAGCAAGCGCGAGCTGTTTGTGGTACGCTGGGCGGCCAAGGCTGTGCTGCACCATGAGCAGCTGGGTGTGGTCCCATGCCACCAAGTGCACTGGGACGGGTGCACGTGCGGGAGGCCCTCTGGGAGACCTTTGCCCCACCAGCACACCCAGCCTCACACCTGCCTCCCGCCTGCACTCCACCAACACCCCTGCCCGCACATATGTCCCTCACCATTCCCACCTAATGCACAGCACCAACCCTGTTCAATAATGTTAACCGTGAATTGTTCAACAAGACAAGCCTCCAACTATTGACAAGGGGGGATGGGGGGCCAAATCCCATAATGAGGGGTGGGGGTGAATTATTTACAGGAGGGTGTGGGGGGCATCACTTTTCCCTAGGGGTTGGGGGATGGGAGCTGTGGCAACCCCTTGAGCCACAACCACCCCAGGTCCAGAGCCCACTGCGGGGCTGGGATGGCGCCAGGAGTACCGGGAGGTACAGGCATGCTGACAGTGTGGTGGCCTTGGACTCACTGGGGTGGGGGGTGCTGATGGAGCCAAGGCTGGGGCAGGCACACCTGCCTGTAGCCACCACACCAGCTCCTTCCTTTCAGCTGTGGTCATGTAGGGTGGGAGCAGGTGGCCACATACCCGTCACTGTCCTTCCCTGCTTGGGGGTGGGAAGGGCATCCCAGCTGCTGTGTGGTCCGTCCATCCTGGGCCGTTTGCATGACTGATCCACCCCCACCTACCCCAGCCACATGCTCCATGTGGCTGTCTATGACCCCATGTGCGGCCCCCCTCCCTGACGGCGACCATACCTGTCCTAGTCGTGCTCGGGTCCTACCTGAGTGTGCTTCAGGTGTTTGGGGAGGCCCGGGTGAAGGTGCCTCAGCTCCTGCCCTCTGAGGGCCCGGCGATGTATAACGTCCCCTTGCTCCTGCCCTCTCCATTGCTGTCCCTGTCATCAACCAGCAGCTCCAGGCGCGGGCTTGGCGGTGCTGCAGAGTGTCCCGGCTTTTGAAGTTAGTGCTCAGTGTGGCCACAGCCTTTGTGGGAAGGTAGATCTGTGTCTTAACTGGTTCTTTGAAATATTTGCCCTTGCAGTCCGGCAGTGCTTACATTGGCTACTGGTGATTTTGCATTGTTGAAAACTGGTTAATGTTTATAGCAAGTCATCTACGCCAATAGTTGTGAAGAAAGTTAAGTACCTAAATACAAGTAGGATCTGGGCCATGGAGCCATATCTGGATCCTGTTGAAGTCAGTGAGAACTTTAGACGAAGAGAGAGCTATGATTTGGCCTATAAAGTATAGTAAGAAAATTTAACAGTTATAATAAAACTTTCAAGGCAAATAAAATGTTTCAGCAGGTGTTCATAAATGTGCTTTATGCCCATAGATTCTGTTAAATGTTAATACTAAGGTCCTGCAGAAACTGCACAGACTGTCTATCTAGAGAAAGAAAATGCCTGTTAAATGTGCTGTGCAATATTGTAGCAAAGGTGGGTGGCAGTGCAATGCCATGATGCCTATTAGTCTGAAATATGAAAGCTATTAGAGATTCTGCTGAATTTTCATTTTGTGAAGAAATCGTTTTCAAGACAGAACATACCAAATAAAAAAGCCATATGTTGGGCAAAACCAGGAGCATTCTCTTTGTTGTTGTATGCAGTTTCCACGGATGCATCCAAAGCATATTAAAGACATCTTCTAATGCACCATACTAACAATAAATTGAGAGTAAGGCAACATTGGGGAAGAAAAATAATAGGAGGAAAGCAGGCTGTGTTGTCTAGGTATTTCAGTTTTCCTGTCTTGTATTCCAGACCTTATATGTAACCTGCAGACAGGAATTCCAAAACAACTCTAAACAAGTTTCCGATACTAATATACTTGTGTTGATTTTTTAGCTTTAGATCTCTATCATCTGCTAACTATTAATTGTCTGTAGTATCTGTCACATAATACTGAAGCACTACAAGGGTACTTTTCTCCTTAGGGTAGAAAAGTTTTTGATAAAGGATTTGGGCTTTGCCACATGTTCTAAAAGCTATTAAATGTGGTGCTAGCTTTGTTTTGCTTTGTACAGGTGTCTGCTAAATTCCAGTGTGTATTCACATATGTGCTATAGTTGCTTCCAAAAATGTTACTGCTAGTGACATAGCTGTAACAGTGCTATACATTCTGTTCAGTGGGGTGAACCCAATCTAATAGGCTTGAACAGCTTGGACTGAAATGTTTTTCAGTTAATTTGATGGGCAATGTTTTTCTCTCCCATCCATCCCGTGGTATTGCATGAATATCAGGGAAGAATCTTTATGGCGTGAGGCTGATCTGTCTTTTCTAACTAATTCCTCAGTTACGTCTGCTAAAGCAGAGGGTGTAAAGCAGTCTCTGTTTGCCTTGGAGCAACTCAGACTAGTTAAAAATCTGGCTAGGGAGTCACATAGCTTTTTAAATACTAATTTGTAAAAACTGCATATTGTTGTCATTGTCCAGCAAGCTGTCAGCAAGATTCTGCTACTGGTGCCCTGGCCTTGTCCACAGTAAGCGGAGCAGTTGTGCAGCTGTCCTCAAGGAAGATTAAGGCTTTGATATAGATCTTTTACTCTACAGTGTACCCAGAGCACATTGAAATAACTCAGTTTTACTAGTAGGAGCACAAAAACACCCATGCTTAAATCCTTAGATCAGTTTCTTAACGCAAAACAGAGCTGCGTCAATACCGACATGCTTATAGTCTTCCAGAGATATGACTGGGCTTCATTATTAACTAGGAGAACTAGCTGTCCAATATATGGAAGGTTACAGAAAAGGATTTAAAGCAATAAGATAATAGCATCAGACCTTGAGGAAAATGAAGCACCAGGAAACCCCATAAAATGAGGGGAAGCAAAGTAGGTTTTTTTCCTTGTTACTACATTTGTATATCAATGATATTCATGCATAATTTTTAATACTTGTGATACATTCTGAATACATTGTGTGTGAATTAAATGTTCAAGGAGGCCATTTCTTTTAGTGGACCATATACACAGTAAAATTTTATGTGAAATAATGGGCCTTGAAGGAATTTTTTTTTATTAACTTCACCAGTACTTCTATGCCAGTGGTTCCCAAGCTGGGGTCTGTGAGGGTTTTGCAGGGGGGTCCATGAAAAAAAAAAGATAGATAAAAATCATCATAGAAAATTAAGGTTTTTTTTTTTAAAATAAATTGCAAAGTTACGATCAATTACTGTTTTTAACTGAAATATTTTCCAGTAATATTAATTGCTGTCTGAAACTCTGTGTTGTGGTTTCCTTTTTCATTTAATGAAGTTGTACATAGTAGCCAGAATTGGCTATGATCGAAGTCCATGAATGGTTTGGAGGGGTAATTGGAGGGGTCTACAAATGGCTTGCTGGGGTGATTGGGGGGTCTGCACTTGTGAAAAGGTTGGGAACCACTGTTCTATATCATTTCTACCATAGAACTGTATTTTTAAAATGTAACTGTATCATCTGACACCAAGAACAGTAATGCATCAGGGTTATTGTTTATCAGATAAAGGCATGTTCTCTCTCACTCTCCCCTCAGTTGTTTGCTGTATTCTCCATGTCCAGTGGAGGTAGGACAAGAAGTAATGGGTTTAATCTTCAGCAAGAGAGATTTAGGCAGATATTAAGAAAGCACTAACTATAGAGACAGGCTCTGGAATTGGCTTCCACTGGAAGCCATGGAATACACATCATTGATGGTTTTTAAAAGCATGCTAGACAAGTGCCTGACAGGGAGTTCTGGGTTTACTTGGACTTGTCACAGCACAGGGAGTTGGGCACAGAACTAGTCTAGGTCTTTTTCTCTTCTGCATTTCTAGCATTCTAGGATTTAAATATACGTAATATTGGACATTGCAGACTTGAACAATGACATGATTTTTTTTTCCCACATGAGCAGGGAAGGAGATTTTTTTTGTTTGATTAAAAAAACCCCAGCAAAAAAGGAGCTTTTTTTCCCCCTCTGCTTTTACATTGCTGTATTGATTTATGTATTTGAATAGCCCGTGTTTTACAAATGAGGAATTGAGGTACAGAAGAGAAATTACTCTGCCTAAGGTGATGAGGAATTGTGTAGCAGAAGCAGGAATTAAACCCAAATCTCTTGAGACGCAGAACAATGTCCAAGTCACAAGACTGTCTTTTCTATAATGTCTAATGCAAGATCTGTTGTGATGAAGCTGATGGTATTTTACAGGTGACGATGTGCCGACCTACTCCGGGTCCCGTGGGTGCGCGTGGGGTGTGATACAGCGGGGGGAGTCGGGTGGCCCAGGACCAACCACCCCACCTTTATAGCAGCCTGATATAGTGTAGCAGCAATATGTGATTCAGTGTATTCACTTTAAAACCTAGGTTTCCACAGTATTATGAGTACCAGAAACAATAACACTCCGATTGTGAACACCACAATGCCCTGTGGCTGTTCTAAGTTCCAATAATTTTTTATACAGACCCAGCTAGACCAGCTAGTGGTATTTACCAATAGTGATTTATTTATTTATTTGTAACTACAATTACTTAACACTTGTTATATATATAGATAGTTATTTATTTGGCATAAGCTAAATACTAGGTTATATATAACTATATATAATTACATGTGACTTACCAATAACATCCAATGCTCCCACATCTCACCAATAACTACGTTACAGCGGCCCTTCAAGTCAGAGATACGGCTTGGTTGGGACCTTTCGTGGTGGTGACGTCCGGGTGATCAGGCCGGGGTCTGCTGTCTGGACTGGAAGTTGCTAGCCTCCGCCTTGTGTCCAGGAGCCCACCCCCTTATTCCTGTTAAATCACCTTTTATATTGTTTCTTACTTGGGGGTTCGATACCTGGCCAATTAAAGCGTTTGTTACCTAATTTGGGCTTTCTATCCTCCCGGCCTGTTAGAACATGTTACAAGATTTCCTCTGTCCTTGGTCTTTTTCTGAACCTCCCCTGAGACCCTCTGATGTTGTACAACCAAGATGTTCTCTTTGGGGGGCTTCCAGCTACTAGCCCCAGCTGTTCTCTTTGGGGGCTTACTATCTGCTTGTCAGGATGTTCTCTTTGGGGACTCTCCAACTACTTGTCAACTTTCTGATTTCTTTCTCCTGGCCTGACTTCAGACCTTCCCGCCGCTGTATGATAGCATTCCAAGATGGAGTGTATGGTCATTCTGCCTTGCGAGTGAGGCCCGGCCACCAGGTGCTCGTGCTCCCACAACAGGGTTCCTACAGAACTACATGGAGACTTTGCAGTCCCAAGGGTGTGAATTCCCACAGTTTCTGCAATTTCATCACCCTTTGAAGCTGATTGTCTTGTATCTGTGTAACCCTTCTGCCGGAAGGAATTGGCAACAACTAGGCCGGGTTCAACATCTAGGGGTTCCTTTTCATCCATCTCACAGAGAACTGGCTTAAGCCCCCACCCAGCAGCCTGGGAATGTCATGCACCCCTGGGCTGCTCAGAGAGGCAATGCTTCCCCACTCACAAGCACAGAGTCTGAGTGTAGAAAAGGACTTTGACTTTTCTGCCACTTTTATTAAGTTAGCTTAAGCCTGGGAAAATTATCACACCCAGAGTTCAGAACCAGTCCTCAAGTAACTGTCCCAGCTCAAATGCATTGAGCAATGTCCTTGGCCGTTCAGGCTCACCAGTCCACTACTGTAAATAGCCAGTCCACACACCCAACTTTCTCCACACCCCCCAATTCAAATACCCTACTTACAACTTGGTCCAGTCCGTGTGGGCACTGACACCTCATGCTGATGCATTCCCTCATGGAACCTGAGACAATGCCATCTGTGCGCCCGTCCGGCATTCTGCTTGCTCCTACCAGCCATCCGCCAGTCGTGCCATCCGTCCATCTGCTGCTCCTCCTTCTGGCCTCCTGCTGGTTGCGCCGGCCGCTGCTCCTCCTACCGACCGCCCTCTGGTCGCACTGTCCGTCCGTCCGCTGCTTCTCCTACCAGCCACTGCTGGTCGCACTCTCTGTCCGCTGCTCCTCCTACTGGCTGCCCGCTGGTCATGCTGTCCATCTGCTGCTCCTCCTACCGGCCGGCTGCCGGTCACGCTGTCCATCCATCCGCTGCTCCTCCTACCATCTGCCGCTGTGGGTTTGGCTTGAGGCAAAACCCTGTGATTTCAGCTCTTGGTGGCCTCAGCTACCACTCTGTGATTTCAGCTCTTGGGGGCCTCAGTTGCCACCCTGTGATTTCAGCTCTTGATATCTACCAAAGTAGAATCTCATAAAAAAAACACTAGTATCCAGCTCTATCTTTTAACAGGTGGGGAGGGCTAGTCAAACCAGGCTTGTAGCAATATGGCCAAGGCACTCATCTGACTGGTTCAACCCATATCCCTCCCCCTCTGCTTTACAATGCTTGAAACCAGGGAGCCCTGTGTAATCCGTCTTATGCATTTATATCAACTGCCTGTCCCCAACAATGACTTGGAGCATTGGTGAGATTTCATAATTCTTATACTGAGTATTAGCGTAAATTGTGATTTTACAACAATGTGTTTACAATAGACAAAAGTTCGTTGCTTCCTTGCTACCCATCAGTCTTTGTTTGCAAGGTATCACATATGCACACCTTTGCATTCTCATGCAAATGATCTCTGGGAGACACATTCCTCCCAGCCTTCAGCAGCATTGAATTCCTGCTGGCACATTCCTTACAACCGTTATTTAATCTCAAAAAGTGACTGTCAAGCCAACATCCTTTTAAAAATATTGTGAATTTCCTTCTTTAATGTAATTATTGTGAACATTTTAGCTATAAAGGTTGACAGTTGCAGCATACCCCTCTTCCTTTCAGCACATTCTGACAAACTTTTCAAAAAGTAGTGTATTATCAAAATCCCATTTAAGTATCATGTAGTTTGCCAGTACAGGTTGTACCGCTCTAGTCTGCTGTCCTTGGGACCTGAGAGGGACAGAACACTGAGAGCCAGGACTAGAGGCTGTCAACAAAGTTTATGGGACTGCAGGAAACTTAGTTCAATGTTCACTTACCACGGATGTGGCCAAATAAAATCATGCCAGGCCATGGATGTTGCTGGACCCGAGAGTGCCAGATGAGAGCTTCAACCTGTACTCCTTTTTTTTCCTATATATGTTGTCCTATGTTTTTAAAAGACTAAATCTAGTCACTTCTCAAACTTTTGGCTAAGGTCAATTTTGCCTGAGTGAAAGTTGCAGATTAGGACAGTGTGATGCTTTGTAGAACTGTGTGATGCTTTGTGGAACCATGCAAAAGTCCAACTCCACTAACTGGTTATTTTCCTTTTATCTGATTTCTGCAGTCCTGATTTTGTCTTTTTTTTTTTTTGTCAGAATTCCAATTTTAGTGGTAATTTTTTTGTCAATAAGGAAGACTTCACAACTTGCCAGCAGATCTGGACCAAATTGCTGTCTTTTCTAGCAAGTCTGTCTTCCTTGCTTGCTATGTTCGTATGATACTATATATGAACAGTAGTTTCCATGATGATGAATGATGATGCATTTAGGCTCTGGATTTCCAGCATCACTGCACAAATCAAGCCAAACGAGCTGCCTGATTATAAAGGGCAAAGCTTTTATTTATACGCTAATAGTCTGGTAATAAGCAATGATGGGGAAGGAAATATAGAAAGAGTACATGATAATTTAATGGGGTTTACGTATAAGTACTAAAGAGTGGCCTGGATTTTATAGAGTTCCCTGACACCTGCCACATCATGACCATTATCTTGTATCCATTATTTTGTGTAATCATGATATACCAGTCAGGGAAAAACCCATGATTGTGCCTTTCCTGTGAATCCAGTTGCTGCATATGGCAACTGAGTTGGGCTGAGCTGTAGACTCTGCCTCTGGACAGGGTTGTATGTCTATAGAGCAATAAAAACAAGATTTTGCAGCTGCTTGTGAGCTAAGTGTTCCTCTTTGAACTGGTGTACAGTGTTTATGGTTTCTTAGCTGAGGAGGCCTGTAGGGTTTCTCCAGTTACATGATCTAAACAGAGCCTGCTCCAGTAAGAGAGAAACTGTGATAAGTGATCAGCTTGAAAAATTAAAACCCTGGGAGTCCTGAATGGGAAAAAAAAAATGAAATGAATCATTTGTTCTTCAGAAATACCAACATATATCATTTTAATATAAAATGCAATAAAGATACAAGCTATCAGCTGTGACGTGACATTACACCAAAAATATCAATGACTGTTGTCTCAACGTATTTTTGTTGTTTTATGTTAATTGAACATTTAGATGTTTAATTGTATATATTTTATTCAGAATCAGAATTTTATCACAAAATGGCCAATTATATCATTTACACACTTCTATTGTTCATATGTCATATAGCATAAGCATTTTTTCATTTAGAGAACAACCGTAATAAATTGAAATAAAAATTCAGTCCTCACTGGTGGTGTGTGTGTGTGTCATGTACAGGTCAAGCCCCATCTGTTAAATGTGGTTTGCCAGGGCAGCAATATTAGCAGCACTTGAATGTTTTTCTGATTAAGAAGAAAAATTGTCAGCAACATCAATATGGTCTGCTCCAAAGACCATTGTAAATGGAAACTGCTTGAAGCACATTTGACTCCCTCATGAGCTACGTCTACACTACTGTGGCCTTTCGAAAGGGCACCATTCGAAAGAGAGTAGCCGAAAGCTGCCCTTTATAAGGGGAGCATCTACACATGGGCTGGGGTGAGCGCCGTTGATTTGCCATCCCTAAGGCCATCTGCCCTTTCGAAAGGGGCCAGCGAGCCTCTGTACCCAGCCCCTCTTTCGAAAGAAGGGGCTAGGAGATGCCGCGGCTGGAGCTTCATGGGACACAAGCCCTTCTGTTAGCCTGAGACAGATTTGTCAGAAGATGGGCTGGTCTGCAAGGCTCTACCCCCTCTGCCTCTATCATTGGTTAATGTGTAGTTATGACAAGGTAGTGGAGTAAAGATAACAGCGTTTTATTTAACTATAAAACAATACAGAAACAGAAAATAGGACTCTCTAGAGCATACAAAATATACTGAATAACGATTCGGTTGTTAGCTCAATTAACCTTTGACAGAAAATTACAAGGATGGATTGTACAATACCATTTTCACAGGCGCCAGGAGAGTTCAGGAATTAGCCTTCAGGGATGTTCTGGGCTGAAGACAGGAACTGTCAAGTGAGAATGTGATCTTCTTCCCTCTTCTTTCTTCAGCTCTTGACTCGCTGTCCCCCATGTGGAATACCTAAAGAAAATGACCTTCTGGGATGCGTGTGGTGTGTGTATAAATTGTCTCTAACTCAAAAAAAGTAGACGGACCTACGAGGCCTAGCCATCTTCAGATTTCTGCCCGAGCTCTCGGCCAGCCTCTCTCTCTCTAGCTCTCCCTGTCAGACTGGCCTAGGAGGCCTAGCAGCCTGCAGCTGTTGCCCTAGCTACCAGCTCTGACAGGGGGCCCTAGAGAGTGCACCACGGAAAGCTACCACACTGAAGCAAAAGGCCTTGAAGGGCAGTCTCTGCCCCTTTATGTATGCTCTTGTCTCCGGGCAGATTAAAATCACTTCCCGCCCTAATTTTTGCGCCTTAATCTTCCCGCCTTGCTTGGGGGAAGGGACGAGCTCACGGCCATCTGTAAAAATGGAAACCACACAGGGAATCCATTTTGAAACAAAATGCAAAATGGATTTACAATTAAAGAAACTACACAAAGCTGTAACATTCCAACTTAATTCTCACACTTCTGGGGTCACAGCCGGCCTCCCCTTTAAAGGAACCTTCCCCAACACCCCCGCCCTGCACAGCACGAGGCCTGCAGTGCTTCTACCAGGCCTGTGGACATGGTGCTCACAGGACAGAGCATGAACCAGCAGCAACTGGAGACCCTGCTCACTGCCGCCAGCAGAGTGGTCGCCCTGCTGGCCCCAGGAGTAGTGGCTGCCCTGCAGCTCCTGCTGGGGGAGGCCCCTACAGGGGCATCTGGGGATATCCCAGACCCTCAGCTCCTTTGTTGCCACCCTCCCCCCTGCGTGCCTCACCAGCTCTGGAGCTACCCCATCAGCCCACACTGGTGGGAGCACCTAGTCATGGGGGAGTGGGACAATGACTGGTGGGTCTGGAATTTCTGGATGCAGCATCAGACCTTTCTGGAGCTCTGCCAGTGGCTGTCCCCCACGCTGAGACATGAGGACACCCACTTGCAGCACGCCCTCCCCCAGCAGAAGAGGGTCACGATTGCTGTCTGGAAGCCGTCCACTCCAGACAGCTACTGCTCCATGGAACGCCAATTTGGTGTGGGCAAGGCCACGGTCAGGGCCATCATGATGGAAGTAAGGAGGGTCAGGCTCACGCATCCACCGGGAGGGCAGGGATCCCAGGACAGTGGTCCCAGGGTGGGGCTGGGGTGGGGTGTGGCACACCACACACACTCTCATGGGCATGAATGTCTCCCCCTCCCAAGGTGTTGCTCGCGCCCTCAACGCGATGCTCTTCCAGAGAGTGGTCCGCATCGGGGACCTGGATGTGGCCGTCACAAGTGTCACAGCACTCGGGTTTCCGAATAGCTTTGGGGCCCTCAACGGGACTCATATACATATCTGCATCCCGGAGCACAGAGGAAGACAATATATAAACAGGAAAGGCTACTGCTCCCTGGTCCTGCAGGCCCTGGTGGACAGCTGAGCAAGTTCCAGGATATCTTTGTGGTCTGGCCTAGATACATCTACGTGTAATAGGACAGGGTTTCTGGGCACAGCTAGAGCCATCAACTCAGGGTACCTTTGTTTAAAATCCGGGCCATTTATAGCCCCAGCCTGGGATTTCCTTCTTACTAAGGCAAATCCAACCAGCCTCCACAGCACTTCTGCCAGCCCCACTGGCCAGCCAGAAGGCACACAAGCAAACCCACAGACTTCTCAGCTGCTCTAACAGCTTAGTCCAACAACCCCCAAATTCAGGTGAGAGGTTGTTACACCTGTTTCACCAAACACCACACAGATTCTTCCAGACCCCAGAAGGCCCAGCCCCAGACATCAGTCAATATATGCTTGGATCTTACTTAAACAACCACTCAAAAGCCAGATCCTTAGATCTAATATCTAAGGGTTTATTAATACAAAAGAAAGAACAGGGTTGGAGAGAAGAATTGTTCAAGCAATGCTTTACATGCATCAGCCATAACTACTGATGCAGGCCCGTGACATTATATGATGAGTCTCAAAAGTCTCTGAAAGTTAATTTCAGGTTACATAAATTCAGTCATTGGACCATTGTAGATCCTGGCCTGCTGGTGTCCACATGCTGGGACATGGACCCTTGGAGACGACAAGACAAAACATCTGAGATGGACACTAGCAGAATATTTGGGGCCAGTAGCCACACTGGGCATATAAAATGGTTTCCAGACCCAGTATTAAAGTCCAGCCATGTGACATCATGTTGCACGTTTTCCACAATTCAATCCACAAAAGGATCCCCCTCTGGAGGCAGAGACTTACATCCCCTCCAGAGGGGGATCCTTCTGGGGGACACCACAGTACCCCTCTGCCTGGTGGCCGATGTGGCATACCTACTTCAGCCCTGGCTCATGCACCTCTATACGGGCCACCCCACCTCCAGCCAGGAGCAGTTTAACACACAGCTCGACCACACTTGCAACACGGTTGAGTGAACCTTCGGCCATCTCAAGGACTGGTGGTGCTGCCTCTTAGCTCGCCTGAGGTGGGTATCCTCATTGCGCCCCAGGGGGTGGCCACCTGCTGCACGCTTGATAATATCGTGGAGAGCAAGGGGAAGGCCTTCGTATGGGGTGGGTGGCCAAGGCTGGCACGCACTACCCCCAGCTGGTCGCCAGGCCTACCAGGACAGCGTCCGCATCCAGGAGGACCTGTGCCAATACTTCAACCAGGGGCCCCAGTGAGTGCTGCCCTAGCCATGCCTAGCAGGTACCCCATGCATGAACCCCAACCCCATGCACCTCTCCGTAGCCACCTTCCTCACGCAGCCCCGCACATCTTCCCCAGCATCTGCCCATCACCCTCCCCAGTGGGCACACAGGGGTATGGGGGAAGTAAAGTATTATTCAACACAACAAAAGGATTATCTCAAACTATGCCAAATGTTATCATACACCTACGTACAGGTGGGAGGGGACATGGGTGGCCTGCATGGGGGGCTCCTACTGCGGGACAGGGATGGAGGGCCTCAACCCATGCCGGCCCCAGAACCTGTGCCCCCTCTGGTCTGGGGTCCCCGATGGCGCTGAGAGGTGTGGGGAGGACAGAGAGGTAGGGCCAGGGTCTGCCCCAGAGGCCTTTCCAGAGAAGCTGCAGGGGGGACAGTGGGAGGGTTGCAGGGGGCAGGAGCTCCCTGACAGTGTCTGCTACATCCTTCAGGGTACCCATCAGCTCTGCCTAGGCTGCCCGGTGTCAGGTGACCTCACCCTCCTCGATGCAGAGTCACTGCTCTTCTACCTCCTTCTGGCAGACAGAGGTGGCAAGGTGGTGGTCCTCCACCTCCCGCCTTTGCCCACCCCCCCAGGAGCAGGGTCACGCTGTTTCAGCCAGTGGCACCACACATCCTTGTCCCTTGTCTCCGGGGAGCTGTTGGGCATTGTGAAGTGTGTGAGTTTCTCTCGGCCATCAGATGATGCAGCTGCGGAGATAGGAGGGAAGAGCGGGACAGGCTGTGAGTACTGACCCCTGTCCCAGGCCGCGTGGCTGTGCCCCCTGTCCTCCAGTTGGCAGTGGGTCCCCGTCCCCTGTTCAATGGCAGGGCAGCCCTGGAGGCCTATGATGATGGTGGGGGTCCTTGTGTGGTCTGGCACTGGCCATCCCCTCCCCCAGGAGAGGGTCATGGCATTGTCCATGGGAGTGGGTGCTGAAGGCTACTGGTAGCTGTGCTGCCATCCCGAGGGCCACAGCCTAGCTGGCCTGTGGCTGACCAGGGTCCGCTAGTGGTGTAGGGGGGACCTCCAGTGAGCATGCAGTCCCTGCCCTGTGGTCTGGGGTGTGTGCCCTGATGGTCCACTGCCGAGATCAGGGGATGCCCGGCTGGCCGAGGCATGGTTGGAGGTGTGGGAGGGGAGAGCTATCACAAGGTCCTCCTCTTTGCTGGACGACTGCCACTGCTGCAGGCTCTGGCTCTGGCCCTGCTGGCGCTGGCCTGGCTGATAGCCAAGTCCTGAGCACGGGCGTACCCCTGCTGCAACTCCTTCACCTTACTGCATACCTGGTCTGGAGTGCGGACAGGGTGGCCACAGGTAGTCAGGCCCTTGGCCAGCTGGGTGAAAGCAGCTGCATTCCGCTGCTTCGTGCCCATCTCATGCAGGACCTCCTTGCCCTGATATAGGCTGAGCAAGTTCCAGAGCTCATGCTCTATCCAGGAGGGGGCTCAGTTTTTGCCCCTCTGGCTGACCCCTGGGAGCCCTAGATGCACTCAAAGCGGGGCCCTGGGGCTTCTCTCCTCACTGGCCACTGGCCATGCTATGCTGGCAGACCCTGTGCATCTGGCTGAGGTGTGCAGGGGCACCATGTGCAGTGGTTGTTGCCTGCATGCTCTCAGCTTCCTGCAACAGGGTTTCTGGGTGCGTGAAGCTTTAAAAGCTGCTGCACACACAGACCATTGAGCCCTGCAGGTGCTGGACAGCGTGTCTCTGCCTAACTGCTGATCGCCGCCATGGAGGATCCTGCTCTATTGAAAGAGCAGGTCGCGGCAAGTCTACACACGCCTTCTTTCAAAATAAGCTTTTGAAAGGGGCGGCTTTTCCTATTTAAAGTTTGGAAGAGCGATTTTGGATGCTAGGGTGCATTCCTTCAATTTCGTTTTTGAAAGAGCACGGCAGCATGTGCACGTATGCTGAGAAGGGGGGCCAGGCTTTCGGAAATAATGCCTAGTGCAGACTCAGCTATAATGTTTGGGATGGCAGTCCTCTAAAGGTAGTAAGATTCTTTTTTTCTTTCTCAAAATTAGGATAGGCTATTACAGTTCTGAGGATGAAAGTGAGAGGCTTATTACAACATAATGGAGTATACCATATTAATCTCTTTGAAATATGACCTTATTCAGCCTTTTCCATTTTACAATCAATTCTCTCATTCCCTTAATGAACCTATGCATTCATGAGTCTTCCTTGGAAGTATGCACGTGAAGTATTACAGTAGCGAAGACTAATTGTCTGCCGAGTAAGTGCAAGCAAAGTATCTCTCCTGTAGTCTTGTTCAGTAACATTATGGTATGTTAATACATCATATTGGGCACCATACTCTTGCGTTTAATGGTTATATTATTATATTTCTTCAAACTTGCTCATTTTTTGAAAAATATCAGCTTTTGAAAATTGGTATAACATTATCTCTTCTGTATTCCTGTACTGAGGTATCTAAGTGAGAGACTGTAATAGAGGTACTGTTGTAAATATTAAGCATACATGAAGTAAAATTATTTCTGAAATTAATAATATTAAAGGTGTTTATTATTAATCCTGAAATCTAATGGTTAAAGGTAGAAAAATAGTCTTGTTATAAGGGTCTGGAGGTGTTTGAAGAAAGAAACATAGAAAATGTATAAAATTACTTAGGCCATGTCTACACTAGCAAGTTCTTCCAGACATGCCAGCGTTCTTTTGAAATTACATTAATTATCTTGATAGGCTACACATGGAGAACAGCTGGATGAGGAGGGACTGAAATCCTGATTGATGACGGAGCCCTGCTGAGAAGGAATATGCAAGGCTTGTATAAAGTGAGGAAGTTGCCGGCAGAAAAGGGCTGCAGAGCTAGGTAGTCTGCAGTTACTTCCTGAGAGGAGGGAGTTTAGGCTGGTAAATCCAGAGCTGGGGTCATGGGAAGGGTCTCAGATAAATAGAGCAGAGAGCTAAAAAGTTGCCCAGGGAAACTGCAGTAGGTCTGGAAACAAGAATACCGTAACTGCTAGACATAAAGGCGTTGGGCTGGAACCCATAATAGTGGGTGGGCCAGGGTTCCCCTTCCAGTTGCCGAGAAAGTGAGCTATGGTGACTCGTGGTGACAGGGAGGTGTGAAGTAGTGGGATCCTTAACCATATTCTCCACACCCCACTGCCTTGTGGGTTATCCTGGGAAGGAGCAAGGCTAAGGGAGTAAACCCGGACAGAAAATCCGGAGTGGAGTCCGAAGGCGGTCCGGTGTCATCTTCTGGCACTGTCCCGGCAACTCTTGCAGCTGAGCTGGTACCAGATGTGGAGGTTATCCTCTCCTTTGGACTATATCAGTAAAGCCGAGAGGGGGACACTGGTGTCTCGGCAGCCCAGAGTCTCCATAATAAGTGCCCAGGCTCGCGCCCGGAGAGGTACTCCGGCATCGCTGAACAGCGTTGCATCAACATGGGAGGCAACAGATACCAGTTATAAGCTCTTGCTCGATTGGCGTAGAGAACGAGCGCCAGGGGTTGCCTTCGAAAGCGCAATAAGGACTTGCCAGACACCCACCACATCTGCAAGAGATGCAGCAAGGACTGTCACTCTTGTGTGGGTCTTCATAGTCACAGTAGATGCTGTAAATGAAGCCCTCAATTGAAACTATAAAGGGCGCGATCCATAGTCTATGACGGCACAGGACCAGGCTGTGGATTGAAATTCTGTTTAGAGCCCTGCTGATCCAGAGACTTTGAAACCCTGGAAGGAGAGGACTGTAGGGTGTCCTGGGTGAAGGGCTGAATCACAAAGAGGAGGTGTGCAGAGTCCCAGAGAGCTGGTATGTGGTGCAAAAAAGTGAGAGGGGCATTAAACCTGGACAGAGCTAATTCCCAGAGCAGTCCAGAGGAGATGCTTAGCAGTCTGATGGGATCCTGGGGGTACAACCTGGAGCTGGGCTAACTCTCCACTCTTGACCATCTCTCACAATGCTAGTGACAAACAGCAAACATCTCCAGGTGCTGTTATCTCTCAGCGCAACAGCATCTGGAGTCCCCACACACAGCTAGATTCATTAATGTTCTGTGAACCACTCACAAATTACACAGAGAAAGTCCCAGTCTTGGACCCCAGAACTGTACCATCTTGCTCTGGTCAGAAGCCTGGTCAAGGTAAGTTTATTCTGCCCCTCCCTCAATATCAGGATGCATGCTAGCCTTTGTAACCAGAGCTGAAATTTGCCAAGCCTCCAAGCAAAACACACTGTTGTTGGTAAAATATAACATAGGTCTATTTATTAGCTACAGAAGGGTAGATTGTAAGTGATTGTAAGTCATACTAAAAAGTCAGTGCAGTCTGAATTTTAAACATTATTAGACAGACTTGGTGGTATTTGAATCAAGCAGTTTTCTCACTCCATTGTAATAAATTGTAGTGTACACAGGCTTCCCATTTAAGCCTGGGACCAGTTTCCTCTGGTTCAAGGTTTTGTCTTCCTGGTGTTCTTGTTGCTTTCAGCTAAGGTGGGGAAGAAGACTGTGGCATCATGCTTTTGCTTGTGTCTTACTTTATATTGTCAGTCAAGGTGGCTGGAAAACACTAACCCAAACATGTCATGGTGGGCTTTGCTGAGCTGGCGTTGAGGAGTCCTTCATTATGTGATGCTCATGCCGTGCTCTCACAAAATTGTAAATCCCCCGTTAATAAGGCCCTGGCTGTTTTAACAATCATTTAACACCCACATACAGCAGAGATGCTCAAACTTACAATATATTTCAGTAACCACCACGCAGCAAAGCAAAAGCTCCTAACTTCATGCATACTAGTGATGTATGTTTGGCTAGAACAATGGGTTTCAGCAAATCACAACCTTTCATATGATAACTTTCATGGCATGCTTTGTATGAAATACATCATAGTTATATGATGAGTGAATATGTGGATTCCAGAGTGCTGCTTTGAGATACAGAGTGACAGAAGTGGTTAGTAGCAAGTATATTTCCAATATTTGCAAGACCAAGCATTCAAAAATGTTAGGCTCCAAACATGAGTGAGGCTTAACAATAAAAATAAAATATTTTGTTTTTTAAAACAATCTACTTTCTGATTTTTTGAGCCCCTAAGGGCTTACATCTTCATGCTTTCCTGCCCATCCACAAGGATTAGGAACTCACTTAATTTTTAAAAGAAGACTGATATTCTTAGGGAATTACATCACTATAAGGCTGTGTCTATACTAGATGTGTTTGCCTTCAGAAATTACTGTCAGAAGAGATGTTCCGACAAAACTTCTGTTGACAGATAGCATCCGCACATAAAAGTGGATTGATCTTTTGACCTGCACTGTTGACAAAAGGGTCCCATGGAGCATGTATGCAGCTTTTTTTGTGTGTAGATGCTCCGTGAGTGTTGCCTACAAAACTCTTTAGTGTAGATGTAGCCTCAACATCTAGACTTTGTGGCTACATCTATATTAGAGGGTTTTTTAAACCCATCAAGCATCCGCACTAAAAATATGTTCTGTTGACATACTGTCTTCCCTCTGTTGACAGACAGGTGTTCTGGGTCACTGGACAGCCTTGTCTGCTGTGCTCCCAGTCAGCTGTTCTGTTGAGAGAGGGCTTTTGTGTGTGGATGCACTCTGTCGATTGAAGTTTTGTTGCAAGATCTCTTCCAACAGTGACTTCTGTTGACAGATCGCTGTAGTGTAGACATAGCCTGTGTGTTTAAGAAAAACACCTTTAGTTGTGAGAAAGTCATGAGTTAGAACCACTGAATTAAAAAGCAGCCTAAATAATGAAATACTAAACTAGAATTGTAAAAAGAAGAAAAAATCCTGTATTTTCACAAGTGATTGGCAATTTTTATTGTCTCAGCTGTTGGGTATCCAGCTTAGATCCATAAAAGAAACCAGAGTTTTAAGGAATGTGAACTACTGGGCACCTACCAAGGAAAATCAAACCTTTCTTTGTTGTTTTAAAATTTCCCCATCATGTTGAAAAATATGGACAGTATCATTATAAACATAGTAGATCAATTTGTGATTACTTTCTTGGAGCTTGGTTTAGAACCCATTTGGAGCTGTTGATCTGCTAGATTTGGGTTGGGGGAGGCGGTAATTGGCCAGCTAAACTGGTGTTTGGTATAAATTCATGGGACTCTTGGGACACACACACCACATCACACATTTTATTTGTAGAGCAAATGTAAATGACACTCTCTACACAGAGTATGAGTAAACAGTATCTCAGTGTAGAACTGTAATCCAGAGGATTACATGCAACATTTAGCAAATTAATACATTTCTGGAAGAAGTCATTCAGCAGGTATGTCTTTTAAAGTATTTGAATCAAAGCCATATTCTTAAGCACTATATGATGAAATGGTCTGTGTCTTGAGCTATTGGATCACCCATTTGCTCAACCAGATACAATAATGACTACGGCTCATTAAAGAATTGAAGCTACAGAATGAAAAGTTTATGTTGCTGGTAAAAGTATGGGGAAGCAAAGTACTTTTCCTCTCCTTGATGAAAAGTTCTTATCACTGTGTTCTTATCACTGTGGAGATCAATGTTCTTTTTCGTTTGGAAAGTTATTTCTTAAAATAGAAATGGCCATTTGCTATTGTGCACTTGGGAAATAAGAGATTTCCAGACCATTGAGTTTGATGGTTTAAGATGGGAGTCTCTACAGCCGAAGTAAACAACAACAAACTACTGATGAAAATGGAAAGAATTATTTAAAGAACTCTGAGAAGAGAATGGAATCTAGATGCAGTACTCTGCGAGTGCCAAAAAATAGTATCTGACGCACTAGAGCCATTTCTTTCTGGCTATGTCTACACTAGCCCCAAACTTCGAAATGGCCACGCAAATGGCCATTTCGAAGTTTACTAATGAAGCGCTGAAATGTATATTCAGCGCTTCATTAGCATGCGGGCAGCCGCGGCACTTCGAAATTGACGCGCCTCGCCGCTGCGCAGCTTGTCCCAACGGGGCTCATGGGAATAAGGGGTCTTCGAGGTAGGCGGGGTCCTTTAGAAAAGGAGCCCTGTTGGGACAAGCTGCGTGGCGGCAAGGCGCGTCAATTTCGAAGTGTCGTGGCCGCCCACATGCTAATGAAGCGCTGAATGTGCATTTCAGCACTTCATTAGTAAACTTCGAAATGGCCATTTGCGTGGCCATTTCGAAGTTTGGGGCTAGTGTAGACACGGCCACTGAGAGAGAAATGCAATTCAGTGTACAAAAGTAAAACTTCGGAAATGGAGATGATGCTTTTTAAAGACAGTTGAGATGTATTTGTCAGCTGAAATTGGAGGGGAGGAAATGTACTCTGTGGTTAACACAAATTGTTAAAAGCTTGTTGTTTACTGGCTTTTGGGGCTCTACAACTGTTTTTTTTGGCATTGTACTATTCAGATAACACCAGTGAATCTTACTGATAGAAAAAGCCAGTTCAAACTGACTTGATGTCCTGCTTTTGATTGCAAGATATGAAAAGAAAGAAAATATTATTTATAATAGCCAATAAAATTTTTGAATTTCCTGTTGCCTATTGCTCTGGTATCTGAGATTCTCCTATGTTCAGTTGCATGTGGGGTGTTTTTTAAGAAAATTAAATAATAATGGTATGAGAGGAGAAAAGTAATATAACCAGCTCCAGTGCAGGGAGTACAGTGAGTCTGTGGTATGTCAGTTCCTCAAATTTGTGGAAGCATGCTGCATATGCCACATGCTGACTGGCGGGAGCTCCAAGCTCTGAGCTAACCTCTGGCCCTCACCTTTGATGTAAACAACACCAGTGCTTGAAATGGTCTGATAAAGAAGGGGTTGTGTCATTTTCTGCTAAAATGAAAGTGTCATTACATGTGCCTGTCCTTCCACTGTTACCAGTTCTGCCCCTATGTCATCAGAACTGTGCCTCCAGATTTACCTCTGTTCTAACAGCAACTTATGGAGTATTTCCTCCCCTCTTCCATGCCTGGTGCTGGGAATATGTTGGGTTGCTTTCTCTCCTAGCTAGGTCTTAAAGGTTGTGGTAGCAGATGATCCATCCCTTTTGCTCAGAGGAGAGTGGGGAGGTGGTAGACGAGGGGTCTCAGCTGCTAGCCTTATATGCGCCCCTCCTCACCCTCCGATGAGAGTGGTTGTGGCTTATCAAGTAGGGTTGGCAACTCTGGCTGGAGCTATTCCTGGAGATTTTTTTTCCCAACACGACATAATGTCGTTTTATTAAAATATCCTATTCATATCTCTAGGATTGCTTTCGGCAGTCATTGGGACATTGGTGCTCCTTCGTGTGTGTGTGTGTGTGTGTGTGTTTGAGCTTGGCCTGTTTCCTGTTGCAACTCTTACTGGGTATTTATGCTGAGAGTGGGGTGATCAGGAAAAGAGCCAGTCAGAAGGGAAGCAGGGATGACGCGTGTCCTCAGACTGAGAAGTAGTGGTTGTAATTATTGGGTCTTCTCACAGTCTGCTGAAGAGCAGAGGGTTGTTTGCTGGGATGCCAGACATAAAGAGGGTAGTTCAGTATAAGGGGATGAAGGTTAAGTCTGATAGGAAGACTACTGACTCCAAGCCTCCCCTCTCCCAGAGGTAGTTACATACAAACCCCTTTGCAGGTGACAAGCTGCTTACTCAATCTGGTTCTAAGTCTTGCAGTCTCAGGGCCTAAGATTCTTGGCCTTCTCTCACAGCCAATTCCCTGACTCCTGCCTCTGGCCTGCTGATCCTGAGTTCCCTCTGGAGTTGGGTCGCCTTTTGCACATGGCAGTACTTCCTATTTTTTGTGCTGTTTGTGAAGTGCTTTCTGTCAGAATGTTGCACTGTGGGTTAACACAGTTTCCAATAAGGAGTCAGTAGATGCATTATAATACTCTCATGCATTCCAGAGGAACCTAACAAATATAAATGAATGGGAAGCACTACCGCAGATGATATTTATTGTTGGCAAATACAAGGAAAAGTACTTCAGAAGGAATAATTTGACCTAATCACACATTGTTGAGTTCTAAGTTAGCTGTAATCACTCAGGCTGCATCTACACTGAGCCGTGCTGCTGGCAGTGTGATACAAAGGAGGAGTGTTGAAAATGCAAATTGCCTCCATTTGCATGGCTAATTTGCATAGTTGCACGAGATCAGCCTGCCAGAAAACAAGCTGCATAGATGTAGTTCTTCTGGCAAAACCCCCTTTGTTGGCAGCCCTTTATTCCTGATTTTTTGCAGGCATAAGAGGCTGCCAACAAAGGCATTTTTTTCCAGCAGAACCATATCTACACGGCTTCTTTTCGGGCAGGGTGATCTTGCGTGACCATGCAAATTAGCCACGTGAATATGCAAATGAGACACCATTTGCATTTTCAACACCTCTCCTTTGCATCAAGCTGCTGGCAGCGCTGCTCAGTGTAGACGCAGCCTTAGGGAAAAGACTTGTGGATTATCAATTAAGGGGAAGAGACTCTTTGGATACAGAATGGCTTACCTAACAAGGTAGGCTTTAGATGCTGCTTGAAGGTGGGTGGAAGGCAAATGAATGAAGGGTTTTTTCCAGTCCTACACTGCTGTGATTTCATGTTTATTGTGGAGAGCTCGCGAAAACATCTGTCAGTATACCGTATTGCAACATATAATATTATGTAACTCAGTGTATGTTCTAGTCATGGATACTGTATTTTGTTCTACTGACCTAGTCTGAAAAATATATGGAGGAAATAAAGTCCAGAGATGGGCGATAACAAATGTTTAGACACTCTGGTGAGACTTGTTTAAGAAAAAAGATATTGAAAGGATTAGAACATTTTTGTTTAGAGAGGATAGTAATAGAGTTTGTGTACATTAAATAATGATGCAGAGAAGAGAAATCAGATGCTCCAATTTACATTTTCTGTCAAGGCAAAGTCAAGTAAATATCAATGAAACTGAAAGGCTATAGATGAAACTAGCAAAAGGAAATTTTACAAATGCAGATTGTATTTAGCCTGCTACATTCTCTGCCAAAATACATGAAGTATAAGAACACAGATTTCAAAAAAGTGTTGAACATTTATATGAATGATTACAACATTCAGTTATATTAGACAGGATTTAAAAAATTATAGGTATTAACCCTCATGTTTCAGGGTGTAAGTCAACTCTGAATTGCCTGGACTAGAAAGAAACTTTCATTATGAACAGACTATTCTATAACCTATACTGTTAGGTTTTTTACTTTTTTTCCTTCATTTTCTTGTGTTTTAGGACCAGCTGTCTGGTCACTATCAGGGATCAAATATTGGATTAGCTAGGCCCTGGTCTGATCCAGTATAGGAGTTCATTTTCCCTGGCTGAATATTTCTAAGATGATGATGGTCTATTTGTTTGTTCTTAACACACTTCCATCTGTTCCTCAGTTATTGTATTTTTGGCTTGAATACAGACGCAACCACGATATCAAGCTTTTCATCATTCAGACTGTGTTGTGAAAGCGGGAGGATATTGTTCTTTATTATTCCAGAGTTTAATCACAGGAGGAGAGCTATTTCTTAATAAAGGGTGTTTTATAGGTACCTAGTGATCTGTGCTTATTAAACATAAACATTATTCATAGAGACAGATCTCAGAGGGCAAGCAGTGTTAGTCTGTATCTGCAAAAACAAAGAGGAGTCCTGTGGCAACTGATAGAGAAACGGATTCATTTGGACACTTTTATGGGTGAAAACTATTTCTCAGATGCAGATATGTGTTAGGCTCTAAGGAGCCACAGGACTCCTCGTTATTCATGGGAAATTACCAAATAAAGTCAGGTGTTAAGTCATATTAAATGAACAGTTATCTGACCAAGTCTTATGCACACTATAATCATAATGGTCATATGCAATATAGTGCATGTGTTCAGGAACCAGCTGTGTGTGGATTTTACTGCTCAAAAGAGTCAAGTACTGATTTGGACAAACCTCTAACCCTGTGCACTGTTAGTGGCCTGCCCATTCTCCTGAAACAAGGTGCATAGGTGGAACGTAATTGGCCTTCATGCAGGGGTACTAGCTGTTATCAATGTGTGTCTCTCTCAAGATTGTGTTAAAACTGATTGCTGCTTTGTATATATTACCACTGTAAATTAATGTAATGAGGCTCAGAAGAGACCAGTCAGATGTTCTCAATTGGTTTTGCATTTGTTGTGAAAAAAGGTGCTCATAGTTATATTTTACCAAGTTTGATTTTGTTAGTGTTTCAGTTTATCAGATTCCAGCCAAAACTCTCCTTTCAAAATTCATTCTTAATATGAAGGGTGTGACTTTTCAGTCAGAAAAAGGAGGACTCACATACATCTGGGTATAAAAAGTCAAACAAATCCTTGTCTTAAAATTTCTGAAGGAAAAAACATATGGATAGGGCAGGAGGCAAAGCAAATGTGATTTTTATTCCCATATATTCTTGCATTATTTCTCACAAACACATAGGTTAATATGAAAACAAAAAAGCTGTCCTCTAGCACTTCAAAGACTAACAAAATAATTTATTAGGTGATGAGCTTTCATGGGACAGACCCACTTCTTCAGATCATAGCCATACCAGAACAGACTCAATATATGTAGAGCACAGAGTTCCTAAAATTGTTATCAAGGTTGACAAATCAGAAAATATTGTTATCAATGTTGGCAAATCAGAAGAGCAGAGGGAAAGTGGGGGTGTGTGGGGTTTGTATGTGTGTGGGGAAGTTAAGAGTTAGAGAAAACATCAAAGTAGGTAGAAGAGTCCTTATAATGGGCCAGTCAATTGCTCTCCCTGTTCAAACCATGTGTTAATGTGTTGAATTTGAATATGAACGTTAGTTCTGAGCATTCTCTCTGAAGACAGTTGTTAAAGTCCCTAAGGTCATCACCTAATGAATCATTTTGGTAGTATTTAAAGTACTACATGACTGCTTTTTTGTTTTGATAGAATACAGACTGACACAGCTATCTCTCTGTCCCTGTAGGTTAAGATAGTGTTTAGTGGATGTGGAGTTACAGCAGTCATATAGAGTAGGTTTTACCACTGTGCACAGGGCCAGCACAATGCCTAGATACCACATTAGGGCTTACAGTGAATTTCGTCATGCGTTTGACGAAGTGGGTGTTTGCCGACGAAAGCTTATGCTCCAAAATATCTGATAGTCTGTAACGTGCCACAGGACTTCTTGTTGAATTTAACTGATGCATAGGTCTTCTCCCATCTCTGCAATGAATGAATTTCACCCTATGTATATAAAATCCAAGATAGCCTTCTGATTCCTTTTCATTTGTTCATATAGTAATTAAATACATAGTTTGTGAAAGAGAATGAGAGTGCTGAGGTTTTTTGGATAGGAATGGACCCTGAGGTTGAACACGTTGGGCATGGTACAGTTACTTGCTTTAGGTGTGTTAGATTCATTTTAACTGTTAATTACGAATTTTTTTTCTTTTGGAGATGTAGGCGCTTGGTGGAAAGCTGTGACTTAAATGAAGAATGGTGTTACTAGAGATTATGGACATGTACACTCCTTGATGCACTTGTGGATCTTGGCTTTTGTGAACAATGGAAACTAGGTGTGCACACTAAAGCTATTTTTGCACAAGAAGCATCTGTCAGAAGGGATTTCCCAGCAAAACTTCTGTCGACAGATTGCGTCTACACACAAAAGCAGATCGCAAGAGCAATTCTCTCTGTCATCAGAGAGCAGCCAGACTGCTTGTCCCTCTCTTGACAGAACAAGCTGACTGGAAGCTCTGCAAACAGGGCTGCCCGATGAACTGGAGGCCCAGTTAATCAACAGAGGGTCCCCCTGGAGTGTCTACACGGTTGTTGTGTCGACAGAAACCTGTTGAGAAAGGTGTTATACCTCAACACAGAAGCCGTGTCTACATGTGCACGCGACTTCGAAATAGCGGCACTAACTTCGAAATAGTGCCCGTCACGGCTACACGTGTCAGGTGCTATTTTGATGTTAACTTCGACGTTAGACGGTGAGACGTCGAAGTCGCTAACCCCATGAGGGGATAGGAATAGCACCCTACTTCAACGTTCAACATCGAAGTAGGGACCGTGTAGTCGTTGCGTGTCCCGCAACGTTGAAATTGCGGGGTCCTCCATGGCGGCCATCAGCTGAGGGGTTGAGAGACGCTCTCTCCAGCCCCTCAGCTCAATGGTGGCCGCATGGAGCGGCCCCTTAAAGGTCCCCTCCCCCTCCCTTCCTGTGCAAGAAGCTGAGGGAACGTGCAGGCGGCAGCCCAGACACGCGGCCAGCCTGCATGTCCCTCAGCCATCTAAACCAGCCACCCCACCTGCGATGGCTGCCCGGCAGCCCCCCCAGCGCCCCCAGGGGACCCTCCCCAAGGGGAGCCAGGGCAGCCAGCCCAGCCAGGAGGGGAGCCAGGCTGGCAAGCGGCAGTGGGGCCCCTCCTGGACGGAGGCCAAGCTGCGGGACCTGCTGGGGCTCTGGAGCGAGGAGGAGGTGCTCCAGGTAATGGGGAGCAAGAGGCGGAACGCGGATGCGTTCGCTAGGCTGGCCGACGGCCTGGCTGCCCGGGGTCACCCTGCCTGCACTCCTGATCACGTCAGGAGTAAGGTGAAGGAGCTGCGGCAGGGATACTCCCGGGCCCAGGATGCAGCCAGCCGATCTGGGGCCGCCCCCATCACTTGCCCCTTTTACAGGGAGCTCAGGGACATCCTGGGCCCCCGGCACACCTCCTCCCCTCCGGCCACCCTTGATACTTCGGCCGACGAGCCCCAGCAGGCCCTGCAGCCGGAGTCCGCCCCTTAGGTAAGCCCCGGGCCATCGCGGCAGGAGGAGGAGGAGGGGGGCTGCAGATCCTCCTCCTGCCATCCCGGAGCAGCAGCCGGGCCTCCGCCCCCTGGGGATCTCCAGACCGTGGGAGTGGACCGACAGGTATGTACCCCCCTCTGGTGTACACCCCTGGGCTTGAGGGGCGGGGGGTAATAGATATGTGTCCAGGGCCCTCCATATGCTCACATGGCCATAGCCCCAAGGACAGCAGGGCCATTTCCCTCACAGCAGTGCATCAGCCCCTGCCCCCCCCACCCCGCACGACAGTGCCATGCCCCATCCCCGGGGCAGGGGGGAGCGGAACCTCGAGGGGCCCCCGGGAGGAGGGGGTGGGACACCCCGCAGCAGCAGCAGCATGTGATGGAGTGGGGGGAGTGTAAAAGGGAGACTCAGGCTAGATATGAGCAACAAGAGCCGAATAGCTCCCAGGGGCAAAGGATGATCGTGGGGCTACAGCTGGCAGGTGACACCTCTGCCCTGAACAAAGAGGAGGGAGGAGCCGAGCTGGCTTGGAATTGAGGGGGGAGGGCGGGGGCCACAGGTAGAGGCTAGGGGAAGGGAGAGCTGGAAGGCAGCCAGCCTGAGGAGGGGGAAAGCTGCATCCCAGAGGGGCCCCCCTTGGGGTCTTCTCCCCAGGATGGGTTGGAAGGACTGTCTCTTCTGACAGCTGGTGCTGTCACTCCTGGGAGAAACTGGGCATCTGTGGCCTAAGAAACCTCTCCTGTCAGACCCTGTGGAGTGAAGTGAGAGTCGCTCCCTCCAGGGGACGGGGTGCAGTGCAGGGGGGACCCCTGAACCCCATCCATCACAGCAGCATCTCCCGGGGACGGGGATGGGGAACCTGCAGCACAGGGCTGGGGGGACAAAGGCCACGGCTTGGGGCCCACACTAACGCTTGTCTCCATTCTTCTTCCCCCCCCTCCTCTCCTGTGTCCTGCACCTGCACCATCAGAAGGACCGGAAGAGAGCACCGGCGAGGCATCAGTGGTCCCGGAGAGCCCTCTGGGGCCATCTCTCCAGGCAAGCCCCTCGGCCGAGGACCGACCGGCCCCACGGCGGGCTAGATGGCGGACCCCGCGCCACCACCAGCCGACGGCGACGGACCCCCAGCTGCTGGCCATCCACCGTCGGCAGCTGGAGGTCGCGGAGCAGCACCTGCAGCTGCAGGAGCGGGCGCTGGCCTGGCGCCAAGAGGCATGGGGGGCCTACATGGAGACTTTCAACCGCCTGGTGGACTACCTGGCCCCCCATGCCGCGCCGGCCGCCGCAGCGCCCGACGTGCCTGCTCCACCCACTGCACCACCAGCTGCTCCGCCCATCGCCGTCCCGTCCGCCGTCGCCCCGCCACCCACCGCCGAGGGCCAGAGCGCCGAGGGACCCCTGGAGCCAGCTGAGACTCGCCGGGCATATCTTCCGGTCCGGCCCACCTCCAGCCAGCCCCGGACAGGGCTGCGGCCGCGGCGGGGCTCCCGGCAGCCCACGCCCAGTGCCGGACTTTAGGGGCGAGGGGCCCGGGACGTGGCCCCCCCCCTTGTATATAGTTTGAACTTATTATTTTGTGCCCCCCGTTTGCCCCGTCCCCCCCATGTAAATAGTTCTCCCCTTTATCCTCCCTGGTTTTCTTTTTATTACTGAGCACACTTTTTTCTTACTATTGTTTTATTTGTACATATTACTTTGGTTCCACATGTTGTATGTAGTTTGTTCTTGTTTTATATATTTATAGATAAAAAAAAAGTTCTCAAAGAAAAAGCAGTTTAAGTTCAGCCACAAGTGCGTGCTGTCATTTGTCCAGGAAAAGTGGGAGTGGGGTGCAGTTGGGTGCTCCATGGTGTGGGCGTTGGGGCAGGAGTGTGGTGGAGGAAGGGGCGGGCAGTGGGGGGCCTGGCAGAGTTCACCCCGCGGCCTCATCATCGAAGTGGGCCCGCAGGGCCTTCTGGACCCGGGTCCCTGTGGGGTCCACCTGCCGACTGGGGGCAGCGGATGGCTGCACGTCGGCCCTGCCGGCCTCCACAACCCAGCCCTCGGAAAAGGCCTCCCCCTTGCTCTCCACCAAATTGTGCAGGGCGCAGCAGGCACCCACAATCAGGGGGATGTTGTTGGGGCCTGCATCCAGGCGGGTCAGGAGACATCTCCAGTGTCCCTTCAGGCGGCCAAATGAGCGCTCCACCACCTGGCGCGCGTGGTTCAGGTGCTGGTTGAAGCGCTCCTGGCTAGCGGAGAGCTGGCCTGTGTACGGGTGCATGAGCCAGGGCCGGAGGGGGTATGCCGCATCTGTGATGACGCAGAGGGGCATGGTGGTGTCCCCCAGAGGGATCTCCCGCTGGGGGATGTAGGTCCCCGCCTCCAGCCGGCGGCACAGGCCCGAGTTCCGGAAAACCCGGGCGTTGTGGGTGCTGCCAGGCCAGCCCACATAAATGTCCTGGAAACGTCCCCGGCTGTCCACCAAGGCCTGGAGGACCACAGAATGGTAGCCCTTGTGATTCAGGTATCGTCCTCCACTGTGATGCGGGGCGCGGATGGGGATGTGAGTCCCATCCAGAGCCCCGAAGCAACTGGGGAAGCCCAGGGTGGCAAAGGCCGCGATGGTGGTATCTGGGTCCCCCAGCCTCATGAGCCTGTGCAGGAGCATGGCGTTGATGGCACGCACAGCCTGCAGGGAAAGCACATGGGACAGCACCAATGAGGGGTGAGCAGGGTGTGCGTGGTCCTGCCCTGCCCTCCCTTCCTCTGCCCTGCCCTGCCCTGGCCTCCCCTCCCCTCCCCTGCCCTCCTCTGCCCGGGCCCCCCTCCCCTGCCCTGCCCTCCCCCCGTGGGTTCTCTTACCTGCATGAGGACAGCCCCGACGGTAGCCTTGCCGACACCAAACTGCTGCCCCATGGATCGGTAGCTGTCTGGAGTGGCCAGCTTCCAGACAGCGATGCCGACCCGTTTCTCCACTGTGAGGGCACGCCGCATGGCGGTGTCCTGGTGCCTGAGTGCGGGGGTGAGCCACTGGCACAGCTCCATAAATGTCTGCCGGCTCATCCTGAAGTTCCTGAGCCAGCGGTCGTCGTCCCAGTCCCCAAGCACCAGCCGCTCCCACCAGTCGGTGCTGGTGGGGTAGCTCCACAGCCGCCGGCGTGTGAGGTGGGGGTGGGGTTGGGGTGCTGCAGGGTTGGGGGTTGAGCCCTGCTGCCCTGGGGGCTGCTCCTCCTCCGGTGTAGCAAGGAGGTGCTCAGCTGCCTCCTGCATGGCATGGAGCAGGGCAAGCCCTGCTCCTACCGGGAGGGCTGGGTGGACCTCTGGCTGCTGCTGCTGCTGCTGCTGGGGGTCCATGACTGCGTTGCCCGGGGTCTGTGTGCCTATGGCTCCTCAGACTGCGTGCTGTGCAGGCTGAGTGTGTCTGGGAGGGGCCCTTTAAGGGAGCGGCTAGCTGTTGCCCCGGAAGCGCTAGTCCGCCCTGTGACCCTGTCTGCAGCTGTGCCTGGCATCCCTGTTTCGATGTGTGCTACTTTGGCGTGTAGACGTTCCCTCGCTGCACCTATTTCGATGTAGGCTTCACGTGTAGATGTAGCCAGACAGGTATAACGCTGCCAGTGGATGTGCTGAGTTTCGTTGATAGTCTGTTGACAAAGCACACTTTGCATGTAGATGCTCTGCTGGTTTTTCTGTCAAAACCCCAGTTATGCAGGGAAAAGCCTCTCATGTAGATATAGCCTAAGAAAAGAAAGAATCCTCTTTGATCTCAAAGGGCCAATGCAGCTTTGCAATGAAGTTCCTTTTTGCAAAAGCACAACGACAAATAATTGTATTGCATGACTCATTGTACCACTAAAGGGTATTATTTAAACTGTCACATTCATTTTGACTTCTGGAACTCAGCTGTGAGATATTATACAGGTCTGCAAAAATGGAAAAGGCCAGGTGTTATGCTGATCTTTCCTGACTAAAAACTCAAATGCTTCATTTGGATAGATATCTAACATCTGGCACTGCTGACCAGCTGTGCAGCAGGAAGAGTGACAAAGGATGCATTTTACAGGTAGTGTAAATATAATGGAGAGATTATTTGATAGATATCCAGGCTAGCATAACAATTAAATACAAAAGACATACAGGAGATTTAAAGATTAAATTCTGCTTACCTTTCCTGCTTGTGCAGTCAGTGGAGAAAGTGTGTCAATTAGAACAGGAAGTCCTGTAACACCTTGTAGACTAACAGATAATTAGGAGCATACGCTTTCGTGGGTAAAGACCAACTTTGTCAGACGCATGAGGGGGGATGGTTTCGGAGGAGGGCATAAAGAGGGAGTCTCAGGTGAGCCTGGGCCGCATGGCCCTTTGTAGTTTTGAGCCGGAGCCATGAGGGGTGTTTGAACCGGGGCCTTGTGGGGTGGGGTTGAGCCAGAGCCATGTGCACACATGGAGGGGAGTGGGTTGTAAGTGCTGGAGCCATTCAGGAGGGGAGGTTTTGAACTGGGGCCACACAGGCTGGGGGGTTGAGCCAGGGCCGGGGGCAGTGGGATTTTGAGTTGCACTTAATTCATATAAATGCGAGTTAAGCGCAACTCGAAATCACGCATTTCAAGGGATTACTGTATTATTTATAACAGCAACGAAGGGTCCTGTGGCTCCTTATAGACTAACAGAAAAGTTTAGTTAGTCTGTAAGGTGCCACAGGACCCTTCGTTGCTGTTACAGATCCAGACTAACATGGCTACCCCTCCGACACTTGAATTATTTATACTAACTTGTGCCCCTTTTCATTTCTCATTCTTCCTCTGCTGATCTAGATAAGCAGAGCATGGTGTTGTCATTCACATTTGTGAAACAGTTATACACAATAACAGAGTTTTAGAAAAGGACTCAATTTCTTTTGGAAGTGAGTCTGTAGGGTCGACTGATGATGATGACACAGCAATGGTCTGAAAGATCATGTTATTAATGTATTGTAAAGCCTGCCCTCATATTCCACATTGTGTCATTAGCTTTGTAAGGCATTGTTTATGCTCTTTGTACATTCTGCAGGCACTGACATTGTAAGAAAGCAGAGTGCAAGGTTAACGTAACTGTCACGCTGGGGGTGAGATTGAATAAATTAGTTTTTTGTTGTTCTGTGCATTATTTTTCTGTCATGTTTCTTGAACCAGATCTTGAGGTGGTATATGTTGGTGCAGCCTCATTGGAGAAAATGCATTTGTCTTGGTTCTTATCAAAATTCTATGTATTTGTCCTTGTCTATTGTTACTGATAACTTACCTGATTGAAAGTGGAAAACATTGTAAAAACTTAATTTTGTTACACTCTGCTTCTCCATTGGAGCTGCTTTGGTAACTTTCCACTATTATTTTTAGCTAATTTCATTTTCCATTCTGATACATTATGCAGTTATGTTTGTATGGCTTCATAATCAAACACATTTTTAGATGGAAAAAGAATAGTTTTTATGATCAGATTTACAGATGTTTTATGAATTTTTTATTAGGCTCTGTAAACATATTCCTCTTTTTCTGCAAAGTCTGAATTAGGGACTCTATTTATGTTGACAAGGCTCTTTAAAAACTTAGCTACTGATACCATCATAACTTGTCTGGAGTTAGCTGTGGTGGGCCTTTAATGCTGCTAAAGAATACACTCATCCCTCGTTAAACGAGTGCTTCATTTACAAGTACTCCCTTAAGCGAAGGGGACACTTACCTACCCTAGTTCACTCTACGAGTGAACTTCCCCTGCTCATACAAGCTTTACTCCAGCCCCGGCTCCAACCCCCCTAGTCTGCTCCCCCCAGCTTCACCCTGCTGCAGGGTGACCCCCTGCTGGCCCCGCAGCCTGACACTCCACTGCCACCTGTACTCCCTGCGGCCCCGCAGCCTCAAACCGCAGCAGCCTGATGCCCCTGCCAGCCCTGCGGCCAGACCCCCGCACCCCGCAACCCTAAACGACACTGGCCCCACAGCCTGAACCACAGCCCCCCGCTGCTGCCTGTACGCTGTGTGGGCCCCACAGTCTGACCCCACAGCTGCCTCTATGCCCTGTGGCCAGACAAAGGCTGCCTGTACACCCCCCGCGGCCCCAGAGCCTGACACCTTGACATCCCTGCCAGCCCCACGGCCAGATCCTGCTGCCATTTGTGCTTCCTGTGGCTGCCTGTATCCCCCGGCGGCCAGACCCAACCCCCCGCAGCCAGACCTCCCCCTGCCTCCTGTAACCCTGCAGCCTGACGCATGTGTCCCCTACGTCCTGACTCCCCCCCGGGGCCAGACCCCTGCAGCCCTAAACCGTAACAACCAGACCCCCCCCGCTGCCTGCCCCCCTCAACCTGCCACCAGATTTTAACTCTCCCTCCCGCTCACAGCCCCAAACTACCCCCAGCCTTTAACCCTCCGCAACCCAAGGTTCACTTACCTTTCAAAAGCAGCGCCACCTGCTGCCACTTCTTCCCTGAGTTGGGAGCCCTACGAACTAATCAGAGACTTTTACATGTATTTTAACTGTAATGTAGTGTCCCTCTTACAAGTTTCTGCCTATGAGCAGAACGTTGGGAACCAGTTGTGCTGGTAAAGCAAGGGATGAGTGTATCTTCATCACACAAAACAAGGTGTTAATTGTTATTCTTTCTGAGGGTTCATGCCACTGCGATATTGGCCTAGACCTTTTTATCATTATTATAATCCAAGTGTTAACCTCATCCATTACAAAATTGTGAAGAAAATTCCAGGTCAAATATGTGAAATGTTCTTTAAATTAATTGGGAGAAGCTAGCGAGGAGGAGGTGATGAGAGACTATTCAGAAGGATGGTGCAACAAAGAATTTCTAGTGTCATGTAAAATCACAAATTTAAGTTTTAGCTGAATTATCCTAAATTAGGCCTGTAGCCCTAACCTCACACAGGTTTCAGGTCTTGCTCTTCTTTCGAGATTAAAAATATCTAATAGAGGCTGTAGGCTGCTTGCATCCCTAACGTCTTTGATAAGTGTATATGCTTGGGCACATGTGCACATAAATATAAATCACGATAGGACTGATTCTCATTTACACTGTGGATGCTTTATTCTACTCTGATGGTGTAGAGTGTTGTAAATCACACCCACTTTAAGTCCCCTTTACTTCCTTAATGTAAATGAGAATCAGGCCTGATGTTTTGGCTTGCAGCCTCACTTGTAGATAAAAGTTCTTGCAATCTTCCTCCCTCAGAGTCTCTGCTAAAGAGAACTTTAACTCTGGGTAGAACGCTCATCATTCGCTTACCTTAAGGCTAATGTCACCATTCCCTGTGATGTCACTTGTGTGACTGTGTATTGTGCTCCTGAGTAATATTTAATTCTGTGACCTCACTTCGACATGCCTTCCCAGGTGTCCATTAATGCTCTTTCTCAGCAGAGTCAATCATGTTTGCTGGGTGGAAGCTAGGAAGACTGCTGGGTAAAGCTGAGGTTGATTAAAATTGGTTTCCAGGTTAAGATATCTCTGTCACTACACTTAATATTGTACTATTAGTTGCTTGTAATAACAAATGCTGGTGTCCTGGAACAAAAGTGCAAGTCAAAAAAAAAAAAGGGATGAGGAAGAAAGAAAAGCAAAACCCACCTAGATATGTATGCCACAAAAAATGATGTCTGTGAGATGATTATTCTCGAGTCTGGCATCTTTGCTCGCCCTGAATCAAGGAAGTAAATCTGTAATACTGTAATTAAATATGGCTATGTATATCTGGGATCTGGTCACTCCTGTTCATAGCGTGCTTAGTTTTAGCTATTGTTTCACAGTGCTTAGTTAAAATATTGATAGTCCTCTCAGAAAAATCTCATGTAAATAGAATAAAGCATAATTCCTCCACATTTTTTCTTCTGCCTTTATAATAGTTTGTATACAGCAGAGATTTCAATATCAAGCAAGTTGTCATGAGAATTTGAATAAAGTAAGCAGATCATTTGACTCTGGTTAAAAATATAAGGAAACCCATTGCCTGTGAACATTGCAAACAAGAACAGTTGTTGCATTATAAAGACTTCCTCCCATCTCTGTTGGTTTATCCCTCTTTCTTCTCTTAGTAATTATGATTCCCTGGCCTCGGCACCCATTGTGAATTTCATTAATAATGGCAGTGCTAGCCAGTGTTGTATAGCAGCTAGCAGCTCGGTCTAAATCATTCCTTCCTCCATCTTCTTCCTTCCCTCATGATGCCTGAGGCCCTGAATGCATTTTGTCATATATAAAACGTAATGTTTAAATGTTTTTTCAATACCTGTTAACACATTTAATTCCTTTTCACAACTGTCAGATTTCCAGCTTTGTGCAACTCTAATCGTAGGCAAATGTTGCACGTTTAGGGCTTACTCTGATGCAAATTAAATTTTATGTCACCACACTGCTGTTCATACATTTGAAACACATTTTACTCTACTGTGCTTTAAGGATGACTACACCAAACAATAATTGATGATAATGATGTAAAGAGCCAAATTTACATCTGGTGTGAGCAAGTGGCACTCACTGAAGTCAGGGGAGTGTCACCTGCTTATGTCAGGTCAGCATTTGTTCCATATTTTTAGATTTTCTCAGCATTTCCTGCTAGGTTCCTTACAAATAAAATGGTTATTAATATTCTTATTGCCTCTTGTAAACCAGTGGTGTTGTATACTAGCCCTTCTTGTTGAATTTATCTGACCTACTTGAGATTCATAATCTATGCAGTGCAAGCTTTCATTTTGGGTAAAAAAAGTAAAGTATATTGCTAACCATAAAAGTAGTCAAGATATCCTGTTGTATGTGACACAGTGAAACCATTTCTTATGCAGCTTGAAGCAACATCTTTAAAAGTGGAGTTGCCTGCCCCATGGATCTCAGTGGGTAGCACTCTGAAACCTAACAATGATACTTTTTGTACCAGAGGCACCACACATGCACTTGAATTTTTTTGTAAATCAGGTAAGATTGCAGTCCTTCCCCCTCTCCCCTCAACCTCCATCCCCTGCACTAACTAGTATTGAACTCAACAGTAGCTATTAGCTAATGGACAATTTCTGTTGAGTTACCTAGTTGAAGATCCTGTTGTGGTTAATTTGAGATGCATCAAATAGGTGAACTAGGAATTTAATTTAATTACTATTCTATTCCATTCTATTCTAGTATATTATTGATCTTTGTTAAGATCTACCAGTGTGTCTAAGCCTGAAATATGGAGCTCCTGTAACTGTGCTGAAGCACTCTCTCTTCTCCTTTACCTCATTTTTTGTTCTGGAGTAACTCTGTTAACTTCAAACAATGTTGAACTATAACAGCGGGAAAGCAGGTTGAAGATTTAGGGCTGTTGTACTCTCACATCTGAATGAAAAGTTGTCACATATCTGTCCCTTTACTATTGGATGAGGTCATATGTAAATATCCAATACCAGAGCATAGGCCAAGTGTATGCTACATAACATCTTTCAGTGGAGGTGCTAAAATTATGTTTCTCTCCATTTCTGACTAGGAGAGAATATCTATAGATTTTTTTCAGAAAAAATAAGGATTGAATAATCTGTCTCATTAGGATTTATCCTAATGTGAACTATTTCAATGCCAACTGTTGCTAACTAATAGTGGGCTTGGGTTTACTACTATACACAAGTCTTTTGCACTGTCGGTAGCCAACTTCTTTTTAACAGTATGCTTCGATAGATGAAAAGCACTTTGTTAAACCAGTTGTATTTTATTCCATTCTGTATTAATTTAATAATAAAGTAATTTTCTGCATTCGATGTGATATGCAGCCAGACCTGAGAGGTAATTTTCCATTTCTATGCCCCTGTTATTGAAAATGGGATTTACATGCTTAATTCCCTTCACTCCATGTTGAAAATAGACTCCTTGAGGTTCTGATGGCTTGCTAAAAATCGTTCTAAATTTTTTATATTGATTATGGGCCATATGCTCGTACTAATTACATAAATGAGACATAGTGGAAATGTGACATGCTTAAACATTCATTGTTTTAAAGAATTATACAAATGAATGCTAACTTGAATAAGTGCTGGAAGAAGAAGAGGAGAACTGCAGGTTTTGAGCAGATGTTAATAGCTTTGCATGGCTATCCATTGTGTTTATTTGTCTAGCTATAAGAAATGCTGACACTTTGAATGCCTTGTCAGACTATTTTAAGTTGCCATCTTGCAGGAAAACAAGAATTGCAGTTTGCACCTACGGATATACTAGGGATTTGTTATACGAATGGGCAATGTTGAATCGTACCAGATGAAGTGTTCAATTCAGTTTGTATCATTGTACCTTTGGAACGATAAACATTAAGCTTGGGGCGGTAGTCGTATGTGTATTCCTGCAGTGGTTGAGGGGGAACAGCTATTACTGTGGATGAGAGGCATTATATTTCATTTTTGCTCATGTATGTTTTAGCCTTTGCATATTGGTTAAGAATTTAATGTGATAACTAATGGTACATCTACGTAGCAATTAACCACCCACAGCTGGCCCAAGACAGCTGACTTGGGTTTGCAGAGCTTGGGCTGTTTGGCTGTAAAATTGCTGTGTAGATGTTTGGGCTTGAGCTTTGGAAAGCTGCAAAGTGGGAGGGGTCCCTGATTCTGAATATCTGCACAGCACTCTTAAGCCCCGGGAGCCTGAGACCTGCCAAGCCAAATCAGCTAACCTGAGCTATCCCTGGGCATGCTGCAGATCTTGTGTTCTGGTGGGGATGTACCCTATGAAATAGAAAAGGTAGAGAACAAAGGGAATAGTGGAAGGGTAGGAGTTGTAGGCTGAGATTCCCAAAGGAATTTAGGGGATTTAGCTATATACCTTTCATTCATATTAATTGAAGACATGTATCTAAACCCCTTAGAAGGCTTTGAAAAATTTCTTCCGTAGGTTTTAGGAAAGAATTGGCTATTGCCAGCAAAGAGTAACTATATTTTGTAAGAAATTCTGGTAACAAATAATGTATGTGTCCTTTTCGGTAAAGCTAACATAGGCATATATGTGTGTGCTCATTTTTTTGATTGTTGTAAAATGGCACAGAGCACATATTTGTCAAGATTGGCTGGTGATCGAATATAATACACAAAGATTTTGTGGTCATGGAAAGCATTAGCTGTTCAGAGGAAGTGGGCCAATTTAGATCTGCTATGAGTGAGAACCTTTGACCCAGCATGGCCAATAGCTGAACCAGAAGACTAGGAGTTAGAAACCCTAGACTCCATTCACAGTTCTGTCATTGTCTCGCTCTGTGACTATAGGCAAACCACAACTTCCCCGTCCCACAGTTTATTAAAAACTGAAGTATGATATTCTTATCACGGGGTTTTTGTGCAGATTAATGAATCTTCATAAAGCATTTTTTAGTAAAGGTTGAATCTTTCTAGTCCAGTGCCCTTGGCACCTGACTGGGACCAAATAAGAGAGCTTGCCAGATCACAAGAGGTCAATATTTTCTATCAGCACTGTCAACATTTCCACTAGGCTAATTGGTTACTGGGCTGTTAGAAGACATTTAGTGGTAAATGACAGATAAACAATAGCACAGAACACTGAGAGCCAGGACTGGTAGCTGTAAACAGACTTAGAGGAACCACAGGAAACTTGGCCACACCCATGATAAGAGGTTGTTCAGCTAACTAAAATCATGCTAGATTATGGATGTTGCCAGATGAGAGAGTGCTGGACTAGAGAGCTTCAACCTATATGTGGAGGAAAATTGCTACATTAGGCAAATGTGTTCCAATCATTTTTTTTTTAAAAGTGGGTTCTACTTTGTTTCTTCGTGCAGATTGACTGAAATAGTGAAGATTCCAAGACAGAACAAAACTGACTTCTTGGTTGAATTTACAATAAAAAAGAAAACGAGAAAGACGTCAGTTTTTCTTCATATCCTATTTCTGTTCTTTATCTTGGGTTGATCAATCATGTTTCCAGTTTGAGAGTTGCTTGAATAAACATTTGCTTATAGCAGTTTTGAAAAGAGATGATGGCTGACTAAGCTAAAACCTATAGTTTTCTACTCTAATGCAAGTAATGGGCTAGAATTGACAAAATATGATTTCCCAGCACCTTTGTAGACCAGGTACTTTGAAATCCACCAACATTCTCACAGGAACCTAGGCTCACTCTCCATGTTTTTTAATTCCTGTCCCTAGTGCACATATATCACTGGGGCCGTTTCACCCTTCGACCTTCAAGCACTAGATCATTTAACTAACATACGGTAGCAAAATCTAGAACTACGAATGTAGATGTGAAGTCTTGATGCCAGATGCTTGTACCTTTCTTTGGACAGACAGAGATAATGTTGCATTCACCCTTTTGTTTAGTTTAATTATAATACACAAAGGTTTTGTGGTCATGGAAAGGATAAGCTGTTCAGAGGAAGTGGGCCAAATTTAGATCTGATATGAGTGAGAACCTAGTTAGTTTCAGTGGAGGCATGTTAGAAGGGTCATTCTTTCTTCCTGATGAATGCAGGGCGATGCCATCTATTATCTCCTGTGATAAAAGGAAATGACTGTATAACAAATCAATAGTTCCATGTTGCTGATCTGCTTAAATGAGTATGGAAGGATATTCATTTAATGTATTAAATAATTTCTTAATTATAACTGTACATTCTGATTCCAGAACTAGGCTTAGAACCACGGTTGAGTCAATCAGGCAGAGGGATCATTTTGTAAAATTATTAATAATCATTTCACTATTCCATTTTCAAAACATGTTCTGATAAGAAATAGTAGACCAAGAGATTTCATCTGTGAAAGAGGAATATTGTTTAATTACAAAAGGTGAAATGTACCTGTAGTTCATGCATACAGCACAAGCAAGTCATTGTTTCATAGGAAATCTTTTCTCAATTTACTTGAATTTAATTTCAAGATTTAGATAAGTGCAATCAGTAATACAGGGTGGGGAGCAACAGAAACCAGCCTGGAGCTCTTTTGACAGCATAGAGATGAGTGAACGGAAGCAGAACATTGCTTCATAATACCTCCGATCCTATTCATTAATATTCTCTAGTCAAGTAAAGCAATTCTGTAAAATTTGTAATGTCACAATTTACATTAGCTCATACCATATCTTGATGTTCTGTATAACTGGGCACATTATATAAGTGGCTTTTGTTTTGTCAAGCATTGGTGGCATTTTCACTTTTTACAGGAAGAAACCCTGCAGATGGTAAAACTTTTGCAGTGCTTTAGGTTGTTTCATCCAGTTTTATTATTAGGGTACATTACCAAAAGATAACTTGTTCCCTTTGTGACTCAGTTATGCATATTAACTTAATTTTATTATGTACTCTAGCTTGTGAAATGTTTTAATTGCACTTAGAAGTGGCAGGCTTAAACAGCAAAATTACCACTGCTGCCCTTAGGATCAATTTGTAGTATGCTAAAACAACGAGGGGTCCAGTGGCACCTTATAGACTAACAGAAATATATGAGCATAAGCTTTCATGGGCAAAGACTCACTTCGTCAATCTGACGAAGTGGGTCTTTGCCCACAAAAGCTTATGTTCATACATTTCTGTTAGTCTATATGGTGCCACAGGACCCCTTGTTGCTTTTGCAGATCCAGAGTAACACAGCTACCCCTCTGATACTTGTAGTATGCTGTTATCATAGAAATATTATGTGCTATACTTATATTATTGTTGATCCAAAATAATACTTCAGTGTTAAGTCTTCTTTAAAAAGTGAGGTGAAAATTTAATCCACAGGCAATTTCAAAGAAAGGATTATTAATTACTTATAACATGCTGTAGTCCTTGCTCTGGCATCACTCCCAGTGCCTGCAAGGCTTATGCTTGTGCACATGGAAATGGTTTTCCTGTTGTGGCTGTTTATTGAAGACATAACTTTTTTTTCCGCAGGTGATAACTTTATAAAATGTGAATTCTAAATAACTGCCATCTGGTTGATCTTTTGGTCTGTGGTTCAAAGCCAAAAGAGTCAAATTGGTAATTCCCTCTGTAATTTTTACACACTGATAGTAGGTAACCCAATTTACTGAAAGCACTCTCTTTTTTTATATATTTTATTTGCATTCTGTCTTGGAAGTCTCTTAGCTTTTCTTACACATTTTCTCTCCAAACTTCTTGTTCTCTTTATACTTAACAGCATGTCTCATTTAAAAAATATATTGGCCAGTGTTGATGGGAGATATCACGTAGAATGTAAACACATTGATACAGTGCTAAAGGTTGCAGCACTTTTATCTCATACACACTGATGGTGGGGTGGGAGGGCTCCTTAGCCAATAGTTAGCCCTTGCTCCTCCCTCTTCCTTCAAGAGTTGACTCTGTCCCCTGTTCAGGTTCACCGTTCTTCTGGCTTTCCTAGCTCCACCTACAGGAATCACCCTCAAACTAACAGGAGAGGGGCATTGAGTTACCATGTTTCAGGATTCCCTTCTTCCCAGTAGGTGCAGGAGAATTTGGTGTGAAAAAATTAGGAAGAGAAAAGGGGGACAGTCTCCTTGATGTAAGGGACAGAATAGATGGAGTTGGAGAAGGGGCACTATTGGGACTTTTGTTAAGGACAGGGGAAATTGCGTTTTTGGGAGAAAGAAAGTAAGGGAGAGGGAAGTATGAGGGGGAGAGAGACTGAATACTCAACAGGGAAAGAGAACTGGAAGCAGAGAATGGGAGGAACACAGAGATGGGGATATATTTTAGTGAAGAGAATCAGAGGTGGTCTTGCAGAATAGAGATTTGAAAGGATGATAAGAGAATTTTGGGGCAGAGTTACCAAATGGTGGTAGGTAGAGATTGATGTCCTAGAATGGAAAGTGTATTTGTGTGTGTGTGGGTGTTGGGGGGGAGGTGTGTGGGGGGAGATATTGCTTGGGAAGGCAATACAGGGGACCTAAAGAAGGAAAGGATCTCTGTACAGCACCTAGTCCAATGACGTTTTGGTTCGTGACTACTTTTCTAGGCACAGTGGTAATAAAGATAATCATTAGTAAAGAAACTGGGACAGTATGGAAGTGGGGAGGAGATTCTGAAGCAGAGGCATGGTGGGGGTGGTGCAAGAAGAGATTGGAGGAGCCAAGAGGAAAGGGAGGTATGTTTGGGTGAAGCAATGGAGGGTATCTGAGAAAGGCCTGAGGTATGTTGGGGTGAGGAGTGGGTGTTCAGAAACAGGATGCTGTGTGTGTTCAGAAAGTGGCCAAAGACAGAGGCAGATGGATTTATTTCTTTGTATATGGAGCTTGGGATGCAGAAATATAAGTGGTGGTGTTAGTGGATGGTTTACCTTCCGAGTACCAGATGGTGCCAGTATTAGAGCTTCATCCTGTCTCATCAGGTTGAGGGTGGTGGCATGAGAAGGCAGGGAGTTGAGATGCAGGGCCTGAGCCATGAATAGTTTTGGTGAGCTGTGCTGGAAAGAAGTGGTGAAGGAAAGGAGAAAAATCAGCCTTTGCTAGGAATAGAGATACAACAGAGAAGCACTGGCAAAGACACAAAACAGAACAGTACTGGGAAAAGTGAGGATGAGTAAAGTAAGAAAGAGAAATGGTTATGGGGCTAACACATTTTGACATCTCCTGTTTAAACATAGTTAAATATTAATACAGTAACAAGTTAATACCATTAATACCTCACATGTTCTGTTCCTGTCTAAAATTTTGGATAGATATGCACTGTAGCTTGTCAGAATCTGCTACCCTGACTGATCTGAAGTAATATGTGACTCCTCAAGCAGGGTTGCCAACTGTCTAATCACACAAAGACCCTTGCCCTGCCCTGCCCAGCCCAGCCCCTGTCCCAAAGCTGCACCCTGTTTCTGACACTTCTCTGAGGCCCTGATTCCCGCTTACTTCATTTCCCCTCCCTGTGTCACTTGCTGTCTTCAACAATTGCTCACTTTCACCAGGCTGGGGCAGGGGGTCGGGATGTGGGAGGGGCTGAGGGTTGCAGGCTCTGAGAGGGAGTTTGGGTGTGAGCTCTGGGACAGAGTTTGAGTGTGGGGTGCAGGTTGGAGTAGGAGGTTGGGTGTCAGAGGGGCCGGCTTTGGCTCGGTGGCGCTTACGTCAGGCCCTTTCCAAAAGCGATTGGCACACCCCTTTTGGCAGCAGTTCCTAGGCGGAGAGACTAGGGGGTTACCATGTTCTGTGCCAGCTGGAGCTGCCCCTGCGGCTCCCCTAGGCTGCTGTTCCTGGCCAACAGGAGCTGTAGCAGCAGTACTTGGTGTGGGGTCAGCGTGCAGAGACCCTCTCTCCCTACCCTCTGGGTCACAGTGATGGAGCCAGTGTAGCCAGACAAAGGGTTTGTGATTAGTGTAGATCAAGGGTGGGCAGGACGCCTGGCTGCCTTAGATCTGCTGTGATGGTGGACTGTTAGTGCCCAATATCTTCCGAATTATCTGGTTGGCAACGCTACCTTCAAATAGTCCCGTTGAAATGAATGTAAATACATAAGGAACAAGGTTCTGTCAACGTAAAGAAAGTGTGCTTATGTTGGTTGGTTAATGACACACTTTTGGGGAATGCTCTTAGTTTTGTAGTAAAATTGGTTTCACAGTACCACTTCCAGTACATTGTGAACCAATGTTACGATAGTCTTAGAACTAAGAAGAGTGACTGCAATTAATAATTAAATACACGGCTCTGGTAAGTACCTAAGAAAAAGGGTCTCATTTCCCCAATGGATATAAGGGACCTTACAGTTATGGCCACTTTTGGGTACTTTTTAAAAAAACAGACTACTGCAAATATAAATTAATTATTCCTGTTAAAAGCTCATTTGTAGATTAGATGAACTTTGTTTTATAAAACTAGGACTTCTAAATCATCAGTATTTTCTTATTCCTATAAGAGATCTGTGGCATTATATTCTAAAGTTACTGCACCAGATACATCATTTGAGCTAAGTTTAACATCACCTAGTTAAGTGTCAAAAACTGTATTATATAACAATGGCCATCTTAAGCTTTTCTGATACTTGTGCCAGAGTTTTTCACCAAATTATAGGATGCATGGCCAAAGCAACATTGTGAAGTGGAGTTATTGTAAGTGACTATTTGCCCTTTATGTGAAATTTACTTAAGAGCCAATCCTCCTGCCTGGTGCTCAGAGCCTCTAATGTAGTTTGAGCCCTGGAAATAAGATCATTGGAGAGACGATTAAATATGTCAGAGAAAGTAAGATTAAGGAAATACACCAACTATGTAATATAGCATGGGAAGAAGGGAAGGGACCTGATGAATGGACAAGATCCATGCTAGTGACAATACACAAGAAAGGAAATGCACGGGAGTGCAAGAATAACAGAATGATTGCTCTAACAAGTCATCTAGGTGTGGTGCTAATGATGATACTGATGTAGAGACTAAGGTCACAGATAGAAGAATATCTAGCAGACGAACAAGCAGGGTTCAGGAAAGATAGAAGTACCATACAGAAAATATTGGCACCAAGATTGGTAGTGGAGAAAGCTCGATGAATGAATAAGAACATCTACACTTGTTTTGTCAATTTTCAGAAGGCACTTGATAGTATAGACCAGAAAGTGACTTGGGCGGTGTTGGAGTCCTATGGGGTGGATAGCAGACTGATACGGTTGTTGAAGGATATCAGTGATAATGTGGAGGCAGCGGTGAGAATGTGCGGAGAGTTGGGAAGTTGGTTTAGAACGAGTACCGGTATGGGACAAGGAGATCTGATATTGCCAAGTATCCCCATCATTCATCTAGAAAGAGCAATGGACAAGATCAAGGAAGAGATAGAAGGGATATCTGTGCATGGAATAAGAATTAACAACTTGAGGTTCATGGATGATATAGCTATCATTGAGGAAGATGAGGAGAGGATAACGAAAACAGTGCAGCTGCTAAATGAGGAAGGGAAGTGGTACAGACTGAGTATCAACATCGATAAAACAAAAACAATGGTATTTGGAGATAAGGAAGTAGGAAGAAAGATCAGTGTAGATGAGATTGAACTAGAGAATGTAGAGACATTCACATATCGGGAGCAACATGACGTATGATCTAGACTGTAAGAAGGAAATAGTGACTAGAATAGTGAAAGCAAGAGCAAATTTGAAGGCAATTGATAAGTTCTAGAAAGCAAAGCAATTAGCTTAGGAATGAAGCTGAGCATCTTGAAGAGTGAGCAGCATGTTGTACGCATGTGAGACATGAGTGATAACAAAAGATTTGAAGAGAAGAATATTGGCTTTCGAGAGGAGTTGTTATAGAAAGATCCCAAGAATAGGATGGATGCAGAAGGTCACCAACAAGGAATCATATAGGAAGATGGAACCAAAAGAGAACCTACTGCAGAAGGTTGTACAATGCAAGTTACAGCTATTTGGGCATATTTGCAGAATGAACGACAAATGGAAAATTAAGACCCTAGTGTTCGGCATAATGGACAGAGAATGAGTAGATGATCTAGTAGATTGGTGCAGAGCTAGTCTACAGAAACTAAGCTACTCTGCACTGCACAGGGAAAGATGGAAGGAAATAGAAAGGCATAAGACACCAATGGTCGCTGAGCCCATGGTTGTTGATGGTGATGATGAGTTTGGGTAATATTGGATGACGCTAAAAATTCTGGCCTAGTTATCTGTGGAGTGTGTGCTCTTGAAAGTTATAGTGTAAAGGTATTTTATTTGTTCTTGTTTGGCTAGGGAGATGATGGAGACTGTCAAAAAGGGACTATGCGAAGGTGAATCAGGTATCTTATTGTTCATGCCTATAGTGTTCACACAAGGCAATTAGTGTGCAACACTTTAGTGTGATCTGCAGTTCATTTCTGCTTTGCAGCTCAGTGTCAATATAACTCAAGTTAACAAGGTCTGTGAGTATGTATTATTGATGGGTCTGGAGTCACCCACCTAGCATTTAAGTTTCATGAAACTTCCTAATATCCATAGTTTATAACTTTGCAAAACATTACTTGTTTGAGCTGGAATTTTCCATACTGGACATCTTCCATAGACTGAATTTCTTTGGGGGATAATTTGAGCCAAAGCAATAGACCAGCTGTTTCTGGGAGTGAAGTTAGTGAAAAATGCATCATTTTGCCCGCATTAAAAACCAGTGGCCTTTTCTTTCTAAAGCTCTAATTCTCCCATGCTTTGGAGCAGGGTTTGAACTTTGGCAGGGAGGTGGCCTTTGTGCGAAGGGGATGCATATGTCTGTTGGTGTTCCTGTGAAAATCAGCCCACATTAGTCTAGGGTGTAATTGAAAAATTGCAGTTTGCTCTCTAGACACTTGCTCACACTTCGCAGCTAAAATCTTTGAGGATTCTGCCCATATTGAGCATGCTGCTCTGCAGTGCTGAGCAGGGCTTTCCCTGCAGTTGTGGCTCTCCATTCTGGGGGCCATGTTGGACTAGACACTGAGAGTGAAAGCTACGATCCTGCTTCCTGTGTTTCTCAGTGGCACACCACCACCTGTCCCTGATAATATTCAGGAAGGCACAGGCTGTAAGGAGAACCTTCCTCAGTGCAGTGATGACAGGAGCTAGATAGTATGGGCTGTGAGATGAGAGGAGGAAGCAGACTGAGTTAAAGAGCAGGGGAGGATGTGTGGCGGGTGTGGGGAATAAACATCTGACACTCATTGGATGCTGGCGGGGCCCTGGAAACATTTGTGGAGGATCAGGTAATTAAATGGTTGTATCATGATGCCTATGATCAAGGGGTTTAATTATGATTGAATAGTCAGCCATAATTTTGGCATTTCCTAACTTGGAGTGCTTGATTTTGCAACCTTACTAATGATCTTTTAATGTAGCTTTTGTGAGCTGCATATATATGTGTAACACACAAAAACTATGGTAAAAGCTCTCTGGCATGTTATTTACCTGCACCTCTGCAGGCATGGCCTCTTGCAGCTCCCATAGGCTATTGATCACCATTTCTGGCTAAAGAGGGCCGTGGGAATCGGCGTGGATTGGGACACCACTTCCTGCACCTCCCATTGGTCAGGAATGGCAATCCGCAGCCAATGAGATCTTCAGGCAGCCGTACTTATGAAGGCATAGGTAAATAAATTGCTGGCAGCCCACCAGGGCTGAATCACTGAGGATAAACATTCTGTCTGTTGTCTTTGGTAGAAGCAGTTCCTAGGTAGCAGTGTAATGTATGTGTGGGACCTTGATGAAACAATGACTTCAATTGGATTAGTCACATGCTTAAAGTGTTTTGCTGGATCAGCCTGGTCCTTTTTTGCAGCTGGGGTTTTTCATCCTTGAATTAATGTATGGAATAAATTAATTTAATTTCAAAATTACCATATTGTTAAAATGAAGATAAGAAAGAAGAAAGTCTTCAATATCATTTTAATGAACAGTTTAATTTGTGTACACTTACTGTACTCCATCCATTAATTTCCTCTTAAGTTGTTAGTGCTGCTTTAGAAATACACAACTTCTACTAGAGTGTGGAATTTGTGTATGTGAATTTGATAATTTATTTGATATCTTTTATTTATATATTTGTGTTGATTCCTTTACACTGGGTAAATTGAAAGATGCCAAATGCTAATAAACGTAGCAGCAGAGTTCTTGGTCAAAGTGAGAGAAGAAGATAAAGTAGCTTTGCATCTTCTTACAAATTGGAGCCTGATCTTGTACTGAGAATTGCATAGATCTAGGGGTCTGCCTGCATTGTTCTCATTATGATACTGGAGCACAGCACTAGATTATAAACTCTGATTCTTGATTGATGTCCCTGGGCACTACTCCAGTAAAAGTAATCAAATACTGTAGTAATAATTGCATTTGGAGAAGTGGGGTTTGGGGAAATTGGGCTCTCCTAGGACAGCATTAGGGTATGTCAAAGCCCAGGGTGGAATGATTTAGCTGGGGTTGGTCCTGGTTTGTCAAGGAGGATTGAACTAGATCAGTATTTCTTAAACTGTGTTCCGTGGCACACTACTGTTCCGTGAATGACTTGCAGGTGTTCCATGAGTGGTGGGGTTTTTTTGTGCTAGTACTTGCCAGTACTAAGTACCAGTGCCTCAGCAGGCCCAGCCATGGGACTAGATGAGAGGAGGGGCGGGGAGCTGGCTGAGTACCGACACCTTTTTTTTTTTTTTTTTTTTTTTTAACAAAAATGGTACTGGCCACGAGCATTAGGAAAAACACACTGATGGTATATATCTTCTGTTATTAAAACCAGCTACAATGTTACTTCATTGTATGATACCTGATTAAATTACTTCATGTTGTTTTTGAAGTATATGCTGCTAGTTTTTTAAGAAAATTGTCATAGGTGTTCTGCCTTTAAAATATTATTGTTTGGTGTTCTGTGGTCTCCAAAGTCTAAGAAACATTGAACTAGATGACATCTTGAGTTTTCTTCCATCCCAAATCTTCTATGAGTCTACATCTGTATGTAAAGCACTGCTATAGCTGTACTGCTGGCATGCATCTGGTAAAGACAGTTTATACTGACAGGAGAAAGGTCTTTGGCTGGTATAGTAAAACCACCTCTGCAAGTAGCATTAGCTATGTTGGTGGGAGAAGTCCTTCCACTGACATAGCACCATGCATGCAAATGCTTCTGTCAGTGTAACTTACGTTGCTCAGGGGGATGAAATATTCATGTTCCTGAGTAGCGTAAGGTTTGCTGACATGGGCTGCAATGTAGACATGCCTTCAGTTGCAGACCCTGTCGAGCGAGATCAGGCACCTGAGCTGTCAGTCCTGAATTCCCTGCAGAAGGCTGAATCAGGCCCTTTGCATTGAAGAGGAATTGCAAGTTAAAGTTTTTTGTATGTGCACGTGTGTGTGCTTAAAAATACATGATTGTCCTTAATTGATCGTTTGGGGCTCTATAAGTGACTTTAACGCTGTAGTCTACCCCTGAATGTGGCTTGTTTTGCAGGAATTAGATACCCTCACAACTTGGGAAGGTGAGAGCATTTATTGCATTGTTACTAATCATAAATGTAACTCTGGAACGTTGAATACACTGTAAAGATTAAATTAGAAAATACCAATTTTTGAGAAACAAACCTACCCATCTGGATACTGAATGCAGCATTACTGCCTCGTTGAGTTGCTTTTGCCATTCTTTGTAGGTCAGGTACAGGAGTATCAACTGTAATATATTTCTGTGTATGGTACTCTGTAGATCTAGGTTTTTGTTTTGTTTTGTTTTGTTTTGTTTTTTACCAAAAAGTAAACTGCAGGCACAGTTTACTAATGGATGGTAATTATATGTTGAAACATATAAGAAACTGTCCCGGTTATTTCCTTTAGTGATTGTCTAGTTAAAATGTTCATAATCACTTTTCTTCAGAAGCCACATAAAATGTATTTTTTTCATATTTCATTCATAGTGTATTTCAACACAAGTAAACCCACAGTAACTCACAGAAATCTTTCTGCATTTAGTTCTTAAATCACTGTGCAAAAAAATTGTAACCAGCAGAGGGGGCCTATCTCTGGAAAATGATCCCTTAGTATATTGTAAGTTTTTGAAAAGCAGATACCGAGCACATTTTTACCATGGCCTGCCTTTCTGTTTGATTTTCATACATTTTTGCTTAATGTTTATGTTTCTTAAAGTTATGGAATTGACAGCACTGAGAAGTTCTGTCTTTTGGTCCTGATACAGGAAGGTACTGAGCACATAATGGGTGCTGAGCACCTCTGCACCATATGTACATATATTCTGGCAACATATAGTGCAATGAACTTTCCTTTTTAGGACAGGGCAAATACATTTAGTTCTTAGTAGGCAGCTTTTTGTTAGGGACTGGGCTATGGTATGCAGATTTCATTCATTCACAGCAAGGTTTGAGAGTATGTGTCTGAGAATCAATGCAAGCTCAATGTTAAATGTATGGTGGACCACTTACTTACACAAGCACTTACTAGGACTGTCTGCATTGGGGGAAAGATTTAAAAGTGCACTAGTGTCACGACATTGATGTTGCACCAGTGCAAAGCCCTAATGTAGAAATAGTACCCTGTCACTGGTTAATTTGTTGGAATATGCCTTAAGCCCCATTTTATGTGAGAGGGGTTTTCCCTAGAATCATAGGGTTGGAAGAGACCTGAGAAAGTCATCAAATACAACCCCCTGCTCAAAGCAGGACCAATCCCAACTAAGTCATCCCAGACAGGACTTTGTCAAGCTGAACTTAAACACCTCTATGGATAGAGATTCCACTACTCTCGGTAAAATATTGCAGTGCTTCACTACCCTCCTAGTGAAAGAGTTTTTCCTAATATTCAACCTAGACCTTGCCCACTGCAACTTGAGACCATTGCTCCTCATTCTGTCATCTGTCATCACTGAGAAAAGCCTCTCTTCACCCGTTTTGTAACCCCCCTTCAAGTAATTGAAAGCTGCTATCAAATCCCCCCTCACTCTTCTCTAGACTAAAAAAGCTTAAATTCCTCAGCCTCACCTCATATGTCCTGTGCTCCAGCCCCCTAGTCATTTTTGTTACCTCTCTCCAACGTATCTGCATCCTTTTTGTAGTGGGGGGCCCAGAACGGGAATACTCATTTCCCTAATCCTCTGGCAGTGCTCCTACTAATGCAGTCCAAAATGCCGTTAGCCTTCTTTGATACAAGGGCACATTGTTTGTCAAACAATTGGAAGATAATAGGATTTTTAAGGGTGAGCAGTTCACCAACAATCACTTTCTTGTGCATTTTTCTTCATTTTTTGTGGCCTGAATGCTATGGTGATGTTCACTTCTGCAACTCACTGCATCCGTGGTGAAGTGGGCATTCTTGCAATGGAGAAGAATAAATAGAAAGAAGTTTAATTGATCATTTTTAATTAAAAGAATCAAAAGCATTATTAAATACAAAAGTTAAGCTAAGGGATGGAATATTAATTTTATTAATAATACTAATATTTAATTTAGTTATAACATCCTTCTTTTGAGTATTTAATAATCATTTTCAGTAATAAGCTTATTTTTGTGACAAAATTTATCATTTGGTTAGTGTTAACTTTACCTAACTTGCACTCTAACAGTGATGGGATTGGAGGGTAGAAAGATGGGAGACCTTGGTAGGTAGATGGTTGAGGGTGGTTCATAAAGTCTTTTATGGCTGAAGGAATGTTTGATAGCTTGGAGGACAATGTTAGCTATGGGTTAAAGTAGGGATCATTGGGGTGCTGATTGCTTAAAAGGGGATTTAGAACCAGGAAGGTGAATTGAAGATATTAGACACTGAGAGAGACGGGATCTATTCTCCCTGTGCTTTGTGGAGGATTTGCATTTACTAGTAGGGTTTCTCCTTAGTCTTAGATAACTAATCTCTTCTTCTCCTCCATGTTAACCAGTGTCATGGACCAAGACTTTATTTCCTTCCTTTCTTCCCCACCCTTCTACCCCTGTTTCTCCACATTTGGGACTGCATGGATCCTACAATAAGGACCATTTAATTAATCGCTCCCTCTCTTCCAGTTTATAATTGGATGTTCATGGGCTTCAGGAGGGTTTTGTGTGGGTGCAGCAGTCCAGCCACACAGTGTTAATTGCAGGATCATGGACTAAGGCCTTGTCTTCATTACAGTTTTATGGACAAAAGTCCATTTTCGTCAACAACAGCGCAAAAAAAAAAAAAAAGGTGGTGTACACAGAAGCAGCCCATCCAGATGATGGTTCAGGATGGCTGCCCCAGGCCCCATGCTTTGAGGTGCTCCACAGCAGCCACCCGAACCAGCCTGTGAATGGGATGATCACCCATATTGATCTTGGCCCCTCAGGGGTCAGCGTGGCCTGGGAAATTACCTGGGGAGCCTGGAGTGAGGTGGCTGCTGGGGTTACGCTGCCCCACTCTGCCCCCTGCCCCGCACTCACTGCATTGCCAGGGGCTGTGGGAAGTGGATCAATGCAGCAGTCTGCTCTGCTCCATCTTGCAGCCAGCTCACTTCACTTTCTGCTGCCATGGTGAAGTGAGTTGATCTGACTGGGAGCTGGCAAAGTGGTGCAGACTTTTTGGGTCACTCTGTTTCCCATGGTGAGTTGGGGGTGCCTGACTCCTGCTGCCACACTGTGCCAGACCCCTAGGTTTCATAGCTGGGGGAGGGCTTTGAGGAAGGGGTGCAATGGAGGTGGTTTTGGGTGTGAGTCGAGCAGGGCTGAGTCTTCAGGGGAAGGATGGCTTGGGGGCAGAGCAAGGGTACGGCCTGGGGTTGGGTTGCCCCAAGACCCTTATTCTCTTAGGGATGGCCCTGGGTGTACATACTGCAATGCTCCTGGCAATTTAACTTGCCTGCTGTGCTGAAAAAATAAAACCACCTCAGTGGGATGCATGGAGCTTTTTGTGGCAAAGTTAGATTGATGCAATGTTGGTGTAGACACTCCACTTGGTCACGCTGCCTCATATGACCTCTAAAAGATGTCGCACAAGGGCTATCTTGGCTGCCTTAGTCAGTAGTTTGAACTCAGTTGCCCTCACTCAGGCACACAGGCACCCACCCTTCCCCCTTTAAAGGCCTGAGAATATTTGAAATTCAACGTGCTGTTTGTTTCACGTGAACAACTCATATCTCAGCTTTCTGCCTGATACTTAGCAGCTCCATGCACTGAACAATTTCTTGCATGGAATATGCCACAATTGCTGGACTGCTGGCTTTGAGGGGAGAGCAGGCTGGACAGACTTACCTTTTGCTCTAGCCTGAGGAACTTTGATGCCTATGGGAAGATTTCTCATGTCATTTTGGAAAGAGGCCTGAATGGGTTGCCTGTCAGTGCTGTGTGAAGATAAAGGAACTGAGTGAGCTGCACTAGAAGACAAAGCAGAAGGCAAAATTTGAACCACCAGTCTGGTGCTGCACCAAAGATTGCTGCTTGTATAGAGAGCGGGATGCCATCTTTGGTGACAAACCTACCTCCACCACCAACAGTTCTCTGGGTACTTTGTGGGGGAAGGTATTTGGAGGCAGTGGACCTTAGACTGAACCCCACGGGTGAAGTTGGAGGATGAACTAGGACAGGTGACAATCATCTGGTACTGTGACAAGCCAGGATCTTTTCTTGAACCCAGAGGTTTCAAGCCAGGACCAGTTCTGGCAGGAGAGATGAGCTGTGGTAAGTGCTCATTTTGACTTAATACTGCTTTGTTACGGGAGGTAGAGCTGTCCTTTGCTTTGTAATATGCTAGAAGTGTAGCAGAAATATACAAGAGTAGCTGTGTTTGCATCTGCTTTGCGTTCCTCTGTGCAGTTTTGCAGTGGCAGTCCCGTGGAACAGTTTGTTAATGCACACCAAGGTTTCACAGGACTCTTGAGAGAGAGCCCTAGGAAATGTTCCAGGAGGTACTTGCCAATTATCTGCTGAAGGTTCCTTGGCTGACCAGTTTGGTTCTTTCTCCCATTGTAGGAAACTTTCCTACACCAATCACTTATGCAGAGACCTAACTAGCACATAGCGTAGGGATCTGCTCTGAATATGCAAATCTGTAGTTGTACCCTTGTATCCTTGCTTACCTTCAGGAGCAAAATATCCACTTTAATGACCAATGTCTGTGCAAAAATGGTGTCAGAATTTACAATATTGTCCCTAATTATTTGCAGCGATCCCTTTAAAAACTTTGCTAGACCTTTTGCCACCTTTTGAAGGCCTTTCCCTCCCCTGGGTCATATTCACCATGTTTAGGGTATTAGCTTGAACAGAGTGCTTGCCCAGGGACAATGAGAAAGAGGTGTATTTTATTATTATGTTTCAATGAATCACTCTTCTGTTTGTTCCTTGTGGCCTTGAGGGGAACCCCTATACACTGGCAGAATGAGGAAGCAATCTAGGAGAAGCAAAGAGGTAATGTTTTGGGAGTTGCTCCAGTTCTCTGACATCACAGATTGAAAACACAGAAACAATGAAAAATTAAAAATAGCTAGCTAGCGGAGGAAGCAAGTACAGGAGTGTATTTCTTCATGCCAGGACTGGATAACAAAAGTGATGGAGGACCAGATGGAGATTTTGTAATCTCTAATTGCACTGCAGGGAAAACACATACATGCTCTCCCCACCCTCTGTGCAGCCCGTAGAGACCTGCTTGCTTTGCTCTCTCCAAACTCCTCCAACTCATCCATTGCATCTTCCTGGTTCGTCCTCATATTCCGTTCACTGAACTCCTTTGGACAGCTTCCCAAATGATAGCTAGGAGTTACCCTTAGCTATGAGACCTTCTGTCAGGAGATGGCTCCTTTCAGTGTTATGTCCCTGTCAATAAAGTGTTTTCTCTCTGTGTTGTTTTTTGCTGTTTAATTAAAAAAAAGCTCTCTGAAAGATAATCTTTATTTGTCTCCTATGTATGGTGGTTGCTGCTGGAATTAATACACCATGGTAGATGACACATTTGCAAGCTGCAAATCACAGTCAGGAAGCAATCATCAACATTTTCTTGTAAGGCAGCAAGTTAACAAAGCATAGAAGAATGCATTACAGAAGGACACATTACTGGTCCTCATTGTCAAAATGAAGCTTCAAAGCTTCCCATAGCTCCTTGTTGTGCCCCTCTAATAGCCCTGGGAGCTGGCTGCTCCAAATCAGCCATCGGGTGATCCACCTACATGATCTACCCCAAGGGAAACTTTTCACCCATAACCTTGCAAATATAATGCTAGTACACATCAGGCTTCTATGACCATGGGATATTTTCCTCATAGAGGTCTAAACTGCCATAAAGGCAGCACCAGCAAGTTTTTAATATGCCAAACACATGCAGTTGTCATTCCACACCTGCTCAGCTGATTGCTGAAGCACTCGTTGCTTCTATCCTGATTTCTCTTGTATGGCTTCATGAACCATGGCAGTAAGAGAGAGGCTGGGTCTTTCAGGATCACCATTTCCACATTCCCCATTGGAGTCTTCTGCTCTGGAAAGAAAGTCTCTACATGTAGTTTTCTGTACAGGTTCCCCAAGATTCATGTGTCATACACCTTGCCAGACCACCCTGTGCTGATATTGGGTAAGATGATCCCGCTCATCCACAAGCTCCTGCAATACCATAGAGCAGTACCCCTTTTTATTTATGTGTTCCATTGCAAGATGTTCATGGGCCCAAGTTGGGGTGTGTGCGCAGTTTGAGAATCCCATTGGTGCAAAGCCACCTACTATTTCATGCACATTTCTGCTTGCAGGAACAACAAACCCCATGTGGTCTTCCTGCTCCACAGTGACTTGCAGCTAACCAGCAGCAGTCTGGAGTTGCCAGCTCCCACACAGTGTTTGCCATACGCTTCACCAGCAAGAGATTAGCTCTTGGTGTTCTTGCACTGCAGTGCTGGACGAGCTCTTCATGGGAGTGCTAAGAAGGTGGCTTTGCACATCAGAAAGCTCTGCAGCCAAGACCTTCATTACAATGCCATCTCACCACTAAGTGCTTGTTTCCAAAGCCCAAAAGCAATGGTCCACTGCGTGCAGTTGCTCCATAAATACCAAAAGCAATCTGGAATTGTTTCTTTGTGCAGAACATAGCGAGGCAGGCACTATATATTCCTATTCAGATTCAAATCTCATGATATATTGAATCACCAACTGTGTTGTGTTTATTACATTGACCACAAGAGCAGGGAATAGTGCAGGATCGATGGTTTCAGGCAGAGAAGGCAGGTATACAGTAAGCAGCCATTGAAAAATGGTGTAAAACATATTCAGAGGCCCATGGAATGATGAGATGGGAACTGCACCATGGAAGGTTAAGTCTGCTCACAGGATTCATTGTGTCCACTTTGCCTTCCCGCAAATCCAAGTTGCAGAAGGTATAGAGTTGAACAGTAAGATGATTATGCACAGTACTCTGCTGTCAGGGTTGATGCTGCAGCAGCAACTGTGGACATGTTTTGGGAACATGCATAAGCAATATAATTATAGCAGTTGAAGGTCATCAGTGTAACTTGTGTTGAACTAGCTCTAGTGTAGACATAAAAATCAAAAACAGAGTACAAGTACCTCTACAAGTACCTTAGGCTGCATCTCCATTATGAGATAAAATAGATTTTAAGCGAGTTAGCCCAATTTTTCAAAGTTACTATCCTCACTATAAATTCCATTCGCTCAATTTATGGACCACTGAAATTGGCATACTATTGAAATCCTAAAATCGAAGTAACCTGAGGGGTGTAGCATTCAGTTTGAATTTAAAATTCCAAATGAAGGGTAGTGAGGAAGCCCCATGTCTTTAAATCAAATTCATTAGCCTCCACAGATGTCCCATATGTGCCCCACAATGCACGACAGTTCTCCACTCTGGCCTCTTAAGTGTGGAGGACTTAGGCAACAGGAAGACTGTTACAATTGAGCACCTGCAAGCCTGTGGCTGTAGGGTCATCAGAGGCTGAAAGTTTCTTTTTTTTGACTTTGGTGGTGGTGCAGCTGTGGGGTCTATGCTTCTGTGTATACCCCTGCTAGTGGCTTTTTTTCTGTTCTGCCTGGGGCCAGCTGCTGGCCTACATGCCATGTGTCAGCTAGGCTGTGGCTGGGGGTCATGCCTCATCACGTGGCTTTACCCCGAGCCAATAAGAGAACATACGGTGCAAAGTGCCAGGCAGCTTGCACGCAGTGAGGGTCATGATTTTCGGGGCTGGCTGTAGCTGGGGGTCTTTTAGCCACCCGGGGGACATCTCCCTCAGTGGTCACGATTTTTGGGGCTGGCTGCAGCTGGGGATCTTTTAGCTACATGGGGGACGTCTCCCTCAGCAGTCACAATTCTCATTGCTGTCAAAAGTGTACTGTCTTTTAACTTCCATGAGCCATTACTCATGAACCATTCAAGTTTCAGTGTAGCAACTGTGTCTGCTTAAACATACTTAACATGGCAGGGGAAAGAGGGGAATGAAATGTGGGAAGATGTCGTCATATACCTACATCTATTTGTGGGACCAGAATGCAATGGTGCTCAGGAAACTGTGGGATAGGTTCCCACAATGCACTGCTGCTGCAGGACTTGATTTAAGCTCGATTTAAGTGACTTGTGTGTGGTGGCAGAAAGTCGATTTTATGGGGAACGTGTGGGAAGGTGAAGATGCTTAAAATTGAATGGAATAAAACCCAGTGTTAAGAAATCAGTTGTAATAAAATCGTGTTTATCTCATAGTGTAGACGCAGCCTTAGTTAAACAGGTGCAAAACACTTCATAGACACTTTATTTCAGTTGGAGTTCAGTATGGTAAGTCAATAAGGAATCCGCTTAAACTATATTGATAAGCTACTCTTAGGATCAAAACAAGAGAGACCACAGAGGATTTTGCATTGGTTTAATGAACTTAATTTTAAAATAAGTCTTTAGTAAAGGGTGTGAGTTTGTGCATATACCAAGCACAAGAATGTATTTTTAATTACTGGTCAAGGTACCTAAAGCTTTGGGGAGGCATTCTTTTACTTTAGTTCTATCTATGAATAATACTTTCAGAATTTAATATATTGTTTTGTTTTGCATTTAGGGTTCCTAGGGTGTGGCCTTTATTTTCCTGCTTTTGCTGTTCCTTCTGCAATTGAATTTAAACTCTAGAAAAAAGTGTAAATTTGGCGTAATTTTAGTGTATTTGTTCTAAAAACTTGTTCTCAGATGGCAGCATTTTATGAATTTTAAAACCAGAATCATGATGATGTTTCTCTATATAATTTTTGCATATTTATGTTACAATGGGAATATATTATTTTTATTTATTCTGACTTGCTTCAGAACAGTTGTCTCTCACAAAAAAGAACCAAAAGGCCCGATATTGCAAAAAATGCATGCCAGTGATGACATCTTGTTTGATGTACATCATCTACTCTCATACGTTAGTTGCTTATTTATAAGGTCAAATAAATTAAAACCCCCCAAATTAACATTGTCGTGCTGGTGAGCTACTTACTGACTTTAATTGTAACTGTAAAAACAGATCCCCTGAGGGAGATGCAAGCATTAGCAACTAACATTGTTAGGATAGCCCCAGGAAATAAGTATAACAGACAGGATGATTTGTAATAGAGCTGTAAAACAATTAAAATAGCTTTACAAAGCATGCTGGTTTCTAGGCTGTCCAAAGGATAAGACTGTGAAGGGAGTGTCAGCCATCCAGAGGATCACAGTTGTTATAAATTAACCATCGCCTTTTTTGGGGTGGGAGAGAGGGAGGTGGAAGATGGATAACAAAGTTGACGAGTAAATACATGCTACATAAATATGCATAAATCCATTACCATCTGCCACATTGTCCAATTTGACTGGTTTGTCTTTCGATGTCTACCACATAAATCAGTTTAAAGCAGTCTCCCTCAAGCAGTATTTTCTGTAATGAATGGGTGAAAGATCTACATTGTTGGGTTGTGACTGAAAACCTGACAAATAATAAACAGTATTTACCTTTTTAAAAAATGTTGCAGTCATAGGATTTATCTTGCCGTGCAGCCATTAAACATTGTATTAGTTACTGAAAGCCAGGCTGTGGAGTTAAACTACCATCAATTTTGCTTGGCTAGTGCTTTTTGGTACAGTTGTTTTGTACACAATTGGCAAGGCAAATACGAAGTAGGGAGAAGTTCAAAATTGCTGTATGAGTGCTATAGCCCTATGCCTGTTTTAAATAATTCATGAAGCTGCATCTCAAGTTTTGGTGGTCGGCAGATGTGGTTCACCAGTGCTGGTGGCTATTCTTTTCTCCATTATTATTTTCTTTGTTGTTTCCTAATTCTTTGCCACAACACTCCTCTAAATAGTAAACTGAGATCCAGACGAGGCCTCTATCTCTCTGTATTCAGTTCCCAAAATATTCCAACATCCTGTTCTGGATTTCTCTTAATAGCTACCACTTACCCCTTTGTAGTGGTATACTCATCTCAGCATGCACTTTGTTTACACCAAGGTTGCTTTCCACCATTTTGACAGTGAAAAGAGGTAGTGTCAGTGAGAATCAGGCCCCATCTGCCTTTTCTCTGTTTGATTTTCGAAATATGTGCTGATGGATAAGAAACATGACTGTGTCACTTCAAGATGGATAAGAAACATGACTGTGTCACAGTTGGGTGGATGAAAAACATGACTATTTTTCAAATCAGAAACATTGATTTAAAAGTAGAAGTGATTTTCAAGTTCTATGTTGCTGATTCTTCACTTTTTCCCATTTTATAGTCTTAATTGTTAAGGTGATTTCCTAACAATTAATAGTTTCCTAATAATTGATAGACTTTCAGTTTTCTCTTGATTTCTTGTGTGAAGAAGTTTCACACTTAGAATGGTCATCTCAGCTGACAGAGACAGTCAAGAGTCTTCTTCCTGAGAGAACAACACAAACCCAAATCCAAAACTGATGAGCAAATATCGGATCCTTGTGGCAAACTTCTGCAAGTCAAGAAAGCCAAAATACAGCAAGTTGGCTGTGTTCCTCCATCAGAGCTTGCTGTTTGAAATCAAGGGGACTTGTGCTCCTGAGTCATTTAAGTATTTTAGATGTCCCAAATTTATGGGCCTCAATGTGGATTTAGACCCCCAAAATCAGGAAAATTAAACTCCTGTTTTTTAAAAAAGTTAAGACACTTGTAGTACCCAGAGGTAGTGAGACCACATACTAGGGTGAATGAAGTCTCTGCTCTACAGTGTTAGCTGAGAGCCAGCTGGCCTTTAGCTCATGTGATAGAGTGCAGGGCTTTAGACTTGATGCTTGCAGGTTCTATCCCTAGTGCGAGCAACCTGGGTGTGTCGGCATTGCATACGTATAAAAGTTTTCAGTCACTTTCTTAATGAGTTGAAAATCTAAATAAATTTATATTGTAAGCATTGAAGCAACTGATGTGACAGACATTTTGCCCACAAGAGAAAATGTTTTAATAAAAAAGGGAATTCAGGCCTTGATGCTGCAAACATTATGCACATGCTTGACTTTAAGAACATGAATGTTCCAACTGAAGTCCATAGGACTGTTCATGTGAATAAAGTTATCTGCCTACTTTAGTGTTTAGGTGATTGGGGCCTTCATTTTCAGTATTTCATTTTTTTTACATGTATATTTGTACAATGTAGATCAGATACGCTACAAATAGTGGCATTTGTAATTTCGACCATCCTTTGTTTCAGTCTAAAATTGAAATAGCACAAATTCTCAGCTTAGTTTTGTAGTGCCTTCTCCTGTTTTGATTTTTTTTAAATCAAGTTTAATTTAAATAGGAGCAGAGAGAAAGCCATGCTAGTCTATAATTTTGGTCTGTGGAGCTGCATATTTTAGAAGACTCTTATCTTTCTCACCCACTGATTTGAGGCTCTGCCTTTGGTAGCCACATAGAGTAATGAGCACATCAAAACAGGCTTGCTGATGACTGAACCTCATAATGACTGACACATCCTTTTCTGACCAAGTGGCATCCAGTTCCATGAACATGCCATTTGGTTCTCATCTGGTATCCTCATTTGAAGGTGGAAAGATGATCTTGTCCTTAAAGAGCAGGTCTAGGAAGAATAATATCTGTACTTCAGTGTGGCCACAGGTTTTGTGTGTGATTTATAGCTGTGATCCTACAGAGCCATAGTCACATGAATAAGGCTACTTTGATAAATAAGGATTTTAAAATTGGGCCTTTAATTTCCTGGTCTTCAATTTCCTCATTGATAAAATAAAGGATAGGCAAGTGTTACTGTCTGGCAGGGATGTTATGAAGGAAAATTAATTAATGTCTGTGGAGCATCTTGAAATCCTTGGATGAAAAATGCTGTATAAATGCAGACAATAACTGTATAGACTACAGATCTAATATAGCAGAACTCAAGGGCAATATGTCCAGGGGAAGATAGTTTTGAACCTGCTATCCTGCTCTGTGCCCCTGGTAATGTGGTAAAGAAATGAAAACCACACTATAAATAAGGTAACTTGTTATTATTTTAAAGCTAGAATGGCAGGGAGCAGGAACAAAGCAATTGTTCTTAAACCAATTTGAATGTTGTTCAGACAAATAAAAGACTGAGGCAGTTGCTGACCTCTCTTGACAAACAACTAAAGCCAAAAATGGCCACTGAGTTGTCGCTTAAGGACTTAATGGAGGAGATCTTTCAAATCAGAGAAACAGTAAATAAGGTAGATGGAGCTTTTGCACGTGTTAAAATCAAGATAGCTCAAATGAAAGCCAGCCTAAATGAAATTAAAGAAAAGGTGAATGAAGCTGAAAGAACATCTAGGTGTATGTGAGGATGAATTGCTTACGTTAAAAGACTCATAATCAAATCAAGCTTCTGGAAATTATCTTTGGGGAATCAAGAAAATAGGGGCAGCAAAAAGACTATTTGGACATCCAGAAATAGCTTGAAGGAGATCACCCAGGGAATGGTATTAAAAATATATCAGAATTTATGAAACGGAATACTGAAAGTTTTTTGTTTTTTTGTTTTTTTTTATGGGAAGGGTACACAGATTTACCACTACTTCTCAGAATACACACAATAAACTTTGGTCTTTTATATTAAAAATATTGAGTTTTCACTGTGTCCTGCAGATGACTGCGGTTCAGTCTCTTACATATTAGCCACTAACAGAAATTGGTCCAATAAAAGATATTACCTCATCTTCTGTGTTTCATTCATTTTCTGAGACCAGGATACCTACAACACTTCAAATAATGAAAAATCTCCCAAGTTATTTTTGATTTTCTCAGTTTTTAAGTATTTCTCTTTTGATTTTTTGTTTGCTCTGACTTGTTTAAGATTGACAGCTCAACTGCTTCCATGCTTTATGAAGATAGGACCTAATCCATTGTTACCTACTAATAAGGGAACAGGTTATTATCACATCACTAATAAGCTACGTCTACACGTGAAGCCTACTTCGAAGTAGCTTATTTCGATGTAGCGACATCGAAATAGGCTATTTCGATGAATAACGTCTACACATCCTCCAGGGCTGGCAACGTCGACATTCAACTTCGACGTTGCGCAGCACCACATCGAAGTAGGCGCAGCGAGGGAGCATCTACACGCCAAAGTAGCACACATCAAAATAGGGGTGCCAGGCACAGCTGCAGACAGGATCACAGGGCAGACTAGCACTTCCGGGGCAACAGATAGCTGCCCCCTTAAAGGGCCCCTCCCAGACACACTCAGCCTGCACAGCACGCAGTCTGAAGAGCCATAGGCATGCAGACCTCGGGCGACGCAGTCATGGACCCCCAGCAGCAGCAGCAGCAGCAGCAGCCACAGCAGCAGCAGCCAGAGGTCCACCCAGCCCTCCCGGGAGGAGCAGGGCTCACCTGATCCATGCCATGCGGGAGGCAGCTGGGCACCTCCTTGCCACACCGGAGGAGGAGCAGCCCCCAGGGCAGCAGGGCTCAACCCCCAACCCTGCAGCACCCCGACCCCCCCCCGCCTCACACAACGCCGCCTGTGGAGCTACCCCACCAGCACCGACTGGTGGGAGCGGCTGGTGCTTGAGGAGTGGGACAACGACCGCTGGCTCAGGAACTTCAGGATGAGCCTGCAGACATTTCTGGAGCTGTGCCAGTGGCTCACCCCCGCACTCAGGCACCAGGACATGGCCATGCGGCGTGCCCTCCTAGTAGAGAAACGGGTCGGCATCGCTGTCCGGAAGCTGGCCACTCCAGACAGCTACCGATCCGTGGGACAGCAGTTTGGCGTTGGCAAGGCCACCGTCGGGGCTGTCCTTATGGAGGTAAGAGGACCCACGGTGGGGGGGAGGGCAGGTGGGCCCGGGCAGGGCAGGGCAGGGCAGGACTGGGCCACGCACACCTTGCTCACCCCTCATTGGTGCTCTCCCATGTGCTTTCCCTGCAGGTCGTGCGTGCCATCAACGCCATGCTCCTCCACAGGCTCGTGAGGCTGGGGGACACAGATGCCACCATCGCGGGCTTTGCCACGCTGGGCTTCCCCAATTGCTTCGGGGCTCTGGATGGGACTCACATCCCCATCCGCGCCCCGCAACACAGTGGAGGACGGTACATCAACCGCAAGGGCTACCACTCAGTGGCCCTCCAGGCCTTGGTGGACAGCCGGGGCCGTTTCCAGGACGTTTATGTGGGCTGGCCTGGCAGCACCCACGACGCCCGGGTTTTCCGGAACTCGGGCCTGTGCCGCTGGCTGGAGGCGGAGACCTACATCCCCCAGCAGGAGATCCCTGTGGGGGACACCACCATGCCCCTCTGCGTCATCGCAGATGCGGCATACCCCCTCCGGCCCTGGCTCATACACCCGTACACGGGCCATCTGTCTGCCAGCCAGGAGCACTTCAACCAGCACCTGAACCACGCGCGCCAGGTGGTGGAGCGCTCATTTGGCCACCTCAAAGGGCGCTGGAGATGTCTCCTGACCTGCCTGGATGCGGGCCCCAACAACATCTCCCAGATTGTGGGTGCCTGCTGCGCCCTGCACAATTTGGTGGAGAGCAAGGGGGAGGCCTTTTTTCAGGGCTGGGCTGTGGAAGCCAGCAGGGGCGACGTGCAGCCACCCGCTGCCCCCAGTCTCCAGGTGGACCCTGAAGGGACCCGGGTCCGGCAGGCCCTGTGGGCCCACTTCAAGGAGGCTGCAGGGTGAACTCTTCCAGGCCCCCCACTGCGCCCCCCCCCTTCCTCCACAACACTCCCTGCCCCTACGCCCACACCACGGAGCTCCCAACAGCATATCCCCCCCGCACTTCTCCTGGACAAATAAAAGCACGCACTCGTTGGTAAAATGAAACTGGTTTTCTTTTTTTAACTGGTTTTTGAACTAATAACGACAAAACTATGTACAAGACCTACTAACTAAACCATAACATAAGAGTGAATAATAAAAAAGTTTCCATATATATTTACATGTAACAAAAAAGCGAAAACCAGGGATTGCAAGGACGGGGAGAACTGTTTACATGGGAGGGGACTGGGCGAACGGGGGGCACAAATACATAAGTCCAACTATATACGGGGGGGGGCATGTCCTGGGCCCCACGCCCCTATAGTCTGGCACTGGGGGTGGGTGGCCGGGAGCCCCGCCTCGGCCGCAGCCCTGTCCGGGGCTGGCTGGGGGCTGGGCGGACCGGAAGATATGTCCGGCGAGTCTCAGCTGGCCCCTGGTGTCCCTCGGCGGTCCGGCCCTCGGTGGCGGGGCGACGGCGGATGGCGCGGCGACGAGCGGAGCAGCGGGTGGCGCGGCGGGTGGAGCGGGCAGGGCGGGCACTGTGGTGGCCGGCGCGGCACGGGGGACCAGGTAGTCCACGAGACGGTTGAATGTTTCCATGTAGGCCCCCCATGCCTCTTGGCGCCAGGCCAGCGCCCGCTCCTGCAGGTGGAGGCGGCGTTGCTCCACCGGCAGACGCTGCTCCGTGACCTCCAGCTGCCCGCAATGGATGGCCAGCAGCTGGGGGTCCGTCGCTGCCGTGTGGTGTTGCGGGGTCCGCCGTCTTGCCCGCCGTGGGGCCGGTTGCTCCTCCGCCGAGGGGCTGGCCTTTAGCGATGGCCCCGGAGGGGATTCTGGGACCACTGAAGCCTCGCCGGCACTCTCCGGTCCTTCCGATGGTACAGCTGCGGAACACAGGAAGGGGGGAAGAAGAGTGGAGACAGGCGTTAGTGTGGGCCCTGAGCCGTGGCCCTTGTCCCCCCACCCCTGTGCTGCAGGTTCCCCATCCCCGTCCCCGGGAGATGCTGCTGTGATGGATGGGGTTCAAGGGTCCCCCTGCACTGCACCCCGTCCCCTGGAGGGAGCGACTCTCACTTCACTCAGCAGGGTCTGACAGGAGAGGTTTCTTAGGCCACAGATGCCCAGTTTCTCCCAGGAGTGACAGCACAGCAGTCAGAGACAGTCCTTCCAACCCATCCTGGGGAGAAGACCCCAAGGGGTGCCCCTCTGGGGTGTAGCTTTCCCCCTCCTCAGGCTGGCTGCCTTCCAGCTCTCCCTTCCCCTAGCCTCTACCTGCGGCCCCCGCCCCGCTTCAAAGCCAGCTCGGCTCCTCCCTCCTCTTTGTTCAGGGCAGAGGTGTCACCTGCCAGCTGTAGCCCCAGGATCATCCTTTGCCCCTGGGAGCTATTCAGCTTGTTGCTCATATCTAGCCTGAGTCTCCCTTTTGCACTCCCTCCACTCCATCACATGCTGCTGCTGCTGCGGGGTGTCCCACCCCCTCCTCCCGGGGGCCCCTCGAGGTTCCGCTCCCCCCTGCCCCGGGGATGGGGCATGGCACTGTCGTGCTGGCGGGGGGTCAGGGGCTGATGCACTCCTGTGAGGGACATGGCCCTGCTGTCCTTGGGGCCATGGCCATGTGGGCATGTGGGGGGCCCTGGACACATATCTATTACCCCCACCCCTCAACCCTGGGGGTGTACACCAGAGGAGGGTACATACCTGTCAGTCCACTCCCACGGTCTGGAGATCCCCGGGGGGCGGACGCCCGGCTGCTGCTCCGGGAGGGCAGGAGGAGGATCTGTAGCCTGGACTCTGCAGAGGAGGAGCCCCCCTCCTCCTCCTCCTCCTCCTCCTCCTGCCACGATGGCCCGGGGGTGGGCTCCAGGGGGGGCCCCCGGGCTGCGAGGCTTACCTCCGGGGCGGACTCCGGCTGCAGGGCCTGCTGGGGCTCGTTGGCCGAGGTATCAAGGGTGGCCGGACGGGAGGAGGTGTGCCGGGGGCCCAGGATGTCCCTGAGCTCCCTGTAAAAGGGGCAAGTGACGGGAGCGGCCCCAGATCGGCCGGCCGCATCCCGGGCCCGGGCGTAACCCTGCCGCAGCTCCTTAACCTTACTCCTGACGTGATCAGGAGTGTGGGCAGGGTGACCCCAGGCGGCCAGCCGAGCGAACGCATCTGCGTTCCGCCTCTTGCTCCCCATTACCTGGAGCACCTCTTCCTTGCTCCAGAGCCCCAGCAGGTCCCGCAGCTTGGCCTCCGTCCAGGAGGGGCCCCGCTGCTGCTTGCCAGCCTGGCTGCCCGCCTGGCTGGGCTGGCTGCCCTGGCTCCCCTTGGGGGGGTCCCCTGGGGGCACTGGAGGGGCTGCCGGGCAGCCATGGCAGGTGCTGGCCCTGTTCTGGGTGGCTGAGGGACGTGCAGGCTGGCCGCGTGTCTGGGCTGCCGCCTGCACGTTCCCTCAGCTTCCTGCACAGGAAGAGGGGGGGACCTTTAAGGGGCCACTCCACGCGGCCACCATTGAACTGAGGGGCTGGAGAGAGCGTCTTTCAACCCCTCAGCTGATGGCCGCCACGGAGGACCCCGCAATTTCGATGTTGCAGTATGCACAACGACTACACGGTCCCTACTTCGACGTTCAACGTCGAAGTAGGGCGCTATTCCCATCCCCTCATGGGGTTAGCGGCTTCGACGTCTCGCCGCCTAACGTCGATGTTAACTTCGAAATAGCGCCCGACACGTGTAGCCGTGACGGGCGCTATTTCGAAGTTAGTGCCACTACTTCGAAGTTGCGTGCACGTGTAGACACGGCTATAGAGTGACAAACCAGCAGCAGTTGGGGTGACTAAACTCAAGTTATCTCAGGATTTCAGAGGGATAGGTTCCCCAAACACAAATAGATAGACAAGTTTATTTTTTGCCTTACTATTGTTTCTTTTAAAATTTAGCATCTTATTTTAGCGATTACTGTGAGAGCCAGATTTTCTGGGTAACGAGTTGGCTTCTCCAGTCTGCCATATAGGTGGCACAAGTTAAACTCAGCACATATAAGCCTAAAGGGGACAGTGTTTCTCTCCTACTGGAAAACTCTTGCTGGTTTTGGAAACCACTCTGTTTAAGGGGAGAGAAGTAATGTGGGGACTAGGGATGGATCATTACATGGGGACGGTATGTGGCACAATGAAGCTCCACTAGTCCTGATTCTCCGTTGGTGTAAATTCTCTGAGACCATGTGTCCATTACAGATAAATTAAAACTGCCCTCTGTAGGTTCAAGTTGTGCTGGAGCCAGGTGGCTGAGAATCAGGGAGCTGTAACCAGCTCTCAGGGAGCCCTGCTCTGCACCTGTCTGGGTGGAGCATGCTTACCATGGAGACTAATGCCCCAAAATGTTATGTTTGCCAATGAATAGGGCAAACCTCAAGAAAGGGGTTGGGTGAGGGGTGTTGTGGAGAGTCTATAGCAGAAATCCCTCTAATTTTCTAAGATACAAGGTGAACTGTGAAATTAATCCAACATCAACTTTATCCAGTACTCTCAATTAGTGATAACTGATTGTTCTTGAAAAGAAAGAAGATACTTGCTCAGTTTAGCATTTTAATTCATTTCCCAAGGAGAGATCTGAATATATGCAGTCTTTTCATTATTGCTTTGCTGTTTTACTTCTTTTAAATCACCATCTCCAATGGCATAATAAAGCAATCCAGTGTGGTAGGTTGTTTTGTTTTCTTGTTTTTGAGATGCAAGGAGGAGTAGGGGAAGCCGGTGGGAGAAACTTTCCAGTCACCCTTCCCCTGGATAGAGAGTCAAGTTAGCTGAGTGCAGCTAAGTCAATTTTAGCCACACAAAATTGGCATAGCTAGAATTGCATATCTGTGGTTGACTTTTTTTAGTCTAGTAGGTAGACATAGCCTGTTTGTCTCTGTCATCAAGGTTTTGAAAGTCTTTTGTTTTCATTTTCATGCCTGTACTTCCTGATTGCAGCTGGAGTCAGAAGTGCTAACTCCCACAAGAATTATTATTGTGGCAAGTTCTTCTTTGACCAGAATCAGAATCTACAGGTGTCTTAATCTTGTGTCGTGCAAGTCTCTTTTCAGCCACACTCAGACTTTTCAGACACAAATAATTCGGGTAGTTTGGCTATGATTCAGAGAAACTTTCACATTTTGGGATGTTTAGTTAAAGTGAGCTTTCTAACCTTCATATCAGCACTTCTAATTAGTTGGAGTGTTTTTGTTTTTTTTTGGAATGTGTAAGATAATTTACTGGTATCACTTTTTGCAGTAGAGAAGTAAGTGCCCTGATTTGTAATGAACATAAAAGGGATATTTTATGGAGACTATTGACTGAGATCCTTGGTTCTTTAGCTCTCAGAATAAACAAATGGAGCCTGTACTGCATAGTGATGCTACAGCAGACCTCCCTATGTCCTGAGGTAGGCTGAGCAACCATTGAAGGGGACTCAGACTTTATCCACCCATGCTAGGGTTGCCAGATGTCCTGCAATTAGCAGGACAGTCCCCAGTTTATCTAGTGGACATTTTTGCATAAATGGGGGACGTGAGACTTGTCAGGGAAATTCCCTGGCCCCAGCTGGGTTCACATGGCTGGGAGCATGTCCCCCATAATCCCTCCACCCCCTCCGGACAATCTAGCAACCCTACACCCATCCATCTCATTGCTACTATCCTACTATCCATCCATCCCATCACTGTAGTGTCTACCTTCTTGCTCCATATTAGTGAGCATCATAGTGTTGGTTATTCCTATTCTCACAAGTCCTCAAAAATGGCATTTCTAGGAGTGACATCACTTCTTGGGATCAGAAGAAATAGGTGTCATGAGAATTAATACTAGAAAAATGCTGTTACTGACTGAGCCAAATGTATACAATGAATCTAGAGGTGAAAGGCTCCATATATATTACAAATCCCCAAGTCAGTCAACTGCATACTTAAAATAAATTTTGTTTTTGTTTAATCACATTCCTGTCTTTTAAATTGTTGCACTTTAAAAAAAAGAGAAAATGCTCTTATACTTTGGATGTAACACTTCATTTATAATCCCTATTAGAAAAGAATGTTAATGAGTAGTGTTTGTTGTCTTTTGACAAAGATCACTAAGTCAAACACATTTAGATTAATAAAAACATCTATTTGAGAAAATACTAAGTTAACTACATTCTTTATTTCAGAAGATTTATGTACAAAATTAATTTTACTGTAATGGTAACACACATCTGTTCTTTTCCTCCCATCCCTTTGTTTTTACTAGAATTAACACCTTCAAGTCTATTGTTATCACTGGAGAACTGGCAACTGCTGTAGTTTAGCCAGCAGGAGATTTTCTTTTTTAAACTCATGTATCTTGGTTTTGCAGCCAGATGGTCCAGAATAAACCCTCATTCTATATCAAAATCCCTCTTGTCTGTGTGGATTCCAAAATACAGATATCTGAAAAATAACCAACATAATCAATTTTTCTTTTTCCACCAGGCAGTCTCTCCAGTGGTAAGAAAGTCTAAATAATTCAAATTAAAAATAGGGAGAGATCAGTTACTTACCCACAGAAATTTTGTCAGGTAATATGATTAGTAAAAAGCAAACTCCAGAGAAGTGTGGCTTATTCTGCAACATCATTAACGTTCTGCTACCCTACATTCTAGAAGTTCTTTTACTTCTAATACATACTCTCACAGCTAGAGTTTTATGTTCTGTATCACAGTGTTCTTGACAGTATCAAGGAAGTTTATTATCCATTGCTGATATCCTGTAATAACATTACTATCCAGCCACTCTGTGTGCGTGTGACAGAAATTAAAATACACAAATGGTACCTTAACTCTCTTGATGCCTCAGCAATCCAGGTAGCTCTAATCTTTGTTCAGTAGAATTTGATCCTTTCATCTCCATATGTCCTTTTCACGGGATGTTTCTCTAGACCTAGAATATTAGTTTCTTATAGTCTGTGAATGTTGTGTTAAGATGGTTCACATCTTCTGCCTGAAACTGTACATTCTGTTGGTCTGTATACTTTAAAATATCTACTGTCTACTGCCAAGGAAATATCAGCTGGATCTTGAATATGATAAAGATCAGGTCTGATTAGTGTGTAGAAGTTTTCAAGTGTGTACTGTTCGGCTATGGTAGGGAATTACAAGCATTGTCAAGAAAAGAAAAGAGTTAATGCACTCTGCATTGATGGAACTAACTCCCCCCCAGGGACTTAATTCACATGGTTTTCAGGAAACACATTTTCTAATTATCTTTACTTTTCCTTATCGTGCTTGTGTAGTAAACCTGTGTGATTCAGTTTATTAAAGCCTTGTTTATTTATTCATGTGTTTGTTTGTTAAAGCTCATACTGCAAAACAATGGCTTCAAAACTAAACCACTGTACAAAATTATCAAGAAAGAAGAGGTACATCTACAAATTGTTTTTACCAAAGAAAACTTGCCTGGAGTCAATGTTTAATATTCTGGTGCCGGCATTGATAAGTACTGTTCCTGGATCATGCGTTATGTTGCGTATATCTGGAAGCACAACAGCATGCTAAATGAATGTGTTAGCCTACATCCACATTACAATAAAAAAAACCGCATTACCCAGTCTGAGAGCCTGAGCAGTCAAATTTGGTTGCAGGTCCAATGACTGTAGATTTGTGGGCTTGGGCTGGAGCCTGGGATCTGAAGCCCCAAGACGTGTGGGTCTTAGAGCTCTGGCTCCAGCCTGAACTTGAATGTTCACACTATAATTTTTAGCACCACAGTCTGAATCAGGTGACCTCAGCCTGCTGCGGCCATGCTATGGGTCTTTTTTTACTGCGGTGTAGGTGTACAGAATACTTGTAATAATATAAGAATATGCATTGAGGATTGCTTATAAACTTTCTCACGTTGTTTCAGGGTGAATCCTTTTGTTTTTGTGTATGCTGATGAGGTTCTTAATGACGATGAAGTAGATGGATTTAGAATATCAGTTAATACCTTTTTTCATCCTTTTACAATGAGTTAATGGAGAGCTACTTGCAAAACAAAGAAAACATTTATTCAGGTTTCTAAAGCAGTTTCTTGGTGTTTCATTTTTCATGTTGCTTCATACATTTTTTTCTTTTTTATCTGAATCACAGTTTCCAACATGGCTACGTTGTTTATTGCTTCACATAGTAGCTATAACATTTGTGTTAATTAAATAGATATGTCACAGCCCTGAAGCAAATGCCTGCTGCTAGCATACATAGGCAATCAAGACTTAAAACAAATAGAGCTTTGCAGAGGCATTAGCTGCATAACATTGAGTATAGTGTAAAACAAAACACAGCAAATCCTTAGGTGCTTCTCAACCCTAATATTAAGAGCAAGTACAAATTAAAAATTATCTACTTTTTTTATGACAGGATTGGAAAAGAAAATGCATAGGAACTAAATGTGTGTCATTTTATTGATGTCAGAACAATGCATTTTCCTTGTAGTTGAACCACCTTTGTTGTGATCTTAAATCTCTCAAGCTAAACAGGGCAAACTAGATCATTAATTCAGTGGGAGACCTCAAAGAAACATCTAGGTGATGCAGGAAGTTCATTTTTTTTCATTTAATAGGTGGCTTGTTCCTTTCACTCAGTAATGATCCAGTGCCTGAGTGCAGTGTTAACAATATCAACAAGGGAATCTTTATGGAAATGACTTTTCTCTGATCACGCTCTGTAGGTTTTACCTATGAGCTGTTGTCTAAGCCATGGATATTAAAGATCTTGTAGAATGTCTCTTGAGGACGTGTGTTAACCCCCAGCATCCTGAACAAATTTGAATGTGTAAATGACATTTGTCTTATTTGGTCACAACCTGTTGTAATAGTTACATACTGTAGTCTTCTCTTCCTGTCTTGACACAGTAAAATGCATCAGCAGTCTGTTTCTAAGTGGCTGCATTTCAGTGATGGACAGAGAGTTCTATTTATTATTTACTTTTACACAAAGGCATTGGAAGACACGGCTACGGAGGACAATCTGTTCTGATGGACTGGGACTGAAGCTCAGGTCTGGTTTAATCATATGGACCTCTTGTGAGAGAAGAGAGGAAGAGGTCTCCAGGAATGCTTCCCTTTTCAATCAGCTTTTCTGCCCTTGTGGAAATGGTTAGTAGATTATGGAAGCCTGGCCAGAAGAAATCAGATCTTCATCTATTGCTGCTGAAAAGAAGGGGTAGCAGGGTATACTGCGGGTGTGTGTGTGCACTACAAGGTGGTGTCACCAAAAACTGCCTTTAGGAGACAAAACAGTGAGAGTGTTCATACTTCAATGGGATTTCTGTTGGGATAAACCCATTTTTGACCAAAAAATAGAAGCAAAAACAAAAACAAACCAACCAAAAACCTGCTACCCTTAAGAGAGACATTTTTTCTTTTCCCTTTCCTTTATTGTTGACAGAGAGTCAGTGGAAATGCTGCTGTTTGTTTTCTTGACAGAACTGGCCTCCGCCAGTATCCCACAATGCCAGCCCTAATGGCTCTGCTCAGTGTTTCGATCTCTGCTGCCCTGCAGGCACTTCCCCTCCCCTTTCAAAACCCTAGGAAATATTTAACAGGTGTGTGAGCTGTTTCCTTTGAGGAACAAACAAAGAAGAAATCATTGAAGTGCTCCTCAGCCCAGGCATGCTACTTCTGCAAAGGAAACGGCGATAGACTGCTGTGCAGCTTCGGCGTTCTTAAGCATAGGGAGCTCACCAGAGCTACTCATGATGTCACTCCTGACAACTAGGATGCTGTGGGAGAGCTCAGAGGGAATCCCAAGATGCACAGGGATCAGCAGTGCTTTCCCACAACACTGCACTGTAAGATACATACCCACAGTGCATGGCTCACACTGATGACGATGGTGTCTGCCAATGTGGATATGATCAGTTGACAGAGGGAACAAGTGTGTATTCTCTCTGGCGATTTTTGATTTGTCGACTTTTTGGTGTTGACATGAATTTTGTCAACAAAGTTTGGTAGTGCAGACATACCACGAATCCCCAGTGGTAGATAAAAGTAGAGTAAATCGCAAAGCAGTTTCTTCTTAGCAGTTTTCCTGTTGATGATCAAGCTTCCATTTGGTAAATAGTGCCGGCAGTTATTTGTGTATAAATTGTGTGTAAGTTATTTGTGTAAACAAATGGTTGTGATTCCTCTGAACTCAGTAAATACTCTTGAACAATTATAGTTTATATTTTTAGACATCATTTCTGTTGTATTTTTATTCTGATTGGCTCATAAAGAGTATCAGTCAGGAAGCTAAAAATGTGCTTTTAATTACATTTCTGCAGGATTCAGAATAATGTTATTTCACTTCTAATGTTTGTAAAATGATTGGGGATCTGCAGAAGTAATGCAGTAGGGATGTGCAGTGTGACAGTAATGTCATGACAAAAAACATAGGATGTGTCATGGCTCTATCAAAGCAAAAAATGTGAAGTATTCATCTGCGTTAAAAATAAAGGAAAAGTCATGGTACTCATGGTTTGAAATAATATTAACTTGTTTGTTATTGGAAATAATGAAAACATTCACATATCCTTAATTCTACAGTAAATGATTGAAAACCGTTTAGTAATGCATATTTAATATTTGAAAACCAGTAAAATTATACCTCATGTACTTTTGTGGTGGGATTATCAAATAGCTCAAGATTGGTAAATGATAAATTTTGGTGTGATTTTTGAAAGTCCACTATGGATGTATGTAGAGACAACTTCGTAAAAATCATGGACAAGACGTGGTGCTCACGGCTGATGAATTGATAAGGATTATTCTTTTTATAAGAAATAAATCCCCAGAGTTATAGTTTTGGTCCAGAAAATGAGAGTTATAACAATATACTCCAGTGGTATGATCACACTTGAGAGTAAATTTATGCACATAAGAAATCATTTAGAACTCAATAAATAAATGTTAATTGTAATTAATTCTTAATATTATCTTTGTGCAGTTTTTTCTAATTCTCATAAAGATAATCAAAAGAATAAAAATCTGCTTTTTAAATTCAATTTGGTGTCATTTAATTTCTGTAGGATTCAGAATATATCCTGTTTATGTCACAGAAAAGACACTGCATGTTAACTTAATTGAAAAGAAATATGGTAGTACATATTGTAGCTCTGCCACATTCTCTTGATAACTGAGGGCTAGCTTGTATTCTGTCCTCTGTGGCAGGCATGAGGTATTTCCCATGGAAATGTTCAGCGAATAGTTGGAAAGGCACAGGGAATGGACAGAACCTAGGCTCATGACCCATGCACTGGCCAATACACTTGTTCTGGTGCACTTTGATTGTCCATTTACCCAGGAAGAGGGTTGATAAATGGTATGTCCTCAGAGAGAAAAGAGGAACTGGGAAGAAGATTGTGAATCCTGCAGCTTTTCTTCTTATTGCTACTTACTTTCACACCACTCTTTACCCCTAGAGCAGCCTGTGAGTTAATTAAGACAAAAACTTTCTGATGAACTCCACTTGCAGAGGGATAACCAGTCATTGTATTTGTATTTCACTGTCTTGTGCCTTTAGAATAGGTGATCTTTGGAGCAGGGATCATCTTCTTTGTTTTACACATGCCGACTAATGCAAAGCATCCTCTTCCCTCATGTTACTATTTATAAATGCACTAATGTAATTATATTAATAATTGTGGCAGTCAGATACTGCAGTAATAAGGCCATAAAAGTACCATATAACACAAATGGCTAGATAGATTTTTCTCATAAGGGAACAGTGCTGCCATCAAAGAAGTTGGAGCCAGGGAGGAAGATGGAGGAACTAGGACCAGCCTATTTAAAATTGGTTAACTGAGGTTGCTCACCTGATTCAGTGTTTAGAGAACTGATTAGATGTTATGAATTTCAAGTCCTGAGGACATGTGTAGTCTCCATTGATTTAAAAGATGCTTGAATGTGGTTTTGCATGCTCAACTTTAGATACTCAACTTTGATTGACGATGTTGGTCTCAGGCTCTAAATGAATGCCAAAACCCATCAACACACTGGCCATGCAGGGCTTTTCTGTGAATGGGTGTGAGGAGAATATACACTACAGAGGAGGAGGGAGTGGCATTAGAGCCTAGATAAGTCAGTCATATTGACATTCATCATCTACAGGACAAGGTGACTGAGTCCCTTTCTTGCTCTGTGGTTGTGCCAATCATCTACCCACAGCTCCTGTTAGATAATTAGTAGAAAACTGTTAGCTGAAACTCTTATCTTCTCTTGGAATTTATCACACTGTTTTACTCCCCACTGTACAAAGGTTGGTGAATAATGTTTTCTCTAGGTTTTGTGGTGCAACATATACTGTTAATGTGAAGTTTCATGTAAATAACTGATATGCTGGTACACTGTCCTAGCATCATTCAAACCCCAAGCTTAGAATCAGCACATTGGTAATGTTCATAAGAAGATCACTGATTAGTTGATTTTTTTTAAAAAAAAGAGCTTTAATTTAGTCATTGAGAGAGTCACAGCATCCAGTGCTGATTTACTATATGATTTCATTGCTCTGGCTTTATCCTCTCTTCCCTTTTCTTCCCTTTCTCCTTACTGTTTGTTGCCCTCACCTGTTGCCTTCTTATCTTTGTAAACTCATCTAACAGGACCATTTCCTTGCAGTTTGATTTGTAAAACACCTATTGGGTGTTGTAAAAATTATAAATAGTAGCAAGGAAACACAATAATACATAAAAGGGATGAAGTTTTGACCAGTATGATGTGAGAAGAGCCCATATCTTTGTTTTTTGTTGTTTTTCTGCAGCTAAATCAAGAATAACTCTCTCTTAGAACTTTGTTCTTAGAAAATGCTGGGACAGATTTTGTATCCTGTGTCCAGCTTGTTCTTTCTTAAGGTAAAAAATAAATAAGAGAGAAAGAATGAGAAGAAAATCTTTACTTAAAATTCTCTCGTACTGGGGACATTTTGGAGCTTCTGGTCATGCCCCTCCAACCAGTTTTTCTGTGCAGGACATCTGTTTGTAGCAAAGTTTTTAAAATGTATGGACGCAGTAACATTTCTCTCAGAATTGTGGTAGCTTCTGAGAATGGCACTATTTGCTATTTATGATGTGCACTGACTAGGTTTCCATTAGTTAATCATTGCTTTGATTTTTGTTTTTCAGTTGTTTTAATGGCATTGGTGGTCCTATAGGGACTTTGGAATTCTCTCCATGGGGCCCACTTTGGTTGAGTTTAGTAGTTTGACCTGCAGGTATGAGGTTTGATGTGTGCCTGCTGTCTCCTGCACTGTGGAGGAAGAGTTGCTGAGTATAGCCAAGGTTATGGCTATGCTAATGTAAAATCTGCCCCTCAACTGAGCAAATTTATAGTGATGTTCCGGGCCCAGGAATAGTTTGAGTTGTTTGGTACAGAAAGGACTATGGGTCAAGGATTCTTTTTGTTCAAGTTTTTTCCCTTTTGCTCCTACTACTCAAGTCGTTTTTTCTTGTGTCCCCCACTTCCCTCACAATGAGGCACAAGTGTCTGCTGTCTCCTGTTAAGGGAAGGTATTTTCTGCTGTTAGGATGATTGTCAGCCTGCAAGGACCTACATATGAGAGACGTGTTTTATTGTTCTGATGCCAGGGTCATGTGGTTGTAAATAACCCTGAAAGTCCTTGAATCTGGTTTTAGAGCATCCCATAGATCAGGTGGATTATGCAGTGATTGCTGCCTCTGAAAATGAGAAGCATTGCCTGTGTGTTGACTCTGGTGAGGGGCTCCTACTCACACACTGCTGTCTTGGGGCCCTGGTAGGAAAGTAGGACCCCAGGATTTAGGGATGTTAATGTTTAACTGGTTAACTGGTAAGCCTTACCCTAAATGGGTGAGGTTTTCCGGTTATGGTTAACCAGTGGAGATTGGAAGGTTGTTCCAACCCCATGTGGCCCGCCACAGCCAGGGAGAGGGGGCACTCCAGTGCAGCTGATGCAATCCTTGCCTGCGTCAAGCCCTGCTTATGCTTGCCATGGGTGGGGGCTCTCCAGATCGGCTGGAGCAGCCCTCATCCCCAGCGGCCCCTCCTGTTTAATCAGGTGAGAAGTTAAATGTAATGTGTAACTGGTTAATTAAATGGGATTTTACATCCCTACCCAGTATAGTGGGGATGAGGCTAGGACATCAAGGGCCCAACAAGAGACAGAGCTGGCATCTGCACTGCCTCTGCATTATCCTTTGTGGTCTCCTATTGTCCAAGGAGCAAACCATAGAGTTGTGAACCCATCACTTGGGTCTGGACAGATTCTAGTGATGGTTTTGAATAACATACCACCAAGATGGATTTATGTGGGTCTCTTTCTAAAAGGGCTATGACTTTGGGGAACCTCTGATACTCGCAGTGGTTGAGGATGAAGTTGTTTACCTGAGGAGGAGAACAGTGTTGTGTTGAGTGGTAGCACCATGCCTGAAGTTCCCAGTGAAGTATGGTGAGTCCTCATGCCTATGATCCTGCTCTGCCTACTGCCCTTGGGAAAATAGGTATGCAGCTGCTTCCACTTAATTTCTCTCCTTTGTGAATGATAAGAAAGTTAAAATAGCAGATGAGTGTTTCTCTGAGCTGGCACAATCTGAGGAAGAGGATGATGATCTCTGTCTCCTCAGTCGTTCCTGATGTCCCAGCATATCAGCTAAGTAGGAGGGGTGGATACAATGTGAAGGAGGTTAATGACTCTTTGGATAGCACTAAAGGGAAGTGGGTAATTGAGGTTGAAGCGTATTTCCCTGATTTACTGTGCTTTGTTCATTCCTTTGCCGTAGCCTTGAGAGAGACCTTGGCTGATAGTAGGAAATCTTTCAGTCTCAAAAAGTTGTTGAATACAACGAGGAAGTGTGTGGGGATTGTTCAAGTTATCAGTCCTTCACCTTATCCACTTTGTTCAAGGTGCTTCCACTTCCCATTGTTTTATCACTGCTGCTTGGCTCTCTTCTTTTATTCTCTATGGTGCTGCTCAGCTTTGGCTTTGTAAATATTGAGGGATGTCAGAATGGTCACAAAAGGGCGCAGCTCTGAAATTTTTCAAGTAAACACAGACTGATGTCCTTATGTAAGAGATACACTTCTACACTCGGAATCAGTGGAACTGATCGGAAGGATGGGAAAGGGAAGCTTTCTTAAGAGATGGGCTCTGCTGGAGTAGTGTTTTCTTTTCCCAGTGCAGTGGCACTGATCCACTGTGCCAGGCCAGGTCCTCAAAGTGGAGACATATTGTCACTACTGTTAGTCTTTTAGTGTGTGCATGCCTAGTCTGGGGCTAGATCATGTCTTCTTTGTGCACGGTCTTGCCCATGCTCTGCTTGGCTTGACTCTGATACTCTTATTGTCCTGTAGATTATGTTTTTAGATAGAAACCATGAGAAGCCACACCCTCAGTCAGCCAAGGAACTATATTGTCTCCTGAAGACCTGTGGGCTGTTTGAGGGTTTTCTTGTCCGGCTGTTGGGCTTGTCTACACTACCACCCTCCTTTGAAGGAAGGATGGTAATTAGGGTGTTGGGAGTTTACTAATGAAGTGCCAGAGACTAAAGAAGCTGCATACGCACCACTTCATTAAGCAAATTCTCCTCAGTGGCAACTTTGAAGCTTTAAACTTCAAAGTACTGGCTCATGTCTAGCCGTGGCTCACCCGCCGGTACTTCAAAGTGCCGGGGCAACTTCAGAGTCCCTTTTGAGGAGTAAAGGGATTTCGAAGTTGCCCTGGTACTTCGAAGTACCGGCGGGTGAGCCAAGGCTAGACGTGAGCTGGTACTTTGAAGTTTAAAACTTCAAAGTTGCTGCAAGGGGGGAATTTGCTTAATGGAAGTGCTGCGTGTGCAGTGCAGCACTTCATTAGTAAACTCCCAACACCCTAATTACCATCCTTCCTTCAAAAGAGGGTGGTAGTGTAGACACAAATGTTAGGTAGTACTCTTGGCTGAAGGCTACTCCCAATCAAGCCTCAGGATTGCTTTTATACCAATGAAGACAAATGTGAATATTTTTGTTTTTCCACATCTCCCACTCGTGTCTGATAATCATTAAGTCTCCATCGGTGTCTCTCTCCTTCTTCCTGCCTCTGTTTTCCACTGGCACTTTAATAGCAGATATGACAGGACTTGAATTTCAACCAGATGTTTCCTATGTTTTGGGAGAGTTGGTGGCAGCACAAATATCTGAATGAGTCCCTTAGACAGTAGTGGGATGTCAGGCCCAGATTCAACTTCTCTGCCAGTAATACACTTAGGCTGCCACACAGTCCTTATTTCAGGCCATGGGTGCCCTGGAATGAGACACCTGGAGCCTTCATGACAACCTTGATATTGGAAACCTGATGTTAATTCACTCAATCTTAACTGAGAAGTACCAGCTCCTAAGGTGCTTATTGAAAGGGACGATGCAAGGACCCTGATTTGAGCTTGTTTCACTGTGCTATATGCTATATGCAAGTGATAGTCCCACAAGGTTCTTTTTTGGGCTGGAGAAAGTCTACAGACCATTGTCAAAGTTTTTTGTTTGTTTTGTTTTTTGCCTACAGCTGCTGAATCTGATGGCTGGCCCTGCTGAGACATGGAAGACAGCTGTCTCTTTAACAGTACTCTGTACTTGCCTGAAGCCTGTGATGTGCTGGCAGTGAAGGAGTTTCACCAGGCGTTATGCCTTCTGACTGGTGAGCAGCAGTGGTGCCTGGATGCACAGAGAGCTCTGTGTTGCAGTCCAGTACAGGACAGGCTTCAGATATTGACTGTCTGAGTTTTACCAGCATTTCTGGCATTGTATCAGCCTGACTTGAAGTGTAGTAGTGCAGGACTGTAGCCTGTCATACATAAAAGGGGATTGCTGTGACGTACAGAACTGGAAACCTATTTCTTTTTTGTGTTCTGAATAAAAGATTTATCCATGGCCTTAGCTGACTGGTTGAAGGACTGTCTGGCATCTGATATCAGTTGATCAACCATTGTATTCCTAGCTGCTCTATTTTTGATCATTTTGTTTTTGATTTGTGATGTTCTTACTGTTAGTGAACTTCCTGGAGGATACTTCAGTGGACGAGGTGTCCTTTCATAGTTACCCATAGTTGTCTTGTAAAAAACTAAATGCTTTCAGGTCTGGTCCAGTGCTCTCTTTATAGATTTGTTTATTGTACCACAAAGATTTTAGTGTCCTAAAACTTAATGGGGTCTTTAGTCACTGCTTCCCAGTTCTAAGGGGCATTAGTCAGGGTGTCCCCTCTGGGATGCTGTACGCTCTTAATTTGGAGCCATTCATGCACCTCCTAAGAAGCTGTTTGACTGGCCTTTCTGTGCCAGGGAACAGGCTGCTTTCCTAATTCATCTGTCAGTCTAATATCTGTTTGTGTCACATCTGACAGTGACTTTGTGCATGTTTAAAAGTGAATGAAAAGACGATATTTGCCTACATTAAATAGGCGAAGAGCAATTCCATTACTACTGGTCTCTTGGCAGCATAGTGGTTAGCCTTTGTTGACCCAGGAGTTGCAGTGGCACACGTGGGGTTAAAGTTTTAATTGGGCTTTGGAGCCAAATAAGACACGTTAAGGAACTAGGAAAGGTGGTGAGGAGAAGGTGCAAGGTCACCAGCAGAAATGGCACTGGCTCTGTCCTGGACTCTCTCAGGTTACAATTGCCAACGATCTCATGACCTCAATGTCTGGTCCCTCCCCCCTCACCTGGCCTTTTGGACCAGAATCAGAACATATTAACCATTTCTTGGGGAATATTTACCACTGTCTGTGCCCTCGTTCGCTGTTCCTGACATTGATTTAGTTTACAGCAAGGTGGACTTTCAGCTGCAGTCTCTTCAACAGTTGCTGTATTATAACTCTCTGTTTTCTGGAAATCCCCTTTTCTCCTCTCTGTCATATTAGGGGAGGGATTTTGACTTACCTGTTTTTCTTGGCACCTGGTAAATTACAGAGTCTAGAATTTGCCTCCAATCTGCAATGGTCTTTTTAAATGCCTAGTGACTTTTTTAAAGCATACAGCTGAGACAGGCCCTTTCCAGTTTATGGTTCTTGAAAGAGCACTGTTTTTTAACTATTTTTTCCCACTTATCTCCAGCATGAGCCTCTTTTCTGCCTTTGCTCAGGATGCATATCATACATTACTGTTCCTAGTTAGCCAAGCTTGACATCAGTGATAGAATTGCTGTGCAAATCAGAATCTAGTCTGTGCAGATTCTATTTTTTTGGTTAAGGTCCTTCCTGAATTCCAAGCAGTACTCACTCAGTGGGGAAATGTACTTCCAGGAGGGACTCTTGCATTCCTGTTGCTAAGCTGTCTCTCCTTCTGTCGAGGAGATTCTTGTGCAGCCAAATAAATTGTTGCCTGAGAGGCATTGGTGAATGTTCCTTTTGCAACCATGACCAAGAAGCAGTTCTGTAGTATGTGTTTCAGGATGTGGTGCTGTGCCACTCTCTCTGATCTCTCCTGGAGGATCCTTCTGTCCCTGGGCGACTCTGTCACCAGCTTAGAGGCTGTTGTGCAAACTTCCTTTAGTGCTCTGGTGAACTGCTGTGGAGAAGTTTTCATAGGATTGTCACCCCTAATCAATTCTGTACACCATATTAGTTCTCATGTGCCTGAGCAGTGCCTCTTTAGTGTGGCTTCAAACATGGTGTTTCAAATTTTCCTATATTGCCCCTGTTTGATTCCCCGCCCCAACACACTCTTTATACGATACCTCTTCAACCGTTTGGTACTGATTTTTCTCCAAGTCCCTGTTCGTTCTCAGGATGACAAACAGTGCTCACATTCATCCAGTTTGTGACATAGATAACTTTTTGCTGGTCCAGAAAAAAATAGCCATTTGAATTCTCACCAGAACAGAATGGCCGGGATGCTAGAGTAAAGCCCTAGGGTGAGTCTGTGCATTGACGGTCACCCAGCTGCAGACTGATTATAACTTTTTATAAATAAATTTGCAACCTGGACAAGTCTATTTGATTGAGTTGGTGTATTAATATGTTAAGTGAATTTAGTGATAATGCTTTAGTGATGTTTAATGAAGATATATTTTACTTTATTTTATTTACCAATTTGTGTGTGTGTGTGTGTGTGTGTGTGTGTGTATAGTAATTTCATAATATTATTCATTATTTTAATGTGATTTTGAGTTCATGGCATGTATCTCTGCACTGAGCATCGATGATGCTTAATTTCTTAGCCACTCATTACTACTCATGATTAATTTTTTTTTGTCAATTCAGTTGAACCCACATAGTGGATGGAGGTAGCTGTAGTAATGTCTATAATCTGAGATGTTTCTATAAAAGCACCATTTTCCATTTTGGAGCTCTAAAATATGATGTGGCTATTATGCTAAGAAGTGCCACAGGTTCCATCATTTCCAAACTCATCCTGATTCTCCAAAGATAATACAAAGCGATAGCAAACTTCAGTGCATTGCACTACACTGAATTACACTGAGTTGTGCCTTTGAGTGTTTGATACACGGCATGAGATTATCCACTGTGACAACACTTAACCTAACATAATCCAGTTCAGTGCGCTGAGAAGTAGAATGATAGATGATTTTACTAGAATGGGTACCCATCCATTGTCACTCTAGTTACCACAGGATACCTGGAGAGGAAGAAGAACAAAGGAATTGTCATATGAGGTCAGACCTGTGGTCCATTTAGCACACTATTCTGTCTGTCACAGTGTCAAGAACCTGATCTTTCAGACAAAGGTGCAGTGTTTTCAGATGTATTCATTAACAATTGCGTTTGTGTTGGTGGAGGAGGTAGTTATATAGTGTGAAACAAAGAACTATGTATATAAAGAGCAGGAGGGGCAAAGAGAATTGCCGGGGCCTCTGGGCAAATTGTGGAGGGTGGTTCTGCTGAATCTCAAGATACTATGTTGTTTCTTTTTTAAAAAGTTATTTGATTGTTGTTATCAAAAAAAATTTTAGCAGCATTTTCGTAGGTCCTAAAATAGATAATGAAAGCCATCATGAAACCAGGACTTGATATTGATTTTTTTCAGTTCAAGATATTTGATGTCTTCAGGGATCAGTATCCTTTACTGTGTCATATACATGTGTGCTGCTGCCATAAAATAAATAACTTAAGCTCTTTTTAAGGCCTAGTTTGTGAAAAAGATGAAACATTTATGGACAGCTATATTTTGAAGATTGCATTTTTGAAGCTGTATTTGATGCTTTGTGTCCCATAAAATAGAAATAACGAGCCTGAACACAATAATCGAAAGAAGGTTCCATGTGTCACCCTGTTGTCTAGAATACATGCGTTTCTGGTTAAACCAAACCTTATCTCTAATGTCCTTTTATTAATTTTTAATGATAGCTAATGAATTAAAAATTAATAGGCCCCAAAAATTCATCGGGTTCTGTGGTTCAGTGCATTCATAATCTTTTAGACCCCAGTGGCTGGAGTCTAATGCTCAGGTATGGATTACAGATTACAAGATGTACTCAGAATTCTTCAGTAAATGCTACAGTAATGCTCAGGACACAAATAATTTTCCTATTAATCGAATGCTATATAGAGGGACAGAAAAATTATTGCAGTTTTTATTTTCATTATGAATGTCTTAGTGTTTCCTGAAGGTATGTCACTTTCGGAGTCTTGGGTGAGCTTGCTTGCTATCTTGCATTTTCAGTGCCAGCCAATCCCACCAGGTGCCACTGTAATGCAGTAATGGTTAAGAGACTGAAATGGAAGGTTATACAGTCTAAAGTTACTGATTAATACAAATCAGAGCAAAGGAAGTTGCAGTGTGTGTGTGCCTATGACCAAATCAAGTCAGTGTGTGTCACAAAGGGAACCTTGATTGCTCCAGATTAAGCTCCTAAATACAAGAGGCAGTATTGTACTACAGAATATTGTACCTGCTCAGATACAGATTGGTGTAGTATGGCCATATCACAGCAGCACTATGAGAAAGGAAAGGAAACTGAAGAGTCGAGCCATAAGAATAGATCAGAAATGATTTACGCATGACTGATTCAGAGGTCTGGAGACAAAGATATCTTTTCGAGTATGGGATCCGTATTTAAACCCCAAAATAGGTCATATGTTGAGTTCCCTGACAAAGGATGGTGGGGAAGAGCCAAGGATGTTCTTCCTTACACATCTTCAGAAATGACAGTTAAGCAGGGAGGTAACTGCGTAAGGCAAATAATGACATAAACTGAAAGATGGAGCTCTACTAGGTACGCCATTGATTTCATGGTTCAGCCAGATTGCTCTTGCATAACAATGCCCTAACCTTTGTGTATGTGGGAGGAAGGAAGATGTACAGCACTGTTTAGAAGGATGTCATGGACTGTGGAATTAGAGGCACCTGGTACTGAGCTGTTGTGGCCAAGAGAGCAGCAGGTTTGTGCTGATGTAACATGCTTGCCTTTCTCCTAGGCATGTGAATTAGCACTGGATTAAATTTTGTTTTTTGAAAAAATACATTGTATGGAGTTAACAGGTACGTGTGAGATTAAAGACTGCCTCGCTGAGAGATCTCAGATTGTAGTCGCTAATGGGGAAATACCAGTGCATGAGGACTTTTCTAGTAGGACCCACTAAGGATCTTATTCTAGTGGTAAATGGTGATGTAAAATCTTTGCTAGTAAAATCTGCAGACAACATAAAAATTGGTGGGATAGTAAATACTGAAGAAGATAGGTCGCCGTTTGCAGAGTGATTTGAATTGCCTGGTGATGTAACATGTTTGCTCTTCTCTGTAGTTCATAAAGGACCCATGGCCAAACCTAATGTCACTTTCCAGGCAAAAGAAAGAGTTGTATTTTCACAAATATAATCAAAACAAAAACCAATTTCTAAATGCACCTCGAGTACAGTTCCCATGAGGTTTCCCCCTTCAGCATTCAAGCCTTCCGTCCCTCAGTCTTCTTCCACGTTGTTCCTTGAGCACTGCCACCCAGATCTTTCTCCCTGGTGTGCCCTTCTTTCCTCAGCACGTTCCCACAGCTTCCCCTCCCAGGGGACCTTGGCAGAGGCAGACTCTCCCAGAAACTTCTTGAAGCTCCCAGGCTCTGGCTCACCAGATGTCTTTCATCACATTCCTACTGCCTCTCTGCACAGAGCACTCTGGCAGTCACTTCTTCTTCTTAGCATGTGCATAATGTGCCTCAGGTGGCACATGACCAGGGTTCATCATGGAATTTGATTTGGATCATGAGCTTCCTCCAGCCACACCAAGTACTGTCAGAGAGTGTGACGTTAATGGTGACCCCTGCCCGTCCATGGAACTTCATGCTTCTGGTCTCTTTTCCTTTTCCCAGGGAGCTTATGGAACTATTTTTAGGTCCAGGTCTTTTCAGTTTTGCTGCTTTGAACTTGTAGACTCCACTCAGAAACACCCAAACACAGTGGAGTCCCTGTGGAGGAACTGGATGTAAGATTGTTAAAAAAAAATTACAAAAATTCTGGAGTCCTATTCTTAGGAATTTAATTAAACTAAAATTTTCAGGCACACTCTTGTAAAGCCTTTTTCTATCATCATTTGCAGGAGCTATCTTGATGTATCAAGTTATGGGTATGTCTGCGCTTTGTGTTAGGAGTGTGAGTGTTACACACTCATGCTAGCTCTCGTCAAGCTAGTGCGCTCAAGAGAGAGAATGGCTGTAGCAGTAAACTTTGCAGGTGGGGCTAGCCACCCCAAATTTTTATCTGTCCTGGCATCTGACATCTTTGGTTGGGTTGGCTAGCCCCTCCCACAGTTACATTCTGTTTGTAGTACTTTGGCTCGTCCCAGCTCCAGTGATTGTGTCCTTGAGCGGAGGATCACTCACCAAGTTCAAAGCATAGGCATACATTGTGGGTGAAGGCTATGCTTTACATACAACTGATAATATGAACTAAAATATTAAACAACATATTTTGGCAGATAATATGAACTAAAATATTAAACAACCAAGAAATCATGCATGTACCAGCCTGAAACTAGTGAATTTGCAACTTGTTAATACAGATTGGATATTTACAGCTCACAGAATACCCAGTGCATTGGGAATTTCATTAAACTTCAATAGATGTACTTTCTCACATTGCCTTGCCTATTTTCAGAGAACTGCACTTCTTAATACACCTTCCAGTCCTTATATATGTGCCAGACAGCTACACTTGAGGCTGTGAGCCCATGTGTAATATCTTTTCTGGCAAATATATTGAATGTACAATATTTTGACAAAATTATTCATGACAAACAACCCCATCAGTGAATTTAACAGCTTACTTATTAATGGTTCATGTCCTCAGACTTGGAAGGTCTTCCATAGTGTGAGTAATGGAATTGAGGTTGGCTTGAAAAATGGTTAGTTTGTACTGGGATTTCTGGGGCCATGGCTTTTTGGCTATTGATATAACTCAATATGCAAATCATTGCTTTTTGGAGACTTGAGTTCTCATAAGCACACCAGACATTTAAGAAGAAAGTATCAAGTTTTCTTTGGGAAGAGTTTTAACTTTAAGAATGGGTTGTTAAGCTTTATACTAGAAGCCTGCAGAGGGGCACACAGAACTTTAAAAATGAACTTCAAATCTGAAAGCAAAACTGAATTAGAACCTGGGTGTATGTAACAAATGTAGCCTGCCATCCAGGATAGTGGGATATTTGCAGTATACATTTAAAATGAAATTTATATGAAATTTGCATGTATACATTTTAAATAAAATTATTTTTAGCTCTAATAAATGACTACTACTTGTTATACAAAGCCTCTGCTCAGTCCTGTACAATTCAGATATAAGTTCTGTCACTTTTAGTCCTATTTGAGTACTGGGGGATAGTGGGTGGGCCTAGGCCTGCCCACTGCCAAGGCCCCTCCCCATCCCAGTGGGACAGGCTACTGGACCCAACCTCAACTAATTGCAGGGGACAACTAATGACAAGCAGGGATGGGTGGTGCAGGCTATAGGTTCAAAATGAGGGAAGTGGAGGGGGACACCGAGCAGAGAGCCGTGGACTGTCACATTTTTATCATCACTGGTTTTAAGTCCTGTAATTCTCTGTAACCTTTGTTTTATAGTAGCTGTTAGGTCTATATTAGTTGTGGCAGGTACCCTGGGGTCTTGCCAGGGTCCCATGCCTCTTGCTGGAGAAGTTAGGCTGAACCCACCTCAGCCACTCTGGGCCAGCTGGCCAGTCCTCTCCCCATTTTCCATCATCAGGGCTTCAGTCTTGCTGGGGGAGGACAGCCCAGGGACTCTCCCCTTGAGCAACTCCCTCTCTCTGTCTTTTGTAAAGGCTGCTTGTTCTCTTAATTTGTCTTCTTTCCTCTTGTCTGAATTGCCTTCACCTTCTGGCCTTGTTCACTTCCTCTCTTACTCTCCCCTCCTTCCCCTGGCTGGGATGGCTTTTAAAAAGACTTGCCAGTACCCCAGCATTTAGATCAGATAGTTTTCATTGGTTAATTGTCACCACTCCCTGTTGCCTCCACCTGGGAGCTTAACTTGCTCTTTCTCTTCTTCTTCTGGCCCAGGTTGCATCCTGAGCTGCTTTTCACCTTCCAGCTGGGTTCTGCTGGCCTCAACCCGTTACCAAGAACAAGAGCTATGAACTGAAACATATAAATAGATGGGTGCAAAACTATTGGGAGGTTCTTCTTGGCATCGCCAACCTGCCGAAGTCAGTCTCAGGTGGCTGGGGAGGCAGGACGGGAGGCTCTGGGCCCCCTCCCAACCTTCCCAGGATGGATGGTACTGACCTCTCCTGAGTACTACAGCTGACAAGAGACCAAGCTGACAAGGGGTTTGTACAATCAGCAGACACGGGACCCACAATACCTTGGCTTCCTCTGCTGTCTCTATGTAACTCTTCACCTTCGGGAGTTCACAAGTGTAAGTGCATGAGTGCAGGAAGGTATGAATGTTTGTGAGTGTGTGCTTGAAGGCTAGTTCTCTTTTTCCTTTAACCCAACAGTAACATTTAATAAAATACATATGAGTGTAACCCTGAGGTGGTCGTTAGTGGAAGTAAGGTAACATTTAGTGGTGGAGAATGTGGGCAACAAAGGGTTAATTTGAACTTATGCAGTATCTGACAAGGGGCCAGTACCCCTCCATTCTTGGTGTCCCCTTGTGACTAGGCTAGCTAACTCCAGGTGGGTCCGAGATTGGTGTAGCTGAGGTGGGGGGTTGGTGGGTGGTCCCTAACACAGATTCCTGGTGGCTGTTTGTGGGTGGGCTAGCTGGCTCCAAGTTGGGTTTGGGAATGCAGGGATGGACACCATGCTATTGTTTAAGGGGAAGAGTGAAAGGGTGCCATTCAGAATCTGCACCAATAAAGCAACCTCATTATTGCTCTAGTTCACCCTTCTTCCAGGCTCATTCCTTGGCTGGTTCCAAGGACAGGTAACACTACTGTTCAGAGTGTGTACAGATGCCAGATAATTTGTGACTTCATGCAGGAACTAGGGCTAGAGCCTCAGCTGGTGTGAATTGTCATGGCTTCTTTGACGCCAGTGGAGCTGTGCTGATTTATACCAGATGTGGATCTAGCCTCTGAGATGTTATAGAATATTCTGTGGCATATTGAGTAAACTTGGAAGAGCTGGAGGATTTCACAAAGGATTTTTTTTTAAAACGGGATAGACATCAGTCTCTCAAATGTATGATTATCAGGAAAATATTCATTACGGCTGGGTCTACGCTAAAGAGTTTTGTCGACAGAAAGGGGCTTCTGTCAACATAAAGCAGAGAGTGTCTGCACACGTAAAGCATTCTGTTGACTGATTCTCAGCAGAACTCTGCATTTGCCTCAATGGCATTATCCCTAAAATATTTGAGGCAAAATGATCTGTCAACAGAGTACTGTTGACAGACGTTCAGTGTAGACAGTTCTGTCGACAGAGAGGGCTTCCAATTGCTGGGCAGCCCCCTTTGCAGAGCTGCCATGCCGCTTTCTGGCAGCAGAGGGCAGTGCAGTCTGGCAGTTCTCTGTCAACAGAGCAGGTAGTGTATGGATGAAATCTTTTGCCAGATGTTCTGTCGATACTTTGCTGTCGCCGGTAACATCTGTTGACAGATGCTTCCAGTGTAGACATAGCCTACGTGTCTAGAATTCACTCAGATTTGTTTTCAACAGTGATTTTTCTTTTAAGAAATCGTGACTGTGGTATAATTTCCTGTTGTCCCTTTTTAAAAGTCTTTTGTATCTGTCCTTTTTTTAAGTCAGCGAGTAAAATTTGCAGCATCTGCGCCTATATATATACTACTATATTAATCATATTACAATGTATGTATATATGTGTGTGTGTATATATATCTCATCATCATCATCATCATCCATGCCTGATGCCTCTCTCACTGTTTCCTTCCATGTGTCTATATATACATATATACACACAATACAATTAATTCAGAACATATTTTTACAACAGAATTCTCGTAATTGATGAAAATCTCTCTGCTCCAGAAAGTCACACATTCATTGCCTTCCAGACACCATAACTTAGATGAAAACCTACCATTGTATTGTAATGTGAAAAATGCTTGGCAAGGGAAGATCTCCAGGTTAATCAGCCTTAGGGGATATCTGCCTCTGTCATTGTTGAACTTTTAAAAATAAGATGGCGTTAAAATGCCTAGGTTATTATTATTAAAGGCACTAAGTCACCTTCACCCATGGTATTAAATGGGTGCAGTTGCATCTATGCGTACCAGGGCTGAATTTATTCCAAGATTGGCAAGTACTATAGATTCTTTGTATGACATGAGGACTACACCTATTTTATTACATGAAAAGCAATCATTTTGTGATGTGAAGAGTATTTTTTTTTCTTGCTGGCCTGAGAGGGAGTTTTACATTACTGTGGGATATATTGTAGCCTCATTTCTCATGCAGCTGCCTAGCGTGAATGGCAGGAGCAAGGAGAAGACAGAGAAAATCTGTCTCCTGCACCATATGTAAAGAACAGCCAACATGGAGTCTTTGTACTTGGGGCTGAGAAGAGTAGTACACTCATAAAAAGTACTGTTGGAAAGAAGCAGGCAGTAGTTGAAACTGGGGCTTAATCTCCTATGCATCAGCCAGCATAGCAGAGGCTCTGCACCAATCCTTGTGTATAATGGTGGATTGAGGCCCTAATCTAGGCCTATACAAGGTCATTCCATTGTCAGAATGCTGCAGCACGTTTCTCTAAAGCAAGGACCGTGAATTGTCCTATTTTTTTATTTATTTATTTTTGGCAGTGTTTTGTTCTGAAATTGCAGAATTGATTTCATTTAGGGTTTTGATTTTGGCCATCAAGCATTTAACTGCACAGCACAGTCCTTTGTTCTAATCCATAATTATTTGTTGTTTAGATTTCTTCACTAGTTCCATGCCCCTCTGATTATACCATGTTTTTCTTGCTCCATAGACCAGTGCATTGGAGAAATAGATTTTGTTATTGTAAACAAATTTTTTGCATTAATTATTTTAGGTTTTTCCTTCCTAAGAGATGCTAATGGTAATGTGGAGTCTCCCAAAATGAGTAATTTCCACAGCTTGCAGTAAAGAGGATGAAACCAAACTTTGGGAGCTTCTATAAGCTCTTATTTTAAAGCCAGATGCAACATAAATTTATTTACGCATACATACGTTTACACCAAAATCAACGGATGAATAGATAGAATGAAAGAAAGCTGCTCTTTTAAATTGAAGTGCCTGTCACTGATGTTAATTTAGATGTAGTATTAGCAAGGCTCTAAAAGGTCAGTTTTCCCCTGGAGCGTTCATTTGCCCAGGATATTTTTACAGAAAATGTGCTAAAGATGTAATGCATCTAATAACTACATCTTGGCTTCATCTACTTGATTCATCAAATACCTTTCTTCTCAAAACTGGGCCTTCTGTGACATGTCATATGTGAAATGCAGGAAGACAGCTTGTTAATTCTGTGTCATCCAAAATTGGTATTTTGTTAGAGGTATGTGGAAGGGTAGAGGAAAAAAGCTACAGGTCATTTATTTTGTACAAGAGGAGTACTGCTTCTGAAAATACGAGAGACACAAAATAGGTAAGTAATATCTTTTACTGGTCTACCTTGTTTCTCACATATCTTGGGACTAGCAGAGGTACAACTTTGAGAGTAATGTCAATCCATTCCTTTTTGAAGGGAAAAGGGTTCTGAATGGCAATTCCCCTCTGTGTGCAAAGAGGCAGTTTCAGGATGCCTGGTGCCTGGTGTTTTGAGTGGAGGAACAGCATGACTACTATGGCACAGATGGGTTGCAAACTGATGAGATTGTGCACGAAAGCAGACTGTATACAGCCAAATGATATTTTCTGTATTCATGCAAAGTCATAGGTGGTTAAGTGCATTGTTATCACAGAGAAAGAGCATAATTCCTGCAATTAGCCTCTGGCTTCCTGCTAACAAGGATCCTTAACATGTTTTACTGGCTCTTACAGGCTGAATATGAATACAGTAGTTGACTGGAAACCAGAAATGCTCTATTTTTGTAGTTAGTAGGTTTGTTTTCCTCATGAGAAGTGGTTTGCTTTCCCTATTTTGCATGGACCTCACTATGTTGCAACACTAGTGTAGGCTCTCAACTATTGCTGTTGAAACATATTCTGTCCTGGGTCAATGGAAATTTTACATGAAGATTGAGAGTAGAATTCTGTCAAATTACAGTGACACATGCCCATATTCAGGAGTCAGGAAACCTGGATTGTTCTCTTTCTGCCATTAACTCGCTGTAACAGAGAGATAGCCGTGTTAGTCTGTATTCTAACAAAACCAAATAGCAGTCATGTAACACTTTAGAGACTAACAACATGGTTTATTAGGTGATGAGTGTTCGTGGGACAGATCCACTTTATTGACTCACTGCATGACCTTGGGCGTACTGTTTGTCCTCTTTGTAACTTGGTTTTCCATCTGTAGAAAAGGCTGACTGACATTTACCCACCTTTTGTAAGGACCTTTCAGATCTTTGGGTGAAAATTTCTGTAGAATTGTGAAGTATTTATCAGGTGTGTGCTTTTTGAAGGGCAAATTCTACCCACTGCTGCAACCTCTGCTGGAATGTGAGGCATGATTGTGTAGTACCCAGAGGCACTGAGACCTCATCTGGGGTACTGCATGCTTCCCTGGGCTGAGGAAGCGCATCCTGAGCTTCTGAGACCTTCCAGCAGTTCTTCCCAGCCAACACACCAGTTGAAACACTGACAGATCTGGGTTGTTGGCCCTAGGGATAGAACCTGTGAGCAGAGGGTCTAAAGCCCTGCACGCTACCACATGAGCTAAAGGCCAGTTGGCCCTCAGCTGAGGCAGTAGAGCAGAGACCCCACACCCCGGGGTCCACCGGAGGAGCCAGCCCTCAGGACTGCTGAGGAGGGGCCCTGCAGTGGGGGGGTGTCTCCTCATCGATCTCCCGTCCTGGAGCTTCAGGCAGCTATCTGGCCAATGGGCATCCCCTGACTGTGGCAGTGGACGGTCAGTTATGTACCCCACAGGACACACGCCCCCCCCCAGGCCATGGGGTGGGGGCATCAGACACGATCGGGGGCTCCCCATACTCCCAGCGGACCCCAGCCCACAACAGCCCAGTCAGACCATGGCCCTGGAATGGCAGCAAGACCATCAGTGCCCATCAGCACCCGCTCCCATGGACAGAGCCATGCCCTAACCTTGTGTGGGGGGAGCAACCATCCAATGGGGCCACCCACAGGGATACCACACCTATGGACAGGGGATGGGGACCCAGCACCCAAGGGAGGGTGGGGAATGCGGGCCATGGGCCAGGCCACATTACTAACAGCCTCCCTCCCCGCCCTCCCCGTTTCTTCAGTCGCACCATCAGAGGCCCTAGACAGCCAGGCACCTTGCATCGTCCCAGAGAGCCTTTCAGAGGCCAGGGACTGCCAGTGCCCGGTGGCACTGCCGGGGCCAGGATGGGTGCATCCCCACCAGACCCAGCTGACAGCCACTGTCGACCCCCAACTCCCAGCTACTCTGCAGTGTCAGGTGGAGGTGGCTGAGGAGAGACTCTGGTATGACCAGGAGGAGTCCGCCTGTCACTGGGCAGTATGGCAGGACTTTATGGGGGCTGTTTTGGGACATAGCCGGCTCATTTCAGGAGGCTGTGGCCTGGATTCTGCCCCACCCGCTGACCCGCCTACTACTCCACCCGCTGACCTGCCTGCCGCCCACCCCAGATGAAGGCCTTCCCCTTGCTCTTGATGATGTTGTGGAGCTTGCAGCATGCGCCCACAACCTGGGGGATGTTCTGGAGGCCGACATCCAGGTGAGTGAGGAGGCACTGCCACCGGCCCTTCAAGTAGCCGAAGGTCCTCTCCACCACCTGGCAGGCATGAATCAGGCTGCCATTGAACTGCTCCTGGCTGGTGTTGAGGTGGCCAGTGTACAGGTGCATGAGCCAAGGCTGGAGAGGGTAGGCCACATCTGCCACGAGGCAGAGGGCCATGGTGGTGTCCACCACAGGGATCTCCCTCTGTAGGATGTGGGTCCCTGCCTCCAGCTGGCGGCATGGGCCCAAGTTCTGGAACACACAGGCGTTGTTGGTACAGCTGGCCAGCCCACATGGACATCCTGGAAGTGGCCCTGGCTGTCCACCATGGCTTGCAGGACCCCTGAGTGGTAGCCCCTCCAGTTTATGTATCATCCCCTGCTGTTGTCCACGGTGCGGGTGGGGTTATGGTCCCATCTAGGGCCCTGAAGCAGGCCGGGAACCTCATGGCAGCGAATTCTGTGATGGCCACATCCAGGTCCCCTACTTGGATAAACTTCTGGAGCAGCAAGGAATTGAGCACACAGACCACCTATGGGGAGGGGATACAAGTGTCCATGAGGGTGTGCAGGGTGCCCCCCGGCCTCCCTGGGTATTCCCTCTCTCAGGCATCCCCCCGCCCTGCCCTTCCCTCCCCTGCACCTCTCCCTCCCCAGGTCCTCACCCAGCTCCTCCCTCCCCGGCCCCCCTCCCCAGCCCCTTGCCCCCCCAGGGGGTGCATGCCCAGGCCTCCTTACCTCCATGACGACGACCCCGACCGTGGCCTTTCCCAATCCAAACTGGTGGCCCACAGAGCAGTAGCTGTCCAGAGTGGCCAGCTTCCAGACAGCTA